>NC_070603.1:123234968-123931635 GCF_027172205.1 Podarcis raffonei
TTATGGGAGCAACTGTGGAAAGTAAATTTAAGATTTACAGCTAGCTACATGCTAAGGGAAAACTTCATGAAGATGATTCAGAGGAGTCAATCAAGATCATCAAGGGTCTGAAACCAAGCCATATGAGGGGGGCTTGCGAACTTTGCTTCGGAAGCCGAACATGCTCCTGAGCTTCTGTTTTCACTGTTGCGCTGCTAATTTGCGCCCTCCCCAATTGTAATCAAAGCCTTCCATTTCCAATTGCAGTGTTCTGAGGTGTTATTTGGTGCTTTTGTTTTTGCTAAAAGTAATGGCGTTTTTATTTGGCTTTTTCATTTTTGTGACTGTGGCTTCTTCTCTGTTTTTGATTGATTGTGTGACTGCGGCAATGCATAAAAGCCCCATCCAAACAATGTCTATCATCAGTGCAGGTAAGAAAAAATAATAATTTTAATTTTAATCTAAAGTACTGTCTTCTTTCTTTTATAGTCCAGTACATTGATTATTGCTTTCATTTTATGGATCAATGATCTCGTTAGATAGTAAAATTCATGTTAAATTGCTGTTTTAGTTGTTTTTAAAAGTCTGGAATTGATTAATCTGTTTTGCATTACTTTCTTTTTTTAAAAAAAAATATTCGATTTTTTACATATATGCTTACAATTTTTAAATTTGCTGTACAATTTTTTCCTTTCCCTCCCCCCCCCCCTACCCATTGGAAGGGTTCAAACAATTATTCTCAGCCACGGGCATAGTGTCTTTAGTTTCTACCGAATGTCTTTTGTTCCAGTAGTTTTTATCCAATCAAGATAGGGGTTCTATCTGTTCCTTATTGTGGTGGACTTGACCTTCCACGTTGTTTCCTGTGACATGACTGCGACAATGTCTGACTGAATAAGTTCAACAAATAAGTATTCCATGCCTCTACTGTCTTTTCCTCTCTCTTTCCAACCTAAAGCTGTCGTTGCCTTTCCCGCTAATATCATAGCTTTGAAGGTAAACTGGTCACCTTTCTCTATTGCCATGTTTCCAAGTATACCCATTGTCATGAAATCTATTGATAGCTTCATTTTAAAAAATTCCTTAATAACCTTTAGGACTTTTTCCCAGAATTCCTTTACCTCCGGGAATTCCCAGTACATATGGGAAAACCATCCCTTGACTTGTTTACAGTGCCAACAGCTAGAATTCAATCCTGCTACCATATTAGCAAGCTGGGCTGGAGTTATGTAGCATTGTTCCATTTGCTGTTTTCTCATCTCTACTTTAATATTTCATTCCATACCTTCTTATAGTTGAATTCTGCAGTCTTGTTAATATTTCTGCAGAGTTTGATGCCTAGGTATTTTATTCTTTTAGACACCAGGCCCATTCCTGTTATGTTGTTTATTACGTTTTTTCCGGCTACATTTACATTAAAATACATTATTTCTGATTTTGTTATATTTACCCCTAATCCAGAATATTCCTCAAAATCTTTGAATATTATCTTTATTTCTTTTATCCCTTCCTTAGGATTTGTTATGATTCCAGTAATATCATCTGCAAACAAATTGATTTCCATCTCCTCTTTCCCAATCCTATAGACCTCTATCCTCCCACAGTTCCTTATCCTTTCCGCTAGTTGTGCTATAGCCATTATAAATAGGAACGGCGAAAGAGGACACCCCTGCCGAACGCCTCTGTGTATTGGGGGAGATTGGGAGTATTCCCCATTAACTCTCCCCACTGCTGTTCTTTCCTTATATAGTTCTTGTATCGCGAACCGATAAACCTCTCCTATTCCATATTTTGTCATTATTTCCCATAAAAATTCCTGTGAGAGTGTATCACATGCTTTAAAGACATCTAATTTCAGTAGCCCGAACTTTTTTACTTGTCCGTGATATTGGTCTTCTTTTATTATTTGGGGGGTGCCATAATTTTGGCGAAGATTTTATAATCTTGGTTTAATAGACTTAGAGGTCCATATGAACCTACTTCTTTAGGGTCTTTGTTTGGTTTTAAGATTACCATTATTTCTGCCTTTCTCCATGTTTCTGGGGCTTTTTTCCCTTCTAGTATACTGTTAAAAAGTTGTTGTAGTTCCGGGGCCAAAATTTCTACCATTTCCTTATAAAATTCAGCTGTAAAACCTTATGTTATGTCGTTGTTATGCAGTTTTTGTGCATAAGGTTTCATTGGGCTTTCTTGCCTTAAAGTAGCCTGGCATACATCTCGACTCACCCACACTCTTTTCCCTTGGAAACTCAATTTCCTTCAAAGTCTGGTATACCTGCTGTTGCAGCTTCTCTCTAGAAAACGTAACTATTGCATTCCTGGGGGATTTTCTCCCCTTAGGCCCTCGGCAGCAATGGGCTCGTTCCACATCTTCTGCCTTCAGACTAACTCCTTGAGTACTACTACTACTACTACTACTAATAATAATTTATTTATACCCCGCCCATCTGGCTGGGTTTCCCCAGCCACTCTGGGCGACTTCCAGCAAAACAGTAAAATACATTAACCTATTAAACATTAAAAGCTTCCCTAAATGTAGCCTTCAGATGTCTTCTAAAAGTTTGGTAGTTATTTTTCTCTTTGACATCTGATGGGAGGGCGTTCCACAGAGTGGGTGCCACTACCGAGAAGGCCCTCTGCCTGGTTCCCTGTTACTTGGCTTCTCATACCGAGGGAACCGCCAGAAGGCCCTTGGCGCTGGACCTCATGGAGGTGGAGCATAGCCAGGTTCTCAAAGTTTCTTCCAACTCTTTAGCCTGTATTTCTTCCGGAATTCCTCCCAAAATCGTATTAGCTCTTCTCTGGGGGTCCGGCAATTCTGCCCCCTGTTTAGATAGCGTAGTTACTTTTTTTCCATCTTCCTGGGCTAGCTCTTTAGCTTGAATTGCTAATTGCTTCACCCCCTTAATTTTGACTCCTTCAAGTATTACAATAATATAAATCCTAGTTAAAATATTTTAAAAGACTTCCACCGCATTCACCGCACGCCTCTTAGTTATCTTGCTCGCCTTTACATCTGTTCTTCAATCATTTCCCTTCCTTAGGTTCTTTCATAATCCGTCAAATCTTTATGTTCTCTATATTCTTAACAAGCTTAGTCTAAGCACAGGCAAACTTTCACATTTGAGCCCTGCTTGTATAAATATTCATTTAAGCATTCCCATTGTTTCTGTATTATAGTTTTGGATTTATGCCTTATTAAATCCGTCAATTTTGCTAACTCCAGGTACTCACATAGTTTACTTAACCAGTCCCCTTTTGTTGGGATATAATTTCCTTTCCAATGACTGGCTACCAACATTTTCGCTGCTGTTGTTGCACTCAGAAAGATGTTAGTTTTGTCTTTGGGGATATGCTTACTCAAGATTCCTAGTAAATATGCTTTTGCCCTCCTGATATATGATACTTTTATCATTTTTTTAATCTCTTCATGGATCATCTCCCAAAATTTTCTGATCTCTGGACATGTCCACCACATATGGTATAGAGTGCCTTTCATTCTATTACATCTCCAGCATTTATTACTATTTGATCTATTCGTTTTTGCCAGTCTGTCTGGTGCCATATACCATCTGTGGTGCATCTTCATATAATTCTCTCTTAATGAATACTAAGCTGTAAAATTTATATTTTTCCCCCAAAACTTTTTCCAATCTCCAGAATCAATTGTATATCTTAAATCCCGTTCCTACTTTAGAATATTCTCTCCTTTGACTTCTTGATCTGGGAGGACTTTATCTAATAATCTATATATTTTAGAGAGTGTTTTTTGATTATTTTGTAAAACCTCTCTTTCTAATTTTGATATTTTATTTCCCAAATCCCCTAGTTTTTATATCTTTCTCGTATGTAGCCTTAAGTTGGAAATATTCTAACTAATTTATTCCCAGTATTTTGAGTTCTTCGTATTCTTTTAATTTGATGCAGTGGTACCTCGGGTTACATACGCTTCAGGTTACATACGCTTCAGGTTACAGACTCCGCTAACCCAGCAATAGTGCTTCAGGTTAAGAACTTTGCTTCAGGATGAGAACAGAAATCGTGCTCCGGCGGTGCGGCAGCAGCAGGAGGCCCCATTAGCTAAAGTGGTGCTTCAGGTTAAGAACAGTTTCAGGTTAAGTACGGACCTCCGGAACGAATTGAAAAAAGCAAAGGATGTGTCAGGAGATAGATAATGTTCTTTCAGGAAACAGTAAACCTATTAATAAATTGTACTAAATTTAGTGTGTGTTACAGGCTTCTAAACAAAGTAGTAAATGCACAGCTTCTTTTAAACTTCTGTTGCTTCTTTTAAGTTATTCCTCTTCCATGTTACAGGTGTCTAGAGAGGATGGCCAGTGCTGAGCTTATTTCCAGTTATTTCACTTCAGCTCCTTAATTTAGCTGTTGCACCTTAATATTTTGATTCTTAAACAAGGTGGTACTTTCTGTCAGTTTCCACGCTCCTGAGGTACTTCTGACAGTATAGAAGACCCAGGGGGTCACCACACCCTTCATAACTGGTTTGGGATTCTTCTCTTTCTAGAAGATCTTTCCCTTCCTGACTTAAATGAGATCCAAGTAGACAGTATCCTCACAGCTTCTCCTTCTCCTACCGAAGCTGATGGAAGGCACTCCGGGCCACCGAGGCCGCCTGAGCCTCGAGCGACAGCAAAGGCTCCAGGAGTACCCCCAAGCTGTGAACCTGCTCCTTTGGAGGAAACGTGACCCCGTGAAGAGCAGGTGGCCTAGGGAACCACCCACTAACAGTGCCTCGGTCTTATCTGGATTGAGCTGAAGTTTGTTGGCTCTCCAGTCCATTACCGAGGCAAGACACTGGTCCAGAACTTCCACTGCCTCACCTGCAGGTGTAAAGGAGAAACAGAGCTGAGTGTCATCAGCATACTGCGGACAACGTACTCCAAACCTCCAGATAACACCACCCAGCAGTTTCATGTAGATGTTTAACAACCTGGGGGATAGGCTTGAGCCCTGCGGAACCCCACATTGAAGGTTCCATGGGGCTGAAAATCACTCCCCATGTACCACCTGGCTTACTTCTGACCTGGCTTACTTCTCAGCAGATGTGCCAACTTGAATAAAATAATAGGAGGGCCCAGGCAATCACTGTCCAGCAGAATTGATCATATGATGCCGTGCACACACACTATTTGAATGGCAGTGCCGGTTAACTTTGGGGGTGCCAGGACCCCACAAATATTTTATTGGCAAAGCCGATCAGCCCCTAGGAGTTGGCTCTTGTGCGTCAGAACCGCAAAGGGCTGGGCTGCGGATTCTTCCAACCGGATCTCTGCAACTACTGAGAAGAGTTGAGTGCTGACCATTCCTGGCTCCCTGGAGCCGTCCTTGTTTCTGCTAATAAAGAGTTAGCTTCACATGCTCTCTGTGGTTTTGGCTGGCTGGCTCTAGGATTCCATGAATCCAAACTCCCTGGAGGAAGGGGGTGCGGTGGGACTAGGACCCCCACCCCACCCCGCTTTACTTCAGATACCTGAGCAGGAGGAAGACGCCAAGGCAGCTCTGGAGCCCCTCCAGGAAATTCTCTGCCAGCGCCCCCAACCGTCCCCTGGCAATGCTTGGCTGGGCTTCCCTCCCACACCCTCTTCCTCCCAGTCTAATGGATGAGATGATGCCACAAACCCCTCACCATTTTAATGTCAATCAACTTTTTTTTGGGGGGCCCTCAAATATTTTATTTAGGTGGGGGACAACGGGACCTTGGCCCCTAGGAGTTGGCTCCTGGGCCTCTTTCCACCCCCTCCCTGGGGAGTCAACCCTGAGGGCCCTCTTTGGCGATGGGGACCCTCATCTGAAGGACAAGGGAGGTCGGGGTTCGAATCCCCACGACGGGGTGAGCTCCCGTTGCTCTGTCCCAGCTTCTGCCAACCTAGCAGTTCAAAAACATGCCAGTGCAAGTAGTTGTGGCATTTCTGTGCACTCTGGTTTTCATCATTGTACCCTGTGGCGCCAGAAGCGGTTGAGTCCTCCTGGCCACGTGACCCGGAAAAGCTGTCTGGAGACAAACGCCAGCCCCCTCGGCCTGACAGCGGAGACAAGCGCCCCAACCCCACAGTCGCCTTTGACTGGGGTCCTTTACCTTTTGAATATCCCAGTGTTATTGTGCGTGGGGGGAGGGTAATCTCCTGCGCGGGAGGGGCTTCATCCTGCCACGCAAGCCCTGCAGGTGTTGGGTTCCCACTTTGCAGCTGGATTGCATAGATCCGGGGACCAGTGAGGGCCCTTTTGGGGGGCCCCTCCCTTCCCCATCACTGCATCTTCATCTCTTTGTCCTCTCTGCCCATCCGCCTCCCTTGCTTGCTCCTCCGGGAGTCTATTTCTGCGAGTCAGGTGGGGGTACCACCCCCCCTCTATGATGGGGGGGCAGTTCTTCCTGTACTGGATCCTCAGGGATCCTGCACCTCAGCCCACAAGGCCCCTTTTCTGCAAGGTGGTTCTTTGGCCACTTCTTCCCTGCCTCTGGTTTACAGAAAGCTGCGAAATCTGCACATGCCCAGAGTGTTATGTACTGAAGATCTCACCCTGGGCCATCAGGGGAATACTGTAGATAGTTTTCACTCAGGTCCACGTCAGTTATTTTAGGCGGGAAACCCTGGGTTGTTGTTGCTACAATGTTAACAGCTGGCTGCCTATAAAAGCAGGCCGGCTGAGCTGTTTGCTGTTCAGTTTTCTGTTCCAGCTTACAAAATAAAGAGCTGCTTTGGAGAAATCGCTGTGTCGTCTGCCATGTCTACCCACTATTCTACACAGAGTATGGAGGGTTTTTAAAACTGTGGTTATGTTTGGTGTGGGGGAAGAAAGGGGGGGCGCTGTCTGCGGACAAAGGTCCAGGGGTCCTTCACCTTCGCCTTCCCTTTGGTGGGCATCGCACTTCAGTTTCCGCAAAGGGGCCCCGGGGGGTGCAGGGCAGGGGAGCATCTCTTGGCCCCCCAGGAAAAGAGAAACGTGGGGGGGGAGAGACTTCCAGGATGTGCCCTGCCGGTGGGTCCCAGGGAAGGCGCTTCCAGGAAAGGCGCTTTAACATTCAGGTTTTTAGTCATTTCAAAGTAGGGATCCAGATGCACACGGCAGAATGGTAACGGGGAACCCCCACCTCCCTTGTCGTCACTCTGCATAAGATGGGGGGGGGCCTTGATGCAGAGTCCTTGGCCCAGATGGAGAAGGGAGGGCAGCCCCTAGAGCGCAGAAGCAGGCAGGGAGAGGGAGGGAGGGAGGGAGGGGCGGTCTGGGTGCCCTCGGCTTGCCAAGGGTTAAAAGGAGCAGAGCGGGATTCCTAGAGAGGACAGGAAGGGGAGGGCGGGGGAGGGCAAGGTCCTCCCGAACAGAAGCCCCTCCCTGCCCAGTCCCTTCCTGCGAGCAAAGAGGAGGCTGCTTTGTTCTCTCTGCTTTGCAAAAACTTCCTCGGTGCCCCTCCTGGAATCTGGTGAGTCTCTTCTCTCTTCCCCCTCGGGGTGCAGCGGGGAGAAGGGGGTCCCAGGGCTGCAAGGGAGGAGGCAACCCCCCCGTTCAGCTCATGCATGGGGGGGAGACCCCCAAGTCAGGGAGCAGAGGGTCCTGCCCCCAGTTCCTCTCTGCCGTGCCAGGGAGGGGCTGAGTGTCCAGCAGGTCTGCAACTCTGTTCTTCCTTTGGATCAAGATGCTGCCTTCCTTTGGGGGGGGGGAGTCTTTGGGGCAACAAAAGGAGGGCATGCAAATAAGCCCCCTTCAGACTGAGGGGAAAGTCGCATTTCTTGACAAAAATAAGCGTCCATGGAATCCGAGGAAGGAGAAGCCCTGTGGAGTGGAGAGATACAGCCCCCGCCCCCAAGTGTGGAGACTGGAGGGGAGACCCTCTCCCACGATCTACCCGAATACAATTCCCAGAGTTCCCTGGCAAGAAGGGGGGATTGGAGACCACCCTGGGAATTGCAGTCTTTGGGCAGCAGGGCTGAAGCTGTCTCCTTGCACCTCTCAGGGTCCTGAACCAATTCTGGCTCCCAGGATTCTTGAGAGGAGTCCCTAGGGCAGGTGAGATCTGGTTTCCAACCTTGTTAAACATCTGCCCCCTCCCAGCAGAGCAAGTGCACAGACTGGCACGTGCCACTCTTGGGAGCAGGAGCTGCATCCAGCCTTGCTCAGCTCAATATGTTTAGGAAGACCATGCCCCTCCTGCCCTGGCAAGGCACTGGGGTGAAGCTGCCACCGCCATCAAAATCTTGTGCGAATAATAATAATAACAATAATCTTTACCTGCCACCCATCTGACTGGGTTTCTCCAGACACTCAGGGCAGCACATATAAAAACATAATAAAACATCAAACATTAAAAACGTCACGATACAGGGCTGCCGTCAGATGTGTCCTAAAAGTTGTGTGGTTCTTTATTTCCTTGACATCTGATGGTAGCGTGTTCCACAGGGAGGGCGCCACTACCAAGAAGGCCCTCAGCCTGCTTCCCTGTAACTTCTCTTCTTGCACTGAGGGAACCGCCAGAAGGCCCTTGGTGCTGGACCTCAGTGTCCAGGCTGAACGATGGGGGTGGATATGCTGCTTCGGGTATCCTGGGCCGAGGCCATTTAGGGCTTTAAAGGTCAGCACCAACACTTTAAATACTGCTTGGAAACATACTGGGAACCAATGTAGTTCCTTTAGCAGCGGTCTTACATGGTTCCAGCAGCCACTCCCAGTCACCAGTCTAGCCTCCGCATTCTGCAGAACACTAAGTGAATGACACAGAGGTTGCTGCAGACTAAAGTTAGAAAAGCTTTAATTGCTACAAATGGCATAAGGAAACATGATATGGAATTAAGGGAAAAGGTGGTGTTGACCTGGAGTGGTTACAAAATTTCTGGTCTCTCCCCGAGTGCCACGGGCCCTGCTCCAAAGAGAGCATCTCTAAAGAAAGCACAACCAAAAATCTCTCCATTTTGCGTGAATAAGGAAAATGAGGAGGTGGCTAAGAAACAGCAGGAGCCAGATCCTATTCCCAACCTTCTAGGGTCTCTCAGCAGCTCTAATGATGAGCAGAAAGAGGTTTGGGGCCCAGCCAGCTCAACTGCTAAGGCATCTCTTCCACTGAGACGTGGGGGCACCTACATGTAATAGCTACTCGGCTGTATTCTGCCCATGCTCTGGGGCTGCAGTTTTCAGGCTTGGGGACAGGATGGTGCCTGGTTTTTGCACCAAGTTCTATCCATAAGCCCCTCTGAGTTCAATGGGGTCTACTCTCAGTCACTACTGTGCAGACCATGCCGGCCTTAAAAAGTGGGGTGAGGTGCAAACAGTTTAAGTTGGAATCACTGGAGATGTTTCAAATGGGGTTTCTGTTGGGAAGGGGCTGCCCCATTTGTGCTTCTCCAGAATCAGGGGAATATCTAGGGCAGGAGAATGCCTGCAGGGCCTCTGAGCCTCCCTTTGTTTCTTCCTCTCTCCCAGGACCCTGCAGCTTGTGGCGGCTTCTCGACTCCTCAGGAAGGATGAAAGAGACTGAATCTGTAAACCTAGCGAGGATGGAAGGGGGAAGATGGACAGTTGACCTGGTCAGGTTGTCTCCTGCATCCCTCCTCACAGCCTCTGAGCGTTCCCTCCCAGGGACCTCCGAGAGATCTGGTGAGTGCCAAGGGAGGGGAGATGGGGACATGGATGGATGGGGCTGGAGAGGTATCGGGGCTTGTGTATCATTCGTGCACACTCCCCCACCTCTCCAGTCTGCCTTCCAACTCCGTCAAGACCCGGCTGAGGGGGGTGGGGTGCGTCGAAACTTTTTCAGAACATAAAGAAACAAAAACAGTAGTTTGCTGCCCCCACTTCCTTATCTTAGAACAGCCCTGAAAAGTAACCTAAGGAAGGAGATTATTCTCCAGTTTTTCCAGACTGCCCCACACTGTGTCACTTTTCTGTGTCACAGACAGAAATCCACCAGGCTCTGGTAGGTGACTAAGTGGTCAGGTACTGGTTTGGCTTCCCCGGCAGAAAGGCATAAAAGACAGTAACAGGGAAAAATCCTTTTTCCAGAATTTTTTAAAAACCAAGATTATTCAAATTTTTCAATATCACTAACTACAGAACATACAACGAGAATGAAAGTGTGAAACAGAACTGTTCTCCGCATCCCTGGCATCAGGGCAAGTCCTCTTTGCAAGACAATGGTCTCACATGGCAAGGTATGTTAGGGAATTGCAAGTTGGCTTCCTTAGGTTTTATCCCTTTTGAACCCACGTGGATTCAAAACTCAAAAGCCAATCAGTTCTTTAGATTAATTAGCAACTCGCCAATGGTTAGATAGAACAATAACTCAGGCTTCTTAGGAGCCTCGACAGCCAAATCCTGTTTATCAAAAGGCCTTGAAGATGAAAAGCATTCCCAAAGCCAGACCAGATTCTTTGAGTTGTAAATTAAGCTTCATAACCTTTTTCACACAGACAGGGCATCTAAGATAGCCAGGTGTCAAGACTACAAATCAGCTAGGAACCTCCTTCCTGCAGATGGAGAAGATAACTTATTCACACTCTTTGAGACAGAAAGTCTGCAATTAAAGAAGCAGATACACATTCCAAGAATTCTACAGCGTTTGGCTCTCCCATAATGCTCTTCTTTAGCATGAGCCAAAGTTTTAACTTGCTAAGAGCCAGTGTGGTGTTCTGGTTAAGAGCGGTATTCACCTAATCTGGTGAACCGGGTTCGCGTCTCCGCTCCTCCACATGCAGCTGCTGGGTGACCTTGGGCCAGTCACACTTCTCTGAAGTCTATCAGCCCCACTCACCTCACAGGGGGTTTGTTGTGGGGGAGGAAGGGAAAGGAGAATGTTAGCCGCTTTGAGACTCCTTCGGGTAGTGATAAAGCGGGATATCAAATCCAAACTCCTCCTCCTCCTCCTCTTCTTCTTCTTCTTCGATTTCCCAACTTCATTACAAACTCTTTATTGGTAATATATAGAGATAAATTGAGGATTTTTACAATTTTATAACATGCAGATAAAATTATGTGTTGCGAAACCAGAGAGAGGAGCTGGGGGAAGTCTTGGGGGTGGGGAGGGATTTTTTTCTTTTTTAGGGGGAAATGGGGGGGGGATAATGTGGATGATGTATTTTTGTTAAAATTGTTATGTTGGAATTCCTAATAAAAACATGTACTTTTTTTTAAAAAAAAGGAATTAAGGGAAAAGATGGTGTTGACCTGGAGTGGTTAGAAAATTTCTGGTCTCTCCCCGAGTGCCACGGGCCCTGCTCCAAAGAGAGCTTCTCTAAAGAAAGCACAACCAAAAATCACTCCATTTTGCGTGAATAAGGAAAATGAGGAGGTGGCTAAGAAACAGCAGGAGCCAGATCCTATTCCCAACCTTCTAGGGTCTCTCAGCAGCTCTAATGATGAGCAGAAAGAGGTTTGGGGCCCAGCCAGCTCAACTGCTAAGGCATCTCTTGCACTGAGACGTGGGGGCACCTACATGTAATAGCTATTCGGCTGTATTCTGCCCATGCTCTGGGGTTGCAGTTTTCAGGCTTGGGGACAGGATGGTGCCTGGTTTTTGCACCAAGTTCTATCCATAAGCCCCTCTGAGTTCAATGGGGTCTACTCTCAGGTCACTAGTGTGCAGACCATGCCAGCCTTAAGAAGTGGGGTGAGGTGCAAACAGATTAAGTTGGAACCACTGGAGATGTTTTAAAAGGGGTTTCTGTTGGGAAGGGGCTGCCCCATTTGTGCTTCTCCAGGAGCAGGGGGATATCTAGGGCAGGAGAATCCCTGCAGGGCCTCTGAGGCTCCCTTTGTTTCTTCCTCTCTCCCAGGACCCTGCAGCTTGTGGTGGCTTCTCGACTCCTCAGGAAGGATGAAAGAGACTGAATCTGTAAACCTAGCGAGGATGGAAGGGGGAAGATGGACAGTTGACCTGGTCAGGTTGTCTCCTGCATCCCTCCTCACAGCCTCTGAGCGTTCCCTCCCAGGGACTTCCGAGATATCTGGTGAGTCCCAGGGGAGGGGAGATGGGGACATGGATGGATGGGGCTGGAGAGTTACTGGGGCTTGCTCATTTTGGGGGTGGGATGAGGCAGGCAGGCGGATGGAGTTTGAGAAGGTGGGCACCTTTTTGGGCTCCTCCACCTGCCTTCCAGCGCCTTTGACATCTGCAGGCGATTTGAGCCAGGAATACGTCACAGCTCCCCGGCCACCGCGATGTATTGGTGCCAGTACTGTGCTCTGAATGCCCTACCAATGTCAGAGAACTCACTGATCCATTGCGCAGCACTAGAAGCCATGATTCTTTAAATTACCTGATCCTAATTTCAGGACTGATTGCCGATGGGGCCTCTGTGTTTTGCCTTTTTCTTTTCTTTTAGGAATAACTTTTCCTTTTCTTTTAAAAACAAGGATCATATAAGGCTAATATATGATACAAATATGTAGACTAAATAAATTTGCAGGAATAACATGTCGTTCCTCGTTGGTGATCAGCGTATGAGTTCTGGGTTCATGAATTGGTATAAATTGAAACAAAAAAGGGTAAACAGCGGAGAACAGAGAACATTCAACATCGCATAGCCGAATTCCTAGTCAGAAGCTCTTGTGACTGTCGTGCTTAGATTAAGTGTGAGTAATAGTCATTTTCCATCTTCTGTTACCAATTAAACTATACAGAGTTGGTCTCCTCATGAAAATGAGAGGAGATTCAAAGTGAAGAAAGATATTTAGGAAAAGGTTTAAATTTAGACCAAATTTAGATTGAGGCAACAGCTGATGGGGAGTGTGCAGGTAAAGATGTTCCTGCTTCTTTCAGAGGAGGCAGGGACGTTGCTGGATCCTGACCAGAGAGCTTTTTCTAAGGAAATCAAGAAGGAGAATTGAGGGATCATGGACCCTCTCGTTAAAATTTCCTGTTAGATCATAACATCAATTTTGAAATTCCATACATACCTCTATTTCAGGGGTGGCCACCTTCCAAGAGACTGCGATCTACTCACAGAATTCAAAACTTGGAGTGATCTACCCCTGTTTTGTAGGGGTTCAGGTCAAAGTTGTTGAGCTTTTATTAGCAACTCACCAAAGGAGCGCTGGGGGGAAAACAGCCTCCAGCCTCGGTTTGTAAGCTCTGTCTTCCATTCTCCAACAATGGAGGGAGGATCCGGGAGGGGGCCAGCAATTGACTGTGATTGACCAAAACCTCGCAGGGATCAACCAGTAGATCGTGATCGACCTGTTGCACATCCCTGCTCTATTTGATGAACCACCACTATTTGGATGGAGACCAACAGCATCTGGGATTCTAACATCCACACCGTGAGCCCTGAATGGAGGGATATCAACGGTTTGTGAATATTCTTTGTCTAGTCATGCATTTTGAAACAATGACCAGGCTTGTCTGAACCACCCAGGCCTTCTTAAATGTGGGCTTGAGAGTTTTTAGGGAAGTTGAAGTAACTTCTGTCAGGTTTGTTGTTTTGGCTTCTGTTTGCATTTGATTGACCAAAGAGATGACTGACCTTGCATATGGGGTGGATTCCAGGATTGAGCCAAATCAAATGTATCCCAGATAAAAGCCAAGCAATATTTCAGTTAATATCAGCCAACAAAGGCAGTGAAAACTATTGTAAGGCCTCACATCTAACTTCAGTCCTTCCTTTATCACAAGCATTCATTAACTTTGTTCAATAATGGATGTGAACCACGTCCCCTTCGCTCTGAGTGGGGTTGGGGTCCGGGGCAGCGATGCAGAGTTAGCACGACTTACCCTAACATGGCAGTGCATTGATGGGGGAGGGGTCAGGTGGTGGGTTTGATGGTTCTGTGTCATCTGCGCCCCGGTCACAGTATGCTGGCAGTGTGGCCCATTGGTTTCAAGAGAGTCAGGCACCCCTCAGGCGTGCTCAAATGTTGGGGGGTTGAAGATGCCGCACATCTACAATGCCATTAATTTAGACTTCAAGGAAGTCCTCTTGAGGCTGAAACGAAGCACTGTCAAGTCTCTTAGTGAGTTGGGGGGGCGGGGAACTCTGTTCAATAATCTGGAGCTCCATTTCTTCCTGACGCGATAATTATCTTCACTTCATTGCAGATGGTGATGAATGGGAAGGGAAGAACAAGGGGGACCATAACAGAATCCACATATCAGAGAAATCAAATAAATATTCAGAGTATGGAGAGAACATCGGCCAGACCTCCCAGTCCACCTCCCATCAACGAAAGAGCTTCATTCGGAGGGATAGCCTCACTTCACATGGAAGAATTCACAGAGGAGAGAAATTGTATGACTGCAGAGAATGTGGAAAGAGTTTCAATCGGAAGTACAGTCTCACTTCCCATCAAAGAATTCATACGGGGGAGAAACCCTATCAGTGTTTGGAATGTGGAAAGAGCTTCCGTCACAGCAGTAGTCTCACTTACCATCAAAGAATTCATACAGGGGAGAAACCCTTTCAGTGCCTGGAATGTGGGAAGAGCTTCAGTTGCAGCTCAAGTCTCACTTCCCATCAAAGAATTCATTCAGGGGAGAAATCCTTTCAGTGCTTGGAATGTGGAAAAAGCTTCAGTCAGAGGCAGGGTCTCACTTCCCATCAAAGAATTCATACAGGGAAGAAACCATATCAGTGCTTCGAATGTGGGAAGAGCTTCTGTCACAGCCATAGTCTCACTTCCCATCAAAGAATTCATACAGGGGAGAAACCCTATCAGTGCTTGGAATGTGGGAAGAGCTTCAGTCGAAAAGACAGTCTCACTTTGCATCAAAGAATACATACAGGGGAGAAATCCTATCAGTGCTTGGAATGTGGGAAGAGCTTCGGTCAAAAGTCCAGTCTCACTTCGCATCAAAATGTTCATACAGGGGAGAAATCCTATCAGTGCTTGGAATGTGGGAAGAGCTTCACCCACAGTCGGAGTCTCTATTCCCATCAAAAAGTTCATACAGGAGAGAAACCACATCAGTGCTTGGAATGTGGAAAGAGCTTCAGCCACAGCCACAGTCTCACTTTGCATCAAAGAATCCATACAGGGGAGAAACCCTATCAGTGCTTTGAATGTGGGAAGAGTTTCAGTCAAAGCCCCCATCTCATAATCCATAAAAGAATCCATACAGGGGAGAAACCATATCAGTGCTTGGAATGTGGGAAGAGCTTCAGTCAACGCCCCCATCTCATAATCCATAAAATAATCCATACAGAGGAGAAACCATATCAGTGCTTGGATTGTGGAAAGAGCTTCAGTCACAGACAACATCTCACTTCCCATCAAAGAATTCATACAGGGGAGAAACCCTATCAGTGCTTGGAATGCGGAAAGAGCTTCAGTCACAGCCAAAGTCTCACTTCCCATCAAAGAATCCATACAGGGGAGAAACCCTATCAGTGCTTGGAGTGTGAAAAGAGCTTCAGTCACAGGCAGAATCTCACTTCCCATCAAAGAATCCATACACGGCAGAAACCCTATCAGTGCTTCGAATGTGGGAAGAGCTTCCGTCACAGCCATAGTCTCACTTCCCATCAAATAATCCATACAGGGGAGAAACCCTATCAGTGCTTGGAATGTGGGAAGCGCTTCAGTCACAGGCAGAATCTCACTTCCCATCAAAGAATCCATACAGGGCAGAAACCCTATCAGTGCTTGGAATGTGAAAAGAGCTTCAGTCAGAGCCACAGTCTCACTTCCCATCAAAGAATTCATACAAGAGAGAAAACCTCTTAGTGTTTGGAATGTGGGAAGAGCTTCAGTCAGAATGCCACTCTCATGGCCCACCAAATAATTCATACAGAGTTGAAAGCATATCAGCGCATGGAATGTGGATAAAATTTCATTTGTAAATAAGTCAATTCAAGAACTCACAGCAGGGTAAATAATAGAATGGAAGATTCGGAATCTAGTCCAACCCCCGCCCATGCAGAAAAAAACTCATTTCAAGCATCCATGACAGATGGCCATCCAACTTCTTCTTAAAGACCTCCAATGAAGGAGAGTCCACCCCCTTCTGAGGGAGTTCCTTTTCACTGCTGGCTCTTGCTATCAGAAAGTTCTTCCTGATCTTTAAGAGAAATCTCCTTTTGTGTTGCTTGAATCACCTCTTTAGATTCCTTCAAGACCTTGAGAAGGACTTCTGTAAGTCTGAGAATGTCCAGGGGACTGGACCATGCTCTATATTCAGGGGGGAACCCATGGAGAGGAGTCCCATATAGGGCTTAAGTCATCTGGGCATTGGTCAGATTGTCATAATTACAGACATACTTACTGGTTTGGACGGAAGTGATTCTTCCAGGGGAAGTGGTAACTGTGAGATTACAGGTGCTCTTGCCAATATTGTCCAAACGTCCAGTAAAACTTTGACACAGCAGAGTGAATGTTTACCCGCTGAGGTTGATGTATTGGGAGGTTAGATTTAGGGCCGTGTGGTATTGCTTAATTGTATGTGGGGTCCCTATAAAGGGAACTTCTTCCTCTAGGTGGGAGGGAGACTGGTCAAGTTACCATCAGTTGAATGCAACATTTAAGTTAGATTTTAAAAAATGGATTTGCAGAACAAAACTCACAGTTTGAAAGCTTGCTATATGCTAAGGGAAAACTTCATGAAGATGATGCAGAGGAGTCAATCAAGATTATCAAGAGTCTGAAACCAAGCCTTCTGAGGAGGGCTTGAAGGAACTGGGGGGGGGGGGCGGGGGCGGCGTATCCATTTCAAGTGAAGTTTGCCGAAATCTACGCTTGCGACATGGGATGCCATATGTCGAGATTTTCCCGGACATTTCAGCAATTTCCGCCCAGACGCTGTTTACAATTCTGGATGTATGGCAACCATGTCTATATACAGTGGTACCTCGGTTTTCAAACAGCTTAGTTCCTGAACAACTTTGAACTCGAATGCTGCAAACCTGGAAGTCAGTGTTCCAGTTTGCGAACTTTGCTTCGGAAGCCGAACGTGCTCCTGAGCTTCTGTTTTCACTGTTGCGCTGCTAATTTGTGTCCCCCTGCATTGGAATCAAAGCCTTCTTCCTTCTGTTTTCACTGTTCTGCTGCTAATTTGCACCCCCCCATTGTAATAAAAGCCTTCCATTTCCAATTGCAGTGTTCTGAGGTGATATTTGGAGCTTATATCTGGTTTTTTATTTGGCTTTTTCGTTTTTGTGACTGTGGCTTGTTCTCTGTTTTTGATTGATTGTGTGACTGCGGCAATGTATAAAAGCCCCCCCATCCAAACAATGTCTATCAATCAGTGCAGGTAAGAAAAAATAATAATTTTAATTTTAATCTAAAGTACTGTCTTCTTTCTTTTATAGTACAGTACATTGATTATTGCTTTCATTTTATGGATCAATGCTCTCGTTAGATAGTAAAACTCATGTTAAATTGCTGTTTTAGGAGTTGTTTTTAAAAGTCTGGAATTGATTAATCTGTTTTGCATTACTTTCTTTTTTTAAAATTTATTTTATTTTATTCGAGTTTAAGATTTCTTACATACATATATTATGTTCTTACAATTTTTAAATTTTCCCACACAATTTTTAAATTTTAAATTATACCCATTGTCATGAAATCATAGAATCATAGAGTTGGAAGAGACCACAAGGGCCATCGAGTCCAACCCCCTGCCAAGCAGGAAACACCATCAGAGCACTCCTGACATATGGTTGTCAAGCCTCTGTCTAAAGACCTCCAAAGAAGGAGACTCCACCACACTCCTTGGCAGCAAATTCCACTGTCAAACAGCTCTTACTGTCAGGAAGTTCTTCCTAATGTTTAGGTGGAATCTTCTTTCTTGTAGTTTGGATGCATTGCTCCGTGTCCGCTTCTCTGGAGCAGCAGAAAACAACCTTTCTCCCTCCTCTATGTGACATCCTTTTATATATTTGAACATGGCTATCATATCACCCCTTAACCTCCTCTTCTCCAGGCTAAACATGCCCAGCTCTCTTAGCCGTTCCTCATAAGGCATCGTTTCCAGGCCTTTGACCATTTTGGTTGCCCTCCTCTGGACACGTTCCAGTTTGTCAGTGTCCGTCTTGAACTGTGGTGCCCAGAACTGGACACAGTACTCCAGGTGAGGTCTGACCAGAGCAGAATACAGTGGCACTATTACTTCCCTTGATCTAGATGCTATACTCCTATTGATGCAGCCCAGAATTGCATTGGCTTTTTTAGCTGCCGCCTCACACCGCATCACACTGAAATCAAAATCTATTGAAAGCTTCCCTTTAAAAATTTCATTAATAACCTTTAGGATTTTTTTCCAGAATTCCTTTACCTCTGGGAATTCCCAGTACATATGGGAAAACCATCCCTTGGCTTGTTTACAGTGCCAACAGCTAGAATTCAATCCTGCTACCATATTAGCAAGCTGGGCTGGAGTTCTGTACCATTTTAGAAAGAATTTTAATTTCAGCACTCTAAATTTGCTTACTTTAATCTCATCTGTTCCTTTCATTATCCTTTCAACCGTTGCTTCGCTAACTTGTTCTTCTTTCCTCCACATCTTTTGAATAAGTTGGGTTGTCTGTTCATTTGTTTGTATAGTTCCTCTACTGGCTCTTCTAAACTCCTATTTCCTGTCTCTTGGACTTTGGAAATTTTGTTGTATAGTCCTCCAATTTTTAACCAATATTGGTTACCTATATTCTCTGTTACTTCCTGCAATGACTTTAAGGACTCACCTCTATACATACATTTAACTATATGATATCCCAGATTTTCTTCAAAGTCTGGTATACCTGCTGTTGCAGCTTCTTTCTAGAAAATTTAATTATTACATTCCTGGGGGATTTTCTCCCCTTGGGCCCTCGGCAGCTATGGGCTCGTTCCACATCTTCTGCCTTCAAACTAACTCCTTGAGTACTACTACTACTACTAACTTATTATTTATACCCCGCCCATCTGGCTGGGTTTCCCCAGCCACTCTGGGCGGCTTCCAAGAAAACACTAAAATACAATAACCTATTAAACATTAAAAGCTTCCCTAAACAGGGCAGCCTTCAGATGTCTTCTAAAAGTTTGGTAGTTATTTTTCTCTTTGACATTTGATGGGAGGGCGTTCCACAGGGTGGGTGCCACTACCGAGAAGGCCCTCTGCCTGGTTCACTGTTACTTGGCTTCTCATACTGAGGGAACCGCCAGAAGGCCCTTGGCGCTGGACCTCAGTGTCCGGGCAGAACGATGGAGGTGGAGCATAGCCAGGTTCTCAAAGTTTCTTCCAACTCTTTAGCCTGTATTTCTTCTGGAATTCCTCCCAGAATCATATTAGCTCTTCTCTGGGGGTCCGGCAATTCTGACCCCTGTTTAGATAGTGTGGTTCCTTTTTTTTTTTTTTCATTTTCCTGGGCTAGCTCTTTAGCTTGAATTGCTAATTGCTTCACTCCCTTAATTTTGACTCCTTCAAGCATTACAATATATAAATCCTAGTTAAAATATTTTTTAAAACTTCCACCACATTCACCACACGTCTCTTAGTTATCTTGCTCGCCTTTACATCTGTTCTTCAATCATTTCCCTTCCTTAGGTTCTTTCATAATCCGTCAAATCTTTATGTTCTCTATATTCTTCACAAGGTTAGTCTAAGCACAGCCAAACTTTCGTATTTGAGCCCTGCTTGTATAAATATTCATTTAAGCATTCCCATTGTTTCTGTATTATAGTTTTGGATTTATGCCTTATTAAATCCGTCAATTTTGCTAACTCCAGGTACTCACATAGTTTACTTAACCAGTTCCCTTTTGTTGGGATATAATTTCCTTTCCAATGACAGGCTACCAACATTTTCAGAATCCAATCTTCAGAATCAGTTGTATATCTTAAATCCCGTTCCCACTTTAGAATATTCTCTCCTTTGACTTCTTGATCTGGGAGGACTTTATCTAATAATCTATATATTTTAGAGAGTGTTTTTTGATTATTTTGTAAAGCCTCTCTTTCTAATTTTGATATTTTATTTCCCAAATCCCCTAGTTTTTATATCTTTCTTGTATGTAGCCTTAAGTTGGAAATATTCTAACCAATTTATTCCCAGTATTTTGAGTTCTTCATATTCTTTTAATTTGATACAGTGGTACTTCGGATTACATACGCTTCAGGTTACATACGCTTTAGGTTACAGACTCCGCTAACCCAGAAATAGTGCTTCAGGTTAAGAACTTTGCTTCAGGATGAGAACAGAAATCGTGCTCCGGCGGTGCGGCAGCAGCAGGAGGCCCCATTAGCTAAAGTGGTGCTTCAGGTTAAGTACGGACCTCCGGAATGAATTAAGTACTTAACCTGATGTACCACCGTATTTTCATTCATTCCTTCTGCTAAATCTCTATAAGTTGGCCAGGCAATTATTTTTTTAATGTCGAGGTTGCCTCTATTGGAGAGGTCCACCTTGGAGTTCTTTCTATAATTCTCTCTTTTGTTCTTTCCCATACCTCAAATAGGGCCTTTCTCACAAGGCGGTTTGTAAATCCTTTGTGCAATTGTATTTTCCCATAGAATAAATACCCATGCCAACCCTGTATCTTGTCCCAGCCTTCTAGTTCCAAAACTTCAGTATCTTTTAGTAGAATCCACTCTTTCATCCAACTCCAGCATGCTGCTTCAAAATATCTTCTTAAATCTGGGACTGCAAATCCCCCCGTTTCTTTTGGCCCCATCATTATTTCTGATTTTATTCTGGCTTTCTTCCCTTGCCATATAAAATTGGCAAGGTCTCTTTGCCAGCTTTTAAAATATTTTGTCCCAATTATTATTGGGATAGTTTAAAATAAAAATAGGATTATCTTTCTGTGTTAACGTAAACATAGATCCTTGGAGACTCTGGCAGAAGTTGAACAAACAAGAAAGATTATTTTACAGAAGAAAGTTGAAAAAAGCAAAGGATGTGTCAGGAGATAGATAATGTTCTTTCAGGAAACAGTAAACCTATTAATAAATTGTACTAAATTTAGTGTATGTTACAGGGTTCTAAACAAAGTAGTAAATGCACAGCTTTTTTAAACTTCTGTTGCTTTTTTTAAGTTATTCCTCTTCGATGTTACAGGTGTCTAGAGAGGATGGCCAATGCTGAGCTTATTTCCAGTTATTTCACTTCAGCTCCTTAACTTAGTTGTTGCAACTTAATATTTTGATTTTTAAACAAGGTGGTACTTTCTGTCAGTTTCCACACTCCTGAGGTACTTCTGACAGTATAGAAGACCCAGGGGGTCACCACACCCTTCAAAACTGGTTTGGGATTCTTCTCTTTCTAGAAGATCTTTCCCATCCTGACTGAAATGAGACCAAAGTAGACAGTATCCTCACAGCTTCTACTTCTACTACTGAAGCTGATGGAAGGCACTCCGGGCCACCGAGGCCGCCTGAGCCTCGAGCGACAGCAAAGGCTCCAGGAGTACCCCCAAGCTGTGAACCTGCTCCTTTGGAGGAAACGTGACCCTGTGAAGAGCAGGTGGCCTAGGGAACCACCCACTAACAGTGCCTTGGTCTTATCTGCTAGGATATTTCCGTTCCACCTTAAAAGGGAGCAGGATGTTTGTGTCACAGTCTGCGTATTTCCTGTTCACAGGATGTTTATGTTTTCTATTGCTTTCGTTTCTCTCTGTGTCGGAGACACTGAAGCAGGCAGTCATGTTTTTTTGTTCTGATCAACGCTGAATAAAACGCTGAATAAAACTTGTAAATAATGCTCTCCTGAGTGCGACTTTTGCTGTGTGAATTCTGCTGATAGAGCGTGCATCAGCCCAGGAATGTGGATGCTATTTTCTGGAGCTCGTGTCGCTATTTGCTGATACTGCGTGTCTACGGGAGATCGATGGACGTCCGGAGACGACGTGGAGTCATCATGGACTTTATCTCCCTGGCAGTATCCCAACATTATCTGGATTGAGTTTAAGTTTGTTGGCTCTCTCCAGTCCATTACCGAGGCAAGACACTGGTCCAGCACTTCCACTGCCTCACCTGCAGATGTAAAGGAGAAACAGAGCTGAGTGTCATCAGCGTACTGCTGACAACGTACTCCAAACCTCCAGATAAGCCCACCCAGCAGTTTCATGTAGATGTTTAACAACCTGGGGGATAAGCTTGAGCCCTGAGGAACCCCACATTGAAGGTTGCATGGGGCTGAAAATCACTCCCCATGCACCACCTGGCTTACTTCTGACCTGGCTTACTTCTCAGCAGATGTGCCAACTTGAATAAAATAATAGGAGGGCCCAGGCAATCACTGTCCAGCAGAATTGAACATATGATGCCGTGCACGCACACTATTTGAATGGCAGTGCCGGTTAACTTTGGGGGTGCCAGGACCCCACAAATATTTTATTGGCAAAGCCGATCAGCCCCTAGGAGTTGGCTCTTGTGCGTCAGAACCGCAAAGGGCTGGGCTGCGGATTCTTCCACCCGAATCTCTGCAACTACTGAGAAGAGTTGAATGCTGACTATTCCTGGCTCCCTGGAGCAGTCCTTGTTTCTGCTAATAATGAGTTAGCTTCATCACATGCTCTCTGTGATTTTGGCCGGCTGGCTCTGACAGTTCCTAGGATTCCATGAATCCAACCTCCCTGGAGGAAGGGGGTGCAGTGGGAATAGGACACCCCCCGCTTTACTTCAATCAGATACCTGAGCAGGAGGAAGACGCCAAGGCAGCTCTGGAGCCCCTCCAGGAAATTCTCGTCCCCTGGCAATGCTTGGCTGGGCTTCCCTCCCACACCCTCTTCCTCCCAGTCTAATGGATGATGGGATCTTGGCCCCTAGGAGTTGGCTCCTGGGCCTCTTTCCACCCCCTCCCTGGGGAGTCAACCCTGAGGGCCCTCTTTGGCGATGGGGACCCTCATCTGAAGGACAGGGAAGGTCAGGGTTCGAATCCCAACGACAGGGTGAGCTCCCGTTGCTCTGTCCCAGCTTCTGCAAACCTAGCAGTTCAAAAACATACCAGTGCAAGTAGTTGTGGCATTTCTGTGCACTCTGGTTTTCACCATTGTACCCCGTTGCGCCAGAAGCGGTTTAGTCCTCCTGGCCACATGACCCGGAAAAGCTGTCTGTGGACAAACGCCAGCCCCCTTGGCCTGACAGCGGAGACGAGCGCCCCAACCCCACAGTCGCCTTTGGCTGGGGTCCTTTACCTTTTGAATATCCCAGTGTTATTGTGCGTGGGGGGAGGGTAATCTCCTGCGCGGGAGGGGCTTCATCCTGCCATGCAAGCCCTGCAGGTGTTGGGTTCCCACTTTGCAGCTGGATTGCATAGATCCGGGGCCCAGTGAGGGCCCTTTTGGGGGGGCCCTCCCTTCCCCATCACTGCATCTTCATCTCCTTGTCCTCTCTGCCCATCGGCCTCCCTTGCTCGCTCCTCCGGGAGTCTATTTCTGCGAGTCAGGCGGGGGTGCCACCTCCTCTATGATGGGGGAGCAGTTCTTCCCTGTTCAGTTCTTCCTGTACTGGATCCTCAGGGATCCTGCACCTCAGCCCACAAGGCCCCTTTTCTGCAAGCTGGTTCTTTGGCCACTTCTTCCCTGCCTCTGGTTTACAGAAAGCTGCGAAATCTGCACATGCCCAGAGTATGGTGGATTTTCAAAACTGTGGTTATGTTTGGTGTGGGGAAGAAAGGGGGGGAGCTGTGTGCGGACAAAGGTCCAGGGGTCCTTCACCTTCGCCTTCCCTTTGGTGGGCATCGCACTTCAGTTTCCGCAAAGGGGCCCCGGGGGGTGCAGGGCAGGGGAGCATCTCTTGGCCCCCCCAGGAAAAGAGAAACGTGGGGGGGGGAGAGGGGGAGAGACTTCCAGGATGAACCCTGCCGGTGGGTCCCAGGGAAGGCGCTTCCAGGAGAGGCCCTTTAACATTCACTTATTGAGTCATTTCAAAGTAGGGATCCAGATGCACACGGCAGAATGGTAACGGGGAACCCCCACCTCCCTTGTCGTCAGTCTGCATAAGATGGGGGGGGGCCTTGATGCACAGTCCTTGGCCCAGATGGAGGAGGGAGGGCAGCCCCTAGAGCGCAGAAGCAGGCAGGGAGAGGGAGGGAGGGGCGGTCTGGGTGCCCTCGGCTTGCCAAGGGTTAAAAGGAGCAGAGCGGGATTCCTAGAGAGGACAGGAAGGGGAGGGCGGGGGAGGGCAAGGTCCTCCCCAGCAGAAGCCCCTCCCTGCCCAGTCCCTTCCTGCGAGCAACGAGGAGGCTGCTTTGTTCTCTCTGCTTTGCAAAAACTTCCTCGGTGCCCCTCCTGGAATCTGGTGAGTCTCTTCTCTCTTCCCCCTTGGGGTGCAGCGGGGAGAAGGGGGTCCCAGGGCTGCAAGGGGGGAGGCAACCCCCCCGTTCAGCTCATGCATGGGGGGGAGACCCCCAAGTCAGGGAGCAGAGGGTCCTGCCCCCAATTCCTCTCTGCCAAGCCAGGGAGGGGCTGAGTGTCCAGCAGGTCTGCGACTCTGTTCTTCCTTTGGATCAAGATGCTGCCTTCCTTTGGGGGGGGGAGTCTTTGGGGCAACAAAAAGAGGGCATGCAAATAAGCCCCCTTCAAACTGAGGGGAAAGTCGCATTTCACAACACAGAGAAGCATCCAAGGACTCCGAGGAAGGAGAAGCCCTGTGGAGTGGGGAGATACAGCCCCCCCCCAAGTGTGCAGACTGGAGGGGAGACCCTCTCCCACCATCTACCCAAATACAATTCCCAGAGATCCCTGGCAAGAAGGGGGGATTGGTGACCACTCTGGGAATTGCAGTCTTTGTCTCCTTGCAACTCTCAGGGTCCTGAACCAATTCTGGCCCCCAGGATTCTTGGGAGGAGTCCCTAGGGCCGGGTGAGATCTGGTTTCCAACCTTGTTAAACATCTGCCCCCTCCCAGCAGAGCAAGTGCTGGCATGTGCCACTCTTGGGAGCAGGAGCTGCATCCAGCCTTGCTCAGCTCAATATTTTTAGGAAGACCATGCCCCTCCTGCCCTGGCAAGGCACTGGGGTGAAGCTGCCACCGCCATCAACATCCTGTGTGAATAATAATAATAATAATAATAATATTTACCTACCACCCATCTGACTGGGTTTTCCCAGACACTCAGGGCGGCTTCCAGCACATATAATATACAGGGCTGCCTTCAGGTGTCTTCTAAAGGTTACATCATCTCCTTGACATCTGATGGTAGCGTGTTCCACAGGGAGGGGGCCACTACCAAGAAGGCCCTCAGCCTGCTTCCCTGTAACTTCTCTTCTTGCACTGAGGGAACTGCCAGAAGGCCGTTGGTGCTGGACCTCAGGGTCCAGGCTGAACGATGGGGGTGGAGATGCTCCTTCGGGTATCCTGGGCCGAGGCCGTTTAGGGTTTAAAGGTCAGCACCAACACTTTGAATTGTGCTCGGAAACATACTGGGAACCAATGTAGATCCTTTAGGAGTGGTCTTACATGGTTCCAGCAGCCACTCCCAGTCACCAGTCTAGCCTCCGCATTCTGCAGAACACTAAGTGAATGACACAGAGGTTGCTGCAGACTAAAGTTAGAAAAGCTTTAATTGCTACAAATGGTATAAGGAAACATGAAAAGGAATTAAGGGGGAAAATTTATGGTCAATGGGGTCTACTCTCAGGTCACTAGTGTGCATACCATGCCAGCCTTACGAAGTGGGGTGAGGTGCCAACAGATTAAGTTGGAATCACTGTAGATTTTGCAAATGGGGTTTCTGTTGGGAAGGGGCTGCCCCATTTGTGCTTCTCCAGGAGCAGGGGAATATCTAGGGCAGGAGAATCCCTGCAGGGCCTCTGAGGCTCCCTTTGTTTCTTCCTCTCTCCCAGGACCCTGCAGCTTGTGGTGGCTTCCCGACTCCTCAGGAAGGATGAAAGAGACTGAATCTGTAAACCTAGCGAGGATGGAAGGGGGAAGATGGACAGTTGACCTGGTCAGGTTGTCTCCTGCATCCCTCCTCACAGCCTCTGAGCGTTCCCTCCCAGGGACCTCTGAGAGATCTGGTGAGTCCCAGGGGAGGGGAGATGGGGACATGGATGGATGGGGCTGGAGAGGTAGTGGGGCTTGCTCAGCCTGGGGGTGGGGGGAGGCAGGCAGGAAGATGGAGATTGAGAAGTTGAGCACCTTTTTGGGCTCCTCCACCTACCTGCCTGCGCCAATGACATCTGCAGGCAATTTGAGCTAGGAATACATCACAGCTCCCCGGCCACCGCGATGTATTGGCAGCTCAAGATGTCTACAACCTGTACTGTGATTGAATGCCTTACCAGTGTCAGAGAACTCACTGATCCATTGCGCAGCACTAGAAGTCATGAACCTTTAAATTACCTGTTCCTAATGTCAGGATTGACTGCAGATGGGGCCTCTGTGTTTTGCCTTTTTCTTTTCTTTTAGGAATAACTTTTCCTTTTCTTTTAAAAACAAGGATCGTATAGGACGAATATATGATACAAATATGTAGACTGAGTCTTCTCAGTCTTCTCATATGACTCTCAAAACTAGCAGAATAAATTTGCAGGAATATCTGTAACATATGGTTTATCATTAGTGGTCAGTGTATGAGTTCTGAGTTCATGAATTGGTTTAAATCGGGGGGGGAGGAGAGATAGGAGAGAACAGAGCAACAGAACAAGTCACTGATCCATTCCTTTTTGGAATAACTTTTTATTGCTTTTAAAAACAAGGATCAAAGGAGTAATAAATGATACAAATATATAGACTCATTCTTCTCATGTCATTTGTATATCTCAAAAATAGCAGAATAAATTTGCAGGAATAACATGTCGTTCCTCGCTGGTGATCAGTATATGAGTTCTGGTTTCATGAATTGGTATAAATTGAAACAAAAAAGGGTAAACAGCGGAGAACAGAGAACATTCAACATGGCATAGCCGAATTCCTAGTCAGAAGCTCTTGTGGCCGTTGTGCTTAGATTAAGTGTGAGTAATAGTCATTTTCCATCTTATGTTACCAATTAAACTATACAGAGTTGGTCTCCTCATGAAAATGAGAGGAGATTCAAAGCGAAGAAAGATATTTAGAAAAAAGTTTAAATTTATACCAAATTTAGATTGAGGCAACAGCTGGTGGGGAGTGTGCAGGTGAAGATGTTCCTGCTTCTTTCAGAGGAGGCAGGGACGTTGCTGGATCCTGACAAGAGAGCTTTTCGTAAGGAAGTCAAGAAGGAGAATTGAGGGATCATGGACCCTCTCGTTAAAATTCCCTGTTAGATCATAACATCAATTTTGAAATTCCATACATAACTCTATTTCAGGGGTGGCCAACTTCCAAGAGACTGCGATCTACTTGCAGAATTAAAAACTTGGAGTGATCTACCCCTGTTTTGTAGGGGTTCAGGTCAAAGTTGTTGAGCTTTTATTAGCAACTCACCAAAGGAGCGCTGGGGGGGAAACAGCCTCCAGCCTCGGTTTGTAAGCTCTGTTTTCCATTCTCCAACAATGGAGGGAGGATCCGGGAGGGGGCCAGCAATTGACTGCGATTGACCAAAACCTCGCAGGGATCAACCAGTAGATCGTGATCGACCTGTTGCACATCCCTGCTCTATTTGATGAACCACCACTATTTGGATGGAGACCAACAGCATCTGGGATTCTAACATCCACACCGTGAGCCCTGAATGGAGGGATATCAACGGTTTGTGAATATTCTTTGTCTAGTCATGCATTTTGAAACAATGACCAGGCTTGTCTGAACCACCCAGGCCTTCTTAAATGTGGGCTTGAGAGTTTTTAGGGAAGTTGAAGTAACTTCTGTCAGGTTTGTTGTTTTGGCTTCTGTTTGCATTTGATTGACCAAAGAGATGACTGACCTTGCATATGGGGTGGATTCCAGGATTGAGCCAAATCAAATCTATCCCAGATAAAAGCCAAGCAATATGTCAGTTATTACCAGGAAACAAAGGCAGTGGAAACTATTGTAAGGCCTCACATCTAACTTCAGTCCTTCCTTTATCACAAGCATTCGTTAACGTTGTTCAATAATGGATGTGAAGCACGTCCCCTTCGCTCTGAGTGGAGTTGGGGTCCGGGGCAGCAATGCAGACTTAGCACAACTTACCCTAACATGGCAGTGCATTGCTGGGGGAGGGGTCAGGTGGTGGGTTTGATGGTTCTGTGTCATCTGCGCCCCGGTCGCAGTATGCTGGCAGTGTGGCCCATTGGTTTCAAGAGAGTCAGGCACCCTCAGGCGTGCTCAAGTGTTAGGGGGTTGAAGATGCCACACATCTACAATGCCATTAAGTTAGACTTCAAGGCTGTCCTCTTGAGGCTGAAACGGAGCACTCTCAAGTCTCTTGGTGAGATGAGGGGCGGGGAACTTTGTTCAATAATCTGGAGCTCCATTTCTTCCTGAGGCAATAATTATCTTCTCTCTTCGTTGCAGATGGTGATGAATGGGAAGGGAAGAACAAGGGGGACCACAACAGAATCCACATATCGGAGAAATCAAATAAATATTCAGAGTATGGAGAGAACATCGGCCAGAGCTCCCAGTCCACCTCCAATCAACGAAAGAGCTTCATTCGGAGGGATAGCCTCACTTCACATGGAAGAATTCACAGAGGAGAGAAATTGTATCACTGCAGAGAATGTGGAAAGAGTTTCAATCGGAAGGACAGTCTCACTTCCCATCAAAGAATTCATACGGGGGAGAAACCCTATCAGTGCTTAGAATGTGGAAAGAGCTTTAGTCACAGATCACATCTCACTTGCCATCAAAGAATTCATACAGGGGAGAAACCCTATCAGTGCTTAGAATGTGGAAAGAGCTTTAATCAAAGCATACATCTCACGTCCCATCAAAGAATTCATACAGGGGAGAAACCCTATCAGTGCTTTGAATGTGGAAAGAGCTTCAGTGCAAGCAGCAGTCTCACTTTGCATCAAAGAATTCATACAGGGGAGAAACCTTTTCAGTGCCTGGAATGTGGGAAGAGCTTCAGTCGGAGCACCCATCTCACTTCCCATGAAAGAA
This sequence comes from Podarcis raffonei, assembly GCF_027172205.1. Taxonomy (NCBI): domain Eukaryota; kingdom Metazoa; phylum Chordata; class Lepidosauria; order Squamata; family Lacertidae; genus Podarcis; species Podarcis raffonei. Next base: position 123,263,810 of record NC_070603.1, read on the forward strand.
TTCATTCAGGGGAGAAATCCTTTCAGTGCTTGGAATGTGGAAAAAGCTTCAGTCACAGCCACAGTCTCACTTCCCATCAAAGAATTCATACAGGGAAGAAACCCTATCAGTGCTTGGAATGTGGGAAGAGTTTCAGTCACAGTCAGAGTCTCTATTCCCATCAAAGAATCCATACAGGGGAGAAACCCTATCAGTGCTTGGAATGTGTGAAGAGCTTCAGTCGAAAGGACAGTCTCACTTGCCATCAAAGAATTCATTCAGGGGAGAAATCCTTTCAGTGCTTGGAATGTGGGAAGAGCTTCAGTCACAGACAGAGTCTCTATTCCCATCAAAAAGTTCATACAGGAGAGAAACCACATCAGTGCTTGGAATGTGGAAAGAGCTTCAGTCAAAGTCAGAGTCTCTATTCCCATCAAAGAATCCATACAGGGGAGAAACCCTATCAGTGCTTTGAATGTGGGAAAAGTTTCAGTCAAAGCTCCCATCTCATAATCCATAAAAGAATCCATACAGGGGAGAAACCATACCAGTGCTTGGAATGTGGGAAGAGTTTCAGTCACAGACATAATCTCATTTCCCATCAAATAATCCATACAGGGGAGAAACCCTATCAGTGCTTGGAATGTGGAAAGAGCTTCAGTCAGAGAACCCAGCTCGCTTCCCACCAAAGAATCCATACAGGGGAGAAACCCTATCACTGCTTTGAATGTTCAAAGAGCTTCAGTCACAGCAAGAGTCTCGCTTTGCATCACAGAATCCATACAGGGGAGAAACCCTATCAGTGCTTGGAATGTGGAAAGAGCTTCAGTCAGAGAACCCATCTCGCTTCCCATCAAAGAATCCATACAGGGGAGAAGCCCTATCAGTGCTTGGAATGTGGAAAGAGCTTCAGTCAGAGAACCCATCTCGCTTTTCATCAAAGAATACATACAGGGGAGAAACCCTATCACTGCTTGGAATGTGGGAAGAGCTTCAGTAAGAGCGCCCATCTCGCTTCCCATCAAAGAATCCATACAGGGGAGAAACCCTATCAGTGCTTAGAATGTGGAAAGAACTTCAGTCAGAGCAGCAGTCTCGCTTCCCACCAAAGAATCCATACAGGGGAGAAACCCTATCAGTGCTTTGAATGTGGAAAGAGCTTCAGTAACAGCCGCAGTCTTGCTTTGCATCAGAGAATTCACACCAGAGGGAAATCTTCTTAGTGTTTGGAATGTGGGAAGGCCTTCAGTCAGAGTGCCACTCTCATGGCCCACCAAATAATTCATACAGGGTTGAAAGCATATCAGCGCATGGAATGTAGATAAAATTTCCCTTGTAAAAAAGTCAATTCAAGAACTCACAGCATGGTGAATAATAGAATGGTAGATTCGGAATCTAGTCCAACACCTGCCAACGCAGAAAAAAATCATGTCAAGCATCCATGACAGATGGCCATCCAACTTCTTCTTAAAGACCTCCAATGAAGGAGAGTCCACCCCCTTCTGAGGGAGTTCCTTTTCACTGCTGGCTCTTACTATCAGAAAGTTCCTCCTGATCTTTAGGAGACATCTCCTTTTGTGCTGCTTGAATCACCTCTTCAGATTCCTTCATGACCTTGAGAAGGACTTCTGTATGTCTGAGAATGTCCAGGGGATTGGACCATGCTCTATATTTGGGGGGAAACCCATGGAGAGGAGTCTGATATAGGGCTTAAGTCGTCTAGGCATTGGTCAGATTGTCATAATTACAGACATACTTACTGGTTTGGACGGAAGTGATTCTTATTCCAGGGGAAGTGGTGACCCTGAGATTACAGGTGCTCTCACCAATATTGTCCAAACGTCCAGTAAAACTTTGACACAGCAGACCAATACCTGCTGAGGTCAATGTATTAGGAGGTTAGGTTTAGGGCCGTGTGGTATTGCTTCATTGTATGTGGGGTCCCTATAAAGGGAACTTCTTCCTCTAGGTGGGAAGGAGACTGGTCAATTTACCATCAGTTGAATGCAACATTTAAGTCAGATTTTTAAAAACGGATTTGCAGAACAAAACTCACAGTTTGAAAGGCAGTTATTAGGCTCCAGGGTTAAAATATTATCTAAATGTTACTGGAGTGGGATACAAAGAATGAAATGATAAAATCATGAATGAGAAGCTGGGCCAGAGATGTAGGACAAAACATTGACTTTGCTTTATGGGAGCAACTGTGGAAAGTAAATTTAAGATTTACAGCTAGCTACATGCTAAGGGAAAACTTCATGAAGATGATTCAGAGGAGTCAATCAAGATCATCAAGGGTCTGAAACCAAGCCATATGAGGGGGGCTTGAAGGAACTGGGGGGGTGCGTATCTATTTCAAGTGACGTTTGCCGAAATCTACGCTTGCAACATGGGCTGTCATACGTCCAGATTTTCCCGGACATTTCAGCAATTTCCGCCCAGACGCTGCTTACAATTCTGGATATATGGCAACCATGTCTGTATACAGTGGTACCTCGGTTTTCAAACAGCTTAGTTCTTGAACAACTTTGAACTCAAATGCTGCAAACCTGGAAGTCAGTGTTCCAGTTTGCGAACTTTGCTTCAGAAGCCGAACGTGCTCCTGAGCCTTTTTCACTGTTGCGCTGCTAATTTGCATCCCCCCATTGTAATTAAAGCCTTCCATTTCCAGTTTGCAGTGTTCTGAGGTGATATTTGGAGCTTATATCTGGTGCTTTTGTTTTTGCTAAAAGAAATTGCATTTTTATTTGGCTTTTTTGGTGTGACTGTGGCTTGTTGTTCGTTTTTGATTGATTGTGTGACTGTGGCAATGTATAAAATCCCCCATCCAAACAATGTCTATCATCAGTGCAGGTAAGAAAAAATAATAATTTTAATTTTAATCTAAAGTACTGTCTTCTTTCTTTTATAGTATAGTACATTGATTATTGCTTTCATTTTATGGATCAATGGTCTCGTTAGATAGTAAAATTCATGTTAAATTGCTGTTTTCGGAGTTGTTTTTAAAAGTCTGGAATTGATTAATCTGTTTTGCATTGCTTTCTTTTTTAAAAAAAATTATTCGATTTTTACATACATATATTATCTTCTTACAATTTTTAAATTTGCTGTACAATTTTTTCCTTTCCCTCCTCCCCCCCAATACCCATTGGAAGGGTTCAAACAATTATCCTCAGCCACGGGCATAGCGTCTTTAGTTTCCACCGAATGTCTTTTGTTCCAGTAGATTTTATCCATTCAAGATAGGGGTTCCCTCTGTTCCTTATCGTGGTGGACTTGACCTTCCACGTTGTTTCCTGTGACATGACTGTGACAATGTCCGACGAAATAAGTTCAAACAAATAAGTATTCCATGCCTCTACTGTCCATTTTCCTCTCTCTTTCCAACCTAAAGCTATCGTTGCCTTTCCCGCTAATATCATAGCTTTGAAGGTAAACTGGTCACCTTTCTCTGTTGCCATGTTTCCAAGTATACCCATTGTCATGAAATCAAAATCTATTGAAAGCTTCATTTTAAAAATTTCATTAATAACCTTTAGGATTTCCCCCCAGAATTCCTTTACCTCTGGGAATTCCCTGTACATATGGGAAAACCATCCCTTGACTTGTTCACAGTGCCAACAGCTAGAATTCAATCCTGCTACCATATTAGCAAGCTGGGCTGGAGTTCTGTACCATTTTAGAAATAATTTTAATTTCAGCTCTCTAAATTTGCTTACTTTAATCTCATCTGTTCCTTTCATTATCCTTTCAACCTTTGCTTCGCTAACTTGTTCTTCCTTACTCCACATCTTTTGAATAAGTTGGGTTGTCTGTTCATTTGTTTGTATAGTTCCTCTATTGGCTCTTCTAAACTCCTGTTTCCTGTCTCTTGGACTGTTGGTACTAAAGGGTTAAGAGGTAACAAGTCGCTCTAATCACTGAGCAGCTGTAAGTCATTAAGCATCCAAGAATGTGAGTTAGTTTGTATAAATAGTCAGTTCACCCGTGTGTCTTCCCCCTGGGCGTGTGGGCTGATATGAGTTAGGTTTAGAGTTCAGAGTGATTTATGAAAGGACTGGAGCGAAGACAGAAGCGGTTGCCGACAACGAAAGCCTTCAAAGCAGCTTGAGTCCTGCAACGTGCCTAGAAAAAGTTTTAAACAGGCACTGCGCAGTTTGTACTCGCTGGAAGACGTCTTATTCCTCAAGGAGCCACCTCAGCAGCTGGGAGACGGTCTACAGGTGTGTGAGTATCGTTCCTAAGCCCCAGGGAGGATGGCAGAGTCCCAGGAAAGTTTTGCTGTCCCGTTTACGCGACTCAATGGGAAAAATTGGCAAGATTGGAAGGCTAGAGTAAGGGTTTGGTTGCAAGCAAAAGAGTTGTGGAGTTGTACTGAAGCACCGCCTTTGCAGGCAGCTGCAGACGCGTCTGCAGAAGACAAAGCAGCAGCAGCAGCTTCACAGAAACGTGACAGGAAAGCCCAAGGTTTATTAGTTTTGGCAGTGGGACCAGAGCAAATGCCTTATGTTTCTGAGTTAAAGAACACGCATGAGGTCTGGACGGTTCTGCAGCGGCTAAATTCCAGAAACACTGCGGGGGCCAAGATCCATGCAGATGAACAGGATAAAAGGCAAGGAGAAAGAGGTTTGTCTTCAAAGGGGAGTTGTGCTGTGCTTAAGAGTGGGGATGCTGAGTTTCAGAACACAGTAAATGCTTTTGCAGCTAGACACTGTTTTCGCTGTGGTTCCTCTTCCCATTTAATCAGGAACTGCACACATGAACCTGGTCAAGACAGCACCAAGGCCGTTACCCCTAGTTATCAGACAAGGAGTTCCAGGAGACGTCGAAGAAGAGGAGGAGGTCGTGGCTACTCCCACAGCACACAGCACATGGCTTCAGCAATGGCGTTGATGCAAGGGCGTGGCCAAGGCAGCAATCTACGCTGGTTGATCGACAGTGGTGCATCTCACCACCTGGTGGCGCCATCTAGTGTCCGTTTGCAGAATTGCAGACATTTGCAAACCCCTAAAGTTGTGACAATGGCAGATTCAACTAAACGTTCCTTAAAGACCGTAGGCACAGTGTTCTTGAATTGTTTGCATACAGAAATTGATGCCTATGTGCTAAAGGGAATGAAGGGGTGTATTTTGTCTGTGTCAGAACTTGATAGAGATGGGTTTAAAACTGTGTTTGAAAATGGGGTTTGCACTATTTCAAAGAATAACGTATCTCTTTTGCAGGTGGAATGCAGAAATGGGTTATATTATTTTGAGACAAGTCCAGATGAAGTTGAACAGGTTCATGCTGGTTGTGTGAACTCGCCTACCCATAATTCTTGTGTTCATTTATGGCACCGCCGTTTGGGACATATTAATTTTCAGTATGTTAAAAGGCAACCTGAATTATCAGAAGGGTGCAAAATGAACAAATGTACTAAGTATTTGGATTGTACTGCATGCAAAAGGGCGAAGGTTCATAGATGCAGCTATCCCAGTTCAGATAGGAAATCTGACAGAGTATTCCAACTTGTGCATATGGACCTATGTGGCCCAATGCCTGTTGCTAGCATGGGAGGTTCGAGGTATGCACTGTGTCTCTCGGATGACAAAACAAAAGTCACATGGTTTTTTCCTCTCAAAACAAAAGCAGATACTGCAGAAACAGTTAAAAATTGGGTTCATGCAGTAGAACTTGAATTCGGTACTAGAGTACTTGCTTTTCAGACAGACAGAGGGTCAGAATTTACCGGGTCTGTGTTGCAGAATTTCTTTAAGAAAAAGGGAATTAAGCATCGTCTGTCTACACCTTATTCCCCCCAAGAAGGAGGCGTGGCCGAACGTAAAAACAGGGTTCTGCAAGAGTTGGCAAACTCTATGTTGTTAGATTCTAAACTCCCTCAAAGTTACTGGGCGGAAGCCTGGCAGACGGCAACTCATATTCTGAACCGAGTATATAATTCAGTAATTGATACTACGCCATATTTTGCTTTATATGGGAAGAAGCCCAAAGTTAATTACTTTCGGGTGTTTGGATCTCAAGCCTATGTACTTATCCCAAAAGCGTTAAGGAAAAAGGGAAGTCCAAGGGCTAGGAAACTCATCTTTTGTGGGTACGAACCACACGCCAAATCTTGGAGGTTCGTGAACCCAGATGGGGATACTACAAGAGTGGTCATCAGTAGGAGCGCTGAATTTTGTGAGCAATCCGGATGGACTCACTTACATGCTAACCCTGACATTTTGAGAGATGATTTAGGCATTTATGCTGAGAATGAAAGTCCAGAGGGTGGTGATTCAGAAGGGGATGGTGCACATGGTTCAGATGCAGATTCTGACCAGGCACAAGGTTCTTCTCCTAAGGTAGAGAAGCCAGAATCTAGGAGTGTTCCAACATCGCCAGTCAGTAGGCCTAGCAGACAGCAAAAGCGAAGCAGGTCGCCTGCAACACCAAGCCCAAGGGAGGTGTCTAAACAGAGGTCTTTATCCCTAGGGGCGCATCCAGATATAAAGTCCGAGACAGATTCTGACAGCCAACGGTCAGAGGGGGCACAAGAGGAACAATTGCGCAGATCAAATCGTGCCACAAAGGGCAAACCACCAGAGCGGTTTAAGGTGACAAATGTATACGTAAATATGGCACAGTGTGAGCCAGATAGCTATATAGAGGTACAACAGCTTCCAAGCTCAGAAGCCGTAAAGTGGCAGGAAGCAATGGAAAAAGAGATGGCTTCAATGAAGTCTCTCGGTGTGTTTACAAGTACAGAGCTTCCGAAAGGGCAACAAGCTGTAGGTTGTCGATGGGTATATCGTTTAAAGCCCACAACTACTGAGGAGTTGCAATATAAAGCCCGACTAGTTGCAAAAGGATTTTCGCAGCGCAAAGGTGTTCACTATTCTCAAATCTATGCCCCTACTTCAAGATCGGAGTCATTAAGAATGCTTCTAGCCTCTTCAGCTAAGAAGGGAAATAAGCTGTTTCATTTTGATGTCAATGTGGCTTATTTAAATGCAGACTTACAGGAGGAAGTCTATATGACACCACCACCAGGTTTTGAAGGAGACAAGCCAAACCAGGTCTGGCGCCTACACAAATCCATTTATGGGTTGAAACAGTCCGCCCGTAATTGGAATTCCTGCTTAAGCGATGCTCTAGAGAGCATGGGGTTCAGAAAGAGCGCAGCAGATGCGTGTCTTTATCTAAAAGGCTCGGGATGTGAACAAGAAGCAGTTTTGATATTTGTTGACGATTTATTATACAGTGGTAAGGACGATAAACTTGCACAACAATTTGCCACAACGCTTGGAGAAAAGTTTCAGATAAAATCACTAGGCACTGTATCTGTTTATCTAGGAGTTAAAATTCAGCAAGATGAAAATGGGAACTATTGGCTCAGCCAAGAAGCTAAGATCCAGCAGTTGCTGGAAAGGTTTAAAATGGACAACTGTGCTGGTGTTAAAACCCCAATGGAGTTAAGTTACACAAAGGATGCTCAAGCCGAGCAACAGGCAGAGTTCAGTAATCCCGGGGTTTACCAGTCAGCGATAGGCAGTCTACTGCACATTGCACAGTGGACTCGGCCCGATAAAACATATGCTGTCAACATGCTGTGTAGACAAGCTGAAAAACCAACAATGCATGCTTGGCAAGGAGTAAAAAGAGTTTTAAGGTATCTCCAAACTACCAAAAGGTTTCGCTTAAAACTATCAGCAGAGGGCAGCACACAACTTGAATGTTGGGCCGACAGCAGTTGGGCAGATGCTGGACCAGATAGAAAATCAGTGTCAGGAATGGCGATAAAATTTGGAAATGCACTAATTGGTTGGAGATCAAGAAAGCAATCACTTATAGCTTTAAGTTCAACTGAATCTGAGTTCAATGCATTATCAGATGTATGTAGAGAACTGGAATTTTATAAGCAACTGGTACAAGAATTGTTTGGAGAATGTTCCCTACCTATCAGAGTGTGGGAAGACAATCAACCTTGTATTAAACTAGCTAAATCAGGTCAATTCAAGGCACTCACAAAACACTTGGATATCCGTTATCAAAATGTATGCCAAAGTGTAAAACAAGGTTTAATTGAACTAAAGTATTGTCCAAGCAAAGAAAATCTCGCAGACGGTTTTACAAAAGCTTTGAGTCCGCAATCTCATCAATATTTCTGTTCAGGTTTAAATTTGAATTAAGGTTGGTACAGCTCAGTGTTACGAGCGAGAGGGGGTGTTGGTACTAAAGGGTTAAGAGGTAACAAGTCGCTCTAATCACTGAGCAGCTGTAAGTCATTAAGCATCCAAGAATGTGAGTTAGTTTGTATAAATAGTCAGTTCACCCGTGTGTCTTCCCCCTGGGCGTGTGGGCTGATATGAGTTAGGTTTAGAGTAAAGTTTTCTTTATGCCGGAGATAAAAGCATGTGTGCTTTATCGCCAGGGTTTTCTTTTGTAAATAAAGTTTTTTCCTGAGTTCCAAAGTGCTTGCTCCAGGATTCTTCATTGAAAGGTACTGTCTCTCCTGCCTTCTTCACCGTTGCACGAAATTCTCTGCTGAGATATGATTTATGGCGTTGGAAGCGCACTGGACGTTCACTTAACATTAAACTAATTAAAGTTTAATGGACATGGACTTTGGAAATTTTGTTGTATAGTCCTCCAATTTTTAACCAATATTGGTTACCTATATTCTCTATTACTTCCTGCAATGACTTTAAGAAGAAGAAGAAGAAGAAGAGTTTGGATTTGATATCCTGCTTTATCACTACCCGAAGGAGTCTCAAAGTGGCTAACATTCTTCTTTCCCTTCCTCCCCCACAACAAACACTCTGTGAGGTGAGTGGGGCTGAGAGACTTCAGAGAAGTGTGACTGGCCCAAGGTCACCCAGCAGCTGCAAGTGGAGGAGTGGAGACGCGAACTCGGTTCACCAGATTACGAGACTACCGCTCTTAACCACTACACCACACTGGCTCTCCTTTAAGGACTCTCCTCTATACATACCTTTAACTATATGGTATCCCAGATTTTCTTCAAAGTCTGGTATACCTGCTGTTGCAGCTTCTCTCTAGAACATTTAATTATTACATTCCTGGGGGATTTTCTCCCCTTAGGCTCTCGGCAGTGATGGGCTCGTTCCACATCTTCTGCCTTCAAACTAACTCCTTGAGTACAACTACAACTACTACTACTACTACTACTACTAATAATAATAATAATTTATTATTATTTATACCCCATCCATCTGGCTGGGTTTCCCCAGCCACTCTGGGCGGCTTCCAACAAAACAGTAAAATACAATAACCTATTAAACATTAAAAGCTTCCCTAAACAGGGCTGCCTTCAGATGTCTTCTAAAAGTTTGGTAGTTATTTTTCTCTTTGACATCTGATGGGAGGGCGTTCCACAGGGTGGGTGCCACTACCGAGAAGGCCCTCTGCCTGGTTCCCTGTTACTTGGTTTCTCATACCGAGGGAGCCGCCAGAAGGCCCTTGGCGCTGGACCTCAGTGTCCGGGCAGAACGATGGAGGTGGAGCATAGCCAGGTTCTCAAAGTTTCTTCCAACTCTTTAGCCTGTATTTCTTCCAGAATTCCTCCCAAAATCATATTAGCTCTTCTCTGGGGGTCCGGCAATTCTGACCCCTGTTTAGATAGTGTCAGGGAACTGCCATCGGAAGAACAGGAGGTGAAAGGGCTCACAGAGGTTGGGAGAGACTTATCAGCTGAGGAGGGAACCAGCAGGGGGAGAGAAGGAGCTCCAAGGGAAAGTGAGTCGGAGGGATGGCTCAGAGACACTTCCAGCGAAAACAGTGGGGAGGTTTCAGGACCTCCTATAGGGACACCCACTCCTCGCCGGAAACTGTCGCGCCGAGAGTCCAGAAGGCGTGTTTCCGTTAAGGAGTTTTTATGCTGGAAGAAATTCCGTAAACGCCCACTGTCGGATTCTACCAGCGACTGACGGAGCCATGCTTAAGGAGCTCCGTTACAGACAGAGGTTTGTGGACTTAGCCAAACTCTGAGGGACTAGGAATTTCACGCACAAGCAGCTCATCATCCCATCACAGCAATCCGACAGTCCCTGAAAGCAGCTTGTGCAGAGAGGCATCATGAGCAACCCAGCCGGAACCGGAGAAGCGGGAGGAGCTGGAGCGGGTCCAAGCCTGGAAGAAAGGTACCGGGTGTTGGAGGTCCAGCTAGCGCTGCAAACGGCGAGGCTCGAGGAGAGGAGGGCGCAGGATGCAGAAAAGGCAAAAGGCTCCCCATTGGCAAGAAAGATGCCAGGATTGGTGCAGAAGTTTGGGGGGGATCCCAGGAACTATCAAGCCTTTAGGACAGAGATGCAGTATGCTCTCAATCTGCAGTTTGACGACTTTCCCGACGAGGAATCGCGAGTGGCATTTGTGGTTGGCCATCTCGAAGGGGGGGCGAGAGACTGGGTTAGACCCCTGATGGCAGGGAATAATGACGTCCTGAAGGACACGAGGAAGTTTTTTCGCGCCATGGACCTGATGTTTTCCAGCGACATTGAGCAGGGAGTGGTGCGCAGACAGTTGATGGCTTGTAAACAGGGGAGCCGATCTGTCCGTGAGTACTGGACTGAGTTTACCATGTTGATACATAAATTGGGGTGGGATCTATCGGCGGAACCCATTCAAATGCTTTTCGAAGAGGGGCTTTCTTCGGCGGTGAAAGACGAACTTTCCCGGGCGCCCAGGGCGGAGTCTATGGACCAGCTGACCAAATCAGCGCTGACCATTGGAGCGCGCCAGGAGGCGAGAGCCTTGGAGAAGCGGGAAGGGAAAGGGGAGCGTTGGAGGGATTTCCGCATTCCAGAGATTCCGGAGCCAACTTTCCCGCCAGGAGAGCCGATGGAAATTGGAACAGCGCGCGCGCAGTTTCAAATCCCAGTGAAGGGCAGAAGAAGGAGGGGAAGAGCGCCAAGAAATGTTATCTCTGCCAGCAGCCAGGTCACTTTGCCAGAGTCTGCCCACAAAGAAAGGAATGGCAAGGGATGGCGGGAGCTGTTGGGGGAAAGGAGGAGGAAGTCCAGGAGCAAGTAAAAGCCAATGCCTGGCTGACACCGTCAGGGCACAGCAGCCAGGCCAAGGAGCAGTAAAAGTGCCCACGCCGGAACCTCCAAGACCAGTCCTAGTGATAGAGGTGTTGCTAGAGCTGCCAAACGGACACCCACTAAAGATAAAGGCGCTATTGGACTCAGGCAGCTCCTGTAATTTTATGAGTAAGGAGTTTGCAGCTGAACACCAGATACAGACAATCCCTTTAAGTAACCCCTTGCAGGTGACCACGATCGATGGGAGGGAGCTGTTGGGAGGAGAAGTTAGCCTACAGACCATCCCAATGGTAATGAGGGTGGCCAGGCACACCGAAAGAATAGCGTTCAATGTGGCCACCTTGGGAGGGGCTCCCATTATTTTGGGAATGAGCTGGCTAGCGTTGCACGATCCGCTAGTGGGCTGGCATCAGAGAGTGGTCTCCTTTGGGTCAGCACATTGCCTAGAACACTGCAAAGAGGGGAAGGCTCCGGAAGGGGCAAAAGCCTTTCTAGCAGGGACGGAAGTAACGGACAAAGGGAAGGTGCCCAAACAATACGCTGACCTGAGCAATGTCTTCAGCGAAAGGGAAGCCGACAAACTACCACCGCATAGAGCCTTTGACTGCCAAATAAATCTAGTCCCTGGGGCCCAGCTCCCAGTGGGCAAGCTGTACGCCATGTCAGACAGGGAAATGCAGGAGTTAAGGGAGTTTATTGATAAAAACCTGAAGCGAGGTTTCATCAGAGAGTCCAGAGCGGTGGGGGGCAGCCCAGTGTTTTTTGTGGACAAAAAAAACACGGATAAACCGAGACTTGTAGTGGACTACCGGGCCCTAAATGCAGTGTCGGAACCAGTGGCTTTCCCCATGCCCAGAATTGATGACATTTTGACCAGGGTGAGGAAGGGAAAGATTTTTACTAAACTGGACCTGAGGGGGGCATACAACCTGATACGGATAAGGAAGGGGGATGAATGGAAAACCACCATGTTCACCCCTTTGGGGGCTTTTGAATATCTCGTTATGCCCTTCAGATTACAAGCAGGCTCAGCATGTTTTCAATCGTTCATGAACCACGTCCTGGGACCTCTGCTCTACAAGAATTGCGTGGCCTTCCTAGATGACGTGTTAGTATATTCAGAGAATGAGCAGCAGCATGTAAAGGATGTCAGGGAAGTGTTGAGCCAACTGCAAGCAAACCAGCTGTGGGTGAAATTGGAGAAGTGTCAGTTTCACACCAAGGAGGTGGAATTCCTGGGGTACCGCTTATCAGACAAGGGATTAGCCATGGATCAAGGCAAGGTCCAGGCGGTGCTGGAATGGAAGACACCGAAAACGAAAAGGGATGTGCAAAGATTCTTAGGGTTTGGGAACTTTTATCGTAAGTTCATCAAGAACTTTGCCCACTTAACGGCTCCCATTACGGACTGTCTCAGCAGCAAGAAGAAATTTGTTTGGACGGCGGAGGCGGAGCAAGCATTTGAAGAATTGAAAAAGGCATTCGCTTCGGAAGAACAGCTCCTGCATGTGGATTTACAAAAACCAATGAGAGTGGAAACTGATGCATCAGACCGGGCAGTGGCGGCGGTGCTTCTTCAGCCGGGGAAGAGTAGGTCGGAGTGGAGACCGTGTGCCTTCTTCTCGCGTAAGCTAAACAAATCCGAGAGGAACTACACGGTATATGACCGAGAACTACTCGCCATTCACGAAGCGTTCCGGAGATGGAGACACTTACTAATTGGTGCACAACATAAGGTGCAAGTGTGCACGGACCACAAGAATTTAGAGTATTGGAGAACGGCACGAATGCTCAACCAACGACAAGTGAGATGGGCCCAGGAGTTCTCCAAATTTCATTTTGAAATTTGCTATGTGCCAGGTCCAGAAAACGTCAGGGCGGACGCTCTCTCACGCAAACCTGAATATTTGGAGGGGGAGGGAGCACCCGAAGAGAGACATATAATCCCAGAGGACCGCTGGGTGTGTGGGGCGGCATTGGTGGGGCAAAGGGAACTGGTAGAGGGAACGGAGAATGATGAATACGCCCAGAATAAGCTCAGGTGTCTAAGGAGAGAGGGAGAAAACCCCGGAGGTTTTGAAGAAAGAAACGGGGCATTGTATTACAAAGGGGCACTATATATACCCGAAGGGGAATTGAGAGGGAGAGTACTCAAACAGCTGCACGACAGCCCCACAGCGGGGCATTTTGGGCAACACAAGACCATGTGGTTGGTTACCAGGGAATTTTGGTGGCCTAAGGTGAGGGAAGATGTACGGGAGTATGTAAGAGGGTGTGACCAATGCCAGCGAGCCAAAGGAGAAAGGCGGGCGCCGGCGGGGTTATTAGAACCGTTACCCACACCAGAACGACCATGGGAGGCGGTATCGATGGATTTTATGACTGATCTGCCGAAATCCAAGGGGAAAACCGCCATCCTGGTCGTAGTAGACCTGTTAACTAAGATGGGCCACTTTGTAGCTTGCTCACATGCAGTCACGGCGGAAGAGACCGCGAAATTGTTTGTAGAACATATTTTTAGGCTGCATGGCGCCCCCTTGAGGGTGGTCTCAGACAGAGGCAAACAATTCACGTTCAGGTTCTGGAGGAAGCTCATGAGCTTACTGCACGTAGAGGTCAGTTTTTCGACTGCCAGGCACCCTGAAACCAACGGGCAGGCGGAAAGAGCAAACGGTATCCTCCAACAATACCTGAGGTGTTATGTCAATGACAGAGAGAACGATTGGGTCGAAAAGTTGGCGCTGGCGGAATTTGCCTACAATAATGCGGAGAATGTGTCCACCGGGATGAGCCCCTTTTTGGCTAATTATGGGTGCCACCCCAGGGCATTTCCAGGGGGAGGAGGGGAGAGATGGAGCGTCCCGGCCGCCGAACATTTTGTAGAAGAAATGGAAGCGATCCATCGTCAACTCCAACTCAACTTAGAAAGTGCCAAAGAAGAATATAAGAGACAGGCAGACAAGAACAGAAGGGAAGGTGAAACCATAAGGGTGGGGGATCAGGTGTGGCTGTCAACCCAAGGGTTGCCGTTCAAGGGGGGTTGCAAGAAATTGAGACCCAAAAGATTGGGACCATTTGAGGTCATTCAACAGGTCAACCCAGTGGCTTTCAGACTCCGGTTACCGAACCACATGAAACTGCACCCAGTATTCCACAGGTCATTACTGTCACCGTATAGGGGGGGAAATGAAGGGGTTTCCACACGGGGACCAGTCTTAGAAGAGAGGGAAAGCAGCAACCATGTGGCGGAAATCATCGACTCCAGGTGGAAGGGTAATCAGGTGGAGTATTTGGTAGCGTGGGAAGGGGAACCGGAGTCAGAAAATACCTGGGTGACGGCAGAGGAGGTCAATGACGAGATCTTAATCGAAACGTTCCATCAAAGGTTCCCCAGGAAACCTCAGTCAGTAGCGAGGTTCCGGAGGGAGTACTTTGGCACCACCGACGAGGAGGAGGAACTGGAAGGATTCACGGAATCGGAGTTGGAAGAAGGGATAGACTCCGATGAGGAGGAGTACTTAGAAACCAGAAACAGCAACCGGTGGAGGGAAATGTTCGAGACTTCGGAAGATGAGGGAGGTTCTTTCAGGGGTTTTGCTCCCTCGCCGCCCGCAGAGGAGGGGAGGGGAGGGGGTGAAGGGGGCCCTGGAGGGGAGGTGGATGTCAGGGAACTGCCATCGGAAGAACAGGAGGTGAAAGGGCTCACAGAGGTTGGGAGAGACTTATCAGCTGAGGAGGGAACCAGCAGGGGGAGAGAAGGAGCTCCAAGGGAAAGTGAGTCGGAGGGATGGCTCAGAGACACTTCCAGCGAAAACAGTGGGGAGGTTTCAGGACCTCCTATAGGGACACCCACTCCTCGCCGGAAACTGTCGCGCTGAGAGTCCAGAAGGCGCGTTTCCGTTAAGGAGCTTTTATGCTGGAAGAAGTTCCGTAAACGCCCACTGTCGGATTCTACCAGCGACTGACGGAGCCATGCCTAAGGAGCTCCGTTACAGACAGAGGTTTGTGGACTTAGCCAAACTCTGAGGGACTAGGAATTTCACGCACAAGCAGCTCATCATCCCATCACAGATAGTGTAGTTACTTTTTTTCCATCTTCCTGGGCTAGCTCTTTAGCTTGAATTGCTAATTGCTTCACCCCCTTAATTTTTACTCCTTCAAGCATTACAATTTATAAATCCTAGTTAAAATATTTTAAAAGACTTCCGCCGCATTCACCGCACGTCTCTTCGTTATCTTGCTCGCCTTTACATCTGTTCTTCAATCATTTCCCTTCCTTAGGTTCTTTCATAATCCGTCAAATCTTTATGTTCTCTATATTCTTAACAAGCTTAGTCTAAGCACAGCCAAACCTTCGTATTTGAGCCCTGCTTGTATAAATATTCATTTAAGCATTCCCATTGTTTCTGTATTATAGTTTTGGATTTATGCCTAATTAAATCCGTCAATTTTGCTAACTCCAGGTACTCACATAGTTTACTTAACCAGTCCCCTTTTGTTGGGATATAATTTCCGTTCCAATGACTGGCTACCAACATTTTCGCTGCTGTTGTTGCATACAGAAAGATGTTAATTTTGTCTTTGGGGATATGCTTACTCAAGATTCCTAGTAAATATGCTTTTGCCCTCCTGATATATGATACTTTATCAATTTTTTAATCTCTTCATGGATCATCTCCCAAAATTTTTGATCTCTGGAAATGTCCACCACATATGGTATAGAGTGCCTTTCATTCTATTACATCTCCACCATTTATTACTATTTGATCTATTTGTTTTTGCCAGTCTGTCTGGTGCCATATACCATCTGTGGTGCATCTTCATATAATTCTCTCTTAATGAATACTAAGCTGTAAAATTTATATTTCCCCCCCAAAACTTTTTCCAATCTTCAGAATCAATTGTATATCCTAAATCCCATTCCCACTTTAGAATATTCACTGCTTTGACTTCTTGATCTATATATTTTAGAGAGTGTTTTTTTGATTATTTTGTAAAACCTCTCTTTCTAATTTTGATATTTTATTCCCAAATCCCCCAGTTTTTATATCTTTCTCATATGTAGCCTTAAGTTGGAAATATTCTAACCAATTTATTCCCAGTATTTTGAGTTCTTTGTCCTCTTCTTCGAAGAGGAGGTTAAGGGGTGATATGATAGCCATGTTCAAATATATAAAAGGATGTCACAGAGGAGGGAGAAAGGTTGTTTTCTGCTGCTCCAGAGAAGCGGACACGGAGCAAACTACAAGAAAGAAGATTCCACCTAAACAGTAGGAAGAACTTCCTGACAGTAAGAGCTGTTCGACAGTGGAATTTGCTGCCAAGGAGTGTGGTGGAGTCTCCTTCTTTGGAGGTCTTTAAGCAGAGGCTTGACAACCATATGTCAGGAGTGCTCTGTTGGTGTTTCCTGCTTGGCAGGGGGTTGGACTCGATGGCCCTTGTGGTCTCTTCCAACTCTATGATTCTATGATTCTATTCTTTTGATATTTTCCTTCATTCCTTCTGCTAAATCTCTATAGGTTGGCCAGGCAATTTTTTTTTTAATGTCGAGGTTGCCTCTATTGGAGAGGTCCACCTTGGAGTTCTTTCTATAATTCTCTCTTTCGTTCTCTCCCATACCTCAAATAGGGCCTTTCTCACAAGGCGGTTTGTAAATCCTTTGTGCAATTGTATTTTCCCATAGAATAAATACCCATGCCAACCCTGTATTTTGTCCCAGCCTTCTAGTTCCAAAACTTCAGTATCTTTTAGTAACATCCACTCTTTCATCCAACTCCAGCACGCTGCTTCAAAATATCTTCTTAAATCTGGGACTGCAAATCCCCCCGTTTCTTTTGGCCCCATCATTATTTCTGATTTTCTTCTGGCTTTCTTCCCTTGCCATATAAAATTGGCAAGTTCTCTTTGCCAGCTTTTAAAATATTTTGTCCCAATTATTATTGGGATAGTTTGAAATAAAAATAGGATTTTTGGTAATATCACCATTTTAATCATTGACACTCTCCCCCAAGGTACCACTGTAATCAGTTTCTTCAGTCAGTCCTGACTGCCTATGTAACCACAATGGGTATCTTACACTTTTTGTTTGAATGTAAACAAAGATCCTTGGAGACTCTGGCAGAAGTTGAACAAACAAGAAAGATTTATTTTACACAACAAAGTTGAAAAAAGCAAAGGATGTGTCAGGAGATAGATAATGTTCTTTCAGGAAACAGTTAACTTAATAATAAATTGTACTAAATTTAGTGTATGATACAGGGTTCTAAACAAAGTAGTAAATGTGCAGCTTTTTAAAACTTCTGTTGCTTCTTTTAAGTTATTCCTCTTCAATGTTACAGGTGTCTAGAGAGGATGGCCAATGCTGAGCTTGTTTCCAGTTATTTCACTTCAGCTCCTTAACTTAGCTATTGCACACACTCTATTTGAATGGCAGTGCCGGTTAACTTTGGGGGTGCCAGGACCCCACAAATATTATGTTGGCAAAGCCGATCAGCCCCTAGGTGTTGGCTCTTGTGCGTCAGAACCGCAAAGGGCTGGGCTGCGGATTCTTCCAACCGGATCTCTGCAACTACTGAGAAGAGTTGAGTGCTGACCATTCCTGGCTCCCTGGAGCAGTCCTTGTTTCTGCTAATAAAGAGTTAGCTTCACATGCTCTCTGTGGTTTTGGCTGGCTGGCTCTAGGATTCCACGAATCCAAACTCCCTGGAGGAAGGGGGTGCGGTGGGACTAGGACCCCCACCCCACCCCGCTTTACTTCAATCAGATACCTGAGCAGGAGGAAGACGCCAAGGCAGCTCTGGAGCCCCTCCAGGAAATTCTCTGCCAGCGCCCCCAACCGTCCCCTGGCAATGCTTGGCTGGGCTTCCCTCCCACACCCTCTTCCTCCCAGTCTAATGGATGAGATGATGCCACACACCCCTCACCATTTTCATGTCAATCAACTTTTTTGGAAGGGGGACAACGGGACCTTGGCCCCTAGGAGTTGGCTCCTGGGCCTCTTTCCACCCCCTCCCTGGGGAGTCAACCCTGAGGGCCCTCTTTGGCGATGGGGACCCTCATCTGAAGGACAAGGGAGGTCGGGGTTCGAATCCCCACGACGGGGTGAGCTCCCGTTGCTCTGTCCCAGCTTCTGCCAACCTAGCAGTTCAAAAACATACCAGTGCAATCAGTTGTGGCATTTCTGTGCACTCTGGTTTTCACCAATGTACCCTGTTGCGCCAGAAGCGGTTTAGTCCTCCTAGCCACGTGACCCGGAAAAGCTGTCTGGAGACAAACGCCAGCCCCCTTGGCCTGACAGCGGAGACGAGCGCCCCAACCCCACAGTCGCCTGGGCAGAGGACAAAAAGATGAAGATGCAGTGATGGGGAAGGGAGGGGCCCCCCAAAAGGGCCCTCACTGGGCCCCGGATCTATGCAATCCAGCTGCAAAGTGGGAACCCAACACCTGCAGGGCTTGCGTGGCAGGATGAAGCCCCTCCCGCGCAGGAGATTACCCTCCCCCCACGCACAATAACACTGGGATATTCAAAAGGTAAAGGACCCCAGTCAAAGGCGACTGTGGGGTTGGGGCGCTCGTCTCCGCTGTCAGGCCGAGGGGGCTGGCGTTTGTCTCCAGACAGCTTTTCCGGGTCACGTGGCCAGGAGGACTCAACCGCTTCTGGCGCCACAGGGTACAATGGTGAAAACCAGAGTGCACAGAAATGCCACAACTACTTGCACTGGCATGTTTTTGAACTGCTAGGTTGGAGGAGCTGGGACAGAGCAACGGGAGCTCACCCCGTCGTGGGGATTCGAACCCCGACCTCCCTTGTCCTTCAGATGAGGGTCCCCATCGCCAAAGAGGGCCCTCAGGGTTGACTCCCCAGGGAGGAGGTGGAAAGAGGCCCAGGAGCCAACTCCTAGGGGCCAAGGTCCCGTTGTCCCCCACCTAAATAAAATATTTGAGGGCCCCCCAAAAAAAAGTTGATTGACATTAAAATGGTGAGGGGTTTGTGGCATCATCTCATCCATTAGACTGGGAGGAAGAGGGTGTGGGAGGGAAGCCCAGCCAAGCATTGCCAGGGGACGGTTGGGGGCGCTGGCAGAGAATTTCCTGGAGGGGCTCCAGAGCTGCCTTGGCGTCTTCCTCCTGCTCAGGTATCTGAAGTAAAGCGGGGTGGGGTGGGGGTCCTAGTCCCACCGCACCCCCTTCCTCCAGGGAGTTTGGATTCATGGAATCCTAGAGCCAGCCAGCCAAAACCACAGAGAGCATGTGAAGCTAACTCTTTATTAGCAGAAACAAGGACGGCTCCAGGGAGCCAGGAATGGTCAGCACTCAACTCTTCTCAGTAGTTGCAGAGATCCGGTTGGAAGAATCCGCAGCCCAGCCCTTTGCGGTTCTGACGCACAAGAGCCAACTCCTAGGGACTGATCGGCTTTGCCAATAAAATATTTGTGGGGTCCTGGCACCCCCAAAGTTAACCGGCACTGCCATTCAAATAGTGTGTGTGCACGGCATCATATGTTCAATTCTGCTGGACAGTGATTGCCTGGGCCCTCCTATTATTTTATTCAAGTTGGCACATCTGCCGAGAAGTAAGCCAGGTCAGAAGTAAGCCAGGTGGTGCATGGGGAGTGATTTTCAGCCCCATGCAACCTTCAATGTGGGGTTCCTCAGGGCTCAAGCCTATCCCCCAGGTTGTTAAACATCTACATGAAACTGCTGGGTGGTGTTATCTGGAGGTTTGGAGTACGTTGTCCGCAGTATGCTGATGACACTCAGCTCTGTTTCTCCTTTACACCTGCAGGTGAGGCAGTGGAAGTTCTGGACCAGTGTCTTGCCTCGGTAATGGACTGGAGAGAGCCAACAAACTTCAGCTCAATCCAGATAAGACCGAGGCACTGTTAGTGGGTGGTTCCCTAGGCCACCTGCTCTTCACGGGGTCACGTTTCCTCCAAAGGAGCAGGTACACAGCTTGGGGGTACTCCAGGAGCCTTTGTTGTCGCTCGAGGCTCCGGTGGCCTTGGTGGCCCGGAGTGCCTTCCATCAGCTTCGGTAGGAGAAGGAGAAGCTGTGAGGATACTGTCTACTTGGATCTTATTTAAGTCAGGAAGGGAAAGATCTTCTAGAAAGAGAAGAATCCCAAACCAGTTATGAAGGGTGTGGTGACCCCCTGGGTCTTCTATACTGTCAGAAGTACCTCAGGAGCGTGGAAACTGACAGAAAGTACCACCTTGTTTAAGAATCAAAATATTAAGGTGCAACAACTAAGTTAAGGAGCTGAAGTGAAATAACTGGAAATAAGCTCAGCACTGGCCATCCTCTCTAGACACCTGTAACATGGAAGAGGAATAACTTAAAAAAAGCAACAGAAGTTTAAAAAAGCTGTGCATTTACTACTTTGTTTACAAGCATGTAACACACACTAAATTTAGTACAATTTATTAATAGGTTTACTGTTTCCTGAAAGAACATTATCTATCTCCTGACACATCCTTTGCTTTTTTCAATTCGTTCCGGAGGTCCGTACTTAACCTGAAACTGTTCTTAACCTGAAGCACCACTTTAGCTAATGGGGCCTCCTGCTGCTGCTGCACCGCCGGAGCACGATTTCTGTTCTCATCCTGAAGCAAAGTTCTTAACCTGAAGCACTATTTCTGGGTTAGCGGAGTCTGTAACCTGAAGCGTATGTAACCCGAGGTACCACTGTATCAAATTAAAAGAATACGAAGAACTCAAAATACTGGGAATAAATTGGTTAGAATATTTCCAACTTAAGGCTACATACGAGAAAGATATAAAAACTAGGGGATTTGGGAAATAAAATATCAAAATTAGAAAGAGAGGTTTTACAAAATAATCAAAAAACACTCTCTAAAATATATAGATTATTAGATAAAGTCCTCCCAGATCAAGAAGTCAAAGGAGAGAATATTCTAAAGTAGGAACGGGATTTAAGATATACAATTGATTCTGGAGATTGGAAAAAGTTTTTGGGGAAAAATATAAATTTTACAGCTTAGTATTCATTAAGAGAGAATTATATGAAGATGCACCACAGATGGTATATGGCACCAGACAGACTGGCAAAAACAAATAGATCATATAGTAATAAATGCTGGAGATGTAATAGAATGAAAGGCACTCTATACCATATGTGGTGGACATGTCCAGAGATCAGAAAATTTTGGGAGATGATCCATGAAGAGATTAAAAAATTGATAAAAGTATCATATATCAGGAGGGCAAAAGCATATTTACTAGGAATCTTGAGTAAGCATATCCCCAAAGACAAAACTAACATCTTTCTGAGTGCAACAACAGCAGCGAAAATGTTGGTAGCCAGTCATTGGAAAGGAAATTATATCCCAACAAAAGGGGACTGATTAAGTAAACTGTGTGAGTACCTGGAGTTAGCAAAATTGACGGATTTAATAAGGCATAAATCCAAAACTATAAGACAGAAACAATGGGAATGCTTAAATGAATATTTATACAAGCAGGGCTCAAATGTGAAAGTTTGCCTGTGCTAAAACTAAGCTTGTTAAGAATATAGAGAACATAAAGATTTGACGGATTATGAAAGAACCTAAGGAAGGGAAATGATTGAAGAACAGATGTAAAGACGAGCAAGATAACTAAGAGGCGTGCGGTGAATGCGGTGGAAGTCTTTTAAAATATTTTAACTAGGATTTATATTATTGTAATACTTGAAGGAGTCAAAATTAAGGGGGTGAAGCAATTAGCAATTCAAGCTAAAGAGCTAGCCCAGGAAGATGAAAAAAAAGTAACTACGCTATCTAAACAGGGGGCAGAATTGCCGGACCCCCAGAGAAGAGCTAATACGATTTTGGGAGGAATTCCGGAAGAAATACAGGCTAAAGAGTTGGAAGAAACTTTGAGAACCTGGCTATGCTCCACCTCCATGAGGTCCAGCGCCAAGGGCCTTCTGGCGGTTCCCTCGGTATGAGAAGCCAAGTAACAGGGAACCAGGCAGAGGGCCTTCTCGGTAGTGGCACCCACTCTGTGGAACGCCCTCCCATCAGATGTCAAAGAGAAAAATAACTACCAAACTTTTAGAAGACATCTGAAGGCAGCCCTGTTTAGGGAAGCTTTTAATGTTTAATAGGTTAATGTATTTTACTGTTTTGCTGGAAGCCGCCCAGAGTGGCTGGGGAAACCCAGCCAGATGGGCGGGGTATAAATAAATTATTATTATTAGTAGTAGTAGTAGTAGTAGTACTCAAGGAGTTAGTCTGAAGGCAGAAGATGTGGAACGAGCCCATTGCTGCCGAGGGCCTAAGGGGAGAAAATCCCCCAGGAATGCAATAGTTACATTTTCTAGAGAGAAGCTACAACAGCAGGTATACCAGACTTTGAAGGAAATTGAGTTTCCAAGGGAAAAGAGTGTGGGTGAGTCGAGATGTATGCCAGGCTACTTTAAGGCAAGAAAGCCCAATGAAACCTTATGCACAAAAACTGCATAATAATGACATAACATAAGGTTTTACAGCTGAATTTTATAAGGAAATGGTAGAAATTTTGGCCCCGGAACTACAACAACTTTTTAACAGTATACTAGAAGGGGAAAAGGCCCCAGAAACATGGAGAAAGGCAGAAATAATGGTAATCTTAAAACCAAACAAAGACCCTAAAGAAGTAGGTTCATATGGACCTCTAAGTCTATTAAACCAAGATTATAAAATCTTCGCCAAAATTATGGCACCCCCCAGATAATAAAAGAAGACCAATATCACGGACAAGTAAAAAAGTTCGGGCTACTGAAATTAGATGTCTTTAAAGCATTTGATACACTCTCACGGGAGTTTTTATGGGAAACAATGACAAAATATGGAATAGGAGAGGTTTATCGGTTCGCGATACAAGAACTATATAAGGAAAGAACAGCAGTGGGGAGAGTTAATGGGGAATACTCCCAATCTCCCCCAATACACAGAGGCGTTCGGCAGGGGTGTCCTCTTTCGCCGTTCCTATTTATAATGGCTATAGCACAACTAGCAGAAAGGATAAGGAACTGTGGGAGGATAGAGGTCTATAGGATTGGGAAAGAGGAGATGGAAATCAATTTGTTTGCAGATGATATTACTGGAATCATAACAAATCCTAAGGAAGGGATAAAAGAAATAAAGATAATATTCGAAGATTTTGAGGAATATTCTGGATTAGGGGTAAATATAACAAAATCAGAAATAATGTATTTTAATGTAAATGTAGCCGGAAAAAACGTAATAAACAACATAACAGGAATGGGCCTGGGGTCTAAAAGAATAAAATACCTAGGCATCAAACTCTGCAGAAATATTAACAAGACTGCAGAATTCAACTATAAGAAGGTATGGAATGAAATATTAAAGTAGAGATGAGAAAACAGCAAATGGAACAATGCTACATAACTCCAGCCCAGCTTGCTAATATGGTAGCAGGATTGAATTCTAGCTGTTGGCACTGTAAACAAGTCAAGGGATGGTTTTCCCATATGTACTGGGAATTCCCAGAGGGAAAGGAATTCTGGGGAAAAGTCCTAAAGGTTATTAAGGAAATTTTTAAAATGAAGCTATCAATAGATTTCATGACAATGGGTATACTTGGAAACATGGCAATAGAGAAAGGTGACCAGTTTACCTTCAAAGGTATGATATTAGCGGGAAAGGCAACGACAGCTTTAGGTTGGAAAGAGAGAGGAAAAGACAGTAGAGGCATGGAATACTTATTTGTTGAACTTATTCAGTCAGACATTGTCGCAGTCATGTCACAGGAAACAACGTGGAAGGTCAAGTCCACCACAATAAGGAACAGATAGAACCCCTATCTTGATTGCATAAAAACTACTGGAACAAAAGACATTCGGTAGAAACTAAAGACACTATGCCCGTGGCTGAGAATAATTGTTTGAACCCTTCCAATGGGTAGGGGGGGGGGAGGGAAAGGAAAAAATTGTACAGCAAATTTAAAAATTGTAAGCATATATGTAAAAAATCGAATAATTTTTTTTAAAAAAAGAAAGTAATGCAAAACAGATTAATCAATTCCAGACTTTTAAAAACAACTAAAACAGCAATTTAACATGAATTTTACTATCTAACGAGATCATTGATCCATAAAATGAAAGCAATAATCAATGTACTGGACTATAAAAGAAAGAAGACAGTACTTTAGATTAAAATTAAAATTATTATTTTTTCTTACCTGCACTGATGATAGACATTGTTTGGATGGGGCTTTTATGCATTGCCGCAGTCACACAATCAATCAAAAACAGAGAAGAAGCCACAGTCACAAAAATGAAAAAGCCAAATAAAAACGCCATTACTTTTAGCAAAAACAAAAGCACCAAATAACACCTCAGAACACTGCAATTGGAAATGGAAGGCTTTGATTACAATGGGGGAGGGCGCAAATTAGCAGCGCAACAGTGAAAACAGAAGCTCAGGAGCATGTTCGGCTTCCGAAGCAAAGTTCGCAAACTGGAACACTGACTGCCAGGTTTGCAGCATTCGAGTTCAAAGTTGTTCAGGAATTAAGCTGTTTGAAAACCGAGGTACCACTGTATACAGACATGGTTGCCATACATCCAGAATTGTAAACAGCGTCTGGGCGGAAATTGCTGAAATGTCCGGGAAAATCTGGACATATGACAGCCCATGTTGCAAGCGTAGATTTCGGCAAACGTCACTTGAAATAGATACGCACCCCCCCAGTTCCTTCAAGCCCCCCTCATATGGCTTGGTTTCAGACCCTTGATGATCTTGATTGACTCCTCTGAATCATCTTCATGAAGTTTTCCCTTAGCATGTAGCTAGCTGTAAATCTTAAATTTACTTTCCACAGTTGCTCCCATAAAGCAAAGTCAATGTTTTGTCCTACATCTCTGGCCCAGCTTCTCATTCATGATTTTATCATTTCATTCTTTGTATCCCACTCCAGTAACATTTAGATAATATTTTAACCCTGGAGCCTAATAACTGCCTTTCAAACTGTGAGTTTTGTTCTGCAAATCCGTTTTTAAAAATCTGACTTAAATGTTGCATTCAACTGATGGTAAATTGACCAGTCTCCCTCCCACCTAGAGGAAGAAGTTCCCTTTATAGGGACCCCACATACAATGAAGCAATACCACACGGCCCTAAACCTAACCTCCTAATACATTGACCTCAGCGGGTATTGGTCTGCTGTGTCAAAGTTTTACTGGACGTTTGGACAATATTGGTGAGAGCACCTGTAATCTCAGGGTCACCACTTCCCCTGGAATAAGAATCACTTCCGTCCAAACCAGTAAGTATGTCTGTAATTATGACAATCTGACCAATGCCTAGACGACTTAAGCCCTATATCAGACTCCTCTCCATGGGTTTCCCCCCAAATATAGAGCATGGTCCAATCCCCTGGACATTCTCAGACATACAGAAGTCCTTCTCAAGGTCATGAAGGAATCTGAAGAGGCGATTCAAGCAACACAAAAGGAGATGTCTCCTAAAGATCAGGAGGAACTTTCTGATAGTAAGAGCCAGCAGTGAAAAGGAACTCCCTCAGAAGGGGGTGGACTCTCCTTCATTGGAGGTCTATAAGAAGAAGTTGGATGGCCATCTGTCATGGATGCTTGAAATGATTTTTTTCTGCGTTGGCAGGTGTTGGACTAGATTCCGAATCTACCATTCTATTATTCACCATGCTGTGAGTTCTTGAATTGACTTTTTTACGAGGGAAATTTTATCTACATTCCATGCGCTGATATGCTTTCAACCCTGTATGAATTATTTGGTGGGCCATGAGAGTGGCACTCTGACTGAAGGCCTTCCCACATTCCAAACACTAAGAAGATTTCTCTCTGGTGTGAATTCTGTGATGCAAAGCGAGACTGCGGCTGTGACTGAAGCTCTTCCCACATTCCAAGCACTGGTATGGTTTCTCCCCTGTATGGATTCTTTTATGGATTATGAGATAGGGGCTTTGACTGAAACTTTTCCCACATTCAAAGCACTGATAGGGTTCCTCCCCTGTATGGATTCTTTGATGGGAATAGAGACTATGGCTGTGACGGAAGCTCTTCCCACATTCCAAGCACTAATGTGGTTTCTCTCCTGTATGAACTTTTTGATGGGAATAGAGACTCTGACTGTGACTGAAGCTCTTCCCACATTCCAAGCAGTGATAGGGTTTCTCCCCTGTATGTATTCTTAGATGAAAAGTGAGCCTGTCCTTTCGACTGAAGCTCTTTCCACATTCCAAGCACTGATAGGGTTTCTCCCCTGTATGGATTCTTTGATGGGAAGTGAGACTATGGCTGTGACGGAAGCTCTTCCCACATTCGAAGCACTGATAGGGTTTCTCCCCTGTATGGATTCTGTGATGCAAAGCGAGACTCTTGCTGTGACTGAAGCTCTTTGAACATTCAAAGCACTGATAGGGTTTCTCCCCTGTATGGATTCCTTGGTGGGAAGCAAGATTGGTGCTGTTACTGAAGCTCTTTCCACATTCCAAGCACTGATAGGGTTTCTCCCCTGTATGGATTCTTTGATGGGAAGCAAGATTGGTGCTGTTACTGAAGCTCTTTCCACATTCCAAGCACTGATAGGGTTTCTCCCCTGTATGGATTCTGTGATGGGAAGCAAGATTGGTGCTGTTACGGAAGCTCTTTCCACATTCCAAGCACTGATAGGGTTTCTCCCCTGTATGGATTCTGTGATGCAAAGCGAAACTGCGGCTGTGACTGAAGCTCTTTGAACATTCAAAGCACTGATAGGGTTTCTCCCCTGTATGGATTCTTTGGTGGGAAGCAAGACTGGTGCTGTTACTGAAGCTCTTCCCACATTCCAAGCACTGATAGGGTTTCTCCCCTGTGTGGATTCTTTTATGGATTATGAGATGGGAGCTTTGACTGAAACTTTTCCCACATTCAAAGCACTGATAGGGGTTCTCCCCTGTATGGATTCTTTGATGGGAATAGAGACTCTGACTGTGACTGAAGCTCTTTCCACATTCCAAGCACTGATAGGGTTTCTCCCCTGTATGGATTCTTTGATGGGAAGTGAGACTATGGCTGTGACGGAAGCTCTTCCCACATTCCAAGCACTGATAGGGTTTCTCCCCTGTATGAATTCTTTGATGGCAAGTGAGATGTGATCTGTGACTAAAGCTCTTTCCACATTCTAAGCACTGATAGGGTTTCTCCCCCGTATGAATTCTTTGATGGGAAGTGAGACTGTACTTCCGATTGAAACTCTTTCCACATTCTGTGCAGTGATACAATTTCTCTCCTCTGTGAATTCTTTCATGTGAAGTGAGGCTATCCCTCCGAATGAAGCTCTTTCGTTGATTGGAGGTGGACTGGGAGCTCTGGCCGATGTTCTCTCCATACTCTGAATATTTATTTGATTTCTCCGATATGTGGATTCTGTTGTGGTCCCCCTTGTTCTTCCCTTCCCATTCATCACCATCTGCAACGAAGAGAGAAGATAATTATTGCCTCAGGAAGAAATGGAGCTCCAGATTATTGAACAAAGTTCCCCGCCCCTCATCTCACCAAGAGACTTGAGAGTGCTCCGTTTCAGCCTCAAGAGGACAGCCTTGAAGTCTAACTTAATGGCATTGTAGATGTGTGGCATCTTCAACCCCCTAACACTTGAGCACGCCTAAGGGGTGCCTGACTCTCTTGAAACCAATGGGCCACACTGCCAGCATACTGCGACCGGGGCGCAGATGACACAGGACCATCAAACCCACCACCTGACCCCTCCCCCAGCAATGCACTGCCATGTTAGGGTAAGTTGTGCTAAGTCTGCATTGCTGCCCCGGACCCCAACCCCACTCAGAGCGAAGGGGACGTGCTTCACATCCATTATTGAACAACGTTAACGAATGCTTGTGATAAAGGAAGGACTGAAGTTAGATGTGAGGCCTTACAATAGTTTTCACTGCCTTTGTTTCCTGGTAATAACTGACATATTGCTTGGCTTTTATCTGGGATAGATTTGATTTGGCTCAATCCTGGAATCCACCCCATATGCAAGGTCAGTCATCTCTTTGGTCAATCAAATGCAAACAGAAGCCAAAACAACAAACCTGACAGAAGTTACTTCAACTTCCCTAAAAACTCTCAAGCCCACATTTAAGAAGGCCTGGGTGGTTCAGACAAGCCTGGTCATTGTTTCAAAATGCATGACTAGACAAAGAATATTCACAAACAGTTGATATCCCTCCATTCAGGGCTCACGGTGTGGATGTTAGAATCCCAGATGCTGTTGGTCTCCATCCAAATAGTGGTGGTTCATCAAATAGAGCAGGGATGTGCAACAGGTCGATCACGATCTACTGGTTGATCCCTGCGAGGTTTTGGTCAATCGCAGTCAATTGCTGGCCCCCTCCCAGATCCTCCCTCCATTGTTGGAGAATGGAAGACAGAGCTTACAAACCGAGGCTGGAGGCTGTTTCCCCCCCAGCGCTCCTTTGGTGAGTTGCTAATAAAAGCTCAACAACTTTGATCTGAACCCCTACAAAACAGGGGTAGATCACTCCAAGTTTTTAATTCTGCAAGTAGATCGCAGTCTCTTGGAAGGTGGCCACCCCTGAAATAGAGGTATGTATGGAATTTCAAAATTGATGTTATGATCTAACAGGGAATTTTAACGAGAGGGTCCATGATCCCTCAATTCTCCTTCTTGACTTCCTTACGAAAAGCTCTCTTGTCAGGATCCAGCAACGTCCCTGCCTCCTCTGAAAGAAGCAGGAACATCTTCACCTGCACACTCCCCACCAGCTGTTGCCTCAATCTAAATTTGGTATAAATTTAAACCTTTTCCTAAATATCTTTCTTCACTTTGAATCTCCTCTCATTTTCATGAGGAGACCAACTCTGTATAGTTTAATTGGTAACAGAAGATGGAAAATGACTATTACTCACACTTAATCTAAGCACGACAGTCACAAGAGCTTCTGACTAGGAATTTGGCTATGCGATGTTGAATGTTCTCTGTTCTCCGCTGTTTACCCTTTTTTGTTTCAATTTATACCAATTCATGAACCCAGAACTCATACGCTGATCACCAACGAGGAACGACATGTTATTCCTGCAAATTTATTTAGTCTACATATTTGTATCATATATTAGCCTTATATGATCCTTGTTTTTAAAAGAAAAGGAAAAGTTATTCCTAAAAGAAAAGAAAAGGGCAAAACACAGAGGCCCCATCGGCAATCAGTCCTGAAATTAGGATCAGGTAATTTAAAGAATCATGGCTTCTAGTGCTGCGTGATGGATCAGTGAGTTCTCTGACATTGGTAGGGCATTCAGAGCACAGTACTGGCACCAATACATCGCGGTGGCCGGGGAGCTGTGACGTATTCCTGGCTCAAATTGCCTGCAGATGTCAAAGGCGCTGGAAGGCAGGTGGAGGAGCCCAAAAAGGTGCCCACCTTCTCAAACTCCATCCGCCTGCCTGCCTCATCCCACCCCCAAAATGAGCAAGCCCCAGTAACTCTCCAGCCCCATCCATCCATGTCCCCATCTCCCCTCCCCTGGGACTCACCAGATATGTCGGAAGTCCCTGGGAGGGAACGCTCAGAGGCTGTGAGGAGGGATGCAGGAGACAACCTGACCAGGTCAACTGTCCATCTTCCCCCTTCCATCCTCGCTAGGTTTACAGATTCAGTTTCTTTCATCCTTCCTGAGGAGTCGAGAAGCCACCACAAGCTGCAGGGTCCTGGGAGAGAGGAAGAAACAAAGGGAGCCTCAGAGGCCCTGCAGGGATTCTCCTGCCCTAGATATCCCCCTGCGCCTGGAGAAGCACAAATGGGGCAGCCCCTTCCCAACAGAAACCCCATTTGAAACATCTCCAGTGGTTCCAACTTAATCTGTTTGCACCTCACCCCACTTCGTAAGGCTGGCATGGTCTGCACACTAGTACCTGAGAGTAGACCCCATTGAACTCAGAGGGGCTTATGGATAGAACTTGGTGCAAAAACCAGGCACCATCCTGTCCCCAAGCCTGAAAACTGCAGCCCCAGAGCATGTGCAGAATACAGCCGAGTAGCTATTACATGTGGGTGCCCCCACGTCTCAGTGCAAGAGATGCCTTAACAGTTGAGCTGGCTGGGCCCCAAACCTCTTTCTGCTCATCATTAGAGCTGCTGAGAGACCCTAGAAGGTTGGGAATAGGATCTGGCTCCTGCTGTTTCTTAGCCACCTCCTCATTTTCCTTATTCACGCAAAATGGAGAGATTTTTGGTTGTGCTTTCTTTAGAGAAGCTCTCTTTGGAGCAGGGCCCGTGGCACTCGGGGAGAGACCAGAAATTTTGTAACCACTCCAGGTCAACACCATCTTTTCCCTTAATTCCTTTTTTTTAAAAAAAAAATACATGTTTTTATTAGGAATTCCAACATAACAATTTTAACAAAAATACATCATCCACATTATCCCCCCCCATTTCCCCCTAAAAAAGAAAAAAATCCCTCCCCACCCCCAAGACTTCCCCCAGCTCCTCTCTCTGGTTTCGCAACACATAATTTTATCTGCATGTTATAAAATTGTAAAAATCCTCAATTTATCTCTATATATTACCAATAAAGAGTTTGTAATGAAGTTGGGAAATCTTAGCAAGTTAAAACTTTGGCTCATGCTAAAGAAGAGCATTATGGGAGAGCCAAACGCTGTAGAATTCTTGGAATGTGTATCTGCTTCTTTAATTGCAGACTTTCTGTCTCAAAGAGTGTGAATAAGTTATCTTCTCCATCTGCAGGAAGGAGGTTTCTAGCTGATTTGTAGTCTTGACACCTGGCTATCTTAGATGCCCTGTCTGTGTGAAAAAGGTTATGAAGCTTAATTTACAACTCAAAGAATCTGGTCTGGCTTTGGGAATGCTTTTCATCTTCAAGGCCTTTTGATAAACAGGATTCGGCTGTCGAGGCTCCTAAGAAGCCTGAGTTATTGTTCTATCTAACCATTGGCGAGTTGCTAATTAATCTAAAGAACTGATTGGCTTTTGAGTTTTGAATCCACGTGGGTTCAAAAGGGATAAAACCTAAGGAAGCCAGCTTGCAATTCCCTAACATACCTTGCCATGTGAGACCATTGTCTTGCAAAGAGGACTTGCCCTGATGCCAGGAATGCGGAGAACAGTTCTGTTTCACACTTTCATTCTCGTTGTATGTTCTGTAGTTAGTGATATTGAAAGATTTGAATAATCTTGGTTTTTAAAAAATTCTGGAAAAAGGATTTTCCCCTGTTACTGTCTTTTATGCCTTTCTGCCGGGGAAGCCAAACCAGTACCTGACCACTTAGTCGCCTACCAGAGCCTGGTGGATTTCTGTCTGTGACACAGAAAAGTGACACAGTGTGGGGCAGTCTGGAAAAACTGGAGAATAATCTCCTTCCTTAGGTTACTTTTCAGGGCTGTTCTAAGATAAGGAAGTGGGGGCAGCAAACTACTGTTTTTGTTTCTTTATGTTCTGAAAAAGTTTCGACGCACCCCACCCCCCTCAGCCGGGTCTTGACGGAGTTGGAAGGCAGACTGGAGAGGTGGGGGAGTGTGCACGAATGATACACAAGCCCCGATACCTCTCCAGCCCCATCCATCCATGTCCCCATCTCCCCTCCCCTGGCACTCACCAGATCTCTCGGAGGTCCCTGGGAGGGAACGCTCAGAGGCTGTGAGGAGGGATGCAGGAGACAACCTGACCAGGTCAACTGTCCATCTTCCCCCTTCCATCCTCGCTAGGTTTACAGATTCAGTCTCTTTCATCCTTCCTGAGGAGTCGAGAAGCCACCACAAGCTGCAGGGTCCTGGGAGAGAGGAAAAAACAAAGGGAGCCTCAGAGGCCCTGCAGGCATTCTCCTGCCCTAGATATTCCCCTGCTTCTGGAGAAGCACAAATGGGGCAGCCCCTTCCCAACAGAAACCCCATTTGAAACATCTCCAGTGATTCCAACTTAAACTGTTTGCACCTCACCCCACTTCGTAAGGCTGACATGGTCTGCACATTAGTGACTTGTGAGTAGACCCCATTGAACTCAGAGGGGCTTATGGATAGAACTTGGTGCAAAAACCAGGCACCATCCTGTCCCCAAGTCTGAAAACTGCAACCCCAGAGCATGGGCAGAATACAGCCGAGTAGCTATTACATGTAGGTGCCCCCACGTCTCAGTGCAAGAGATGCCTTAGCAGTTGAGCTGGCTGGGCCCCAAACCTCTTTCTGCTCATCATTAGAGCTGCTGAGAGACCCTAGAAGGTTGGGAATAGGATCTGGCTCCTGCTGTTTCGTAGCCACCTCCTCATTTTCCTTATTCACGCAAAATGGAGAGATTTTTGGTTGTGCTTTCTTTAGAGAAGCTCTCTTTGGAGCAGGGCCCGTGGCACTCGGGGAGAGACCAGAAATTTTCTAACCACTCCAGGTCAACACCATCTTTTCCCTTAATTCCATATCATGTTTCCTTATGCCATTTGTAGCAATTAAAGCTTTTCTAACTTTAGTCTGCAGCAACCTCTCTGTCATTCACTTAGTGTTCTGCAGAATGCGGAGGCTAGACTGGTGACTGGGAGTGGCTGCTGGAACCATGTAAGACCGCTCCTAAAGGATCTACTTTCAAAGTGTTGGTGCTTTAAAACCCTCAACGGCCTTGGCCCAGGATACCCGAAGGAGCATCTCCACCCCCATCGTTCAGCCTGGACACTGAGGTCCAGCACCAAGGGCCTTCTGGTGGTTCCCTCAGTGCAAGAAGAGAAGTTACAGGGAAGCAGGCTGAGGGCCTTCTTGGTAGTGGCGCCCTCCCTGTGGAACACGCTACCATCAGATGTCAAGGAAATAAAGAACCACACAACTTTTAGGAGACATCTGAAGGCAGCCCTGTATCGTGACGTTTTTAATGTTTGATGTTTTATTGTGTTTTTATATGTGCTGCCCTGAGTGTCTGGAGAAACCCAGTCTGATGGGTGGCAGGTAAATATTATTGTTATTATTATTATTCGCACAGGATGCTGATGACGTGGCAGCTTCACCCCAGTGCCTTGCCAGGGCAGGAGGGGCATGGTCTTCCTAAACATATTGAGCTGAGCAAGGCTGGATGCAGCTCCTGCTCCCAAGAGTGGCACGTGCCAGTCTGTGCACTTGCTCTGCTGGGAGGGGGCAGATGTTTAACAAGGTTGGAAACCAGATCTCACCCGCCCTAGGGACTCCTCCTCCGAAGAATCCTGGGAGCCAGAATTGGTTCAGGACCCTGAGAGGTGCAAGGAGACAGCTTCAGCCCTGCTGCCCAAAGACTGCAATTCCCAGAGTGGTCACCAATCCCCCCTTCTTGCCAGGGAACTCTGGGAATTGTATTTGAGTAGATCGTGAGTCTCCCCTCCAGTCTGCACACTTGGGGGGGGGCTGTATCTCCCCACTCCACAGGGCTTCTCCTTCCTCGGATGCTTCTCTGTGTTATGAAATGCGAATTTCCCCTCAATCTGAAGGGGGCTTATTTGCATGCCCTCCTTTTGTTGCCCCAAAGACTCCCCCCCCCAAAGGAAGGCAGCATCTTGATCCAAAGGAAGAACAGAGTTGCAGACCTGCTGGACACTCAGCCCCTCCCTGGCACGGCAGAGAGGAACTGGGGGCAGGACCCTCTGCTCCCTGACTTGGGGGTCTCCCCCCCCCTGCATGAGCTGAACGGGGGGGGTTGTCTCCCCCCTTGCAGCCCTGGGACCCCCTTCTCCCCGCTGCACCCCAAGGGGGAAGAGAGAAGAGACTCACCAGATTCCAGGAGGGGCACCGAGGAAGTTTTTGCAAAGCAGAGAGAACAAAGCAGCCTCCTCGTTGCTCGCAGGAAGGGACTGGGCAGGGAGGGGCTTCTGCTGGGGAGGACCTTGCCCTCCCCCGCCCTCCCCTTCCTGTCCTCTCTAGGAATCCCGCTCTGCTCCTTTTAACCCTTGGCAAGCCGAGGGCACCCAGACCGCCCCTCCCCCCCCGGCTGCTTCTGCGCTCTAGGGCTGCCCTCCCTCCTCCATCTGGGCCAAGGACTCTGCATCAAGGCCCCCCCCCCATCTTATGCAGAGTGACGACAAGGGAGGTGGGGGTTCCCCGTTACCATTCTGCCGTGTGCATCTGGATCCCTACTTTGAAATGACTAAAAACCTGAATGTTAAAGGGCCTTTCCTGGAAGCGCCTTCCCTGGGACCCACCGGCAGGGTACGTGGGATCCGGCTGCGAAGTTGGGGACCTGAAGGGTCTCCTTGGAAGTCTCCCGCCCCACACGTTTCTGTTTTCCTGGGGGGCCAAGAGATGCTCCCCTGCCCTGGACCCCCAGGTGCCCTTGCTTTAATTGCTACAAATGGCATAAGGAAACATGATATGGAATTAAGGGAAAAGATGGTGTTGACCTGGAGTGGTTACAAAATTTCTGGTCTCTCCCCGAGTGCCACGGGCCCTGCTCCAAAGAGAGCTTCTCTAAAGAAAGCACAACCAAAAATCTCTCCATTTTGCGTGAATAAGGAAAATGAGGAGGTGGCTACGAAACAGCAGGAGCCAGATCCTATTCCCAACCTTCTAGGGTCTCTCAGCAGCTCTAATGATGAGCAGAAAGAGGTTTGGGGCCCAGCCAGCTCAACTGCTAAGGCATCTCTTGCACTGAGACGTGGGGGCACCTACATGTAATAGCTATTCGGCTGTATTCTGCCCATGCTCTGGGGCTGCAGTTTTCAGGCTTGGGGACAGGATGGTGCCTGGTTTTTGCACCAAGTTCTATCCATAAGCCCCTCTGAGTTCAATGGGGTCTACTCTCAGGTCACTAATGTGCAGACCATGTCAGCCTTACGAAGTGGGGTGAGGTGCAAACAGATTAAGTTGGAATCACTGTAGATGTTTCAAATGGGGTTTCTGTTGGGAAGGGGCTGCCCCATTTGTGCTTCTCCAGGAGCAGGGGGATATCTAGGGCAGGAGAATCCCTGCAGGGCCTCTGAGGCTCCCTTTGCTTCTTCCTCTCTCCCAGGACCCTGCAGCTTGTGGTGGCTTCTCAACTCCTCAGGAAAGATGAAAGAGACTGAATCTGTAAACCTAGCGAGGATGGAAGGGGGAAGATGGACAGTTGACCTGGTCAGGTTGTCTCCTGCATCCCTCCTCACAGCCTCTGAGCGTTCCCTCCCAGGGACTTCCGACATATCTGGTGAGTCCCAGGGGAGGGGAGATGGGGACATGGATGGATGGGGCTGGAGAGTTACTGGGGCTTGCTCATTTTGGGGGTGGGATGAGGCAGGCAGGCGGATGGAGTTTGAGAAGGTGGGCACCTTTTTGGGCTCCTCCACCTGCCTTCCAGCGCCTTTGACATCTGCAGGCAATTTGAGCCAGGAATACGTCACAGCTCCCCGGCCACCGCGATGTATTGGTGCCAGTACTGTGCTCTGAATGCCCTACCAATGTCAGAGAACTCACTGATCCATTGCGCAGCACAAGAAGCCATGATTCTTTAAATTACCTGATCCTAATTTCAGGACTGATTGCCGATGGGGCCTCTGTGTTTTGCCTTTTTCTTTTCTTTTAGGAATAACTTTTCCTTTTCTTTTAAAAACAAGGATCATATAAGGCTAATATATGATACAAATATGTAGACTAAATAAATTTGCAGGAATAACATGTCGTTCCTCGTTGGTGATCAGCGTATGAGTTCTGGGTTCATGAATTGGTATAAATTGAAACAAAAAAGGGTAAACAGCGGAGAACAGAGAACATTCAACATCGCATAGCCAAATTCCTAGTCAGAAGCTCTTGTGACTGTCGTGCTTAGATTAAGTGTGAGTAATAGTCATTTTCCATCTTCTGTTACCAATTAAACTATACAGAGTTGGTCTCCTCATGAAAATGAGAGGAGATTCAAAGTGAAGAAAGATATTTAGGAAAAGGTTTAAATTTAGACCAAATTTAGATTGAGGCAACAGCTGGTGGGGAGTGTGCAGGTGAAGATGTTCCTGCTTCTTTCAGAGGAGGCAGGGACGTTGCTGGATCCTGACAAGAGAGCTTTTCGTAAGGAAGTCAAGAAGGAGAATTGAGGGATCATGGACCCTCTCGTTAAAATTCCCTGTTAGATCATAACATCAGTTTTGAAATTCCATGCCTACCTCTATTTCAGGGGTGGCCAACTTCCAAGAGACTGCGATCTACTCACAGAATTAAAAACTTGGAGTGATCTACCCCTGTTTTGTAGGGGTTCAGGTCAAAGTTGTTGAGCTTTTATTAGCAACTCACCAAAGGAGCGCTGGGGGGAAACCAGCCTCCAGCCTCGGTTTGTAAGCTCTGTCTTCCATTCTCCAACAATGGAGGGAGGATCCGGGAGGGGGCCAGCAATTGACTGCGATTGACCAAAACCTCGCAGGGATCAACCAGTAGATCGTGATCGACCTGTTGCACATCCCTGCTCTATTTGATGAACCACCACTATTTGGATGGAGACCAACAGCATCTGGGATTCTAACATCCACACCGTGAGCCCTGAATGGAGGGATATCAACGGTTTGTGAATATTCTTTGTCTAGTCATGCATTTTGAAACAATGACCAGGCTTGTCTGAACCACCCAGGCCTTCTTAAATGTGGGCTTGAGAGTTTTTAGGGAAGTTGAAGTAACTTCAGTCAGGTTTGTTGTTTTGGCTTCTGTTTGCATTTGATTGACCAAAGAGATGACTGACCTTGCATATGGGGTGGATTCCAGGATTGAGCCAAATCAAATCTATCCCAAATAAAAGCCAAGCAATATGTCAGTTAATGTCAGCCAACAAAGGCAGTGAAAACTATTGTAAGGCCTCACATCTAACTTCAGTCCTTCCTTTATCACAAGCATTCATTAACTTTGTTCAATAATGGATGTGAACCACGTCCCCTTCGCTCTGAGTGGTTCTGTGTCATCTGCACCCTGGTCACAGTATGCTGGAAGTGTGGCCCACTGGTTTCAAGAGAGTCAGGCACCCCTCAGGCGTGCTCAAATGTTGGGGGGTTGAAGATGCCACACATCTACAATGCCATTAATTTAGACTTCAAGGAAGTCCTTTTGAGGCTGAAACGGAGCACTCTCAAGTCTCTTAGTGAGTTGGAGGGGCGGGGAACTCTGTTCAATAATCTGGAGCTCCATTTCTTCCTGAGGCGATAATTATGTTCTCTCTTCATTGCAGATGGTGATGAAGTTGAAGGGAAGAACAAGGGGGACCACAACAGAATCCACATATCGGAGAAATCAAATAAATATTCAGAGTATGGAGAGAACATCGGCCAGAGCTCCCAGTCCACCTCCCATCAACGAAAGAGCTTCATTCGGAGGGATAGCCTCACTTCACATGGAAGAATTCACAGAGGAGAGAAATTGTATCACTGCAGAGAATGTGGAAAGAGCTTCAATTGGAAGTGTAATCTCACTTCCCATCAAAGAATTCATACAGGGGAGAAACCCTTTCAGTGCCTGGAATGTGGGAAGAGCTTCAGTCACAGGCAGAGTCTCACTTCCCATCAAAGAATTCATACAGGGAAGAAACCATATCAGTGCTTCGAATGTGGGAAGAGCTTCCGTCACAGCCATAGTCTCACTTCCCATCAAAGAATTCATACAGGGGAAAAACCCTATCAGTGCTTGGAATGTGGGAAGAGCTTCAGTCGAAAGGACAGTCTCACTTTGCATCAAAGAATACATACAGGGGAGAAACCACATCAGTGCTTGGAATGTGGAAAGAGCTTCAGTGAAAGCAGCAGGCTCACTTTGCATCAAAGAATCCATACAGGGGAGAAACCACATCAGTGCTTGGAATGTGGGAAGAGCTTCAGTCGAAAGGGCACTCTCACTTTTCATCAAAGAATCCATACAGGGGAGAAACCCTATCAGTGCTTGGAATGTGGAAAAAGCTTCAGTCACAGTCAGAGTCTCTATTCCCATCAAAAAGTTCATACAGGAGAGAAACCACATCAGTGCTTGGAATGTGGAAAGAGCTTCAGTAACAGCACCAATCTCGCTTCCCACCAAAGAATCCATACAGGGGAGAAACCCTATCAGTGCTTTGAATGTGGAAAGAGCTTCAGTCACAGCCGCAATCTCGCTTTGCATCACAGAATTCACACCAGAGAGAAATCTTCTTAGTGTTTGGAATGTGGGAAGGCCTTCAGTCAGAGTGCCACTCTCATGGCCCACCAAATAATTCATACAGGGTTGAAAGC
This sequence comes from Podarcis raffonei, assembly GCF_027172205.1. Lineage (NCBI taxonomy): Eukaryota > Metazoa > Chordata > Lepidosauria > Squamata > Lacertidae > Podarcis > Podarcis raffonei. The sequence continues at coordinate 123,301,980 of NC_070603.1, forward strand.
ATATCAGCGCATGGAATGTAGATAAAATTTCCCTCGTAAAAAAGTCAATTCAAGAACTCACAGCATGGTGAATAATAGAATGGTAGATTCGGAATCTAGTCCAACACCTGCCAACGCAGAAAAAAATCATTTCAAGCATCCATGACAGATGGCCATCCAACTTCTTCTTATAGACCTCCAATGAAGGAGAGTCCACCCCCTTCTGAGGGAGTTCCTTTTCACTGCTGGCTCTTACTATCAGAAAGTTCCTCCTGATCTTTAGGAGACATCTCCTTTTGTGTTGCTTGAATCACCTCTTCAGATTCCTTCATGACCTTGAGAAGGAACATTAATAGCCAATAATAGGAAAGGGAATTACGTTCCGACCAAAGAATGGCTGAATAAATCATGCAAATATAATGTAGAAACAATGGAAATGTTAAAATAATTATAGACAAGGATTAAGTATAAGATATTGGTTGTGTTTAAAATAGATTTATTGATTTATTTGAAATTATGACTTTTTTGTTTTGTAAAATCTTAATAAACATTTATTTAAAAAAATAAAATAAAATAGATTTATAAAAGATTCAGAAAACATTGATTAGAAAATTTTATGAGATTGTATGGGAAAAATACGGAATAACATAAAAATTTGTTTAAAATGGATATATGAAGTGCAGTGTAATTTTATTATTGAGATATTTGTAGAATAAATTTGGAAGAAGTTCTTCCATTTTTTCTTCTTATTTTTTTCTTTTTCTTTTCTTCCTTTTTCTTTTTTTTCTTTTTTTATATATGTTTGCTTATCTGAAAAAACGTATGTATGTATGTATTTTTATGTATTTTGCTTGTATTTTGTAATAATTATGTTAAATAAAATTTAATAAAAAATTTAAAAATATACCATTTTAGAAAGAATTTTAATTTCAGTTCTCAAAATTTGCTTACTTTAATCTCATCTGTTCCTTTCATTATCCTTTCAACCTTTGCTTCGCTAACTTGTTCTTCCTTACTCCACATCTTTTGAATAAGTTGGGTTGTCTGTTCATTTGTTTGTATAGTTCCTCTACTGGCTCTTCTAAACTCCTGTTTCCTGTCTCTTGGACTTTGGAAATTTTGTTGTATAGCCCTCCAATTTTTAACCAATATTGGTTACCTATATTCTCTATTACTTAAATGACTTTGAGGACTCTTGTGATGGCCTGGGAATCTGATTCAGAGGCTGAACCTGAGGAATCCCAGCCTGCACAGGAGTCCCTGCCTCCAGGGCCGGCTGAGCCGGGGCAGGGGCTTGAATCTGAAGGGCCCGCACCTGTGCCAGATCCTCGGGAGCACCAGATGAATCCACTCTGGCTCTGGAGGCAATCGAGGACCCATTGCCTGCAGGTGCTCCTCTCCCAGCCCTGTCAGGGGAAGGTGAGGTTGCCTCTGGGTCCAGTAACCCTCCAGCCTCTCCTGAGCTGCAGAGGCTCAGGGCAGAGAGGCGGAGGGAACTAGGTTCTCTCAGGAGAAGTGCTCGCCTTAAGGCCAGGAGAGGTGAGTCACCTGTGGGCCAGGACCGCCCTATGCCTCAGAGGAGATAAAGGCCAGTCAGCCCAGTCCTAGGTTGCGGGAGCAACATCACTGGAAACCTGTTCCTGCCAGCACCCTGACCTGCTCTTCCGGAGTTCCTGACCACTCCCGGCTCCTTGCCTTGGACCCCGCTTCACCCTTGATGAACAGCCTCCAGACCCTCAACCCAGGACCGGACTCAGACCACACCTCACGGTAACCCCCCCGGGACCAGCACAGTTTGCTCCCACCACACCCGCACTCCCCCTTCGTTGGGGTGCATTTGGGAAGAGCCAGAAGCCATGGCCGACCAGGCAGCTGCGTTGGTGGCATTGGCCCAGGAGAACCAGGCCTTGACTCACACCGTTCAGCAGCTAAGCAATGCAGTTATGGCGCTTCAGCAGCGGTTGGACGCCTTACCGGCTCCTGGGGCTGACGCCCCAGTTTCTGGCAAGTACCCAGGGGCCCTGCCAGAGAAATTTGATGGGTCCCCGGCCAGCTTTCCCATGTTCCTCGCCCAGGCCAAGCTGTATATTCAGGGGCGATCCTGGAATTTTCCTGACAATCGCACCAAGGTGCACTTTTTGAGCAGCTTGCTGAAGGACCAGGCGGCTAAGTGGGCTTTGCCACTGCTCCGGCAAGACTCTCCTTTGCTGACAGACTGTGGGGTTTTGTAACCACTTGGAGACTGCGTTTGGCAACCCTCTGAAGGGGAGCCAAGCCAATCGGGCAATTCGTCGGTTGAAACAGGATAAGTCCACAGCCGCTGCCTACACCACAGAATTTCGGCTGTTGGCACAGGACTTGTCCTGGAATGACTTCGCACTGCGGGATCAGTATTTCGAGGGGTTTTCAGATGAGATACTGGACCAGATGGCCATGATGGATCGCCCCACCATGCTGGACGCCCTCATTCAGCGGAGCCTGCAGATAGACGATCGGTTGGAGGACCGTCGCCAGGCCCGGGACTGCCAGCACTCCCGGCTCCTGGCTCCAGTCCTTCCCAGCAGGTCCATGGCCACAGCCGAGTTGCCGGACTAGCCAACGCAGCTCAGGGCAGTGCGACCTCACCTCTCCCCCTCGAAGACGCAGCGTCGCGAGGGGAGTCTGTGTCTCTACTGCGGTGGGAGTGGACATTACGCCCGATCCTGTCCCGAGAAGATGCCAGCCACAGGGAAACCGCCAAGCCGAAGGCCCTGGTACATGGGGTCCCAAACCATGCAAGAGGGGCCCTCACCAGTGGAATTGCGACACCTCATGGTTCTGGTGCGCCTTTACCCCTCTGGCGGGCCCTGGATTCTCACCCATGCTCTGGTGCATTCAGGGGCAACCCGCTCGTATATGGACTCTGCCTTTGCTGCCCATCACCAGGTGCCACTCCAGGATAAGTCGGAACTGATACAGGTGGAGGCAATTGGCAGACGGCTCCTGTGCTCGGGCACCATTACTCAGGAGACCCAGCCCTTGGTTCTGTGTCACTAGCAGCACCGGGAGGTGTGAACTTTGGACATTGCTACCATGCCCCGGTTTCCCCTGGTGCTCGGGATGGACTGGCTGGAGTCTCACAATGTTCAGATCAACTGGGTCAATCGGACTGTGCACTTCCCAGACCCGTGTCCCCATGCTCGGTCCGGGATGCTAGCGGCTGCCACCACCGGGGAGGCTGCGTCAACTCTCCTTGCTGTTTACCAGGACTACCAAGACGTGTTTGAGGAACGGGGGGCTGCCGCCCCATCGGTCTTTTGACTGCAGCATAGACCTCCAGACCGGGGCGCCCCTGCCGGTGAGTCGCCTATACTCTCTTACGGAGCTGGAGCGCGAAGCTTTGCAGGACTTCCTTCGCAAGATCCTGGAGCGGGGTTCATTTGGCCGTCCACCTCGCCCACTGCCGCTCCAGTGCTCTTCGTTAAGAAGTGTGGGGAGCTTTGTCTTTGCCATGATTACCGGGCCCTGAACAAGATTACTATCCCAGACCGGTACCCCTTGCCCCTTATCTCGGAGTTGCTGGAGCAGGTGCAAGGGGTGCAGGTGTTCACCAAGCTAGACCTCCGGGGGGGGCTACAATTTGATTTGGATCCAAGCCGGGGATGAGTGGAAGACCCCCCGGCCTACTTCAGCTGTTGCCAGTCCCACCACGTCCTTGGCACATGGTCTCACTGGACTTTGTGGTGGACTTACCCCAGTCTCGTGGCTGTACCTGCCTCCTGGTTTTCACAGACCATTTCACTAAGATGGTGCACTGTGCCCCCTGCCCATCTGTACCCACGGCCAAAGAAACTGCTCAGCTATACATTCAGCCCATCTTCTGCCTGCATGGCCTTCCTGAGCATGTGGTTTCCTACTGGGGCGTCCAGTTGACATCCCTGCTTCTGGCGAGCGTTGCATCAGGCCCTCGGGACAGAGGTCTGTCTATCTTCAGCCTACCCCCTGCAGACCGATGGTCAGACGGAATGGGCAAACGCGGTGCTGGAGCAGTATCTGTGGTGTTACTCCAGCTTCCAGCCGGACGACTGGGGCGACCACCTAGCATTGGCAGAGTTCGCTTACAACAATGCAGTGAACATCTCCACCCAGCAGACCCCCGGAGGGAACTAGGTTCTCTCAGGAGAAGTGCTCACCTTAAGACCAGGAGAGGCGAGTCACCTGTGGGCCAGGAAAACTGTTCCTGCCAGCACCCTGACCTACTCTTCCAGAGTTCCTGACCACGCCCGGCTCCTTGTCTTGGACCCCGCTTCGCCCTTGATGGACAGCCTCCAGACCCTCGACCCAGACCACGCCACACGGTAAACCCCCCCCCGGGACCAGCACAACTCTCCTCTATACATACCTTTAACTATATGATATCCCTTAGCGTTTAGAATTTTCCATTTGGGATCATCTGTTACCTCATAAATACTTTCTAAGGGTGCACTTAGAGAAATCCTTTTAACCAGAAAGGTTGCCATTTCCTCCATATACTTAATGCCAATTTCCTGGGGCCTATTGCAGATTTCAAATCTTTCATTACATTATTTTGGAAAATTCCAAATCTTACTGCGCCATTGTTTGCCTCATCCTCAAATTTGATCCACTTTTGTTTGTTTTCAACTGCAATTTCTAGTAATTTTTTTAATTGAACAACTTCGTAATAATTGTAAATGTTTGGGAGGCCCCACCCTAGTTCTGATTTGTGGTTGTACACAAATCTCTTTTGCATCCTTGATTTTTTACTTCCAAATATCCATTGTCTTTTCTCATGATTCCATTGTTTCATTTGCTGTTTTCTCATCTCTAGTGGGATAGCTTGAAAGAGATAGCTCAGCTTAGGGACCCATAACATTTTAGTAACCTTGACAGCTGTAATGCTTAGAGTTTTGTTTCTCCATCTTTTCATATCCTTTAGTATTTTATGCCATACCTTCTTATAGTTGAATTCTGCAGTCTTGTTAATATTTCTGCAGAGTTTGATGCCTAGGTATTTTATTCTTTTAGACACCAGGCCCATTCCTGTTATGTTGTTTATTACGTTTTTTCTGGAGAAGGGGACGACAGAGGACGAGATGGTTGGATAATGTTCTTGAAGCTACCAGCATGAGTCTGACCAAGCTGCGGGAGGCAGTGGAAGACAGAAGTGCATGGCGTGCTCTGGTCCATGGAGTCACGAAGAGTCGGACACGACTAAACAACAACACATTATTTCTGATTTTGTTGTATTTATCCCTAATCCAGAATATTCCTCAAAATCTTCGAATATTATCTTTTATTCTTTTATCTCTTCCTTAGGATTTGTTATGATTCCAATAATATCATCTGCAAACAAATTGATTTTCATCTTCTCTTTCCCAAGCTTATAGACCTCTATCCTTCCACAGTTTCTTATTCTTTCCGCTAGTTGTTCTATAGCCATTATAAATAGGAACGGCGAAAGAGCACACCGCTGCCGAACGCCTCTGCGTATTGGGGGAGATTGGGAGTATTCCCCATTAACTCTCCCCACTGCTGTTCTTTCCTTATATAGTTCTTGTATCGTGAACTGATAAAGGTAAAGGGACCCCTGACCGTGAGATCCAGTCGTGACTGACTCTGGGGTTGCGGCGCTCATCTTGCTTTATTGGCCGAGGGAGCCGGCGTACAGCTTCTGGGTCATGTGGCCAGCATGACTAAGCCGCTTCTGGCAAACCAGAGCAGCGCACGGAAACGCGGTTTACCTTCCCGCCAGACCTATTTATCTACTTGCACTTTGACATGCTTTTGAACTGCTAGGTTGGCAGGAGCTGGGACCGAGCAACAGGAGCTCACCCCGTTGTGGGGATTCGAACCACCGACCTTCCGATCAGTAAGCCCTAGGCTCTGTGGTTTAATCCACAGTGCTACCCGCATCCCTTCGCGAACCGATAAACCTCTCCTATTCCATATTTTGTCATTGTTTCCCATAAAAACTCCCGTGAGAGTGTATCAAATGCTTTAAAGACATCTAATTTCAGTAGCCCGAACTTCTTTACTTGTCCGTGATATTGGTCTTCTTTTATTATTTGGGGGGTGCCATAATTTTGGCGAAGATTTTATAATCTTGGTTTAATAGACTTAGAGGTCCATATGAACCTACTTCTTTAGGGTCTTTGTTTAATTTTAAGATTACCATTATTTCTGCCTTTCTCCATGTTTCTGGGGCCTTTTCCCCTTCTAGTATACTGTTAAAAAGTTGTTGTAGTTCCGGGGCCAAAATTTCTACCATTTCCTTATAAAATTCAGCTGTAAAACCTTATGTTATGTCGTTGTTATGCAGTTTTTGTGCATAAGGTTTCATTGGGCTTTCTTGCCTTAAAGTAGCCTGGCATACATCTCGACTCACCCACACTCTTTTCCCTTGGAAACTCAATTTCCTTCAAAGTCTGGTATACCTGCTGTTGCAGCTTCTCTCTAGAAAACGTAACTATTGCATTCCTGGGGGATTTTCTCCCCTTAGGCCCTCGGCAGCAATGGGCTCGTTCCACATCTTCTGCCTTCAGACTAACTCCTTGAGTACTACTACTACTACTACTAATAATAATAATAATCTACTACTACTAGTAAAAAGGTAAAGGTACCCCTGCCTGTACGGGCCAGTCGTGTCTGACTCTAGGGTTGTGCACCCATCTCACTTAAGAGGCCGGGGGCCAGCGCTGTCCGCAGATACTTCCGGGTCACGTGGCCAGCGTGACAAGCTGCATCTGGCGAGCCAGCGCAGCACACGGAAACGCCGTTTACCTTCCCGCTAGTAAGCGGTCCCTATTTATCTACTTGTACCCGGGGGTGCTTTCGAACTGCTAGGTTGGCAGGCGCTGGGACCGAGCAACGGGAGCGCACCCCGCCGCAGGGATTCGAACCTATTAAACATTAAAAGCTTCCCTAAACAGGGCTGCCTTCAGATGTCTTCTAACAGTTTGATAGTTATTTTTCTCTTTGACATCTGATGGGAGGGCGTTCCACAGAGTGGGTGCCACTACCGAGAAGGCCCTCTGCCTGGTTCCCTGTTACTTGGCTTCTCATACCGAGGGAACCGCCAGAAGGCCCTTGGCACTGGACCTCATGGAGGTGGAGCATAGCCAGGTTCTCAAAGTTTCTTCCAACTCTTTAGCCTGTATTTCTTCCGGAATTCCTCCCAAAATCATATTAGCTCTTCTCTGGGGGTCCGGCAATTCTGCCCCCTGTTTAGATAGCGTAGTTACTTTTTTTTCATCTTCCTGGGCTAGCTCTTTAGCTTGAATTGCTAATTGCTTCACCCCCTTAATTTTTACTCCTTCAAGTATTACAATAATATAAATCCTAGTTAAAATATTTTAAAAGACTTCCACCGCATTCACCGCACGCCTCTTAGTTATCTTGCTCGTCTTTACATCTGTTCTTCAATCATTTCCCTTCCTTAGGTTCTTTCATAATCCGTCAAATCTTTATGTTCTCTATATTCTTAACAAGCTTAGTCTAAGTATAGCCAAACTTTCGTATTTGAGCCCTGCTTGTATAAATATTCATTTAAGCATTCCCATGGTTTCTGTATTATAGTTTTGGATTTATTCCTTATTAAATCCGTCAATTTTGCTAACTCCAGGTACTCACATAGTTTACTTAACCAGTCCCCTTTTGTTGGGATATAATTTCCTTTCCAATGACTGGCTACCAACATTTTCGCTGCTGTTGTTGCATACAGAAATATGTTAATTTTGTCTTTGGGGATATGTTTACTCAAGATTCCTAGTAAATATGCTTCTACCCTTCTGATATATGATACTTTTATCAATTTTTTAATCTCCTCATGCACTTCATCTAATAATCTATATATTTTAGAGAGTATTTTTTATTATTTTGTAAAACCTCTCTTTCTAACTTTGAAATTTTATTCCCAAATCCCCTAGTTTTTATATCTTTCTCATATATTGCCTTAAGTTGGAAATATTCTAACCAATTTATTCCCAGTATTTTGAGTTCTTCGTATTCTTTTCATTTGATAAAGTGGTACCTCAGGTTACATACACTTCAGGTTACAGACTCCACTGACCCAGAAATAGTGCTTCAGGTTAAGAACTTTGCTTCAGGATGAGAACAGAAATCGTTCTCCGGCGCTGCGGCAGCAGCAGGAGGCCCCATTAGCTAAAGTGGTGCTTCAGGTTATGAACAGTTTCAGGTTAAGTACGGACCTCCAGAACGAATTAAGTACTTAACCTGAGGTACCACTATTTTCATTCATTCCTTCTGCTAAATCTCTATAAGTTGGCCAGGCAATTTTTTTTTTAATGTCGAGGTTGCCTCTATTGGAGAGGTCCACCTTGGAGTTCTTTCTATAATTCTCTCTTTCGTTCTCTCCCATACCTCAAATAGGGCCTTTCTCACTAGGCGGTTCGTAAATCCTTTATGCAATTGTATTTTCCCATAGAATAAATATCCATGCCAACCCTGTATTTTGTCCCAGCCTTCTAGTTCCAAAACTTCAGTATCTTTTAGTAACATCCACTCTTTCATCCAACTCCAGCACGCTGCTTCAAAATATCTTCTTAAATCTAGGACTGCAAATCCCCCCGTTTCTTTTGGCCCCATCATTATTTCTGATTTTCTTCTGGCTTTCTTCCCTTGCCATATAAAATTGGCAAGGTCTCTTTGCCAGCTTTTAAAATATTTTGTCCCAATTATTATTGGGATAGTTTGAAATAAAAATAGGATTATCTTTCTGTGTGAACATAAACAAAGATCCTTGGAGACTCTGGCAGAAGTTGAACAAACAAGAAAGATTTATTTTACACAACAAAGTTGAAAAAAGCAAAGGACGTGTCAAGAGATAGATAATGTTCTTTCAGGAAACAGTAAACCTATTAATAAATTGTACTAAATTTAGTGTGTGTTACAGGCTTCTAAACAAAGTAGTAAATGCACAGCTTCTTTTAAACTTCTGTTGCTTCTTTTAAGTTATTCCTCTTCCATGTTACAGGTGTCTAGAGAGGATGGCCAGTGCTGAGCTTATTTCCAGTTATTTCACTTCAGCTCCTTAATTTAGCTGTTGCACCTTAATATTTTGATTCTTAAACAAGGTGGTACTTTCTGTCAGTTTCCACGCTCCTGAGGTACTTCTGACAGTATAGAAGACCCAGGGGGTCACCACACCCTTCAAAACTGGTTTGGGATTCTTCTCTTTCTAGATCTTTCCCTTCCTGACTGAAATGAGACACAGGTAGACAGTATCCTCACAGCTTCTCCTTCTCCTACCGAAGCTGATGGAAGGCACTCCGGGCCACCGAGGCCGCCTGAGCCTCGAGCGACAGCAAAGGCTCCAGGAGTACCCCCAAGCTGTGAACCTGCTCCTTCGGAGGAAACGTGACCCCGTGAAGAGCAGGTGGCCTAGGGAACCACCCACTAACAGTGCCTCGGTCTTATCTGGATTGAGCTGAAGTTTGTTGGCTCTCTCCAGTCCATTACCGAGGCAAGACACTGGTCCAGAACTTCCACTGCCTCACCTGCAGGTGTAAAGGAGAAACAGAGCTGAGTGTCATCAGCATACTGCGGACAACGTACTCCAAACCTCCAGATAACACCACCCAGCAGTTTCATGTAGATGTTTAACAACCTGGGGGATAAGCTTGAGCCCTGCGGAACCCCACATTGAAGGTTGCAGGGGGCTGAAAATCACTCCCCATGTACCACCCTCTGGGAACGACCATCCAACTAGGACTGGAACCATCACAAAGTCATGCCAAACTCTCCTAGTTCGGAGTGTCGCTCCAGAAGGATACCATGGTCGATGGTATCAAAAGCCGCTGACAGGTCGAGAAGAATGAACAGGGACATGTTTCCCTAATCTCTCTCTCGACAGAGGTCATCATCATACAGGGCGACCAAAGCAGTTTCTGAGCCCAAACTGGGCCTAAAACCCAAATGAAATGGATCAGGAAACTAGTTTTTTCCAAAAGCACCTTGATCTGAGTTGGCTTACTTCTCAGCAGATGTGCCAACTTGAATAAAATAATAGGAGGGCCCAGGCAATCACTCTTGGGCGCTTTTGCAAGAGGTGGGGGAAGTGAGAAAGTCATGCTCTGTCCCTCCCGCGAAAGCCATGGATTGCCGTGCGAAGCCGGCGCAGGGAAGCGGGATGAAGGCTCCCCGCTCCCCTGCGAAGACTTTGCGCGGCTAAGCCGGAAGCTAGAACAGCGAGAGGGAGCCCTGCGCAGTGCTCCCTCTCGCTGTTCTGGCTTCTGGGGTAGCCCGCGAAGCCTGCATTTGCTCCATAGGACGCACATGAAGTGAAGGCCCAAGACAGGAGTTGATCATCATGTGAGCTGCGCACAGGTGGGCTGAAGCGAGCTGCCGGCTAGCCTGTGGAGTCTCCTTTTTATTGAGACAAATATGCAAGCTAGGCAGATACATTTTGGCCTGTGACCTTTACACATCTTCCAGTCCCGAGATCGTGGGCTGGTACAAAGTTATTTTGGCACCTGTTTCCACAGCGTCATTTTCCCCTTGCACAGTGTATGACGAAAGAGACAAACGGTCTCAGGGACAAAGGTCACAGACAGGACACTGCAGACTGCTGAGACCGCAAAAGGTCAGACAGAGGGAACAATGTTCGAGACAGCTGTGACTTGTCTGAGGGGGAGTATGCTACGTACCAATGGCTTCATGTTTTAGGGAAGGAGATTCCGACTAAACATACGAAAAAACTTTCTGGCCGTAAGAGCTGTTTGACAGTAGATTCTATGATTCCAATATAGATCACTGGCATACCAATACCTTTTAAATTTTTATTACATTTTTGTATTGGCATTAAAAATGTGCAAAAATTATGGGAAATACAAGACACTCAGCTCCAGCCCCACATATGCAGCCCCATCCTTGTACCCACAGTGGCCTCAGGTTGTATATGCATTGTCATTGGTGCGCTGATACGGCTTTTCCCCCATGTGCATTCTCTGGTGTGTGAGAAGGCGCGATTTTTCGTAAAAGCTCCTGCTGCATTCCAAGCAGTTGTAGGGTTTGTCTACTGCGTGAATCCTCTGGTGCGACTTCAGGTTGGACATCCGATGGAAGCTCTTCCCGCACACCGAGCACCGATACTGTTTCTCCCCTGTGTGGATCCCTTCGTGGGAGGTCAGCTGCGAGCGCCGAATGAAGCTCTTGCCGCACACCAGGCATTTATGAGGCTTCTCCTTTGAATGAATTAACTGGTGCAGGTTCAGGCCCGACTTGTCGCAAAAGTTCCGGCGGCACACAGAACAGCTGTAGGGTTTCTCTCCCGTGTGTTTCCTTAGGTGGGCAGTGAGGCTTGTGTTCCGACTGAAGCTCTTCCCGCACTCGGAGCAGTGATACGGCCTCTCTCCCGTGTGGGTTCTCTGATGTGATGTGAAGTTGGCACGCTGCCGAAAGCTCTTTCCGCACAATGAGCACTGATACGGCTTTTCGCCCGTGTGGATTGTCTGATGAGTAGCGAGGTGTGCGCTCTGCCTAAAGCTCACCCTGCACTCCAAACATCTGTGTTGCTTCAGACTCGTGTGGATTCTCCTATGAACACTGAGATCTGATTTGTAGCTGAAGTGTTTCCCACACACGGGGCAGATATTCCTTTTCTTTCCCTTGGGATTGTGTTCCTGAACTGGAACTTCGTGGAGGTTAATCCCTGGCCAATATGTCTTCTTGCCTTCCTCTGCTGGGTTTTTCTTCTGCTTATTCTCTCCTCCTGGAGTCCTGAAGTTCTCTTCCATCTCCTGAATCTTGCTTCCCCCTACTGGCCTGGCATATTGGTCTCCATGTTTCTCATCCCCCCCAACACCTGCTGAAATCAGACAGAGAAACCTGGTAAGAGCACAGCAGGAGAAAAGAACATCATCATCATCATCATCATCATTATTATTACCCTGCCCTTCACCCAAAGATACCATGGTAGGTTACAGAAATTAAAACATTTAAAAAGTTTAATACAACTCACAATCACAGGAATAAGGAGGATCCTTAAAAAATACAGCAAACCCACAATTTACGCTCACTTTATTTGCACAAGCAACTGAAAAATAAGCAAACAAATTTGAAAGATGCAGGGGGAAATTTGGAGATGGTTCTGTCTGAGAGCATGGCCACTCCTCAACTGGCGGGAAAGCTAAAAAGCAGGGAACGTGCGCTCCCACCCAGAAGCATGCACTTGCACCAAAAGGACTTTGCTTGCACCGAAAGGCTCTCTCCCTCTCTAAGCAAGCTTCAAACCTTCCACAGCCAGCGAAGGAATGCAAAGCCAGCACCGGTTGGCTTCACAGTTTTAAGAACCACTTCAACCACAAGAACATGCACACGTCCGGGGAGGCTGCATGTGAGCGCAAGGAGGAGTCAAATACATCCCCTCCTGAGCCCTTAAAACACTGGATAAACAACAAGGGATATGTGCCGGAACAAGTTATCCGTGGGGGGAAATGCCTGAATAAAGTCTGACCGATGGGGAATTTGGTGTGAGCCTCCATCCTTGACCCCCCCAGAGGAATTTCTCCCACAAGGATACAGGTCAAGAGGAGTCCAAGTCTTGCTGAACTACCTCAAGTCAGAGCACAGAGGGGATCGATTCTTACCCAGAGAGGCCACATTCCAAGAGTTCTCCAAGGTGACTTCTCTGTGCAGGGATTTCTGCTGTGTGCTGAGTAGGGCCCACTCCTTGTTGCTGAAATACACAGCCACATCCTCGAAGGTCACCAGATCCTGGAAGGGGAAGCAGACATCCCTTAGGAAAAGAGGATCCCAAGGAACGGACTCCCTCAGGAGATGGGTGGCCATCTTTCAATTTAGTTGAAATTCCTGCATTGCATGGGATTGAACTAGATGACCTTTGGGGGTGCCTGCCAACTCTACAACACATCCAAAGTTATAAGGTTCCCATGAATCTCTGGACTTTCCCCTCCATGGGTTCTGTTGTTAAAACTTTTCTACTGCATCTTTTTTTTTTAATAATCCAAATTTATATAACTCTGTAGTGTCCATAGTTCTCGTTACATTACAAGTGTTATTGTAGTCCCGCTAACATTTTGAAATGATTCAAGGTAAATCATAATTTTCCCTCATTCCTTATTAAAGTTTTGGTCTTCCTGGTTCCTAAGCTTTCCAGTCACTTTTGCTATTTCAGCATAACCCATCAACTTAATTTGCCATTCTACTCTGGTAGGGACTTTATCTTCTTTCCATCTCTGGGCTAACAACATCTGCACAGCTGTCGTCACACACACTAAAAAATATTTTCTGCTCCCTTGGAATTTCAGCACCTACAATTCCTAATAGAAAAGCCTCTGGGTTTTTATTTTGGTAAAAGTTATTTTAAACATTTTTTCCAGTTCATTGTATATCATTTCCAAGAATGCTTTTATTATCTTACACTTCCACCACATATGATAAAAGGTGCCTTCTTTTTCTTTACATTTCCAACAGGTATTTGTACCTACGGTTCTACATTCTATGCAGCCCTTCATATGAGAAATACTGGGTTATGCTTGGGGGGCTCATAACACAGGCAAAACGCCCCCCCCCGTGTGCCCCCCATGTCCTTAAACAGTTATTTCCCTTGTTGCAAAGGGTTAGATAAATACTTGATACCTTCAAGGTGTGCTCAAAAATCACAAACACAGCAATGAAGAAAAAGAAAGTAAGATTTATTGCTGACAGCAATAAGACCCAGCGGAAATTGGTTTCCAAAGACTGGGTGTGGAGCTCTGGTACTTTGAGTTTACAGTGGTACCATGGGTTAAGAACTTAATTTGTTCTGGAGGTCTGTTCTTAACCTGAAACTGTTCTTAACCTGAAGGACCACTTTAGCTAATGGGGCCTCCCGCTGCTGCTGCGCCGCCAGAGCACGATTTCTGTTCTCATCCTGAAGCAAAGTTCTTAACCCGAGGTAATATTTCTGGGTTAGCGGAGTCTGTATCCTGAAGCGTCTGTAACCCAAGGTACCACTGTATATCCCTTTTTCCAAACAGCATTAAACATTACATATTCATAAATTGCAGCAAAATCAAACCAATGAGCTTGGACACAACGCTTCCTAAATCCTATGTCCATTTACAGATCACTTCTGCTTTGTTCCATATATGTACTCAGGATATTACTAATTGCTTCTACCTTATTATCAGCGAGCAAGCGGAAAAAAATCCCCTTTTGGCAAGCAAAGCCAAAATCCCCCCTTTTGTTATCAAGAAGAAGAAGAAGGAGTCTCAAAGTGGCTAACATTCTCCTTTCCCTTCCACCACAACAACAAACACTCTGTGAGGTGAGTGGGGCTGAGAGACTTCAGAGAAGTGTGACTGGCCCAAGGTCACCCAGCAGCTGCATGTGGAGGAGTGGAGACGCGAACCCGGTTCCCCAGATTACGAGTCTACCACTCTTAACCACTACACCACACTGGCTCTCAACCAGTGTGCAGACATCTGCGTAAGATGGAAAGTACCCAACTTCAGACATCCTGCTTTGTCAGGTCATGGTGACCATCTCATGAGCATGAGGAACGTTCCTTACAGATTGCAAACGCAGCTAAATGTATTTCTGTTTTCTGCAAGCACAGCAGCAAAAGAGAGATGGCATTTGATTCTTAGCATTTAGGCACTTTTAGCATTAAGCATTTTTAAGATACATGACAGCATATGAGGCACAAGGGTATACCTGTTATACCTTCTTTGGGTAGCCTTGCCACACCCTACCTGAGCTGGCTGTACATCTGCCGCTTCCACGCCACCACAAAAATGGGGCATTTCCAGGGGCATGCAGGACATCCCTTGGGACCCTGCGAGGTGGCAGAAACAGAACGTTGAAAGCAGGCTGGGACTCTGGGAGAGGCTGGGCACAAAACACAGGCACTCGCTAGGGAAAGACGGCCTGAGCACATGTGATGAAAAAGTTGGTTTTGCTGGACAGGTTGGATGCAACAAGCATTTCCGTGTTCAGAAAGTGGTGGTGGGGGATGAGTGCTCAGACCCCTGGGCCCTCACTTGTGGGGTGCCTCAGGGTTCCGTCCTCTCCCCCATGCTTTTTAACATCTATATGAAGCCACTGGGAGAGATCATCAGGGGGTTTGGACTGGGTGTCCATCAATATGCAGATGATACCCAGCTCTACCTCTCTTTCAAATCAGAACCAGTGAAGGCGGTGAAGGTCCTGTGTGAGTGCCTGGAGGCAGTTGGAGGATGGATGGCGGCTAATGGATTGAGGTTGAATCCTGACAAGACAGAAGTACTGTTTTTGGGGGACAGGGGGCGGGCTGGTGTGGAGGACTCCCTGGTCCTGAATAGGGTAACTGTGCCCCTGAAGGACCAGGTGCGCAGCCTGGGAATCATTTTGGACTCACAGCTGTCCATGGAGGCGCAGGTCAATTCTGTGTCCAGGGCAGCTGTCTACCAACTCCACCTGGTACGCAGGCTGAGACCCTACCTGCCCGCGGACTGTCTCGCCAGAGTGGTGCATGCTCTGGTTATCTCCCGCTTGGACTACTGCAATGCGCTCTACGTGGGGCTACCTTTGAAGGTGACTCGGAAACTACAACTAATCCAGAATGCGGCAGCTAGACTGGTGACTGGGGGCGGCCGCCGAGACCACATAACACCGGTCTTGAAAGACCTACATTGGCTCCCAGTACGTTTCCGAGTACAATTCAAAGTGCTGGTGTTGACCTTTAAAGCCCTAAACGGCCTCGGCCCAGTATACCTGAAGGAGCGTCTCCACCCCCATCGTTCTGCCCGGATGCTGAGGTCCAGCGCCGAGGGCCTTCTGGCGGTTCCCTCATTGCGAGAAGCAAAGTTACAGGGAACCAGGCAGAGGGCCTTCTCGGTAGTGGCGCCTGCCCTGTGGAACGCCCTCCCATCGGATGTCAAAGCGATAAATAACTATCTGACATTCAGAAGACATCTTAAGGCAGCCCTGTTCAGGGAAGTTTTTAATCTGTGATATTTTAGTGTATTTTTGGTTTTCTATGGAAGCCGCCCAGAGTGGCTGGGGAAACCCAGCCAGATGGGCGGGGTACAAATAATAAATTATTATTATTATTATTATTATTATTATTATTATTATTATTATTATTTCTTTTTTCCCCTGCCAGCAAATAGTTAACAAATGGCAGCCTCTGATTGGCCGTGGTTCCAGGAGGGAGAGTTTAAAAGGAGAGGATTTGAGAAGAGGCAGTTAGTTGAGGAGGTTGAAACAAAATTTAAAAATTCCATAAAGAATGCTGATCGCCGAAGAATGGATGCTTTTGAATTATGGTGCTGGAGGAGACTCTTGAGAGTCCCATGGACTGCAAGAAGATCAGACCTCTCAATTCTGAAGGAAATTAGGCCTGAGTGCTCACTGGAAGGACAGATCGTGAAGCTGAGGCTACAATACTTTGGCCACCTCATGAGAAGAGAAGACTCCCTGGAAAAGACCCTGATGTTGGGAAAGATGGAGGGCACAAGGAGAAGGGGACGGCAGAGGTTCTCGAGGCGCCCAGCATGAGTTTGACCAAACTGCGGGAGGCAGTGGAAGACAGGAGGGCCTGGTGTGCTCTGGTCCAGGGGGTCACGAAGAGTCAGACACGACTAAACGACTAAACAACAACAGCACCTTAGAGACCAACTAAGTTTGTTATTGGGATGAGCTTTCGTGTGCACGCACACTTCTTCAGAACTTAGTTGATCTCTAAGGTGCAACTGGGGGAAAAAAATTTCTTTTGTTTCGACTATGGCAGACCAACACGGCTACCTACCTATATTGAGAGGGTTGGTTGAGGTGGGGTGGAATTGAGGTTGGAGAGACAAAGGTCCCCGGGAGCAGGATACTCTGGGCTAGAATTTTAAGGAAAAGGGAAATAAACCTTCGGGTAAAGGGTTGTTCAGTGAGGTGGAGGCAATTTATCTGAGTGAGAGCGGGCCAAACAGGAGGAGCGCATGGCGCCAATCCTGGCTGACTGCATTAGTTTCCGGGCTGGTTTTGACCTATAAAGACTTGTGCTGTGGCTCAAGACCACAACACCTCAAGGACAGCCTTGGGTATAGCTGGTGCCATATTTTACTTTGGCTTTAAGGCCTTCATTTAGCGGGTTTTTAGACTTCTTCCAGTGGGGCAGAAACTGTAAGACCTGTATCTTATTTTGTCTTGATGTGTGCGCTTTTCAGTTTTATATTGATTGCGATTTTAGCATGTCTACCGTGCTGGAAAGTTGCTTTGCATTATTATTTCACGAGTAGAGCGACCAAGAAACACTACTATTATTACAATTAACAATAATAATATTCAGGGTGTGCTACTATGCTTTGCTTTGTGGGGGTGTCATTGTTAATTTTAATTCCAACTATTTATTTGCTTCCATGTATGAAACTTCCTATAACGTATCTCAAAAGCCACTTCACAGTAAATTAGTAACAACGCCCCCCCTCAAAAAATAGTAAAAAGATGACAATATCACACAACTTTGCAACAGCTGCAATAATAGGAAAGCACTTGTGGATTTGGGGTTTTTAATTTGTTCTCAAGTTATATTTTATGTATTTTAAGTTGTCGTTAAGTTACACCAAAATTCAATTTGTAAAATTGTAAAACAGAAAATAAAATTGCACAGCTTCACATATAAAAATAATTATGAGAAACTTCTTTAAAAAACACACACACATTTAAAAATGCTTTCATATGGGGAAAAAAAATTCAAATCTGACGCCGTTACAAACTGGAAAAACGATCTCCCCCTTATAAGACATGTTGTTGTTTCTCAGTTTCATTGCAAGCTGCTTAGAGATGGCCATGGAATTAAGCGTTACCAAATATAGGGGGCATCGGAGGAAGAAAACAGAGACGGAGAATGAGGAGGAGAGCTGATACTTCACAAAATCCTGCAGTTCTGAAGCCCAAAGGATCCTCCCTTACCCAATGAATCATTCCGACTTTGTACCTCTTGGGTGATGCCCCACGAGAGGGGCTTTGAACTGACTCGCGGGAATCAACGGCCACATCTAAGGACAGGCTTTGCACCTGAAACAGAAGCAAGAAACCCAGACAGGGAAGAGGGAGAGGAAGTTAGGAAGGACAGTGCAAACCAAGCAATGGATTCTCGCCCTCCCTCAAGTCTTCTGGCAAAACCCTATTGCAGAAACCAGTGGAGCTGTGAGGCGGAAAGAGGACCTTCTCCGTGGCTCCAGTAAATGTTGTTAAGGCTTAATCCCATTTAAAGATTGTGTGTATTCCCGCGCTGGGACCTCCGGGTGAAGGATGAATAACCAATCTATACCTGTATTAAGAACATAAGGGCCTGATGGATCAGGCCAACGGCACATCAAGCCTTATGAGGAATGGTTAATAATAATAATAATAATAATAATAATAATAATAATAATAATAAATTTATTATTTATACCCCACCCATCTGGCTGGGCCACTCTGGGCAGCTTCCAACAAAATATTAAAATACAGTAATGCATCAAACTTTAAAAGCTTCCCCAAAGAGGGCTACCTTCAGATGTATTCTAAAAGTCTGGTGGTAGTTGTTCTCTTTGACATCTGGTGGGAGGGCGTTTCACAGGGTGGGCGCCACTACTGAGAAGGCCCTCTGCCTGGTTCTATGTAACTTGACTTCTTGCAGCGAGGGAACCGCCAGAAGGCCCTTGGCACTGGACCTCAGTGTCCAGGCAGAATGATGGCGATGGAGACACTCCTTCAGGTATTCTGGACTGAGGCTGTTTAGGGCTTTAAAGGTCAGCACCAACACTTTGAATTGTGCTCGAAAACGTATTGGGAGCTAATGTAGGTCTTTCAAGACCGGTGTTATGTGGTCTCGGCGGCTGCTCCCAGTCACCAGTCTAGCTGCCGCATTCTGGATTAGTTGTAGTTTCCGGGTCACCTTCAAAGGTAGCCCCACATAGAGCGCATTGCGGTAGTCCAAGTGGGAGATAACCAGCGCATACACCAGTTTGGCGAGACAGCCTGCAGGCAGGTAGGGTCTCAGCCTGCGTACCAGATGGAGCTGGTAAGCAGCTGCCCTGGACACAGATTTGACCTGCACCTCCATGGACAGCTGTGAGTCCAGAATGACTCCCAGGCTGCGCACCTGGTCCTTCAGGGGCACAGTTACCCCATTCAGGACCAGGGAGTCCTCCACACCCGCCCGCCTCCTTTCCCCCCAAAACAGTACTTCTGTCTTGTCAGGATTCAACCTCAATCTGTTAGCCGCCATCCATCCTCCAACCGCCTCCAGACACTCACACAGGACCTTCACCACCTTCACTGGTTGAAGGAGCTGGGTATGTTTAGCCTGGAAAAGAGGAGATATGATAGCCATCTTCAAATATCTCAAGGGCTGTCACATGCAGGGAACAAGCTGGTTTTCTCCTGCTCTGGAGAGTAGAACTGAAACCCATGGTTTCAAGTTACAAAAAGCGAGATTCCGACTAAATCTATGGGGGGAAATTCTAACAGTTAAGAGCTGTTCGACAGTAGAATGGTTTCCCTCGGGAGCTTGTGGACTCTCCTTCCTTGGAGGTTTTTAAGCAGAGGTTGGGTGGCCAACTGCCATGGATGCTTTAGCTGAGATTTCTGCATTGCAGGGGGTTGGACTAGAAATCAGCCTTTCTCCACCTGTGGGTCCCCAGATGTTGTTGAACTACAACTCCCATCACCCCTAGCTAGCAAGGCCAGAGCTCAGGGATGATGGGGGCTGTAGTCCAACAACATCTGGGGACCCACAGGTTGAGAACTGCTGGACTAGAATAAGCGTGGGCGGTCCCTTCCAATTCTACAGTGGGAAACCAGCAAGCTAGACCGAAGCAGCACAAGAACACTCTCCTCTGCTGCGGTTTCCAGAAACTGGTATTTTTTTTAATATTTTTTTTTTATTTTTCTCCCCTCCTCCCTCCGCCTCCCAGAAAAAAACCTCTCCTCCCCCCCCTTGCCCACCCAGACACAATGACAGTCGTGGGCCGATCCCGCGCGCGCCCCTCCTCTCCAGAAACTGGTATTCAGAACCATGGCTGCCTTCTCAGTTCCTTGGAACTGCCTGGATGATTGGGGTGGGGATAACCCTCCCACCTGCCTCTCTTCCTGCCTCCTCTCTTCTGTCTGGCTCAGGAGGAAGCCTTCTGCCAAGGCCACCGCCTGCAAACTGGTCTCCACTCCGCACTCCCTGACCCAGTTCTCCATCTCCAGGGGAAAGACAGTCAGGAACTGCTCCAAGACCACCAGGTCCAGGATCTGAATGTTTCCAGCTGTCAATCCGAGAAAATCTCCCCTCCAGAAACAAACAGGAAGAACCAGAGATCGAGAGAACCTTGCACCATGCCCTCGTTCAGAAACATTCTTCCCCCGTCTCTCTTTCCCATGGACGTAGCTCCGTTGGTTAGAGCATGGCACTGATAACGCCAAGGTTGCAGGTTCGATCCCCATATGGGACAGCTGCATATTCCTGCATTGCAGTGGGTTGGAATAGATGACGGACAGGGTTCCTTTCAACACTATGATTCTATGACTGCCCCCTATCTCTTGTTGTCAGTGTGTGTGTGTGTGTGTGTGTGTGTGTTATTACAGAAAATCTAGGTGCGAGGCTGCTCAGTCACCAGCTCATCGGGCAGAGCCGCAGGTCCTTGCGGAATAAACGGAGGAGTCCAGCCACCAACCGGAGCAAATAGCTGTAGACCAAAGTTTATTGTGCAACAGGTTCAAAGAGGAATTTTGAACCCCGAGGATAGGGTGACAAGGACTTTTAAAACTTTCCCACCATATCCCAGAAAACAGTTCGTACAGCATCATTGCTACATCACTGACATGTCACAAAAGGGGAGGGGTTAACCTTGGCAAACATGTCCAGGCAAGTCCTTGGTACAAGATTAGAATAGGCAGACATCACAGGGCAAAACCCAGGTATAAGATGAGCATAGGCAAACACCTCTGAAGTCCCACCACCCAGATTACAATAGAACTTCCTTTGCATGTCTTAACCCCTTGGCAAGTTTTGGTGATGGGATTAGGCTTCCCTTGGCCAACAATCAGCTCAGCAATTGTCACCTCTGGGAACTTCCTGGAGTCCTTTTTCAAGGGGAAAATAGCTTTGGAATGCAGGAAACTGGCAAAGGAGTTGATTTTATATTATTTTTAAAGCTAGGTAACTTTCCTGAGCTGTCAAGTTGAAAGGATAAATTCAGGCATAATATTTGTAACATTTAACAACTTTAAAGATGTGACCCCCCCGTAATTTCCGTAACACACATATATATATGTAGAAGGTAAAGGGAACCCTGACCATTAGGTCCAGTTGTGGCCGACTCTGGGGTTGCGGTGCTCATCTCACTTTATTGACCGAGGGAGCCGGCGTGCAGCTTCCGGGTCATGTGGCCAGCATGACTAAGCCACTTCTGGTGAACCAGAGCAGCACACGGAAATGCTGTTTACCTTCCCACCGGAGAGGTACCTATTTATCTACTTGCACTTTGATGTGCTTTTGAACTGCTAGGTTGGCAGGAGCAGGGACCAAGCAACAGGAGCTCACCCTGTTGCGGGGATTCGAACCGCCAACCTTCTGATTGGCAAGTCCTAGGCTCTGTGGTTTAACCCACAGCGCCACCTGTGTCCCTTTAACATACACACACACACACACACACACACAGAGTATATATAATCCAGACGAAGAGTCCTTTGTACCTTAAAAGCTGACACTTTTCTCTTGCTAAACATCAGAACCACATAGCAACATTCAAAAGCAATATGAAGAAATCATTAAAATGACTGGCTACTGGGGACATTCTAGAAACCTGCATAGGCCTGTTGGCGTACAAAGGTCTTCAATAGATGCCCCCAAACCGGTAGCTGTGGACAGCTCTCTCTCTCTCTCTAGCTCAGTCAGTAGGAAGAAAAACAAACCAATAAACCACCCTCCCAAAACATATTTGCAGAGCACGAGACTCTTAATCTTAGGGTCGTGGGTTTGAAGCCCACGGTGGGCAAAAGATCCCTGCATTGCAGGAGGCTGGGCTAGGATGTCCCTCGTGCTCCTTGCAATTCTGCAATTCTCTGATTCCCTACGTCCAGGCTAAGGAGCATAGCTCAGCGGCAGGGCGTCTGCCTCGCATGCAGACGGTCCCGGGTTCAAACCCTACATTCGGCGTCTGTAGGTAGGGCTGGGAATGTCCTTCCTCCGGAGCTTTGGAAAGTCGCTGCCAGCCCAACGTGGGCAACTCTTGATTCTGATGCCCGGAGTCCGCAACACAGACACACACACACACAAGCCCACTCCCCATCCTGCCGGCGGGGAGGCATCACCTTCCACCCCCGCCCCCCAAATTCCACTCTCCTGTCCAGACCCAAATTCAGCAGGATGTGACTCTCCCTGAAATGCGGGGGGGGGAGTGTTTGGGTGAGTGGGATTTAACCCTTAGCGAGTCTGGCTTTTTGGGGCGGGGGAGGTCTTTGCACAGGGGGAGATCAGGCGGAGGAAGGGAATCGACCAGGGAGAGCCGATCACTCAGGCGTTGCTGGATCCGGGGAGAGATCCACTTCTTCTCTTCTTGCTCTTGCAAAGTGGCCTTGGAGAAGGGGAGGGAAACTGTCCTACGGAAAAGTGCATCTCGGGGTTAAAGAGATCGAGTCCAGGGCGCCTAGAGAGGCTGCAGAGCGAACGACAACCCTTCTTCCTTACCGCTCACGCCCCCGCGCGCCTTCCTGCTTTTTGTGAATGGAGCTTGGAACGTTCGCGTCACCCCACGTGGCTCCAGCAGCAGCGCCTCCCTCTTCCTGGAGGGCGCAAATTGCGTTTGAGTGGCAAGCAAAATGCAGTATCCCCGAAGAGGAAAAACCAATGCTCTGGGGTTGCGCCAACTCCTGCCTGGATGGAAGGGGAGCCCGTGCCAATCTCTCTTTCTTCCACACACATCATTTCCTTTTCCTTTTTTTTTTACAAATTTAAACAGATACATGTATATTTTGTATTTGGACTTAAAAGTTATCATCGACTTCCCTCTACCCACCCCCCATCCATGGTTCATTTTCTACTCTTTTCTACTACATAATCTAGGGGACGTGGGTGGCGCTGTGGGTTAAACCACAGAGCCTAGGACTTGCCGATCAGAACGTTGGCGGTTCGAATCCCCGCGACGGGGTGAGCTCCCGTTGCTCGGTCCCTGCTCCTGCCAACCTAGCAGTTCAAAAGCACATCAAAGTGCAAGTAGATAAATAGGTACCGCTCCGGTGGGAAGGTAAACGGCGTTTCTGTGTGCTGCTCTGGTTCGCCAGAAGCAGCTTGGTCATGTTGGCCACATGACCCGGAAGCTGTACGCCAGCTCCCTCGGCCAATAAAGCAAGATGAGCGCCACAACCCCAGAGTCTGCCACGACTGGACCTAATGGTCAGGGGTCCCTTTACCTTTACCACATAATCTGGGATGTGGGTTGCGCTGTGGTCTAGCTCCCGTTGCTCGGTCCCTGTTCCTGCCAACCTAGCAGTTCAAAAGCACGTCAAAGTGCAAGTAGATAAATAGGTACCGCTCCGGTGGGAAGGTAAACAGCGTTTCCGTGCGCTGCTCTGGTTCGCCAGAAGCAGCTTAGTCATGTTGGCCACATGACCCGGAAGCTGTACGCCGGCTCCCTCGGCCAATAAAGCGACATGAGTGCCGCAACCCCAGAGTCGTCCATGACTGGACCTAATGGTCAGGAGTCCCTTTACCCATTACCTTTACTACATAATCTATTCCCCTCCCCCACATTCTCGTTTCAGTTTTATATCAAATTTGTGTTAATTGCTCTTTAATTACTCCATTAGCCTGTCCATGTTGCATCAAGTTCAGGATCTGTGCGCTTGCCTGTTGATTTTATTTCACTGTGTGTGTGCAAGTATAGCTCAGGCGACCCAAAATAATCAAAGAGACAGAACAATTCCCCTATGAGGAGAGTTTGCAGTGTCCGGGGGCTTTCTAATTCAAAGCAGGGCAGTCCAACCCCTCAGACCAAGTGGGCTTCAAGAATACCTTGACACAGGACCCAGGGGCCACTCACCAAATTAGATTTAGGGATGAGTGTTTATACTCCCCCCTCCATATCAGCACAGAGAATATTTAGGGTTCAGGGAAGACTTGCAGTTTCGTCATTTTATTTAGCATGTTTCTTTACTTAAGCAAACGCAATTCAAGATTACAAAGGAGGAAAATGTAAGTTTATCAAACTGATACAGAAAATGCCACCTAGCAAATTAGCACAAAAGAAAACAAATAATTCCCTAGGCACAGGCCTGATTCTATCAAAAAGAGAAGACTGAGTTTGGTACCCCAAAAGGTGGCAATATCTATACCCCGTCTCCCCTCTGAAGAGGAAATTTTTACAACACACATTCAAAATGATTGGTCATCTTCACAATTGCCAGAGGGAACTATCTCTTTTAGACCAAAGGAAAGCTATCCGATTTGTAGGAGATCTGTACACATGAAAATAAAGCAATTGTTCTAATATGAAGGCTACACATACAGCTGTTTTCATCGAAACATCCTTTACTTTTATAGTTGATGTGCTTAAGAGTAATAGTTGGCACTTGGTAGATCTGGATTTCTACCAGGTCACATAGTTCCTTTTCAGTCTAGACAGATATTAATTGGCACATCGGTCCTTTAATTTGCTGAGCGGTTTGTTATAAAGATTTTATTGTTGACAACAGAGAGACGCTTTGAGGCTTGGCTTGTGTTAAGAAAGGCCAGGGGGTTGGAACGCACTGCTTCGCACTTCTGTCAAGGGAGCTCCTGGGTTCTTCACCAGCTCTCTGAATGCTGAACTGAATTACGCTGGAGAAAATGGGGTATTCTGGCTATGTGGTCTAGGACTGCTCCTTTTTCTTCATGGAAGTGGAAGAACACAGGACATCCACAACAGCACAACAAACCACTGGTGGGTATAGGTGTTTATGGGTGTTTAAATGGTCCTTTTGTGATTTGGAAAGGTATGAATGATTGATGGCATATCCGCAGATCAGGATACGACTGCCCCGTAAACAAAGCAGAATGAATTACCAATGACACCAGATTTAGACTAACCACCATGCTTCAACTGCGGATGAATGCAGTATAATCTGAATAAGCAAGATGTCTGGAAGAGACGATAGGCTTAATAAGGCCTGGACAGAAGCTTTAACCACAGAGTGATCAATTCTGCTGTCTCTCTCCTTATATGAGATATAGTAAGGGCCTCACTGTGACAGAACGTCCGCAGAAGAGGAAGGATATGGGAAATCCATAACGGTCAAACCGATCATGGAAAAAACTGGGCTCCCCCACCCGTTTATTATTACAATTTTTCAATAATACATATAGCAAAAATGTTAGTATGCATTGCTTATTCCGTAACTTTCTGTAATAAAACAAAATGAGACGAAAACAAAGGTGGGGGAGAGGAAAGAGCAAGACATAAAAGAAAAGAAGCTAAGAATCTGCAAGTGCATGGAGCTATATAACAGGTGATTGGACTGGATGACCTTTGGGGGAGCCGTCCAACACTACAATTCTCTGATTCTAAGGAGAGAGGAACTTTCCATTCGTGGGTCAATACATTTCATTCTAATTCAAGTTGTTGCAAATTCCATGCTATTTCATATGGCTGATCCACTGTATGGGTTCTTTGATGTGAAGTAAGTTTGCAGCTTGTGCTGAAGCTCTTTCCACACTCAGTGCATGCACAGGGTTTCTCTCCCATGTTGTTTTTCTGATGTAAAGTAAGACTCCTACGAGAATTAAAACTCTTTCCACACTCCAGACATTTGTATGGTTTCTCCCCTGTGTGGGTTTTTTCATGTGAACTGAAGTTTGCCTTTCGACTGAAGCTCTTTCCACACTCCAAACACGTGTGTGGTTTCTCTTCTGTGTGGATTCTCTGATGTTTAGTGAGTGCTCCATTGTCCACGAAACCCTTTCCACACTCCAGACATTTGTGCGGCTTCTCCCGTTTATGGATTCTCTGATGTGAAGTAAGGTGCCCAGTTTGACTGAAGCGCTTTCCACACTCCATGCATTGATATGGTTTCTCTCCTGTGTGAATTCTTTGATGTGAAGTTAAGCGTCCATTTTGACTGAAGCTCTTTCCACATTCGTGGCATTCGTATGGTTTCTCCCCCGTGTGGGTTCTCTGATGTAAACGAAGGTGTCCACTCTGACTGAATCTCTTTCCACACTCTTTGCATTCATATGGTTTCTCCCCTGTGTGGGTTCTCTGATGTGAGGTTAGGAGGCCACTCTGACTGAACCTCTTTCCACATTCACGGCATTCGTATGGTTTCTCCCCCGTGTGGGTTCTCTGATGTAAAGTAAGGTGTCCACTCTGACTGAACCTCTTTCCGCACACTGTGCATATGTAGGGTTTTTCTCCCGTGTGGGTTCTTTCATGTGAAATAAGGTTTCCAATGTAACTGAAGCTCTTTCCACACTGCATGCATTCATACGGCTTCTCTCCCGTGTGGGTTCTTTGATGTAAATTAAGGTGTCCACTCTGACTGAAGCTCTTTCCACACTCCGTGCATGTATACGGTTTGTCTCCCGTGTGGGTTCTTTCATGTGTACTAAGGTTTCCCATGAAACTGAAGCTCTTTCCACACTGCATGCATTCATGCGGCTTCTCTCCTGTGCGGGTTCTGCTATGAGCATAGGTCCACAAGCATCTATATGATTTCATCCCTGTGTCGGCTATTTGATGTTCAGTATGTGCTCCCTTAGCAAGCTCTTGTTGCACTCCTTGCATCTCTCCTGATCTAGGCTCCGCAATATTTATTTAACTTTGGTTTATTTTAGAATATTCCCCCTCCCCACCCCAGTACCCTTTCCCTTGTTTATTGTCCCTTTGTCATATTCCACTGGGATCAAGATTTTGTGGATATCAACAACATGGAAGGATTTCTCTTTCTCTCTCTCTCTCTCTCTCTCTCTCTGGTTTCCTTTGTGCCTCAAATGTATCCTTGGATTTCTCGATGTCCTTTTTCTTCCTTCTTTCTGCTGACACCACATAAGATTTTCTATAATTTTATTTGCCCTGCTTTTGATCTGTTTGGGGAAATAAGAAATGAACATGAAAACCTGTTAGGTGTTCAAGCCTGCTACTCTTTATTCATCATCTCCAGAGTTCTCTCTCTTCCTTTTTCTATGCCCTGCTGAATAAATTGATTATGCTACTGTCTGAACACCATAACATAAATTCCTTTCTGGTCCCTCTTGATAATAATAATAATAATAATAATAATAATAATAATAATATTTTATTTATATCCCGCCCTCCCCAGTCGAAGCCGGGCTCAGGGCGGGTAACAACAATAAAAATAATACAACATTCTAAAATCATTTCATTATAAGATTAATTCAAATCAAATTGATGGCAACCATTGGGCTAGAGGTCTGTGAAGATTGCCAAAGGAGGGAGTCAGGCTGTGCCCTGGCCAAAGGCTTGGTGGATACCTCTCTTCATCTCCCAAGCACATCTCTCGCTTTCACATGTGTGGGTTTATGAGGAAATTTTTATCGGGAGGAAGGTAAGGGAGTAAAACTCTGAAAGGGTAGAACAGACTCACTTCTTAGGAGAAAAGAGAAGATTGTTATCTAAATTTCAGTGTTTTTAGATGGGAATGTGTTTCATTCTGGGGGCATCGAATTTGACTTTCACAAGTGCGATCTGTGGGCATCAGATTAGTGAGCCCTGAATTAGGCAGACACACAGCCTCTTGAGATCACGTAACGTTTTTAGTTTAGGACTGCTCTTCTATGTTTTTAAGGTACTCCCTGCTTTTGTCTTAGAGCTGTCGACTTAGAAACTGTTTTATGTTCTCGGTTGCCTTGTGTTGCACACCTAATAATAATAATAATAATAATAATAATAATAATTTATTATTTATAGCCCGCCCATCTGGCTGAGTTTCCCCAGCCACTCTGGGCAGCTTCCAATCAAGTGTTAAAAACAATGCAGCATTAAATATTAAAAGCTTCCCTAAACAGGGCTGCCTTCAGATGTCTTTTAAAGATAAGATAGCTGCTTATTTCCTTCACATCTGAAGGGAGGATGTTCCAAAGGCAGATGCCACTACCGAGAAGGCCCTCTGTCTGGTTCCCTGTAACCTCACTTCTCGCAATGAGGGAACCGCCAGTAGATAAACTGAAGTTAAAAATGCATACCTACAAATAAACAGACTCGTAATATATCTTATGTCCTTGTGCGTCCTGCACAAACATCTCTCCCCCGCAAAAAAAGCAGGAGATGAGCTCAGATTTCAGCAACAGGGGCCGTTCTTCCCGAGAAAGCAAAAGCATAAATGCTATTCATGACATTCACGAGACCACATAACATACATTGGCTCCCAGTATGTTTCCGAGCACAATTCAAAGTGTTGGTGCTAACCTTAAAGCCCCAAGTGACCTCGGCCCAGTATACCTGAAGGAGTGTCTCCACCCCCATCGTTCTGCCCGGACGCTGAGGTCCAGCTCCAACGGCCTTCTGGCAGTTCCCTCTCTGCGAGAAGTGAGGTTGCAGGGAACCAGGCAGAGGGCCTTCTCGGTAGTGGTGCCCGCCCTGTGGAACTCCCTCCCATCAGATGTCAAGGGAATAAACAACTATCCGACTTTTAGAAGACACCTGAAGGCAGCTCTGTACAGGGAAGTTTTTAATGTTCGATGTTTTACAGTATTATACTTTTATATTTGTTGGAAGCCACCCAGAGTGGCTGGGGAAACCCAGTCAGATGGGCGGGGTATAAATAATAAATTATTATTATTATTACGGCTGCAACAGAAATCTCAACCACACTCACGCCAAGGTTGCAGGTTCAATCCCCGTACGGGAGAGCTGCAGGTTCTTGCATTGTAGGGGGTCAGACTACATGATCCACAGGGTCTCTTCCAACTGTACGTTTCTACGATTCTAATTCACTGGATAACATCTGTTGGGTTACTGTATGTGGGGTTCTATGTGGGGCTGCCTTGGGAAACTGCTCAGAAACGTCAGCTGGCTCAAAAGAACTGCAGTCAGATTGTTAACCAGGGCTGGTTATGGGGAGCATAAGACTCCCTTGTTACAACAGCTCCACCGGCTAGCCGTCTGCCTCCAGGCACAATTCAAAGCAAGCTATCTTAAAGACTGTATTCCCTCATAAGAACCTACCTGGTTTTTGAGATCTGCAGTGGAGGCCCTTCTTCTCTGTCCCGCTACCCTCCCAGGGAGAGGGCCTTCTCGGTGGCTGCCCCCCCTTTGGAATTGCCTCCCTAGAGAAGCCAGAGAAGTTTTCTCCTTGCTGTCTTTCCGCCGGCAGGCGAAGACTTTCTTGTCCCAACGGGCTTTTGGAAACTGACTGCTTTTCGCTGTTCTTATTTTATCCATAAGCTGCCTTTTGTCTCTGTCAGGAGAAAAGGTGCGGTACAAATAAATATAACAACAACAACAACAGCCACCTGGTAGGGTGGGTTGGTGTGAGAAAGGTTTAGCTGCCCCAACCACAACCTCAACCTTAAACCAACCCTAGCTGTCATACTGGCCCACCTTACAAAACTCTTGTGAGACTGTATTTCGAACCCTCAGCCAATAGTTTCTACTTTCTACCTTTGCTGTATTCTTTTCCGGACCCGTAGTTTTAGGCATGCCTCCTGAGGCACGTAAAAGTCGGCATGTCTTTTTCATCTGCAATTCTGCTGACAATTTAACAGGATGCAAATTTTATTTAAGAAGTAGTGAGGCCTGCTGTGTGTGTGTATTTGTGTCAATGGTGTCTCCGAAAATTTTTTACACATTACTTGGGAAGACAGGCAAATTAATGCCAGTGTCCTAGAAGAAGCAAAGATCACCAATGTCGAAGCAATGATTCTTCAACATCAACTTCATTGGACTGCTCATGTTGTGCAGATGCCTGATGATCGTCTTCCAAAGCAACCACAGTGGTATCTTGGGTTAAGAACTTAGTTCGTTCTGGAGGTTCGTTCTTAACCTGAAACTGTTCTTAACCTGAGGTACCACTTTAGCTAATGGGGCCTCCCGCTGCCGGTGTGCCGCCGCTGTGCAATTTCTGTTCTCATCCTGAAGCAAAGTTCTTAACCCAAGGTACTACTTCTGGGTTAGCGGAGTCTGTAACCTGAAGCGTCTGTAACCTGAGGTACCACTGTACTCTATTCCAAACTTAAAAATGGAAGGTGTAATGCTGGTGGTCAACAAAAGAGGTTTAAAGACTGTCTCAAGGCAAAAAATATTTTTTTAAAAAAAGTAGTATAAACACCAGCAATTGGGAAACACTTGCCTGCGAGCGCTCCAATTGGGGAACAGCCTTTACTAAAGGTGTCATGGGCTTTGAAGATGCTCAAACTCAGGACGCAAGGGAGAAATGAGCTAAGAGGAAGGCACGCTTGGCAAACCCTCACTGTGATCAACTCCCGCTTGGGAACCTACATCCTTACTGTGGAAGGATGTGTGGATCCAGAATTGGCCTTTACAGTCACTTACAGACTCACTATTAAGACCATGTTTGTGGATAAGAATCTTTCTCGGCTATGAGTGATCGCCAAAGAAGAATAATTTGTGTGTTACCAGAGAGGGTGGTAGTGGCAGCCCCAGAAAAGAAGAAACCTTCAACTCAGCACCATTCTGCTTGGGGCCAGTCCTGCAAGAGAAGCCCAGCAGTTCCCTCCATCAAACACCTGAAGAAGCTCCTTTGAAACTCCAGGTGAGAAGGGAAGCAAATATTTTTTATTTCCTTCCAGCCTTTTTAACAAGGCCACTGACAGCCTGGTTCCAAATGCCACCGCCACAATGGTATGCAAACTAAGGCCCGGGGGCCAGATT
Organism: Podarcis raffonei; assembly: GCF_027172205.1. Classification (NCBI taxonomy): domain Eukaryota; kingdom Metazoa; phylum Chordata; class Lepidosauria; order Squamata; family Lacertidae; genus Podarcis; species Podarcis raffonei. The sequence continues at coordinate 123,332,750 of NC_070603.1, forward strand.
CGGCCCAATCGCCTTCTCAATCCCGGCCGCAGATGATCCAGGAATCAGTGTGTTTTTACATGAGTAGAATGTGTGCTTCTATTTAAAATGCATCTCTGGGTTATTTGTGGGGTACAGGAATTCGTTCATTCCCCTCTCCAAAAAAATATAGTCCGGCCCCCGCCAAGGTCTGAGGGAAGGTGGACCGGCCCCCTGCTGAAAAAGTTTGCTGACCCCTAGCTTAGCAGGAAGGAAGCCAAACAGGCTCCTTTATTTTATTTATCTATATTATTTATGTTGGGTCTCTGGACCGTAATAAAGATTGATTGATTTTATTTTATTTTTTCGGGTCAAGGAAAAAAGCAAGGAACAGTTCGCCTAATATGAAAACAACACAGCTGAAAACAAAGCAACCAAATATCCAAAATAAACTAGACCACACGATTAGCTTTGAATGCTTTCCTTAGCTTTTACTCTCCTTCCCCAGAGGTTTTTAAGCAGAGGTTGGATGGCCGTATGTCATGGAGGCTTTAGATGAGTTCCCTGCACTGCAGGGGGTTGGACTAGATGACTCGTGGGGTCCCTTCCAGTGTTTGTGCTGACCTTTAAAGTCCTAATTGGCCTCAGTCCAGTATACCTAAAGGAGCATCTCCACCCCCATCATTCTGCCCAGATACTGAGGTCCAGCGCTGAGGGCCTTCTGGTGGTTCCCTCACTACGAGAAGCCAAGTTACAGGGAACCAGGCAGAGGGCCTTCTTGGTGGTGGCCCCCGCCCTGTGGAATGCCCTCCCACCAGATGTCAAAGAGAAGAACAATTACCAGACTTTTAGAAGACATCTGAAAGCAGCCTTTTTTAGGGAAGCTTTTAACGTGTAACAGACCACTGTATTTTAATACTCTGTTGGAAGGCGCCCAGAGTGGCTGGGGAAACCCAGACAGATGGGCGGGGTATAAATAATAAATTCTATTGTATTCTAAGATTCTATGATTCCATAACAGGAAAGAATCAGAGCCCCTCCAACTTTCCCCACCACGCCATATTCTCTGCATTGAGGGGGACCCCATAGGACTGTTGGAAGGGAACCAGCGCTCGCTGCAGCTGGATAAGCCTGGATTCTTTGAGGTGGGGGGGTCCCTCCGTCCCTCTTTTTTGTGGGGAAGGGGCAAGGCTGTTTCCTCTGCATCCAGGCTCTTACTTCCACCCCACCCCCTACATCCCATGTCGTCTGAGATCTGGGATTTGGGGGCCGGGGGGGGGGGCTTCAAAGGATTTCGTGCAACGGAGAAGCATGCAGCCGCCTGGCCTCCGCTTTGCAGCTCCTTTGCATGGATTAGCACCCCCCACCCCGACCCTTCCTTTCCCATTCCAAAAATAAAAAATAAAAATAGAATTATCCTCCCCTCTGCCCCTTTTACCTGTTTGACCTCTCCAGGCATCAGCCGCCTCCCCCATCGCCGAGAAGACGATTTCCTTCCCTGCAAAAAAGAAAAAGGGAGGGACTGTGACCCCCCACTCCTCCCCTTTGCAAAAAAAAACAAACCTCCTGCCCCTCTAGGAATCCCAAAAATTCCTGGCCAGAAACCGCCTCTCGCCACTCAATCGCCTCTTTCCACGCATTTCTAGTGCGTCACTCGCAACTTCGGGTTTGTTTTCGAACGCAGTGAGAGAGAGCTGTAGAGCTATTGCCTTGTAGAGCAAACCCCTCCTGCCAGCGTTCGAGTGGGAACCGGAAGTGATGGGGCACGCGCGCGAACACACATGCGCACGCAAACATCCACAGACACAGAGTGCTGGACAAAGGGCCGAAAAAGAGCTGAGATTTAAGGGGATTTTTGGGCCACGGTGTCGCCAGGAAGCCGTGGATCCGTGATTTTTGTGGTGCATGCTGTGCCCATGGCTAATGATGTTTGATCTGATGGTGACTTCGGGCTGATCTGGTGCAAAAATCATGAGGACCCGTGTTTTTTAACCATGTTTTTGCACCATTGCAAACAGTGGGTGCATGATTTTTTTTATGCTGCCTACAGACTAAGACATGGTCTACAGGGATGCAGGTGGTGCTGTGGGTTAAACCACAGAGCCTAGGGCTTGCCGATCACAAGGTTGGCGGTTTGAATCCCCGCGACAGGGTGAGCTCCCGTTGCTCGGTCCCTGCTCCTGCCAACCTAGCAGTTCGAAAGCATGTCAAAGTGGAAGTAGATGAATAGGTACCGCTCCGGCGGGAAGGTAAACAGTGTTTCCGTGCGCTGCTCTGGTTCGCCAGAAGCGGCTTAGTCATGCTGGCCACATGACCCAGAAGCTGTACGCTGGCTCCCTCGGCCAATAAAGCGAGATGAGCGCTGCAACCCCAGAGTTGACCACGACTGGACCTAATGGTCAGGGGTCCCTTTACCTTTTACCACTCTCTCTCTTCAGTCATCCTGATCCTGCTTGGGGCCTTTCGGAAACCAGATGGGTATATTGGTTCAGGTACCTCCTCTTATACCAAGCTCAGAGTGACTTTATCTCTGCAGTTATTGCAGCTCCCAGATGAAATTCCCAGTATCATGGCTGGTGATGTGTTGTGTGATTACAGCTTATGCAGTCAGCTGATATAGACATCTAGGTGTTGGCTGAGGGGGTAAACTGGTCGACCGGAGACTCAGATAGCCATCTGAAGCAGAAATCATGTTTGGGGAAATTATTTTTTTTAAATCACCAGCATAATAAAAGTGAATGCAATTCATTTTATTTAAGGTGCAATAATCTACCATTCTTTTAAAAATAACACTATACAACGGACTGATTAAATGGGAGAAAGAAGTTGTGAAACTAAATCTATGAAAGCATCTTGTAAAGTGGGCATTACCTGCAAGCAAAATGTAGCTCCGGGGATTAAAATTAACTATGAATTTTACCATAGCTAAGTACATGCATTCGCCCAGCTAAATTCCACCCCTCCTGTAATCTAATGCTTCTATATTCCCAGAGCGACATCTTATTTAACAGAAGCTGCCAACAGAGATGTTAATCCCAGGGAACAAGCTCCTCTGGTCTTGGAGCAAGGTTAGACCCAAGGTCAAACTGGTGTCCAGGAAGAAGAGTAGAAGAAGAGTTTGGATTTGATATCCCGCTTTATCACTACCCGAAGGAGTCTCAAAGCAGCTAACATTCTCCTTTCCCTTCCTCCCCCACAACAAACACTCTTGTGAGGTGAGTGGGGCTGAGAGACTTCAGAGAAGTGTGACTGGCCCAAGGTCACCCAGCAGCTGCATGTGGAGGAGCGGAGACGCGAACCTGGTTCACCAGATTAGGAGACTACCGCTCTTAACCACTACACCACACTGGCTCTCATCAAGGATAAACATTAAGGAAAAGGCAAGATACAAAATTAATAAAATACTGAAGTCTGAACCACACTTCGGAATAAAGGGAAATGATTTATAATGAGCTGGAAAAACTGTCAAATATAACTTTTGTTTAATAATAATAATAATAATAATAATAATAATAATAATAATAATAATAATTTTTATTTAGACCCCACCCTCCCCAGGCAATACCGGGCTCAGGGTGGCTAACGACCAATAATAAAAACAAGTTGATTAAAATACAATTTTTTAAAAAAATTAAAATACAATATTATAACATTAGGATGCAGCCTCTTCACAGGAGGAGAAAGAGAAAAGAAAGAGAGGGAGGGAATCAAACTGATTCTAAGCCAAAGGCCAGGTGGAACAACTCTGTCTTACAGGCCCTGAGGAAAGAAATCAGATCCCGCAGGGCCCTGGTCTCATGAGACAGAGCGTTCCACCAGGCCGGAGCCAGTGTTGAGAAGGCCCTGGCTCTGGTTGAGGCTAATCTAACTTCCTTAGGGCCCAGGACCTCTAGGGTATTGCTATTTATCGACTTTGAGGCTCTCCGTGAGGCATACCAGGAGAGGCGGTCCCGTAGGTACGAGGGTCCTAGGCTTTAAAGGTCAAAACCAGCACCTTAAATCTGACCCTGTACTCCACCCGAAGCCAGTGCAGCTGGAAAAGCACTGGGTGAATATGCTCCCATGCAAGAGACCCTGTGAGGAGCCTCGCTGCAGCATTCTGCACCCGTTTAAAAAAACCCCAGAAGCTTTTCTGTTAGGAATAACTGGTTTAGTGGTACCCAAAGGACAGAAAAAATTGTTTATGTATGCTACTACGGCTGCTCAAATGATATATGCCCAGAGATGGAAAGAAGAAGCAGTTCCGACCACAGAGGATTGGCAACAAAAAATGATGGAGTATGCAGGAACTTACTGGAAGAATAAGAAATCAAAAAAGAAGATGCTATAGTATAGAATTTATGGTATATCTGAAGGATCATTGTAAACAACTTAAAATCATTGCCAGGACTGATATGAAAATGTGCAGTGAGAGAAAGTTAAATAGAATATAAAAGAAAAAGTTTGTAAAAAGGTTTGAATTGGATATGCAGTAGTAAAAGAAATAACATAAGTATCTGCAGAAAGGGAGGGGAGAGGGTCGATATTAAGATTTGGTGTTTTAAATTGATTATGTAATTTTTTTGTTAAAATATCTGTAAAACAATAGAATGAAAAATGAAATGAAAAAATAAAGGAGAAAATAAAAACATTACTTATAACAACTAATTCATTGCCCAAGAAAAACCTCATTTTTTCTTTGGGCAACTCACGATGATCTGAGAGCTTTTTCAGGGTAGCCTCTGGTGGGCCAGAGCCAATGGACACGTCCATTGTCAGCCTTCCATCCCACTATGGGCATGGCGGCACGGCTGGGCCAAAGCATACTCTCTACGCAGCATCTGATGAAGGAGAATCTAGGCAATACATGTCCGGGTGCCCCAAAGTTCTTCTTTCTACACTAGTTTCATGCCTCCCTTGGTTCTTCCATGTACAGTAAGGTTTCCTGCTCCCATTGCAGCTATTTTCCTATTCCATTCACTTAGAGGGTTTCTCCATGGCGTGGGTTTTGTGGTGTGATTTGAGACTTCCCATATCATGGTTCCTTCCACACTCATGAATTTCTCCCCAGCATGGGTTTTGGATAGAAGTTAAGGCTTCCACTATGTCTGAAACTCTTTTGATGTGCCATACATTTAAAGAGTTTCTCCCCGGTTGGATTGGTCGATGGGATCTGAGGCTTAGAGAGGTTCTTTCCACATGCCATGCATTTAAATGGCTTCTATCCTGTGTGGGTTCTTTGATGCTTAGTAAGGTCACCTCTCCCAGCTGAAGTTCTTTCCACACTCCATGTGTAAATGTGGCTCCCCAGTGTGGATTATTTGATGTAAAATAAGAGGGTAAGAACAACTGAACCTCTTTCAATACTCCATACATTAATGCAAATTCTCCACTGTGTGGGTTCTTTGATGTAAAGTAAGATTACTCCTCTGACTGAAGCACTTTCCACACTCCATACATTTAAATGGTTTTTCCCCACTGTGGGTTCTTTGATGCAAAGTAAGATTACTCTTCTGACTGAAGCATTTCCCACACTCCTTACATGAAAATGGTTTTTCTCCTGTGTGGATTTTCTGATGTAAAGTAAGTTTACTCCTCTGAGTGAAGCATTTTCCACACTCCATGCACTTAAATGGTTTGTCCCCTGTGTGGATTCTTTGATGTAAAGTGAGTTTACTTCTCTGACTGAAGTTCTTTCCACATTCCATGCATTTAAAGGGTTTTTCTCCCGTGTGGATTCTTTGATGTAAAGTAAGTCTATTTCCCTGACTGAAGCTCTTTCCACACTCCATGCATTTAAAGGGTTTCTCCCCTGTGTGCATTCTTCGATGCACAGTAAGGTCACAAGTCCTACGAAAGTTCTTCCCACACTCCATGCATTTAAACGGTTTCTCCCCTGTGTGGATTCTTTGATGTGATTTGAGGCTTCCCCTATCACAGAAGTTCTTTCCACACTCCATGCATTTGTAGGGTGTCTCCCCTGTATGGGTTCTTTGATGCACCGTAAGGTCACTAGTCCTACGGAAGCTCTTTCCACACTCTCTGCATTGAAATGGTTTCTCCCCTGTGTGGATTCTTTGATGCACAGTAAGGGCACTACTCCTAGGGAACTTCTTGCCACATGCCATGCATTTAAATGGCTTCTCCCCAGTGTGGATTCTTTGATGTGATTTCAGGCTCCCCCTGTCACAGAAGCTCTTTCCACACTCCATGCATTTATATGGTGTCTCTCCTCTATGGGTTCTTTGATGCAAAGTAAGATAGTAATTGCGACTGAAGCTCTTTCCACACTCCATACATTTAAATGGTTTCTCCCCCATGTGGGTTCTTTGATGTGCAATAAGGCTTCTGCTCTGGCTAAAGGTCATTCCACACTCCATACATTTCAGTAGTTTCTCACTGGTATGGATTCTGTCATGCACAGTAAGGTTATGCCTTGAACCAAAACTCTTTCCACACACCATACATCTGTGAGGTTTTGCTCCTGTATGGGTTCTCTGATGTGAAGCAAGGTTTCCACTCTGACTAAAACTCTTTCCACACTCCATACATTTAAATGGTTTCTCCCCTGTGTGGGTTATTTGATGTGCAGTAAGTCTTCCCTTCTGGCTAAATCCCTTTCCACATTCCATACATTTAAATGGCTTCTCCCCAGTATGGGTTCTTTGATGTGCGATAAGGCTTCCTTTCTGGCAAAAGCTCTTTCCACACTCCATACATTTAAATGGTTTCTCCGCTGTGTGGGTGATTTGATGTGCAATAAGTTTTCCGCTCTGACTGAAACCCTTTCCACACTGCATGCATTTAAATGGTTTCTCCCCTGTGTGGGTTTGTTGATGGAATCTAAGGTTTCCACTTGTGCTGAAACTCTTTCCACACTCTATGCACGCATATGGTTTGTTCCCTGTGTGTGTACTTTGATGTACATTAAGATACCCACTGCTACTGAAACACTTTCCACACTCCATACATTTAAATGGTTTCTCCCCGGTGTGCGTTCTTTGATGCTGAGTAAGGTCACCTTTCCCACAAAAGCTCTTTCCACACTCCATACATTTAAATGGTTTCTCCCCTGTATGGATTCTTTGATGTGCAGTAAGGTTTCCACTCTGGGTAAAGCTCTTTCCACACTCGATACATGTGTAAGGTTTCTCTCCTGTATGGGTTCTTCGATGTGAATAAAGGTAACCTCTCCAACTAAAGCACTTTCCACATTCCTTGCATTTAAATGGTTTCTCCACTGTGTGAGTTGTGTAATGTAACTTAAGGCTTCCACCATGTCTGAAACTCTTTCCGCACACTATACATTTAAACGGTTTCTCCCCCGTGTGGGTTCTTTGATGTAAAGTAAGGGTATTCTTATGAGTGAAGTTCTTTCCACACTCCATGCAGTTGAACGGTTTCTCCCCTGTGTGGGTTCTCTGATGTAAAGTAAGGGTGTTCCTATGAGTGAAGCTCTTTCCACACTCCTTGCATTTATATGGCTTCTTCCCTGTGTGGGTTTTTAGATGCTTAGTAAGGTTACTAATGCCACTGAAGTTCTTTCCACACTCACTGCATTTAAATGGCTTCTCCCCTGTATGCGTTGTTTGATGCTGAGTTAGAGTTCCACTGCGACTGAAGCTCTTTCCACACTCTAGGCATTTGAACGGTTTCTCCCCTGTGTGAGTTCTTTGATGTTGAGTAAGAGTTTTACTATGACTGAAGCTCTTTCCACACTTCAAACATTTCAGTGGTTTCTCTTCTGCGTGGATGTTGTAACGTACATTAAATTGAGTTGGGTGACTATATAGTTTGCTGCGTTCTGGACATGCTTTCCCAGTGTTTCCTGTGTGATCTTCCTGTGAACTCAGGGGTACATGGACACTGATGTCCTCAGTAGCCGAGGATTTAATTCCCCCACTCTTCAACATGTTTCCTTCATGCTTTTGGGGTGCTCCTTGATCTACAAAAGTCTCTTTCCATGCTTCTTGCTCTACATTTTCTGATGACACCATGGATGGCTCCCCATTTTTCTCCCTTTTTTGCCCGTTACCTTTTCGGAGGGGAAGGAGAAAAAGAAAAGGTCATTCAAATTGCAAGGTAGAAGCAGACACTATGAATCGGGCCCATTTCTCTGCTACTCTGATTTTACCATTTTCAAGCATCTTCCCCTTCTCCTTTCCATGCCCAGCTGAATCTGAGGTTAGCAAGGGATATGTGTCATGTAGTGAGGGGGGCACAGTCCCCAGGAGTAGCTGGAGAAGCTCTGGGGTCCACATTTGTCCTTGTGGGTTATTCCAAGAGCCCTACATGGGCCACGTAGATGCGGACAGGAACCCAGAAGCAAGACATAAAGGCAACAGACCTCTCCTTCCTCTCTTTCCAGAAGAAAAAGAACCCCAGAACACAACTAAGTACCTACCTGCTGAGGTCTCCCCTTCTTTGAGATCCTGGAGAAATGGACTGTGTCCTTCTTCCCAACAGGAACGGAGATCTAATTCTTTCAAGGAAAGAGACAATGTTAGATACCTTTGATCACAAAACATCCAGCCATTTCTAATCGATCCGTATCTACGAGTTCAAAGCCAAGGAAAGGGGTTATGTACTGTCACTGTGGTGATCACACAGGGTCCCCGGACGTTTCACCGTCTATTGATCCCTGTGCCACCACTTGATTTCTCGCTGCCACCACCCAGGCCCTACCTGGGACAATACTGAGTCCAGTCAGGGTTAAATTGAAACATAAACTTTTGTTTATTTATTGCAGTTTAACAAGAGTGTGGTTTCATAAACAGTATCAGTCAATTACATTCATGGGGTGCCTATCCAGACCTATAACTTCCGCTACCTGCTCTCACTCACTAAAACACCTCTCAGATATTTACTCGTCTTCCTAGCTCCTTACTGTTCCTGACTCAGCCTATTTCGCTACACTAACTCAACCTACCCACAAACTCTATCCCAATTCACTCCCACTCCAACCAACCACCCGACTCCCAACAAACTCCTCAATGAACTCTTCCCTTTGCCCCTCCCAGAGCTGGTTTTATAGTCCCACTGACGCCACCCCCCCGGGTCCTGACTGGGTAACCTGTTTAACTATTTCAGCTCCAGCACTCTCTCATATGTTAACGTCACAGTCATACCTCGGGTTGAAGTCGCTTCAGGTTAAGCCTTTTTGGGTTGCACTCCGCGGCGACCCGGAAGTAACGGAGCGCGTTACTTCTGGGTTTCACCGCTCGCTCATACGCTCAAAATGACATCATGCGATGCACAGAAGTGGCAAATCACGACCTGCGCAAGCGCAGACGCAGGTTGCATTCGCTTCAGGATGCGAACGGGGCTCCAGAACGGATCCCGTTCACATCCAGAGGTACCACTTTATTGAGATGCTATAAATATGCACCACATGACTAGGAGGGGCCTGTGTGGTCCCTGCTATTACAAAGTGTGGGTTTATAATGTATTATGTATTTACCCCATAATGTTATGCCCATAAGAAGTTCACACGCACAAGAAGAATAAGGGAAGACTGGTTAATTACTTGCAAGTGTAAATGGTCGATACCAGGGAAATGCAACATGGTTTCACTTCAGAAAACAAAACTTCCCCCTAATGAGGAGGCTGGTAAAAAGGAAGTTGGTAAATCATTCCACTTGATTTTATACTGTAGATCAGGAAAGGTACCAGAATGGCATAGAGATCACAGGGACGGTTAATTAGCAGAGACAAAGAAGCAGCGAGAGACTAGAAGGTTTCCTTCGAAAAACTGAAATCTTGTCCAAATGAAGAGAACAAAAAGGAACACAAACTCTGGCAAGAAAAGGTGCCAACAGACAGAAAGGGATGCTAGAAAAGACACTGAGGAACGCACTGCTAGAAACATACCAAGGCCAACGACAAGAAGTGATTTAAATATGATTTAAGTTATTTAAATATCACTAGCAGGAAACTGTCTAGGGAGGCAGCTGGAAACTTGGGTGGCAAGAGAGTCAAAGGAGTTGTGAAGGAGATTGCAGAGAAGCTGAACAAATTATAATACAACAGAGGACATAGGGCAAATTCCAGGACCTGAATTAACCTTTGCAGGAGACAAAGTCTAGAGAAGTAAGGCGGATAGTGAGATATGAAGTTCTGGGCCTAATAAAATAAAACTCAAGGGTTGGTCAGCTGTCTTTGTCATGGCCATGTCTGTGGCAGTGTTGCACTGCTGGAAGATAAAGGTACTGCCCATTTTAGCTGTCTGTTATCACCTCTGTTCTGGAGGCAGCTGAAACCAGCATGGGGCCATATTGTGAGAGTGTTCTGAGCAGTTAACACCCTGCTCAGTGCTAGAGGAGAAGCTTACGCACGCACGTGGCCAACATGCAAGGGCTTGGAATTTCTGTGGTGGATTCATTTACCATGTATTATTCTCTCTGGACCTTGCTATCTGATTTTTCATCTGAGCACCTGATCAGCTCAGAGATTAATGGGGCTCCTTATTTTTCTCTGAGCAACACTTCAAAATAGATGCCAGCATAGTCAAATGAATGTATCAATCATAATTTTTTATAAAACAATAATAAATTTAATAATAATAAAATTTTATTTATACCCCGCCCTCTCCAGCTGGGCTCAGGGTAGCTAAAACCAAAGATGAATTACAATAAAATGTAATAGAAAAAACAAAAACAAACAACAACAACCAAACAATTAAAATACAGCTTAAAATGCAGCCTCATTTTAGTTGTTGTTGTTATTGTTTAGTCGTTTAGTCGTGTCCGACTCTTCGTGACCCCATGGACCAGAGCACGCCAGGCACTCCTGTCTTCCACTGCCTCCCACAGTTTGGTCAAACTCATTTTAGTAGTAGCCCATAAATCAAGACCATAAAGGGAGGAAACATCTGATATTCACCTGAGCCAGCTATCCATGCTGGTCCTACATGGGCCAGCAAAAAAGCCAAGGGAAAATTTATATACCAAATCCCATATAAGGGGTCAGAGTGAGTCTAAGCCGAAGGCTCCGCCTTGCAGGCCCTGTGGAAAGATGTCAAATCCTGCAGGGCCCTAGTCTCTTGGGACAGAGCGTTCCACCAAGTCGGGGCCAGTGCTGAAAAGGCCCTGGCCCTAGCTGAAACCAATCTACACTCAAATGTAATTAAAAATGATGTTTTAAAAAATAAAAACAAATAAAGAGAATGGAGCTGATAACGGCAAGCTTGCAGGTTCGATCCCTGAACGGGACAGGTGCGTATTCCTGCATTGAGGAGTTGGACCAGTCAAGAGGCGAGGGGAAAGTTGCTCTTGTGCTCATATCCTGCTTGCGGGTTTCCCACAGGCATCTGTTGGGCGCTATGAAAACAGGAAGCTGGCCAAATGGACCACTGCACTGGCCTGATCCAACAGGCTATTATGTTCTTCCTACACTGCATGATTAAATGGCACAAGCAGCAAATTCACATCTCCAACGTCTACCAGCCAAGAGGAATAAAAAATGCATTCTTACCTAGAGAGGTCACCATCTCATAATTCTCCTCCATGACTTCCTTGTGCAGAGCTCTTTGGCCTGGATCCAGCAGAGCCCACTCCTCCTCCGTGAAAAACACAGCCACCTCCTCAAAGGTCAAGAGGGCCTGGCAGAAGAAGAGGAAGAAAACAGAGCTTCTCTTAGATCCCCATCATCCCCACTCAACACAGAGGGAGGTTGGGTGGTCCCATCTGTGTCTCTTCCCTGCTCCCGTTGCTCTTTCCCTACCTGAGGAAGCTGCATGGCTCCTCTTTCCTCGCCACCTCTGAGAAGAGACTGTACAAACAGTGCCTCTGAGGCCATTGCGCTGCCTGTAGGCGTAAACTTGGCCACTTCTGGGACTCTCTCAGCTGTTGTCACGATGTACTTCAAAGCAGGAAGCAGCTCTCAAGTGGTGCCATTGCAGGGTCTGCAGGAGAGAGACAGGGAACAGGTGACATGTCATCCTATGTACAGAAGGTTTATAGTATTAAAAACTGTCTCAGCCTTTAGGGGACATTCAGCGTATGTTCATCCAGATACACAAGTTAGTAAAGTTTTAGGATCAAATTCAAAAACACATAAAGAAAGGTTATTCTTAATAATAATAATAATAATAATACTCTGCCCATCTGGCTGGGTTTTCCCAACCACTCTGGGCAGCTTACAGCACATAAAAACAGTAAAACATTAGACATTAAAAATTTCCCTAAACAGGACTGCGTTCAGATGTCTTCTAAAAGTCGGATACAGTCATACTTCATGTTACATTTGCTTCATGTTTCGTTCTTTCAGGTTACGTCCTGCGGTGACCCGGAAGTACCGGAAAGGGTTATTTCTGGGTTTCGCTGCTCGCGCATGTGCATAAGCGCCAAATCACAACCCACGCATGCGCAGACGCGCCGCTGCAGGTTGTACTCTTTTCATGTTGCAAACGGGCCTCCGGAACGGATCCCGTTCGCAGCCAGAGGTACCACTGTAGTTGTTTATTTCCTTGACATCTGATGGGAGGGCATTCCACAGGGCGGGTGCCACTACCAAGAAGGCCCTCTGCCTGGTTCCCTGTAACTTCACTTCTCGCAGTGAGGGGACTGCCAGAAGACCCTCAGCACTGGACCTCAGTGTCTGGGCTGAACGATGGGGGTGAAAACATTCCTTCAGGTCTACAGGACCTTTTAGGGCTTTAAGGTCAGCACCAACACTTTGAATTGTGCTCGGAAACGTACTGGGAGCCAATGTAGGTCTTTCAGAACTGGTATTATATGGTCCTGGTGGCCACTCCCATTCACCAGTCTGGTTGCCACATTCTAGATTAGTTGTAGTTTCCAAGCAATCTTCAAAGGTAGCCCCACGTGGAGCGCATTGCAGTAGTCCAAGCGGAAGATAACCAGGGCATGCACCACTCTGTGGACACTGTCTGTGGGCAGGTAGGGTCTCAGCCTGCATACCAGATGGAGATGGTAGATAACTGCCCTGGACACAGATTTTGACCTGCATCTCCATGGACAGCTGTGAGTCCAAAATGACTCCCAGGCTGCACACCTGGTCCTTCAGAGGCACGGTTACCCCACTCAGGACCAGGGAGTCCCCCCACCTGCCCCCCCACAAACAGTACATCAGTCTTGTCAGGATTCAACCTCAATCTGTTTGCCGCCATCCATCCTCCAACCTCTTCCAGACACTCATATATCTATAGACCTCGCTTTTCGTTTCCTCCAGACAGCCATCTGGCAAACCATTTTCTGACCTTTGCAAATATTTCTAATAAAGAAATAAACCAACCTTGTAAATTATTACCCGTCTCTGGTTGGAAGAAAACTGACATCCGGAGGGAACCAGGTTGCAGAAGCGCCATACAAGCTGGTGTGTGAGGTGGGATGCTTGAGAGCCCTCTCAGGTCAAACTAGGACTGGGGGAAGGAGATACGAAGTTTGGTGATGTTGGCACCCTAGGCCAAAATCCAGCCCTCGAGTCCTCTCCATCCAGCACTCAGGAATCTCCCACAAGCCAAACTCCCTCTCCATCGCTGCCCTGAGTCCTTGCTGACGGCTTTTACGTGGCCGGAAAGGATCCTTTGAATGAATATACAGTGGTACCTGTCGGAATTCAAGCCTTTATCAGGAGAAACTGGCAACACTCCCAGGCACCCGGCTTGATCTCCTTGTTGACCTCCCTGGCTGCATTCCCCAGCAAGATCCAGGCTAGGTCTCGACAGGCGATTCTTCTCAGCGTGAGAAGAACACCCCCGCTCCTTCCCCTGGTCTCCCGGCAGGGAAAAGGAGATAGACAGAAACGTTTCTACAAGCTTTTATTTCTGTCTTTGCAGCATTACAGAAAACATGACTGCTCTCTTCAAGCTCCAGCAGTCGAGAGAACAAACACTTCCTGTACTTCCTGTACAGGAACAAGAGGAAGAGCTCATATTACACTCTGAGCTAATTCCGGTGCTTCGCACTGCGAACTGACTGTCCCTCTGTTTCCCACGGAACAGTCCCAACATCATGTGATGTTTTCAAGCTAGCAATTTGCAGCTGCATTGCATCCATATCGTAACCCATATGTAACCTTGGGTTACAGACGCTTCAGGTTACAGACTCCGCTAACCCAGGAATAGTACCTCGGGTTAAGAACTTTGCTTCAGGATGAGAACAGAAATTGTGCTCCGGCGGCGCGGCAACAGTGGGAGACCCCATTAGCTAAAGTGGTGCTTCAGGTTAAGAACATTTTCAGGTTAAGAACGGACCTCCGGAACGAATTAAGTACGTAACCAGAGGTACCACTGTACCTACTGGACAAAGCTCAGTCACATCCCTAGCTCCACCCACTTTTGTCTCTGGCCCCGCCCACAAATGGAAGTGGCCCCTGGAAGGCTGCTAAGGGAGCGGATGTGGCCCTCTGGCTGAAGAACGCTCCCCTCTCCTGTTCCAACCACTACATTTTACTCTGCTTATCATCCTGGCCAACCTCACAGGGTTGTTGTGTGAGCACTGCCCAAGTGGTGGGCTTTGGAACCCCTTTAACGCTAAGAGGTTTTCCCCTGTCAATCTGGATGTTTTCAAGGCGGACGAGAATGAGGCTGGCAGCCCCAGCAGAAAAAGACCCTCAGCATCCCTGAGCTGAGCCAATCCTGCAAGAGAGTCCAGATCCCCCCCCCAACACACACACACATGGAGGCTTTGATCTCCCCCTCCAACAAACTCCCAAGAGGGTATCTGGAGAATATCCCCTTTTCGGAAAGAAAAAGCATCAAAACCTGGTGGCGGTGGGTGGGGATGCATGTTCTTCCCCTAGTGAGCTGGACAGGGGGCATTTATTTGATTCATCCAGCCTTGAGATTATTTAGAAGGCTTTTAAGTCCCTAAACCATTTCATATCCCTGCACCAAATGCAAGGACCAAATGCAAGTCTCAGAATCCATTCCTCTGTTCAAACATGGGTTAAGATAGACAGACAGATAGATGATAAATAGGAGGAGCAGGCAAGCCCCACTTTGCACAATCAATCACATGACACGGCTCACACACACACCCATTTGAATGGCAATGCCCATCCACTTGGGTTAGTGGTAGCGGTCCCCTCAAATATTTTATGGGGGTAATCGAAGGGACCCCCCCCAGGACCTGGCTCCTCTGGATGGGGTGGAGAGACCATACTTTTCAGGGAGGGTGGCCTGGATCGACGTCCCAGGGGGAGGGGGCGCTCCTTCCTACTTTTCTCCCATTCACGCCCCCCCAAACCCTTCCCCCTCCCCACCCCCCAGCAATGCAAAATTACCCCCAAACGTGTTGCACCTCTTTCCCTTTTTCCTGCTCCTCTCAAGGCCTGCTCCTCTTCCGGGGAAAGCGGGTTGAGACCCCTCCCCGCCTCTCGAGTAGCCGGAGGTCACTGAGCCAGAGGGAAGGGCGAGATCTCCCTCTCCCTGCGAGCAGAAACCGGTGGCGCCACCACTGTCTGCTCCCACCCGCAGATCACAAGCTGGGAGGGGCGGCTCTGCATTCGTAGCTCTATGGGCCACCGCATTCGAAAGGGAACCCGAAGTGTCGCTGCCATGGTTCCCAAAGCTGCTGGGAGCGCTGTTCGGAGGTTGTTTCCAAGCGGCGGGGGGGGGGGTGGAGGGAAGAGTAGGGGATGGGTCCTCTAAGGCGGGAGATTTTAAGAGAGGGGAGGAGAGACTTCAGAGGATACCCCTCCACACTTTTTCCTGGTAGGGGAAACCCGCGAGGTCAGGTCCCTTGGACTGAGGGGGAGGCCGGCTCCTGGGGAGGGCAAAGAAGTAAAGGCGCAGATTTGGGGGGGTGATAATGGGGGGAAGGCGGGATGGGGGATCTGATCCATGCAATGTAGATGCAACTAAAAAGTTGCCTTTTTTGCATTGCGCAACATTTTTTTGCATTGCACAATTTTTTTATTTTTTTTGCATTGCACAAAATTGTTTGACGCCCCCTCTCGTTTCCTGCACGGGATGAGCGGGAGGACGAGCCTTGTTGCGGAGGGAAATGGCGGTAGTTGAACTGGGTGAGAGAAGGAAAACAAGCTCCTTCCCACCCCCGACGAGCAAAAACAAAAGGACGGCGAAGAGGCCCCCTTCCTAGGTATCCACGCTTCATGATAGGCTCTTCTTGACACCCCCCACCCCTGTGGATCAACCCTCTGAAATACAGAAATTTGCAGCTGTCCCTTACGGGGATCGAACCTGCAACCTTGGCATTATTGGCCTACCTAGGTGCTTCGGAGAATGGTTTAGTTTTAAGCTGTTTCAGCGTTTTGACTTTTGTATATTGTAAAGTACTGTTGTATCTCCCCCACCCCCCATTCTACTTGGCTGTCCTGGCATCTGCCAAAGAACCCTGGGAACTGTAGTTTAACAACAACAACAACAACAATTTATTTGTACCTCACCCATCTGACTGGGTTTCCCCAGCCACTCTGGGCGGCTTCCAACAAAGACCAAAAATACACTAAGATGTCACACATTAAAAACTTCCCTGAACAGGGCTGCCTTCAGATGTCTTCTGAATGTCAGGTAGTTGTTTATCCCTGTGACATCTGATGGGAGGGCATTCCACAGGGTGGGTGCCACTATCAAGAAGGCCCTCTGCCTGGTTCCCTGTAGCTTTGCTTCTCGCAATGAGGGAACCGCCAGAAGGCCCTCGGCGCTGGACCTCAGCGTCCAGGCAGAAGTATGGTGGAGACGCTCCTTCAGGTATACTGGGCCGAGGCTGTTGTAGGGTTTTAAAGGTCAACACCAACACTTTGAATTGTGCTCAGAAACATACTGGGAGCCAATGTAGGTCTTTCAAGACCGGTGTTATGTGGTCTCGGTGGCCACCCCTAGCTGCCGCATTCTGGATTAGTTGTAGTTTCCAGGTTATCTTCAAAGATAGCCCCATGTAGAGCACATTGCAGTAGTCCAGGCGGGAGATAACTAAAGCATGCACCACTCTGGCGAGACAGTCTGTGGGCAGGGAGGGTCTCATCCTGCATACCAGATGGAGCTGGTAGACAGCTGCCCTGGATACAGAATTGACCTGCGCCTCCATGGACAACCGTGAGTCCAAAATGACTCCCAGGCTGCGCACCTGGTCCTTCAGGGGCAGTTACCCCATTCAGGATCAGGGAGTCCTCCACACCAGCCTGCCCCCTGTCCCCCAAGAATCCTGTCAGGATTCAACCTCAATCCATTAGCCACCATCCATCCTCCAGCCGCCTCCAGGCACTCACACAGGACCTTCACTGCCTTCACTGGTTCTGATTTAAAAGAGAGGTAGAGCTGGGTATCATCTGCATATTGATGGACACCCAGTCCAAACCCCCTGATGATCTCTCCCAGCGGTTTCATGTAGATGTTAAAAAGCATGGGGGAGAGGACGGAACCCTGAGGCACCTCACAAGTGAGGGCCCAGGGGTATGAACACTCATCCTCCACCACCACTTGCTGAACACGGCCCAGGAGGAAGGAGCGGAACCACAGTATAACAGTGCCCCCAGCTCCCAGCCCCTCTAGACGGTCCAGAAGGAGCTTAGGCTATGGTAAAAAGGTAAAGGTAAAGGTACCCCTGACCGTTAGGTCCAGTCACGGACGACTCTGGGGTTGCGTGCTCATCTCGCTCTATAGGCCAAGAGAGCCGGCATTTGTCCGCAGACAGCTTCCAGGTCATGTGGCCAGCATGACTAAGCCGCTTCTGGCGAACCAGAGCAGCACATGGAAATGCCGTTTACCTTCCCGCCAGAGCAGTACCTATTTATCTGCTTGCACTTGATGTGCTTTTGAACTGCTATGTGGGCAGGAGCTGGGACCGAACAACGGGAGCTCACCCCGTCGTGGGGATTTGAACTGCCAACCTTCCGATTGGCAACCCCTAGGCTCAGTGGTTTAGACCCGCGTCCCAAGGCTGGGCTTTTCTCTCTGGCCAGCTACTAGGGGGCGGAGAACATTTCCTCAGGATTGGCCTCATCGGAGCAGGGGCACGCAGCTGTCAAAATCTCCACCTTGCCGTAGTCTCGTTGCTGAGCCGCAATGTTCAGAGCTCAGTGGAGTGAGACCAGCCAACTCGAAGGGTCTCTGAAGTGCTAGCATCCAAAGTGAGGTCCAGACCTAGGGCCGGATGAACAGCAATCCACATGGTCAGATGGTCCAGGGGTCAGGGAATCCAATGATCATAGTGATAAGGGTCAAAGCGAGCAGGAAGCAGCAAGGTAGGGCCAGGAACTATAAGCGATGTTTCCAGCATCTGACTGCTGCTTGATGTTCTGTGGCAAGGCCATCTGGAAGAGCTTTACCTTTATGCGTTATGTATAACCATATACCGTAACAATGCTTAATTGTTAATGCTAGAAGTGCTTAAAATTTTAAGAATCAAAGTCTCTCTCTGCCCTGTTCTGTGCTTGCAGAAAGTAAATAAATATTTAGCTGCGTCTGCATTCTGTAGGGAACATTCCTCAGGCTGTTTCTTAGGCTCACGAAAATAGCACGAGACGGTCACGCCGACCTGAGAAACAGGAAATTGGATGTTTGCCACATAACATAAGGCATCTGCCTGATAACAGAAGGGGGGATTTTGGCTTCAACTGCCAAAGGGTTTCCCCCCTCTTTCTGCTAGTTTGCTGAAAATAGGGTAAAGGCCGTTATTTCTTATGCACATACCGGTATATGGAAAAGCAGAAGTAATCTTTACATGGACATAGGAAGGGCTGCACCCATGTTCATTGGTTTGATTTTGCTGCAATATATGAATATGTAATGTTTAATTGCTGTTTGGAATAAGGTATATAAACCTAAAGCCCCTAGGGCTCTGGAAATCATTCCTCTGGGTCTTTATTGCTCAGCAATAAATTTTTACTTTCTTTTTCTCCACTGCTGTGTCTGTCGATTCTTGAGCATATCTTGAATGGGTAACAGGCATTCCTTATCTCCTTGCAACAGTTCTGCAGTTCTCATCAGTGCCTTCTCCTCTGAGTCCTTGAAGGCTGGTCAGCTGAAGGTGGAGTCTCTCTGCCTTCTCCTCGTTCAGGCTGCTCTTCAGCAGGCAAAGTGGACTCCTGGCCAATGGCACTCTGCAGATTTGCAAACTGCCATTTGAACCAGTTTCCTGCCTCCTGGAAAACTGTATTTTTGTCTTCAGAAGTTTCCATAGGGCGTGGAAATAGGGAAGAGAAGAACTCCAGAGGCGATGAATGAAGAGAAGCAGGTCGTTGGTTTTGACTGCTGATCAGATCATTGGTCCCTGCCTTGAACTCCTAAAACATTTCCCTTCTTCCTTCTTTCCCCAAAACAGGCAAAGGACAGGAGAAAAAGTTGTCATCAGAAACAGCCAAGCAGAAACCAGGAAAAGAGGCGTCCGAGAATAGAAAGGGACTGATAAGGACAGAGAGAAACAAGTCAGAGAAGAAATTGTGTACTCTTCAGGGTCCCGATACTTATGAACGCTCAATCCCACAGAAAAACAACAAAGGGAAAGAAAAGGTGAAGTATCCAGTGGGGAGGGAAATACTGAAAAAGAAGTCGGTTGACTTCCCTATAAAATTCCATCAATGCCCCTATAGTTTTCAGTGCTTTAGATTTTACTGTTTCATATGTCATTTCCATGAAAGGGTTTCCACTAATAAGAACATCCAGATATCTAAAAATGAGGGTTTGGTTTGTTCTATGGCTTGCTGGTCTAAGAACCATGTATGCCTACCAAAAACCACAATATTGGTCTTACGAGTAGTTTATGGATAAACATCCCTGCTTGCAATCCACACTAAGCACGTTCAATAGATTTTTGAAGACCCAGCCGCAGGAGGGAGAGAAACACCAGATTATGAATTTCAGTAGGGACAAATGTAAGGTTCTACACCTAAGCAGGAAGAACCAGATGCAAAAATATAGGATGGTGGATACTTGACTTACTAGAAGTACATGTGAAAAGGATCTAGGGCAGGCATGTCCAAAGTCCATTTCAGGGGCCTAATCTGGCTCACTGGTCAGTTTAATCTGGCCCCTGTGGAAGTTTATTTTCTGGGGTAAAATCCTAAAAAAAGCTCTCTCTGGCCCTCTTTGAAAAAAGTTTGGACACCCCTGGGGGTCTTGGTGGACCAGAAGCTTAACATGCTATTCTAGGCTGCATCAACAGAAGCCTAGTGTCCAGATTAAAGGAAGTAATAGTAATACCCTATTCTGCCTTCGTCAGACCACACCTGGAATACTTTGTCCAATCCTGGGCACCACAATTTAAGAAGGATGTTGACAAGCTGGAACGTGCACAGGAGGGCAACCAAGATGATCAAAGGTCTGGAAACAAATCCTTATGAAGAACAGTTGAAGGAGCTGGGTATATTTAGCCTGGAAAAGAGGAGACTGAGAGATAATAGCCATTTTCAAATATCTTAAGTGCTGTCACATGGAAGACAGAATGTGCTTGTTTTCTCCTGCTCTAGAGGGTAGGACTTTCTGACATTAAGAGCTGTTCAGCAGTGGAATGGGGTTCCACAAGAGCAGGTGGACTCTCCTTCCTTGGAGTTTTTTAAGCAAAGGTTGGGTGGCCATCTGTCATGGATGCTTTAGCTTAAATTCTTGCATTGCAGGGGGTTGGACTAGATGACCGCTGATTCCCTTCCGGTTCTACATACATGAGAATACTGCACATATCAGAATACTGATATTTGGGGTATGTTAAAAAGGGGGTGTATGGGGTGGTACCTCTGGTGGGGGACACGTCATGCTCCTTCTCAGGTAGTTGGTCCAATTTTGGTCCCCAACCTGCACTCAGCTCTCACCTGTGGCTCCTAGAAGCTGCCAGCAGGCGACAGTGGTCACACTCTGGGAAACGGCTTCAACTGGCTGGCTAAACCAGGTGAGGGTATCAAACCGCTGGCAAGCTGGGGACGTCCCCTGCATGCGAAAACAGGCTCTGGTAGATTGAGCAGACAGGATCATGAGTGGGTCCAACAGGTGAAAAGGTGCTTTCTGTTGCAGAGGGATGTGAGGGGCAAATGGTGCTCACCCACCTGGAAAAGGGAGCCCATCTAGGAGAAGGAAGTCTGATCCTTAACCTCCATTGCCTTGCAGGGTATCTTCAGGAGAGGAAAAGGCTACACAAATCCAGAGTGCAGTTCGTAAGATGATGCCTCGCATGCTTTCTTCCAGAAACTCCTGCAGCCAAGCTGGTGCCAAACATTTTCTCTGACTGTCTTGCCAGAGTGGCGCATGCTCTGGTTATCTCCAGCTTGGACTACTGCAATGCGCTCTCCATGGGGCTACCTTTGAAGGCGACCTGGAAACTACAACTAATCCAGAATGCGACAACTAGACTGGGGAATGGGAGTGGCTGCCGAGACCATATAACACCAGTCCTAAAGGATCATCCCTGGCTCCCAGTATGTTTCCGAGCACAATTCATAGTGTTGGTGCTGACCTTTAAAGCCCTAAACGGCCTTGGCCCAGTATACCTGAAGGAGCGTCTCCACCCCCATCGTTCAGCCCAGACACTGAGGTCCAGCTCTGAGGGCCTTCTGGTGGTTCCCTCGCGATAAGTGAAGCTACAGGGAACTAGGCAGAGGGCCTTCTCGGTAGTGGTGCCCACCCTGTGAAACGTCCTCCCATCAGATGTCAAGGAAATAAACAACTATCTGACTTTTAGAAGACATCTGAAGGCAGCCCTGTTTAGGGAAGTTTTTAATGTTTGATGTTTTAGCGTATTTTTAATATTCTGATGGGAACCTCCCAGAGTGGCTGGGGACACCCAACCAGAAGGGCGGGGTATAAAAAGTAGAGCTGTTCTGAACAGAGCACTTTCCTACTATAAAGGTAAAGGGACCCTTGACAGTTAAGTCCAGTCGCAAACGACTCTGGGGTTGTGGCGCTCATCTCGCTTTACAGGCCAAGGGAGCCAGCGTTTGTTCTCAGACAGTTTTTCTGGGTCATGTGGCCAGCATGACCGAGCCGCTTCTGGCACTTTGATGTGCTTTTGAACTGCTAGGTGGTCAGGAGCTGGAACCGAACAACGGGAGCTCACCCCATCACGGCACAGTGGTTTAAACCACAGCGCCACCCATCTCCCTTCCTAAAATATGCATTGGAATTTTAAACAGGGACATTTGAGAGGGATCAGTGGAGGAGACTGAAGATAGAGAGCTGGTATCTTTGGCGGGAATAATAATAATAATAATAATAATAATAATAATAATAATAAACGATAATAAATTTTATTTATATCCCGCCCTCCCCAGCCGAAGCCGGGCTCAGGGCGGCTAACAACAATAAAACAATACAAAAGTACAACACAAACAACACTCTAAAATCATTCATTATAAAATTAATTAAATTCAAGCCACTGGCCACCATTGGGCCAGAGCTCCGCGAAGATTGCCGAGGGAGGGAGTCAGGCTGTGCCCTGGCCAAAGGCCTGGTGGAACAGCTCTGTCTTGCAGGCCCTGCGGAAAGATGTCAAGTCCTGCAGGGCCCTAGTCTCTTGTGACAGAGTGTTCCATCAGGTCGGAGCCACAGCCGAAAAAGCCCTGGCTCTAGTTGAGGCCAGCCTAACTTCTCTGTGGCCTGGGACCTTCAAGATGTTTTTATTTGAAGACCGTAAGTTTCTCTGTGGGGCATACCAGGAGAGGCGGTCCCGTAGGTCCAACTATTCTAGACAACGATCATATAAGAAATATGCAAAATAACTAAGCAAGTATTAGAAGTCACCCTACTAAACGTCTTCCAAGACAATAATGCCCACTTGCATCACAAAGAGCTCATAACCCACTGTCACGGGACTGCCAAGGAACGCCTTTGAGTCGGGGGTGTAGAGTCAGAGTGGGAACAGTCAGAAGGAGACAGAAAGGAAGTGACGGAAGGGGAAGAGGGAGAGAGCCAGGAGGCGGGAAGGCTCCCTGATGCTGAAGCAGAGCCCCAGCACCGCACAGGGAGCTCAGGAACAGACGGAGAGCCTATGCAAAGGAGAAGGTTAAAGCGCAGGGATCAGAGACGTCCCATGAAGTTCCCCTGCCTTTTCTATTGGAGGAGAAGCAGGAGAAGACCACTCCCCAAATCTGAACCGGACGATTCAGATGCATGATTGTACTGTGCTGCTTGTACATATGTAAAATAAAGAACTGTAAATATCTCTCTGAGTGAGCAGAGGGTGCTTATTGCGAAGAGCATACACAAACCATCACACCCACCTCCTCTCAGTAGTCAGAAACATCATAGCCAGACACTGGAGAGACCTGTCAGGAATAAGCATGGACCAATGGTACTATATAGTATGGGAAACAGCCTTATTAGAAAAACTAGCCAATAAACTGAAACTGACACAGGGACAAATGGAAGAAGACGCCATCACCCCAGTATGGCTCCCCTTTATCGTATACACAGCCCAACAAGACAGCGACAAGAATCCGCCAACAGCATACGAATCAATATGGTTAACCTGATTCAAAAAAAACCGCCCACCCCACTCACACATGAAAACAAAGTTCACCACAGCCAATCACACACAACCATACGCTAAGCCAACCCCAACCTCTCACCACCAAAGGAACACAAGCGAATGGTAGAGAGATCCCGCACAAGTGACGCCGACACAAAACCCCACATATACATTAAGTAGAAGCATTGCCACCCAACCCCCCCCACTCACCATGCCCCCTCCCTTCCCCCCTTTTCTTCCTAATGCATCACTAATGTCTCCACAAATGAAATTGATCTGTAGAAAATGGATCTTGAAAAAAGAAACATTGCACATGCTTTTGTAAACTAATAAATCTTTAATAAAATAGGTTAACGAAACAAAACAAAACAGATGGTTGTTTGAGCTGTTTGGAGGCTTGATGGTAAGCTGGTTTGTGGCTGTGTGCTCCGCTAGAGCCCACAGTCTGAGGGGTAGAAGCTACTGCCGAGAGGAAGTTAGGAGTTGGAAACCATCAGCAGATATACTTAGCTGATTGCAGCTTCCAGGACCTTGTGAACAGGGGAATTTGTGAGGGTATTTGGTGGCGAGGCTTGCAGTGCTGCCTCAGGGGCATAGGAACGCGAGGGAGCTGCTGCAAGGACTTGCCAGACCTGTGCCACGTTTATCTTCCTGCCGGAGAATGTGCAAAAGCACACCTGTGGCACCTTGCTGGAAGAGAAGGTACAGCAACTTGAGGTCCACCTAGTTGCCAGACTTCGAGCTTTGGGGCAAGATGTGGTGTCCCTTGACAGCTGAGTGGACTGTGCTGGAACACCAACTTGGATTGGTGCCCCTACAGAGGTGGAAGATCACCCATAGCAGGAGACAAGATGCCTGGAGGTACGTGGCACAGAAGGAGGACTGTCAGGAGCCAGGCCGAGTCATTGGAGCTGCAAAATCAATTCCACGCCCTCACTTTGGACACAGTTTCTGGGCCGGAGGAGCTAGGACAGCAGTTGCTGACCTCAGAATACACCAAGGTGGCTTCGAAAGGTATAGTGCCCAGAATGATTTCTGCCACACACACACACACACCAGAGGAGATTGACTTAGAGTCATTTTTCATTCTGGATCTAAACCCTTCAGATCGAAGGCTACTGATTGTGGATGCTCTGACAACTCATATATTCTAAAACTTTAAACAACAAATCCCAGGAAACCTTATCAAATACTTTCTCAACATCAAACATTAAAGCCGCTTGTTTTTGTTGATGTGTGAGCAGCCACAGTGAATACAAAAATTTTGCCACTCCGCAGAGGTGAAAGAGACACTGCTGTTGTCTCCCCACTGAGGTGGACAGAGGCAGCAGTGTGCGGAGGAAACAGAATGTCCCGGGAGCTGTGTTCGTCTTCCAGGTGCATAAATTCAAGATTTGGCAGAGAAGTTGCCAAGTCTTATAAAGCCCACTGGTCAACTACCCGTTCCTTCTTATTCGCAACACACAGCCTTCAACATTTAACAAGGGACTCTGGGCAGGAAGCTGAAAGGTTTTTGGGCACAGGTGGTGTGTTCATAATTTCTTCCTATTGAGGGCTATAGCCCAGGGAGAGAGAGGAAAATACTGGAAATAAACCACTGGCCGTGCAAGCAGTGCCGTCAGGAAGGGTTTGGCTTAAGCAAAATCCCACCAAGACTTTGGTTGCAGAAGTCCTGGAAGGTGGCCATCACAGTCACCTGACTTGAACTCCATAGAAAACCTCTGGTGGGATCTGAAAAGGGCGGTTGAGGCATGCAAACCCAAGAATATTACTGAACTGGAGGCCATTGCTCATGATTCTTCAGCTGCCAGAAGCTGCTGTCTGGCTACGCATCTCATTTGCAGCAGGTCATAGGAGCCAAAAGCTGCTCTGCTAAGTGCTAAAGATCATTGACATTAAGTGTTTGAATAATAGTGAGACTGCAAAAGCCAGTGTAAGTTGCATTGTCAGCGGAATTTGGGGAAACCATTGGAAACATCCGTTGTGTTGAGTTTTTTCAATTGCCTTTCTTTGATTTGCTCATGGCAAACAGCTGAAAGTCTGTAAATTTTGATAATGAACCCGTTTTACAATGGAGGTTGAATAATTTCAATTGCAACTGTATTTAGAGAGAAACAACCGCGTAGAAGAAACTGAAAAATAGGATGATGCCTTCCGAGAACAGATGACCAAACATTTAAAAAGGAGATATCGTAGTCATCGGAGACTTGAGCTACCCCAAACTCTGTTGGAACTCAAATTCTTCCAAGAATTCACCCATTGCCTTGCTATTTCATTTCCCAGAAGATGGAAGGAACAACAAAGAGATCGTTTATCTTGGACCTGATGCTCACCAACAGAGAGGAACTGGTTGAAGTACTGGGAAACTTGGGAGGAAGTGATCATGTCCTCCTGGGTTTTATGATACACAAGCAAGGAAAAGCTGAGTGTAGTCAGACATGCACTCTGGGCTTTAAGGCCAATTTCAAAAAGCTTAAGGAGCGCCAAGAGGGAGGGAGTCTAAAGTGGATGGGAGTTTCTTAAAGGTGAAATACTGAATGCCCAAATGCAGACAATCCAAACGAGACAGGAACATGGTATGGCTTAGAGATCAGCTGAGAATTAACAAGGGCATGTATAAGAAATGGAAGTTGAAGGGTGAATGTCAGGCGGGCTAAAGCTCAGGCTTGCAAAAGAGCTAAACATAATAATAAAGGTTTCTTCAGCTATGTTCAAAGCGAGAGGAAGAACAAGTAAGTGGTAAGTCCTCTCTGTGAAGAAGACTGAGAAATACTATTGACTAAGGGAGGCAGAACTGCTCAACGCCAACTTTGCCTCTGTCTTCACCCCAAAGGAAAGCAGTGCCAAACCTGGCAACAACAAAATAAATAATGTAAAGAAGGAGCTGCAGCCCAAGATAGAAAAAGAGGTGGTTCTATGTTTTTTATGATTTCTTCTTTGTGTGGATTCTTTGATGCTTAGTAAGGTCACCATTCCCACTGAAGCTCTTTCCGCACTCTGTACATTTAAACGGTTTCTCCCCTGTGTGTGTTCTTTGATGTAAAGTAAGGTGAGCACTTTGACTAAAGCTCTTTCCACACTCCTTGCATAGGAACGGTTTTTCCCTTGTGTGGATTCTTTTATGCTTAGTAAGGTCACCAGACCCACAGAAGCTTTTTCCACACTCCGTACATTTAAATGGTTTCTCCCCTGTGTGTGTTCTTTGATGTAAAGTAAGGTGAGCATTCTGACTAAAGCGTTTTCCACACTCCTTGCATAGGAACGGTTTTTCCTTTGTGTGGATTTTTTGATGCTTGATAAGGCCATCACCCCCACTGAAACTCTTTCCGCACTCTGGACACTTAAACTGTTTCTCCCCTGTGTGTGTTGTTTGATGCTGAGCAAGGTCACCACTCCCACTGGAGCTCTTTCCACACTCCAAAGATTTGAATTGTTTCTCCCCTGTGTATGTTCTTTGATGAAAAGTAAGGTGA
The DNA here is from genome assembly GCF_027172205.1 of Podarcis raffonei. Lineage (NCBI taxonomy): Eukaryota > Metazoa > Chordata > Lepidosauria > Squamata > Lacertidae > Podarcis > Podarcis raffonei. The sequence continues at coordinate 123,359,538 of NC_070603.1, forward strand.
GCTCTTTGAGTAAAGCCCTTTCCACACTCCATGCATTTGAAGGGTTTCTCCCTTGTGTGGATTCTGAGATGCTTAGAAAGGTCACCGCTTCCAGTGAAACCTTTTCCACACTCCATACACTGAAACGGTTTCTCCCCTGTATGTGTTCTTTCATGTAAAGTAAGGTGAGCGCTCTGACTAAAGCATTTTCCACACTCCATGCACCTGAACGGTTTCTCCCTTGTGTGGATTCTCTGATGCTTAGAAAGGTCACCACGTCCAGTGAAACTTTTTCCACACTCGGTACATTCGAATGGTTTCTCCCCTGTGTGGATTCTATGATGCATGCTAAGGCTTCCACTATGGCTGAAGCTCTTTCCACACACCGTACATTTAAATGGTTTCACCCCTGTATGAATCCCATGAGTTCGGTAATGCATTTTTAATTGTGATCTATATCTAAATATTTCACCACACTCTGTACATTTGTTTTCTGTGTGATCTTTCTTTGAGATGAGGGGTTCAGGGACATCAATGTCCTGAGAAGCTGTGGATTTCTTTTTTGCTTTCTTTGACTTGTTTCTTTCATGATCTGGGGTTTCTATTTGATTTACAGACATTTCTTTTGATGCTTCGTGTTCTGAGTTTTCTGACGACACCACGGCGGATGTCTCCCCGCAATTCTCATTGTTCTGCCCACTGCCTGTTTCAGGGGAGGGAGAAAAAGGAAATGTCACTCAAACAGCAAGCAGAGATCTCGTTATGGATTGAGCCCAGTTCTCTGCTTCTCTGATTTTGTCATTTTCAGAGTGGCTGCAGCAAAAATAAAATCATCATCATCATTATTATGATTAAGCATCTTCCATTTCTTCTCTTCATGCCCAGCTGAATCTGAGGTTAGCTTCTGAATATCCTACAGTCTCAAGACGACAACAACACAAGCTCCTTTATGCTCTATCTCCCACCTTGTTTCACTGAGCACAGGTGTGTCTCCTTTGATGCAACTGGGGTTGGGGTTGGAGGAGATAAGACATGAACAAGGCTGGGGAAGAGACCAAGCGGGGAACAAAGCGCTCCTCCTTGGTTATGGTTTTGGCTGCGGTCAAAAGACACTAGTAAATTATAGGAGCACAGAAATATGCCAGTACGTCTTGTTTTTCTTTGATAATGGATAAAGCTTACCAAAAAAACCCCAACCTCATTCAAAGGGAAATCAGAGCATCTCTCGCGCTTTCATTTGGGAGGAACATATCACCTGTTGCTCGCTGCCCAATTTGATTCAGGTAACTGGGGTTTAATCAGGGTTTACTCAGCTCTGCACCAATGATCATTATTTTCAGAATGGTAATGCTGGTATTTTATCAGGTTTTTATGTCATTAACCTCATTGATCGTCTTTTCTGATTAAGTTTGATTAAGTTCTATGGAAGAAATGTCTTTTCCATGTGCTGGAATGCTCACCCTTGTACACTAGACTGATACGACTAACTTCCTTAATGGGGCAGAAGTTAAAGAAGGAATCCAGCTGGAAAAGTTAACCGTCACCTCTGTTTCTGCTGCGCAAAAATCAGGTGTAGATTTGTCCTCCAAACAGAGTGAAATTGTTACACTTTCAAATCCCTGAGCGAAAACACAACCTACCTGCTGATGTCTCCCCTTCTTTGTCATCTTGGAGAAGCTGCTCTTGCTTTTCTTCCCAGTACGAATTGAGGTCTGATTCTTTCAAGGAAAGAGAGAGCAGTTACTTTGGACCACAAAACATCCAGCCATTCCCAGTCAAGCCAAGTCTACGACCTCAAACCCAAGAGGGCCAATTCCGATCCCTTATTGACTAGCAAAAGGGCTCAGCATGAAACCTCTGTTGCAGGGATGAAGCTGCAGAACTTAGCAAAGCTAGCTGTCTTGATTTGGATTACCAAGGCTCAAAACACAGAAAGCAAAAACCAGCCCCCGGAAGCCAGCCCTTCTTCCTCATCCACAGAAAGCCAAGGCTGTGGGGTACTTCAAATTTACTATTTGAGATGAAGTATTTTCCCATGGAGATTCAAGCCACTGCAACATTTCTGTGTTCACAGAATTGTAGAGTTGGAAGGGACCCCGAGGGTCATTTAGTCCGACCCCCTGCAATGCAGGAATCTTTTGTCTGACGTGGGGCTCAAACCCTTGAACCCTGAGATTTAATAGCCCCATGCTCTACCGACTGAGCTAATGGAGGAGAGGGAGAATGCTTTTGGAAGCTGAACGTCTGATGGGGCTTCTGAACGTTTTGGAAGTTGAACGGACTTCCGAACGTATTCCATTCTACTTCCGAGGTAACACTGTAATAGTATTAATAATAAATCTTGGGGTTACATGCGAAAGCGGAAGTTTTGCAACCGTTTGCTCTTAAGACTTCACCAAATGTATTGGTTTTCTCTGGGAACACCGGGAGCCACGAGTGGGCAGGATGTTCTTAACCATGGGTAGGCAAACTAAGGCCTGGGGGCCGGATCCGGCTCAATCGCCTTCTAAATCCGGCCCGCAAACGGTCTGGGAATCAGAGTGTTTTTACATGAGTAGAATGTGTCCTTTTATTTAAAATGCATCTCTGGGTTGTTTGTGGGGCCTGCCTGGTGTTTTTACATGAGTGGAATGTGTGCTTTTATTCAAAATGCATCTCTGGGTTATTTGTGGGGCATAGGAATTCATTTTTATTTTTATTTTCAAAATATAGTCCGGCCCCCCACAAGGTCTGAGGGACAGTAGACCGGACCCCTGCTGAAAAAGTTTGCTGACCCCTGTTCTTAACGCTAAGATCCTGCTTGCAGACATTTTCTTGGGATGCAGGATACTACCGTGAACAAGACACTGGGCTGGGGGTCACTGGATTGGACCAGTTATTCCTCCACTGCATGCAGAAATAGGTTTCCTTACCCAGAGAGGTCACTGCCTCGTAATTCTCCTCCATGACTTCCCTGTTCAGAGCTCTTTGGCTTGGATCCAGCAGAGCACACTCTTCCTCTGTGAAACGCACAGCCACCTCCTCAAAGGTGACTAGACCCTGGAAGAAGGAGGAAATATCGCTTCTCTTAGATCCCTTCCCTACTCGACATAAAGGGAGGCAGAGTTGCCTCTTCCCTCGTCCCCATTGCTCTTTCCCTACCTGTGGGCGCTGCTTGGCCCCTCTTTCCACTCCATCCCTAAGAAGAGAGGGTGCAGGTTGTGCCTCTGATGCCATTGCGCTGCCTTTGGAAGAAGATGGAGGATAGGGAGGCAGAAACTGGGCCGCACTTCAACGAAGGGAGTAGCTCTCAAGTGGTCCCTGCAGGGGAAAGAAAGGGGAGGGGAAGAATTTATATCATGATTTAAATCACGATTTAAAGTCAGTAAGACTTGATTTAAATCTTTTTTCTTTCTTTTTTTTGCAGAAAGACTCATTCCTGGTGGTATAATCTTAATATTTACAATTCATTTTTGGAATAATAAATTCTCAGAGTAGGTTTTACAGTTATATCAAAAGTTACTGATTTGGTTATACTATTAGAAATACATAGACTGATAATTTATATAATAACAATTTAAACAATTTATGTAACTAAAACAACAACAATAATAGTAATAATAATTTATTCTTCCAAACAAATATTAAAATACAGTAATACATCAAACATTAAAAGCTTCCCTAAACAGGGCTGCCTTCAGATTATAACATTACAGTGGTGCCCTGCAAGACGAATGCCTCGCAAGACGGAAAACTCGCAAGAAGAAAGAGTTTTCCGTTTTTAGAGGTGCTTCGTCAGACGAATTTCCGTATGGGCTTGCTTCGCAAGAAGAAAGCCCATAGGGAAATCTCCGGGGACCTCTTTTGAATGCTGGCGGTGGGGAGCAAAGCCTTTCGCCCCCCTCCGGCCTTCAGAAGAGGTCCAGGAAGGCCGGCGGGGGCCGAAAGGCTTTGCTCCCCACGCCAGCATTTTAAAAGCGGTCCGGGATAGCAGGGAAGTGCGCTGCGCTTTTAAAATGCTGGCCGTCGGGAGCAAAGACTTTCGCCCACCGACGGCCTTCAGAAGACCTCCACTGTCCCTGGGGCTTTTAAAATGCTGGCGGTTGGCAGCAAAGCCCTCCTGTCCCCGGAGCTTGCGGGGCGGGAGGTGGGGAGAAGGGCTTTTCTTCCCACCGCCAGCCTTCAGAACAGCCTTCTGAAGGCTGGCGGTGGGAAGAAAAGCCCTTGTCCCCCCCCCCCAGCCTTCAGAAGAGGTCGGTGGACAGACTGTCCCCGGACCTGGTCTGAAGGCGGTTTCCATGGGAACGCATTGATTGATTTTCAATGCATTCCTATGGGAAACCGTGCTTCGCAAGACAAAAAACTCGCAAGAAGAAAAAACTCGCGGGACGAATTAATTTCGTCTTGCGAGGTACCACTGTATAGCATATGTATCCACGTTTGTTAACTGCTGTGGTTAAACACTTTAAAAACACACACCTTAGACTGAGTTATAGCACACATGAAAAACTTAAAACAAATCCTTATTTCCTGATGAATAGCCTTTGGACTATAATGGAACCTGAAAAGAAAACGATCTTTAGAAAAAGATTTTCCCTCCAAAACATTTTATTTAAAAAATCCAAATAAAATTAAAAAAACCCCAACCTACGACCCTGAGAGTAAGAGGCCTCATGCTGTACGAACTGAGCTATCCCTGTGCACCCCCCCCAAAAAAGATGCTCTGCATCCCTGTTCTAACCATTTACAGTGCTGTTGAGAGAGCAATGTGGAGGTGTTGCATCTTATCCTCAAACTAAATCTCAGGAGGAGCTCTCGACCAGTCTCTTCAATGCAAGAAACAGCAGCAAAACTCCCTGGGGCAGGGTGGTATTTATTCCCCCCCAAGTCCAGCTGGGGCAGGGGCATTTTACTTATCTCCCCGATTAAGAACTCAATACAGTGGTACCTTGGGTTACATACGCTTCAGGTTACAGACTCTGCTAACCCAGAAATATTACCTCGGGTTAAGAACTTTGCTTCAGGATGAGAACAGAAATCGCGCTCCCGCAGCGCGGCGGCAGCAGGAGGCCCCATTAGCTAAAGTGGTGCTTCAGGTTAAGAACATTTTCAGGTTAAGAACGGACCTCCGGAACAAATTAAGTTCTTAAACCAAGGTACCACCGTAGTTTAGTATGGGAGCACAAACAATTAATTATTGAGGCTGGCGGAACATCACCTGGCTGTGAGTGTGAAGGCCGCTCCCAGCAAGGCCCCTCCACCTGGCCTAGGGGGGTGAGCCCCACACTCACCAGCCCCACTGAAGACGCTCCTCATGAGGCCGGAGGAACATCGCCCGGCTGTGGGGCGCAAAGGCTGCTCCCCTGGCCTAGGGGGCTGGGCCCACACTCACCAGCCCCACTGAAGACGCTCATGAGGCCGGAGGAACATAGCCTGGGTATCGTTTTATTGATTTAATATGCTGTAAACCGCTTTTGAGATTTTCATTAAAAAATACTAAGTGGCATATAAATATTTATTTATTTTTATTTATTGAATTTGCATACTGCCCTAAATCTGCAGGTCTCGGGGCAATTACAGCATAAAATCACAAAAATACATAACCAAAACAAAAACAATCCAATAAACGCCCCCTTCCCCAACATATTTTAACAGGAAATTTGGAACTCCCTGCCTATGGATATCAGAGGCGCCTTCCCTGCATTTCAGTCAAGCCTACCAGATGTTCAGAAAGTTTGTATGAGTTTAAATTTGCTGTAGTCTATTCTGCTGTGGTTTTAACTGTTTGCATGTTTGAAATGATTGTTGTAATTTTTTCTTAAGTGATAATTTTACTGTGTTTTCTTTCTTTTTTGTGTGTGTAAACTGCCTTGGGGTTCCCCCCCCCTAAAACCAAGAGGTTTATAAATTCTGTTAAATGAAGAAATCTCTCCTCTTGACTCTTTGTCAAGACAGAGCAAAGGAATCTCACTTGCCCAGTTTGCCATTGTCTTATTACTCACAGGCTATTGTCTCCTCCAAAGGCTGTTTCTATTCTTTTGAGTTGGGGGCTTCAAAAGCAGAGCAGGAAACTCTCTGCTTCCTTCCTCTGTAACAAAGATTTACCTCCCCCACCCCCACCAACAAGACCTGGGTTGATCTCTACAGAGGTGAAGGCAGCTCCAGAGAGGATCTGTTCTAGGGTTGGAAAAGGGCACCTCCGAGGGTCATCTAGTCCAACCCCTGCGATGCAGGAATCTCAGCTGAAGCATGCATGGCAGAGGGCAGAATCTATGGATTCCCAGAGGGAAAAGGGGGACGGGGTTCCCTGTTTTCCACTCGTCATAACAACATCTCAACCAGGGCCAGGGCCTTTTCAGTACTGGCCCCGACTTGGTGGAACGCTCTGTCACGAGAGACCAGGGACCTGCGGGACTTGACATCTTTCCGCAGGGCCTGCAAGACAGAACTGTTCCTTTGGTTTGGACTCAGTCTGACCCTTCTGTTTCCCTCCCCTTATGGTTTTGATCTATGGGCTACTTTTAAAATGAGGCTGCATTTTAAATTACATTTTAACCTGTATTTTAAATTGGTTTTATGTTTATGTTAAATTATGTTTTTACTGTAATTTTACTGGTCTTAGCCGCCCTGAGCCCGGCTCTGGCCGGGAAGGGCGGGGTATAGATAAAACTTATTATTATTATTATTATTATTATTATTATTATTATTATTATTATTATGAGAGCCAATGGCCTATCTAGCCCAGCACCCACAGAAGCCAACAAGATGCCCGTGGGAGACAAGAAATCCAGGATTCGAACACAAGGTCACTCTCCCTTCCTGCTGTTTCCAACAACTGGCATTCAATGTGAGACACCAGAGCACAACCTCCCAGGCTGCCAGCCTTATTTATAGACCATGAGTTTGTCTCATTTCTCTTTCAAAGCCACCCAAGGGTGGCCCATCGCTGCCCCCCTCCCTGGGGGCAGGGAGCGAGTTCCACAGTTTGACTCTGCACTGCATGTAGCTGATCAAAGAACCACAGAGTTGGGAGGGATCGCCACCAACCCAGGGTCATCTAGCCCAACCCCCTGCAATGCAAGAATAGGCAGCCTGTCCCACACGGGGGGTGGGGATCGAACCTGCAACCTTGCCCTTATCAGCACCCCCCTCTAACCAACTGGGATGCTTTAGACCAGATTCGTGCATCGCAGCGGGTCAGGCTGGATGGCCCTTGGGGGTCTCCTCCCCTTTCTACGATTCCTGAAACTTCCAACTTGCAGCTTTTTTGCGGGGGGGGGGGTAATCCACCAGTTCTAGCACTGCGGGAGAGGGAGAAAAACTTATCCCCCTCCGCGCCATGCTCGGTTATACAAACTTCTCTAAACTGCAAAGCCCCAACACGTGTCGACCTTTTTTCACTGCCCCACCTCCCAAATTTCCCCCCCCTCCCTCCTCCTCTCCCGGCTGCCCGGTTTGCAGATTCGGCATGGGGAGGGATGCAAATATCCCCCAACCACCCATGATATCTCCCCCCAAATATGTTGCACCTTTCTGAATTCTTCCCTCTGCAGCCACCTCGCCTCCTTACCAAAGTCTCTCCTCCGCGTGTGGCTGCAGAGACCAACGCGCGCCCCCCCCCGCCCCGTTCCCAGATAATAGCCGCTCCCGCCTCCTCTGAAACTTCCTGTCTCTCTAGGAAGACGAGCTCCTCGTCCCACGTTGGGGAAGGAGTGGCCCTGGGTTCCCATACCTGTGCGGGCAACCTGAACGGGATCCTGAAGTGTTTAATAGAATCCTAGAATTGGAAGGGATCCCCAAAGTCATCTAGTCCAACCCCCACCTGCAATGCAGGACTCTTCCACCCCACACTGGGCTTGAAAATACAACCCTGGCCATGAGAGTCTCTTTTAGGTATACATAATTGATCAGGTTGCCTTATTTCAAAAAGTTAAGATCTTAATAATAATAATAATAATTTTATAATTATTAATTAATTTTATAATGAATGATTTTAGAGTGTTGTTTGTGTTGTACTTTTGTACTGTTTTATTGTTGTTAGCCGCCCTGAGCCCGGCTTCGGCTGGGGAGGGCGGGATATAAATAAAATTTATTAATAATAATAATAATAATAATAATTTTATTTGTACTCCGCCCTCCCCGGCTGGAGCCGGGCTCAGGGCAGCTAACATCATAAAACTAACACAGTATAGGTAAAGGTAAAGGGACCCCTGACCATTAGGTCCACTTGTGACCGACTCTGGGATTGTGGCGCTCATCTCGCTTTACTGGCCGAGGGAGCTGGCGTACAGTTTCTGGGTCATGTGGCCAGCATGACTAAGCCGCTTCTGGCGAACCAGAGCAGCGCACGGAAACGCGGTTTACCTTCCCGCCAGAGCGGTACCTATTTATCTACTTGCACTTTGACATGCTTTTGAACTGCTAGGTTGGCAGGAGCTGGGACCGAGCAACAGGAGCTCACCACGTTGTGGGGATTCGAACCGCCAACCTTCTGATCAGCAAGTCCTAGGCTCTGTGGTTTAACCCACAGCACCACCCACGTTTCTTAACACAGTATACAAAGAACATAAAAACAGGCAATCAATTAATTAAAATACATCTCAAAATTAATTCAGAACAAATTAAAATCTGGACAGATGGCAGTCCACAAGTAAAATTGAGAGCGGGATACATGGGTGTAGCCAGGATTTTTGTTGGGGGGGGCAAAGAACCTCAGTTTGCTATGTGGTTTTTTATATTTTTATTGATTTATAGGAGGGGCTTGTAGGGGCATATCCAGACACAAAAATGGTTAAGCTTTTCTTAAACAAAATCACACACAAACAAAAACAACCCTATACTTCCAGCGTGGCTGCCATATGCCTGGGTTTTCCCTGACATTTAAAACGGAAATTCTGCCCAGACACAATTTTTGGTGGACAGGCCCTGGCTACGTCCGGGAAATTCCGGAAGTATGGAAGCCCTACTAATGAACAGAAAAAATTGTTTATGTAAGCTACCCCGGTTGCAATTAAAATTAATGGAATACTGTATGCAGAAATGGCAAAACTCCCTGGAAGGATAAGAAATCAAGGAGAGAGACTTTTTAAAAATAACATGGGGGGAAATTATCAACTGTTTGGCGGTACATTGTAAACAAATTAAAACACCGGCAGGACTGAAATAAACCCATGCAGTAAGAGACAAGGGAAAGGAAATAAGGGGAAATTGGCAGATATATTTGAATTGGATATGCAGTGATAAAAAGATATGAAATAAATATCCTCCACAGAAAGGCGGGGAGGGAAATCGAGAGGGAGGTAAATTAGATTTGTAAAGATTGTTTTTCTGGTTTTGTAAAAGCTGTAAATGGGGAAAAAAATAACAGAATGAAATGAAGAATCTCATGCTCTACCAACTGAACTAAATAAAAATAATTTTAAAAAATTATTTGTACCCCGCAAATCTGGCTGGGTTTCCCCAGCCACTCTGGGTGGCTTCCAACAAAATATTAAAAAACATTGAACATCAAAAAACTTCCCTAAATCTCTTTAAGTATCAAAGTAACTGGCAAGGTCTGTTACTGCAATCTGTAGCATTTGCCTTCTAACAGTTTGAAATAGCCCACCTACCTTAATATACAATTTCAGTAAAATAATAATAATTTCAAAACAACAACAATTTTTACATCCCACCCATCTGGCTGGGTTGCCCCAGCCGCTCTGGGTGGCTTCCAACACATGTAAAATAATAATAAAACATCAAACTGTCCTGTTGCTGCCAATGCAATTCTGGGCTGCATCAATAGGAGTATAGCATCTAGATCAAGGGAAGTAATAGTGCCACTGTATTCTGCTCTGGTCAGACCTCACCTGGAGTACTGTGTCCAGTTCTGGGCGCCACAGTTCAAGAAGGACACTGACAAACTGGAACGTGTCCAGAGGAGGGCAACCAAAATGGTCAAAGGCCTGGAAACGATGCCTTATGAGGAATGGCTAAGGGAGCTGAGCATGTTTAGCCTGGAGAAGAGGAGGTTAAGGGGTGATATGATAGCCATGTTCAAATATATAAAAGGATGTCACATAGAGGAGGGAGAAAGGTTGTTTTCTGCTGCTCCAGAGAAGCGGACACGGAGCAATGGATCCAAACTACAAGAAAGAAGATTCCACCTAAACATTAGGAAGAACTTCCTGACAGTAAGAGCTGTTCGACAGTGGAATTTGCTGCCAAGGAGTGTGGTGGAGTCTCCTTCTTTGGAGGTCTTTAAGCAGAGGCTTGACAACCATATGTCAGGAGTGCTCTGATGGCGTTTCCTGCTTGGCAGGGGGTTGGACTCGATGGCCCTTGTGGTCTCTTCCAACTCTATGATTCTATGATTCTATGGGCTGTACTTTGAGCCAGAAGGACAATAGACCAAAACCTGTGCAGGTGAAGACCTGATTCTGCTCGTTGCCATTGTGAATCAGATGGAAATCATTCATGAGGATGGCAATTCAGAGGGTGAGTGCAAAGAGCATAAAGCTGTTGTCTGAAGCAATTCTATCCCATCTAGCATTGCAATAAGAAGAGCAATGGGAAGACTAAAGACAGACTTTGGTTGAAGTTACCAGAGCTGATGACACCCGTCCGTTCTTTGTATTAGTTGGAAGGGCAGAGGAAGGAGTTGTGACTCCTGAACTGGCAAGAGAGGTTATGGAGAGATCCTGAGGGCCCTGACTTGGAATGAATATCCCACCTCTTTTGAGTTTTACCTAGGCTGAAAGGTGTCCCTGAGCTCCGATAGAATGTCTCTTGCTGGCCTGGATGGAGGCTGAAGAGCGTTGGGCAATTGTGCGCAGAAACCCAGTACAAAAGGGGAAATTTACATCTGTTGCATCATGTTGCCGGGAATCAAGCGCTTTGTGAAATCCATACAGCAACCTTGAGAGGAGAATTGCTTTCTGATAACAGAGAAAAGGAAAGGAGCTGAACAGGCAAAACCTAAGTTTGAACTGGGAGTCGGTCCCTGCCAATAATAATAATAATAATAATAATAATAATAATAATAATACCACCAATTACATGCCCTCTTAAACAATACAGTAGTAAAATCAGCAGCAACTAGACCCCTGACAACCTTCGAAAACCTCCTCCTGACAACAAAGGGACACGGCAAAGGGATGGTATCCACAATATACAAAATACTACTCCAAAACCCCACAAACCCGTAATCAACAGCCCCAGTGAAGAGGCTTAGTCATGTATTATTTTACTGTTGTTAGCCACTCTGAGCCCGGCTTCGGCTGGGGATGGCGGGATCTAAATAAAATTTTATTATTTTATTATTATTATTATGCTATCTGCGGACAAACCCCGGCTCCCTCGGCCAGTAAAGCGAGATGAGCGCCACAACCCCAGAGTCGTCCGCAACTGGACTTAACTGTCAGTAAAGCTCTTATTGCTTCACTTTAAAACTCTGCATTATTAATTTATGCTGCGCGTCACAAGAATGTTGTGAGGACGACATAAGCTATGAGATTAACCCCCCTCAGTGGACCAGAATGTGGTCCAACACCCCATTTAAATTTATATCAAAGAAAAGGAAATAACTCACTCTAAAACTCACCTACGGGTGACACGAATGCACCAACAGCTTTTGAATCGATATGGTTAACCTGATTCAAAAACACCCGCCCACCCCACTCACACATGAAAACAAAGTTCACCACAGCCAATCGCAAACAAGCAACCACACCCTAGGCCAACCCCCTCTCTCAACACAAGCACATAGCAAAGAGACCCTGCACAAGGGACCCTGACACAAAACCCCACACATACATTAAGTAAAATAGAAACATCACCACCGGACCCCACCCCCACTCACCATTTCCCCCTCCCCCTCTTTCCCCCTTTTCTTCCTAATGTAACACTAATGTCTCAAGAAATGAAACTGATCTGTAGAAAATGTAACTTGAAGAAAGAGACATTGCACATACATTCATACCTCGGGTTACAGACACTTCAGGTTGTGCTTTTTCGGGTTACGGACCGCCAAAACCCAGAAGTACCGGAACAGGTTACTTCCGGGTTTCGGCGGCAGCGCATGCGCAGAAGCACTAAATCGCACTTTGCGCATGCACAGAAGCACCAAATTGCAACCCGTGTGTGCGCCGATGCGGGTTGCGAATGCTGTGGATCCCGCACGGATCACATTCGCAACCCGAGCGTCCACTGTACTTTTGTAAACCAAGAAAATCTTTAATAAAAATACAACAACAACAATAGTACCCTGCCCATCTGACTGGTTTGCCGCAGCCACTCTGTATGGCTTTCAAGATATATCAACATAATAAAACATCTAGCCATCTAGCCCACCCGCTTCAACGCAGGAATACACATTATACATTAAAACGCTTCCCTATACAGGGCTAACTTCAGGTGTCTTCTGAAGTTACTCATCTCCTTGACATCTGATGGAAGGGCGCCACTACAGAGAAGGCCCTCTGCCTAGTTCCCTGTAACTTTTTTTCCTGCAGTGAGGGAACCGCCAGAAGGCCCTCAGAGCTGGACTTCAGTGTCCGGGCTGAACGATGGCCGAGGCCGTTTAGGGCTTTAAAGTTCAGCAGCAACACTTTGTATTATGTACTGAGTTGAATAGGCTCCAAAATGCAGCAGTCTGATTGGTCCTAGAACAATAGGATTCAGAATGCAGCAGTCTGATTGGTCCTAGAACAATAGGATTCAGAATGCAGCAGTCTGATTGGTCCTAGAACAATAGGATTCAGAATACAGCAGTCTGGTCCACAGGAGCCACCCAATCCAGCTCCAGGTGGAAGTGAATCTGCAACCTGATTGGCTTACGGGAGAATCCCGGAATTAGCCAATCACGTGAGGCCCATTGTGTAAATAATGTAAAGAAAGCAGACATTCTGGGGGAACTTCCATTCCTCCTCACCACTATGAGCTGAATAAAGAGCATGAAATCCACTCTCAACTCCGAGTATATTTCACTTTGAATTGTACTTGCAAATACTATCAGGGAGACAATGTCCATGCCTGACATTGCATGAGTTTCCAAGGCCCTGAAACAGCAACCGTCCAGATTTCCCCAATCGTGAATCATCAATACGACGCTTCTGCCCTAACTTCAATTTGTGCTCTACAAATGCTGAACGAAACGTATCAGCCCTTGAACTGGCATTTCAGCAGCACACAAAGCTAACCTATGCAGTGCCGGCTCCCTGATCCAACCGAATTCTAAACCAGCGCTGTTCACTGGAACAGGAAGGAGCCCAGCAGCACCCCAGTCGATGAGTTTCAAGTTCTGGCACCCGAACTCCATTTTAGCTGATGCGAATTTCTTACGCGTGCAAAACTTGCCTTGCACAAGTGAAAACCTGCCTGTCTCATAGCTCCCTAGTCACTGCCTTTTCCTGACCCCTGGTGAAAGCTTGTCACTTCTGCCTCTTGGATATAACCTCTCCCCCACGGCTGGATTTAGGTTTGATGAGGCCGTAAGGTAATGGGACCCTTTATATGTCCAGCTGCCCTTTGTCAACAACAAATTGTCCCTGTTTTTTGTGTTGAATATATGCTATATGGTAATTTATGGACCTAGTAGGTAGCTAAAGCCATTTGCACACAACAAAATATGTATTTTTTCAAAGTAATTGCTCAACTGAAATACAATTAAGAAATATATCCTCAGGTGTCAGTACTGGAGACACTCTAATAATAATAATAATAATAATAATAATAATAATAATAATAATACCCTGCCCATCTGGCAGGGTTGCCCCAGCCACTCTGGGGGGCTTCCAACATATAAAAAAATAATATAACATCAAACATTAAAAACTTCCCTAAGCGGGGCTGCCGTCAGATGTCTTCTAAAAGATAGATAGTTGTTTATTTCCTTGACATCTGATGGGAGGCCGTTCGACGGGGGGGGCCACCACTGAGAAGGCCCTCTGCCTGGTTCCCTGTAACTCCACTTATTTCAGTGAGGGAACTGCCAGAAGGCCCTTGTTGTTAAGGTCCTAGGTTGCTGCCTAATCCAAATTTTCCCTCTTTCCGCTCCCTCAATTTTCAGGCAATGAGCAAGGCAATGAGAATTGCAAGGAGTCGCCTGTGGTGCCATCGGAACCAACTGAGCAGGAGTCTGCAAAAGAGCCATTTGGTTTGCTGTGTGCTGCCTTTGTCAAATCGAAGAACAGGATGAAGAAATCTGCTCCTTCTCCAGATTCCGACCCAAAGGAACCCCTAATCAAACCCACCAAGAGGAGAAACCACATAACTGCACAGATTGTAGAAAAAGTTTCAGTGACAATGGTGATCTTGGCTCACATCAGAGAACCCACATCGGTGAAAGATCCTGTAAGTGCCTGGTATGTGAGAAAGATTTGACGTTTTCATCCCCAAAAAGTTTTTGATTTGAGTTTCTACTGAAATGAGGCTGCATTTTAATGTTATACTTAATCTTGTTTTAAAGTTGTATTTTAAAGGTAAGGGTACCCCTGCCCATACGGGCCAGTCTTGCCAGACTCTAGGGTTGTGCGCCCATCTCACTCTATAGGCCGGGGGCCAGCGCTGTCCGCAGACACTTCCGGGTCACGTGGCCAGCGTGACAAGCTGCATCTGGCGAGCCAGCGCAGCACACGGAACGCCGTTTACCTTCCCGCCGGTAAGCGGTCCCTATTCATCTACTTGCACCCGGGGGTGCTTTTGAATTGCTAGGTTGGCAGGCGCTGGGACCGAGCGACGGGAGCGCACCCCGCCGCGGGCATTCGAACCGCCGACCAAGCGATTGGCAAGTCCTAGGCGCTGAGGCTTTAACCCACAGCGCCACCCGCGTCCCCTACAAGTTGTATTTGTTAGGAGAGGCTCAGAACTTACAGGGTTAAGAGTTCTGAGTGATGACGCCTCACATTCTGAGGGCGGGTTTAGAACACTGAAGGGAGGGTTTTCCTGTGTTCTCTCAGTCAGTGTGCGTGTTAGCTCCGTGGAGAAAGGAGCAAGATGTGTGCTCTGTCGCCTGGCAGGAGATTTATTGCTGTTGTGTTTTGCTAAGGAATAAAGACTTTAAGATAAGGAGACTGCTGCGTTTCAGCCTGAATTATTGCCTTCACACGAAGAACGTTTCCTGCTTCTGTTCCGCTGTGTTTACGCTCTGCTGAGTCAAAGGTCCCAGGGGGGAAGTCCAGAGCCGCGCAGGAAGTGTGCCAGACCCCCGGACGTCATTGACCCCCAAAGTATTTTACTGGTAATTAATTGTTTTTATACCTGGTGTTAGCTGCCCTGAGCCCGGTCTTGGCTGGGAAGGGCGGGATATTAATTAATTAATTAATTAATTAATTAGCTTTTTGTGTTGCATTGTTGCATACTGGCACTTTGTGATATTGCGGTAAAAGCATGGGTCGAATAAAACAGAACATTGAGATGTGTGATTAAATATTGCCCTTTCTGATGTCAAACTGTTTTGCCTCCCCCCCCCAAAAAAATAAAAAAGTGTGCTTGCTGCCATCCCATTTCTCAGATTATTGATAAGAAATAACAGTTTAGACCAAATTTTTTTGGCCACCGACTTCTTGGTACCATACAGTCATCCCCAGTGCCACCGTGCGCTATGAAAAAAGTGTTATTTGGAATAGATAGATAACTTTATTTGCATTAGCCAATGGCCATAGCAAGTTTTTCGGAATAGTTGTTTGCATGTCCCACAAAGGAAGATAACACAATAAAATTCAGAACAGTAAGAATGAATTGCACATTTATTCAAAATCCAATAATTAATTAATTCAACGAAACTGATGAATTTGATCTGGTGATGCTAGCTTTTCAAAGTCTATGATAGTTATTTACATCTCCAATAGGTAAAGGTAAAGGACCCCTGGATATTTAAGTCCAGTCAAAGATGGCTATGGGGTTGCGGCGCTCATCTCACTTTTAGGCCGAGGGAGCCAGCATTTCTCCACAGACAGCTTTCCAGGTGATGTGGCCAGCATGACTAAACCGCTTCTGGCGCAACAGGACGCCGTGACGGAAACCAGAGCATGCAAAAATGCTGTTTACCTTCCCGCTGCAGCAGTACCTATTTATCTACTTGCGCGGGTGTGCTTTTAAACTGCTAGGTTGGCAGGAGCTGGGACAGAGCAATGGGAGCTCACCCCATTGGGGGGATTCGAACCTCCGACTTTTTGATCAACAAGCCCAAGTGGTTCAGTGGTTTAGACCTCAGCACCACCCGCTGCCTCGTCTCTAGTGCCCTCCTAGGTAATCCCATTGCCCACCCCCGGGGGGGCACTACCACCCCATTTAGGAACCACTGATTTGGATTGAGCATTTTGTGATTGGGAGTGGGGAAGCATCTTGAGGCATTTGGGCAAGGAGGCAAGTAGAGGAGTTAAAAATTCTAAAAAGCTTCATTTGCTGGAAATGTTTTGGTTGGCCCAACCCATTAAGAAAAACACAAATCCCAGACTACGGCACATTACGGTGCTGGGTGACCAGCCCTTTTGTTACAGGTTAATGGTATAGAAATGGATGGTGGATGTGTCTTCAGTAGGAGCTTCTGGTTAGGAGACAGAGAGGAATCGGAGATGCTCACCAGAGTGTGTGTCTTCCCACAGGAGGCTGTGGTGACCACCAAGTCTGGTAGCTTTAAAAGACGGTTTAAGACAAATTCATGGGGAGGCAGGGAGACTCCAAGATCAGCTGGGTGGGTGACATCAGCCTCAGCCCAGTATAGCTGAAGGAGCGCCTCCATCCCCATCATTCAGTGAGGTGCAGCTCCGAGGGCCTTCTGGCAGCTCCCTCACTGTGAGATGTGAGGTCACAGGGAACCAGGCAGAGGGCCTTTTTGGTGGTGGCACCTGCCCTGTGGAATGCCCTCCCACCAGATGTCAAGGAAATAAACAACTATCTGACTTTCAGAAGACATCTGAAGGCAGCCCTGTTTAGGGAAGTTTTTAATGTTTGATGTTTTATCGTCTTTTTAATATTCTGTTGGCAGCTGCCCAGAGTGGCTGGGGAAACCCGGCCAGATGGGCAGGGTATAAATAATTGATGATGATGATGATGATGATGGTTCTACATAGGCTGCTCACACAACCAAAGCAACCAGAGTTCACCCCCACCTATCAGCTGATCGAGAGGGCTTTAAATCCTGATCAGTTTGGTTGTGAATGTCTGATCCCCTCCAGAGTTCGGCAAGGCTTAGAAAAGCCTTGTGGGGCCTGCCTGGTGTTTTTACATGAGTAGAATGTGTGCTTTTATTTAAAATGCATCTGTGGGGCAAAGGAATTCGTTCATTTTTTTTCTCCAAAATATACTCCAGCCCACCACATGGTCTGAGGGACGGTGGACCGGCCCACGGCTGAAAAAGGTTGCTGACCCCTGACCTAATCCATTCCTGGACAGTTTGCCATTGTCCATCGGATGAATGCCTGCCTGGCACCCATTTGCCAAGATGCCAGTGCAAGAAGCTGCTGTGTATGTGATCCCAGGTTTCAGGGATCATGGGTGCCCACACCCGACTCCCCCCCTTCGTAAGCCATTCCTTTCCTGAACAGAACAAAGTTGGAATGGTACAATTCCACACTGGAGCTATTTTATATGACTTTCTAAAGAGTTCTCCCAGTGAGCCAGTAGGTAGATACATTTATCAGCGAATTGTTATATTTGGTAATGTGCAGCAGATGCCCTTTGAATAGAGATAGAAAAAACTGTGATGTTTCGTGGGGACATTTGCCGAAGTGATTGCGCCGATTTGGGTAGCCGGGTGTGTGTGTGTGTGTGTGTGTATGATATGCTTAGGAAAGCTTTTAATGTTTAATAAACTAATGTATTTTAAAATTCTGTTGGAAGCTGCCTAGAGTGGCTGGGGAAACCTAACCAGATAGGCGGGGTATAAATTATTATTATTATTATTATTATTATTATTATTATTATTATTATTATCATTTGCTGGAGGGGCAACCCCCCTCAATCTTTAAATACTGTATTTTTTGCTCTATAAGACTCACTTTTTCCCTCCTAAAAAGTAAGGGGAAATGTGTGTGCGTCTTATGGAGCGAATGCAGGCTGCGTAGCTATCACAGAAGCCAGAACAGCAAGCGGGATTGCTGCTTTCACTGCGCAGCGATCCCTTTTGCTGTTCTGGCTTCTGAGATTCAGAATATATTTTTTCTTGTTTTCCTCCTCCAAAAACTAGGTGCATCTTGTGGTCTGGTGCGTCTTATAGAGCGAAAAATACGGTAAATTCCTGCAACAGGTGGAAATGCAAACTGGGAACCTTGTGCTTTAGCAGAGGAGGAAGGAAAGGGGCTGCACGGTGTAGGTTTGCAGCCAAAAAGCCCACCCCCAATTTGGGGGAAAGTGGAGGGGGGTTGCAAACGAGACCCGACCCCCCCTTTCCCTCCCAGCAGGCTCCTCTCCTCTTCCTTTCAGTGTCTGATCTTTTCTCCTTGCATCCTGGACCCAAAATGCATTCACCAGCTCCCTTGCAGATATTTTTTATTTATTTGTTGTGGTGGTGGGGGGGATAGAAGAAGGAAGGATCTAGATGGGGGGGGGGAGGAGGGCAGGAAGTGAAGGCTTCATGGCCTCTCTAGGCATCCGGCTCTCTCTCCCTCCTTAACCCTGTGTTGGGTTGCTCTCCACAGGAAACAAAAAGAGGGGGGGAAGGAAAAGTGGGGTAAGCTTTCCACGCTCCCCTTGGGAAAACATAAACAAATACAGCAACAACAAAACAAAGGGATTTTTATTTTATTTCTGTTTTTTGCAGGCAGCGGGCTTGCTTTTTCCTCACGCCTCTGCTGGGCTTCTTTGCATCTAAGCAAAGTGGGTTTTTCTCAGTTAGAATTGCAAACGGAATTGCAATGATTGCAAAAATGGGGATATAAATATATATATATAGAGAGAGAGAGAGATTAGCAATTTTTTTTTTTTTGCAATAATTGCAATTCTGTTTGCAATTCTAACCGCGAGGTTTGCAAAACCTCTTTGTTTGCTTCCTTCGGGCGAGAGAGAGAAGAAAATGGGTTAATTGGGGGGGGGAGTCGCCTGCGCTTTCCTAGACTGGCACCGAGGAGGAAGAAGAGGAGGAGGAGGAGGAAGCGGAGACGGGAAGGTCACTTCCTCCCCCTTTTTGGGAAAGTTGGGAGGGGTCTGGTGAGTGAAATGGGAGAACTGGGGGGAACTGGGGGACGTGCGGGTGGGGGAGGGGGTGGGCCGGAGGAGGAACGGTGGTCCTTTAGGGGTCGGGGAAGGTCCTGGGGAGGAAAGTGGGGCGAAGGCAGAGTGGGGGGGGGGGGGGAGGTTGTCGCTGGACCTTTTGTGGCGCAATCGCGCGACACGGTTGCAATAGCAGCGCAGGAGAATCCCTTTGATCTCCCACCCCTCCCCCCGCTCCTATCATAATCATCATCATAAACAATCCAGGCAGGGAAAGAAAAGCCCCCCCCCCATTTCATTGGATCGTGCTCTTCCCTCTTGTCTGATGCAAACTCTTGACTCCGGGGAGTGGAGGGGGTGTCACAATTTTTGTGGGCTTGGGGAGACCACCCCCCGCTCCCGGGGTTCAAACCTGAAATTGTCGGTGCATCTTTGGGGGCGGGGAGCCTCAGCTGCTGCGGACAGATGGGGGCGGGGTGGGCCACGTCTTGGCCCCCCCCCCCGGGATCTGGGGAACGCAAAGGAGGCCGTGTGGGGCAGGAAAGAGGTGGAAAGGGGCGCGGGGTGTCACTGGCAAAGCGCCTGCGTTGCATTATTATTAATATTATGTATTACTACCACAGGAGTCTGCATTATATAAGCCTCTGCTTCGTTCAATGCATTGTTAATAGTATTGTTGCAATGTGCATTATTGGCGGTGGAAAATGACGACAGCGGTCATCAAGTCCAGCCCCCTTGTACTGCAACCGTGCTCTGCGTCACGATGCAATGTTATTCTTGGACGTTCATAATAATAGCAATTAGACCGATGAATAACGTCTCCATGCGACTTATCAGGGTGGGGGGAGCTGGGATGCTTTAACTGCCAGCGTCAGACCTACTGGACCGTCTAGCTCAGGGGTCAGCAAACTTTTTCAGCAGGGGGCCGGTCCACTGTCCCTCAGGCCTTATGGGGGGGCGCGGACTATATTTAGAAAAACAAAAAAATGAACAAATTCCTATGCCCCACAAATAACACAGAGATGCATTTTAAATAAAAGCGCACATTCTACTCATGTAAAAACGTGCTGATTCCTGGACCGTCTGTGGGCCAGATTTAGAAAGCAATTGGGCCGGATTCGGCCCCCAGGCCTTAGTTTGCCTACCCATGATCTAGCTCAATAGTGCCTGCACGGACTGGTAGCAGCGGCTTTCCAGAGTTTCAAGTAAAGGCCCCACCCCCCAAAAAAACAACTGGAGATGCTCCCCAGGGGTTGAATCCCGGGACTTAATGCAAGCAAAGCACATGCTTTGTCGCCAACCTGTGGCCTTTCAAACTGCTATGAGATACGCCTCCCATTTTTCATGGCCATTGGCTGGTGGATCGGGCCAAAGGTGGGGTGATCCTAGTCCAAAATCCTGTTCTCACAGTGAGTCCCAGGAATGTAAACCACGTTTATTTATTTTTTAATTTATAGTGGTTGGCATTTTAAAAAAAGTAAATAAAAATAAACTGGTGTTATTCAGAGACATATTAGCTCCGACAGTGGAGCAGCTAGTAACACACCAGTTGCAAAGTACTGAATTCATAGAGTTTTTTGTGGCAACACAGAAAGCCCTGAATGGTTTGTTCTCCCTCCTCTATTACGGGCCGGATGCCTCCGGAAAAACCCAGTTCCTGGGACTCTGAATAGGGGAGAGTGCTGATGGTTTGTGGGACATCCCTTAATGGTTACACAGCTTTTGCCACTGTGAGAACAGGGTGCTTGGGCTGGGTGAGCCTCTGTTTCGGCAGAGCCAGCTGCCTCAGGATTCTTCTGTATATTATAAAACCCTAGAATCATAGAGGTAGAAGGGACCCCAGGGTCATCTAGTCCAACCCACTGCAATGCAGGAATCTCAGCTAAAGCACCGATGACAGATGGCCGTTCAACCGCTGCTTAAAAACTGCCAGGGTTCTCCACGTACATCGTTGGTACTTCAGGTTGTGTTTTGTTGCGCCTAGGAAACGTCAACCCACTTTAGTCAGTCATGGGTCTGGCTTAGTTCAGGCAGAACCAGATGCCACTTCCTGATTGGCTCGCTCTCCTCTCAGTGCTTCATCCCATGGGCTGTCTCTTGTACCTGTCTCATTAGACCAAAAGGACTCTTCTCTTCAGACCACAGGAGGCGGGGCCTTTGATTGGTTCGCTCTCCCCACAGCGCTCTCCCATGCCTGTCACATTAGACCAGCTTTTCCTGCTGTTTCATCTCCCAATACAGAACCAGGGCGCCCCAACTGACATTCCCTCAATAAAATAAAACCGACATTTTCACCAACCGTACACCCAAAACAGCTCCAGAGCACCCATTTTTCTTTTACTGCTTAATAATAATAATAATAATAATAATAATAATAATATCTAGCTCAGTTTCCCCAGCCACTCTGAGCAACTTCCGACAAATAAAGGTAAAGGGACGCGGGTGGTGCTGTGGGTAAAACCTCAGCGCCTAGGACTTGCCGATCGCATGGTCGGCGGTTCGAATCCCCGCGGCGGGGTGCGCTCCCGTCGTTCGGTCCCAGCGCCTGCCAAACTAGCAGTTCGAAAGCACCCCCAGGTGCAAGTAGATAAATAGGGACCGCTTACCAAAGGGAAGGTAAACGGTGTTCCGTGTGCTGCACTGGCTCGCCAGATGCAGCTTGTCACGCTGGCCACGTGACCCGGAAGTGTCTGCGGACAGCGCTGGCTCCCGGCCTATAGAGTGAGTTGCGCGCACAACCCTAGAGTCTGGCAAGACTGGCCCGTACGGGCAGGGGTCCCTTTACCTTTAAAGGGACCCCTGACCGTTAGGTCCAGTCGTGACCGACTCTGGGATTGTGGCGATCATCTTGCTTTACTGGCCTAGGGAGCCGGCGTACAGTTTCCGGGTCATGTGGCCAGCATGACTAAGCCGCTTCTGGTGAACCAGAGCAGCGCACAGAAACGCGGTTTACCTTCCCGCCGGAGCGGTACTTATTTATCTACTTGCACTTTGATGTGCTTTTGAACTGCTAGGTTGGCAGGAGCTGGGACCGAGCAACAGGAGCTCACCACGTTGTGGGGATTCGAACCGCCAACCTTCTGATCGGCAAGTCCTAGGCTCTGTGGTTTAACCCACAGCACCACCCGCATCCCCTCTGACAAATATAAAAGCATAATAAAACACCAAACATTAAAAACCTCTCTACAGGGCTGCTTTCAGATGTCTTCTAAAAATTTTGTCATTCTTTATCTCCTAGTCATCTGGTGGGAGGGCTTTCCACAGGGAGGGCACCACCACCAAGAAGGCTCTGTCCCTGGTTCCCTGTAACCTCGCTTCTCGCAGTGAGAGAACCAGCAAAAAACCTCAGTGTCTGGGGTTGAGCGATGGGGGTGGAGACAATCCTTCAGGTCTACTGGGCCGATGCCGTTTAGGGCTTTCAAGGTCAGCACCAACACTTTGATTTGTCCTCAGAAATGTACTGGGAGCCAATGTAGGTCTTTCAGGACTGGTGTTATATGGTCTCAGCGGCCAGTCCAGTTGCCACATTCTGGTTTAATTGTAGTTTCCGGGTCACCTTCAAAGGTAGCCCCACGTAGAGCGCATTGCAGTAGTCCAAGCGGGGGATAACTAGAGCATGCACCACTCTGGCGAGACAGCCTACGGGCAGGTAGGGTCTCAGTTGGCATACTCAGTTGGAGCCAGAAGACCCTTGGAGCTGGACTGCTTGCACGCTTCTGGTTGCAGGATGCAGGCTTAGATGGATATCAGGTGTGATCCAGCACCTGGGGAAGCTGCTCTCATAAACAACGTCCTCCTTGTTCTTACAGGCTCACTAAGGAAGCCTCGGCTGCAGAGGGTGCTAGTTGCTGTGACGGAAGCAGAAGCCTTTTGTGGTCGGGATCTCTGAGCACCGGTGCAGAGCGATCCGGCAGACTCTCATCTGTGAGACCAGAGCAACAGTTGAGTGGGGAGGCTGGAGGATCTTTCCCTGCCCTGCCTTCCTCTGTCACGAGGGCAGGAGATGGAGGGAGGTTGATGGTGTGTGGGATGAAAGAGGACCAGGAGATATCTGGAGGTCAATGTCTGGTAAAGGGGTTCTGCTTAGAGATTCCAGCTTTGCATAAGTGAGCCGGCCGGTCTTCAGTTTTCTGTGCCGGGAGTGAGGATGGCACCCATAGCTCAATTGGCAGAACACTTGGTTTGTATGCAGAAAAGCCCCTCCCTAGGATCACTCGCCGAAGTGTCCCATTAAATGGGTGCCATTTAGCAGAGCTGGAAGAAGCCAGTTGGAGGAGAGGTTTTTCCTGGGCTTTTGTGAGTTAAACCACAGAGCCTAGGACTTGCCGATCAGAAGGTCGGCGGTTCGAATCCTGAGACGGGATGAGCGCCCGTTGCTCGGTCCCAGCTCCTGCAAACCTAGCAGTTCAAAAGCACGTCAAAGTGCAAGTAGATCAATAGGTACCGCTCCGGCAGGAAGGTAAATGGCATTTCCGTGCGCTGCTCTGGTACACCAGAAGCGGCTTAGTCATGCTGGCCACATGACCCGGAAGCTGTACGCCGGCTCCCTTGGCCAATAAAGCGAGATGAGCACCGCAACCCCAGAGTCGGTCACAACTGGACCTAATGGTCAGGGGTCCCTTTACCTTTATAGGCGGAGGGGCAATGAACATGGTACATCCCATCAAGTCACTTTGGAAGTGGGTGTGGGATCTAAAGACTCCTGCTTGCAAAGCCTTGGCAGAGAGAACAGCGAGCAGAAACCTTTATTTGCGCCCACCGGTCTCACAGAGTTGTTTTTACTATTAATATTGATTAATTTTGTATACCGCCCTCCATCCGTAAATCTCAGGGCGGTTCACAACATAAAAATACAATATAAAGAAACCAGCAGAAGCAACATTTATATGTTTATTTCCTAATATTTACACATTGCTTGATTGAAAGGAAAAAAAGTTTTTAGGGGCTAACCAGGTTGGGATAGCTGGGATAGCAGGCTTGTTGGGTTTTGAATGTCTTATGTAGATTTTTCAATTTCGTTGTTCTGTATGGGACAATGACAATAAAGATTATCGTATCGTGTAAAAAAAAAAAAGCCTTGAGGGAGTTTACAAAAAGAATAAACCAGTAAAATTATCAATAAATAAGAATAACAATAAGACTAAAAGCAGTTAAAAACAAACTTTTGTAAAGCTTTCAAAAAGAATTAAACGAGAAACTAAAAACAGATTAAATACATGTCCGTGTCCTGTGGCTCTCGGGTCTCTCTTTTCTTTTTCCTTTCCTTCAGAGAGAGAGGCATCAGTTGAATTGCCAGGAAACCCGTTGACCTTGTGAGACAGAGAAGGAGCAAGAATGAAAGTGAAGCTGGAGCAAGGAAGTCCTTTGGAGTCGTACGGGGCTCCGCTTGAGCACGAAGAAAAGTTTAGTGTGCAAAGCCAAGCAGGCGACCAATCTGGGAAGGGGGCAGGAAGAGACCCTCACGCCTTGGAGGCCAGGGGCAGCGGGGAATTCTGGGTAGGAAGCGTGCAGGAGATCCTGGCCGGGGACACAGTCCGCTCAAAGGGACCATACCAGCGTTTCAAGCATTTCTGCTACCAGGAGGCCGAGGGGCCCCGCGAGGTCTGCAGCCAGCTCCACGACCTTTGCCGCCAGTGGCTGAAGCCGGAAAGGCTCACCAAGGCCCAGATGCTGGACCTGGTGATCCTGGAGCAGTTCCTGGCTGTCCTCCCCCCGGAGATGGAGAACTGGGTCAGGGAGTGCGGAGCGGAGACCAGCTCCCAGGCGGTGGCCCTGGCCGAAGGCTTCCTCCTGAGCCAGGCAGAGGGGAAGAAGCAGGAGGAAGAACAGGTGAGTATTTCATCCGGATCGCAGAGTTGAAAATGCTTGCTTCGCTTGCCAGCCCTCCTGATTCCCCCTTTCCAAACCTTTAAACCTTTTAACCTTTAAAGCCCTATACGGCCTAGGACCCTCGTACCTACGGGACTGCCTCTCCTGGTATGTCCCACGGAGGACCTTATGGTCTTCAAATAAAAACATCTTGGAGATCCCGGGCCATAGGGAGGTTAGGCTGGTTTCAACCAGAGCCAGGGCTTTTTCGGCCGTGGCCCCGATCTGGTGGAACACTCTGTCACAAGAGACTAGGGCCCTGCGGGACTTGATATCTTTCCACAGGGCCTGCAAGACGGAGCTGTTCCACCAGGCCTTTGGCCAAGGCACAGCCTGACCCCCTCCTTTGGCAATCCTCATAGCACTCTAGCCCAATGGTTGCCAGTAATTTGACTCTGAATTGATTTTAGAATTAATTGATTTTAGAATGTATTTCAATTAATTGATGGTGATTTTATTTAAACTGTGTTATTTTTACCGTTGTTAGCTGCTCTGAGCCCAGCTTCGGCTGGGGAGGGCGGGATATAAATAACAATAACAATATTATTATTATTATTATTATTATTATTATTATTATTATCATGCACAAACCTCAGTAATGCCCAGGGCCGGATTACCAAATAGGCAGAGTTGGCACCAGCCTATGGGTCCCACGTCTCCCTTGACTCAGAAACCTACATCTTGGGGGGGCGGAGCAAGATTTTTACTGCCTAGGGGCCTTCAAAGGGTTTAATCCGGCATTTCCAGACACCATCGTCATCACCATCATAATTTATTATTTATACCCTGCCCATCTGGCTGGGTTTCCCCAGCCACTCTGGGCAGCTCCCAATGGAATATTTAAAACACGATAAAACATCAAACATTAAAAACTAAACATCCCCACTCCCACTAATCTCTTCACTCACCAACACCTCCCCCCCCCATAAAATTGTTTTATTTTCATTTCTTCATTTCAACAATTTTTATTGTGGTTCCCAAACTTATAGCCTCCGCCACCATATACATTTTATTTCTATAATCGCACACCCAGTGCGCCCCCTCCCTATAAAAAGCATTATTTAGTGTAGTGGTTTGCACAGCCCGCCAAGGAAGATAGTAACACAATAAAATAAATGGGCAATAAAATTCAAAGCAGTTCAAACCCTCTGCAATGGCAGGATCACAGCTTAGCAAGACCTCCCCTCCTCCACACATCTCAAACACTGTAGAGCTACCGTATTTTTCCGTGTATTACACACACCCCGAGGTATAATACGCCCCCTATATTTGGGGACTCCAAATTCAGAATTTGGTATCTGAAGAAGTGTGCATGCACACGAAAGCTCATACCAAGAACTAACTTAGTTGGTCTTTAAGGTGCTACTGGAAGGAAAAAAATTTTTTGTTTTGACTATGGCAGACCAACACGGCTACCTTTCTGTATCCAAATTCAGAGTTGTTGAGCTTTTTTGGGGAGATGGTTGTTGAACTTTTTTTTACGGGAAACTCGCTCTCAAGGCTGTGTCGATAAATACACCTTTCCCCACACCGCCAGAAGCAGCCAATCACCAGCACTACAGCCAGTCAACACGAGCTCTTGCCGCAGCCAACAATAACACGCCCTATAGCCGCTGACAATCTCCAGCTCGCGGCAGCAATCAGTCCCACATCCCCACTTTGCACTATCTGTGTATAAGATGCCCCCCAATTTTTCAGATGGTTTTTTTTTTTTTTTTAATAAAAAAGAGCTAGTCTTATACAGTCATATCTCAGGTTACAGACGCTTCAGGTTGCACGTTTTCAGGTTACGGATGTGCCGAAACCCGGAAGTACCAAAGCAGGTTACTTCCGGGTTTCGGCGCATGCGCAGAAGTGCTAAACCTGGTATGCCCCACGGAGGACCTTAAGGTCCATAAATAGCAACACCCTAGAGGTCCTGGGCCCTAAGGATGTCAGATTAGCCTCAACCAGAGCCAGGGCCTTTTCAACTCTGGCTCCAGCCTGGTGGAACGCTCTGCCTCATGAGACCAGGGCCCTGCAGGATCTGATTTCTTTCCGCAGGGCCTGTAAGACAGAGTTGTTCCGCCTGGCCTTTGGCTTGGAGTCAATTTGATCCCTTCCCCCTCTTTCTTTTTTCTTTTTTCTTTTTTCCTTTTTCCTTCTGTGATGGAACTCCTATTTGGGGACTTCCCTGGCTTTTTTCTGGCCCACGTAGGGCCAGTCTGGATAGTTGGCCTTGGTGAAGGCTTGACATTTTCATCCCCCCAAAAGTTTTTGATTTGAGTTCCTACTGAAATGAGGCTGTATTTTAATCTTGTATTTTAATCTTGTTTTTAAGTTGTATTTCAATCAATTGTTTTATACCTGGTGTTAGCTGCCCTGAGCCCGGTCTTGGCTGGGGAGGGCGGGGTATAAATAAAATTTATTGTTATTATTATTAT
This sequence comes from Podarcis raffonei, assembly GCF_027172205.1. NCBI lineage: Eukaryota > Metazoa > Chordata > Lepidosauria > Squamata > Lacertidae > Podarcis > Podarcis raffonei. Next base: position 123,386,918 of record NC_070603.1, read on the forward strand.
AGAAGTGCCGAATCGTGACCCGTGCGTGTGCAGATGCGACGCTGCGGATTGTGAATGTGCCTCCTGCACGGATCACGTTCGCAACTCGAGCGTCCACTGTATATGGAAAAGTATGGTACAGTGGACCCTTGGGTTACATACTGCTCTGGATACGTAATCTTCGAGTTGCGAAAGCGGCAAACCCGGGAGCGTATTCTTTTGGGTTTTGCCGCATGTGCAGAAGCGCTCTATTGCATCGTGCATGCTCTCAGAAGCGGCGCCTCTGGTTACGGATTTTTCAGGGTGCGCACGGACCCCCGAAATGAATTAAATTTGTAAAAAGTAGGTCCACTGTGTTTCCAATCACTGTGGGCAATGCACTGGAGGAGTAGAGGAGTAAAAAGTTTCACACTCTTCTTGGGCTCGCATGTTAATATGGAATTTTTCTTCCTCCACAAGGTTCCTGTGTCCTTTGAAGAGGTCCCTGTGCCTTTCACCAAGGAAGAAGAGGAAGAATGGGCACTGCTGGACCCAGGCCAGAACGCCTTGCCCAGGGAAGTCTTGGTGGAAGACTTTGGGAATCTAGCCTCGCTAGGTAAGTTTTTGCTCTGAGTTGTTAATATGAGTTCCTTCTCATATATATATATATATATATATATATATATATATATATATATATGTATACAGTGGCACCTCTGGTTGCGAATGGGATCCGTTCCGGAGGCCCATTCGCAACATGAAAAGAGCGCAACCCGCAGCGGCGCGTCTGCGCCCACATGGGTTGCGATTCACTGCTTCTGCACATGCGCGTGATGTCATTTTGCACGTCTGCGCATGCACGAGTGGCGAAACCCAGAAGTAACACTTTCTGGTACTTCTGGGTCACCGCGGGACGTATCCTGAAAGAATGTAACATGAAGCAAACGTAACATGAGGTATGACTGTATATAATTTTTATAAAGTTTTTCTGTTTTACATTTTAAAATATTCATTTAAGCAATCTCAAATCAATGACTTCCCTTCTCTTTCTGTGGTTCAATTTACATACCATAAATCCTTGCATATTTTACAAAAGCTAAACCATTGAGTGTTCCATTATTACTTCCATCAAAGCTTGTCTACGCTGTTGAATTTACCTTAATGCTGCCAGCATTCTGAAGTGTACACAATTTCCCCCGCCATATATCCAATAAACATTTTCCAATCTTCTTTAAACCTATGTTCTTCTTGTTCTCTTATTCTATATGTTAAATCTGCAAGCTGCACATATTCCATCAATTTGCCACTCTTCTTTAGTTAGGACTTTGCTCGTTTCCCATTTTTGGGCCAACATAACATGGGCCACTGTAGTGGCATACATAAATAGTCTTTTTTGACACCTGGGAATTTCTGTGAGTTATTCCCAACAGAAAGGACTCTTGCTCTCTATTGCAAGTGAAGATTTCACCGGGGAGGTCTGTGGCCTTGCTGGAGGGTTGCAGGGGGCTGCTATTGAGCATCTTTGGACCTTGAGCTCGTTTGGAGGTTCTAGCAGGGGAGCGCAGCTCTCGTATACCCTTGACCGAAGAACGGTACACTCCTTCTATTTGGGATGGTCGTCCTCTTCCACCGAGCGCGCAGCTTCGGGAGGGACGCACATGGAGCGGTGAGGGAGGAAGGGGACACCCGCCCAGCCAGCCAGATCAGCCGAATCAACCCTGGCGATCAATGGGGCGACAGATGTCGCAGCCAGATCGCCCTCACATCCCTGGACCTGCTCCATTATCTTCTTTTTTTTAAAAAAAAAGATATTTATTAAAGTTTTCAATTTTTTATGCAAACAAAAACAAACAAACAAACAAATTTAAAAAACCATATAGTTCATAATACATACTTTTCAATAACATATTTCTCTGACCTCCTCATACCTCCCCTTCTTGTATTCCAGTTCAAATTATTTGTTCAGCAAATCCTTAACTTAAAGCATTACAGCTTATAATATCACCTTGTTTTCTATCCAATCCTTTTTTTCATATTCCTTTATATCATTACAGCTAGAAACCACTCAATTTCAATCCAGCATCATTCAACATTCCTTAATTTTACAATATTTCTGTAGATAGTCCTTAAATTTTTTCCAATCTTCTTCTGCCGACTCTTCTCCCTGGTCACGGATTCATTATCTTCTGGCCTGTCAGGATTTTGGAGTGTCTTCACAAGTAGGAAAAATCTGTACTTAGAATCATAGAATCATAGAGTTGGAAGAGACCACAAGGGCCATCGAGTCCAACCCCCTGCCAAGCAGGAAACACCATCAGAGCACTCCTGACATATGGTTGTCAAGCCTCTGCTTAAAGACCTCCAAAGAAGGAGACTCCACCACACTCCTTGGCAGCAAATTCCACTGTCGAACAGCTCTGACTGTCAGGAAGTTCTTCCTAATGTTTAGGTGGAATCTTCTTTCCTGCAGTTTGGATCCATTGCTCCGTGTCCACTTCTCTGGAGCAGCAGAAAACAACCTTTCTCCCTCCTCTACTTGGTGGTCCTCAGTCAGAGCTGAATGTTCTCAATGAGTATGAGTAGGTGGCTTTCAGGTTGGGGTTTTCATTCCTTGTGCTGAGATGTTACTGACAGGCCACCCATGGGTTCCAGGACGTAAGGAGAGCCATCATGGATCAGGCCAATGGCCCATCTATTCCAGCATCCTGTTCTTGCAGTGGCCAAGCATATACCTGTGGGAAACCCACAAGCAAGATTTGAGGAGAAGGTTGCACTCCTGTCATTTACAGCAACTGGTATTCAGAAGCGTAGGAACGCAGGTGACACTGTGGTCTAAACCACTCAGCCTCTTGGGCTTGCTGATCGGAAGGTCGGCGGTTCAAATCCCCACGACGGGGTGAGCTCCTGTTTCTCTGTCCTAACTTCTGCCAGCCTAGCAGTTCAAAAGCATGCCAGTGCAAGTAGATAAATAGGTATCACTGTGATGGGAAGGTAAACGGCGTTTCCGTGTGCTCTGGCACTCGTCACGGTTCTCCGCGCACCAGTAGAGGTTAAGTCATGCTGACCACATGACCCGGAAAACTGTCTGTGGACAAATGCCAGCTCCCTTGGCCTGAAAGTGAGATGAGCGCTGCACCCCGTAGTCGCCTTTGACTGGACTTAACCGCCCAGGGGTCCTTTACCTTTATTCAAAAACATTGCTGCCTCTGACTGTGTAGGCAGAGCATATTATTTTATTTTTTGTATTTTTTGTTTTTTATCAACAACCAAAACACAAACAGTGAAAACAAGCAGTGAAAACCCCCAGGCGGCTGATACATTGGGTATACATAATCAATAGTAACATATTCACATCAATCATATGTACAATTCTATATATCTTAACACTCTTCCCTCCACAAGGTTTCTTTAACTTTTAACATTTTAATTGCCCCAAATTGTTCAAACCTACCCAAATAATTCAATATCTTCTCAAACCAATCCTCCCCCTTCTCACTGACCTTAAACTCTTTCATTTTATGTATCCCCACAGTTAGATATTCTAAGATTATAATATTTTTCTATCTTTCTCTCCATTGGTTCACCCCTAGCTCTTCTGCATTTTTCCAGTTATTCGCTATAACCTGTCTGGCTGCAATTACCATCAATTTTACCCATTTACATTCCTCTTTTGTTTCTAACTCGTGCTACTCAGGCTAATATTATTTTATTATTATTATTATTATTATTATTATTATTATTATTATTATTGCCAGAAATTATTAAATTATATACAGTCCTTCATCAAGAGACCAATTTGGAGATGGTATTTAACACCAGTTAGATCAAATCAAATAAACAAGGAATATTTGGATTTATGTTGTAGGGGATGCCAGGAAACAGGGAATTATGTTCACATGTGGTGGGGTGTAAATATGAACAATTCTTTTTGGCAAAGGGTGTTTAAGGAGATAACAGAAATCACTGGGTTAAAGCTGACCGAAAGGCCAGAGGTAGCATTATTATCCATTTACGATGGGATGGCAGTTACGCAGGCTTACGATAGCTAGGAAGTGGAAGGGGCAAGCGGAATATAAAATGGAAGAATGGTATAAAGAGGTGTGGGATATATTTATTAATGATAAATTAATGTGTGCCATTAAGGTAAGACAGGGAATATGCAAGAGAAATAATTTTGAGGAGATATGGAGAGTGTGTGTAGGAGGAGTCAAATCGCAAGAGGGGTTGAAATTTTGGGAGGTTGGGTAGCTACTATGGAAAAGTCTCAGTGGTGGGGTGCAAATTTTTATTCTTACTTATTTAGGATTATTACTTTGTCCAAAAAAAAAGAGAGAGAGAGAGAGACCACAGGAAGGTTTACAACATAGCCCTTGAGGCTAGTAGTCGTCAGTAGCCCTACTCTCAATAAATTTGTCTAATTCTCCTTTCAAGCCAACCAAGTTGGTGGCCATCACTGTAAGAGTTGCATTCCAGAGGATTCCAGCAGGAAAACACTTGCAAGATTTTGAGTGTCATTTCCCTTATGGAAGCAGAAACCAATTTGAATGGGGATTTTGTCCACATTGCTGCCCAGTCTTCCTCATCTTTTTTTCCAACCTAGCGGTTCTTCTGAAGTCTTTGGCAGGGCCAAGGAAGTAGAACCACACATGTATTAATTTGTCACACCACTGGGTTGGCCTCAAACGTTCCTTCTCGCCTCTTTTCTTGACTCTCTTTCTGTTCCAACAGGTGGCGGATGGCCCAGTAAGAACAACAACAACAACAGACCCTGTGAGAGAAGCAAGCTTCAAGAAATGGAAGAGAACTTCAGAAATCCCGAGGGACCGACAGAACAGGAGGAAAACCAGGTGGAGAAGTGGCTGGATGAACCCGCCGCTTCCCAGGATGAAAACTTTCGTGAAATCGTGGTTCAGCCAGAAAAAACAAGAGGAACAAGAAGGAATGCCTGCCCGGCGCTTGTGAAAAACGCCAGTCACAAATCAGACGTTAACGGCCACTGGAAAGTTCACACGGAAGAGAAGCCGTACAAATGCATGGAGTGTGGAAAGAACTTCAGCCAGAGCACTCTCCTTAGGTTGCATCAGAGAATCCACACGGGAGACAAGCCCTACAGCTGCTCCGAGTGCGGCAAGAGATTTTACGACAGATCTCACCTCAACAGCCACAAAAGAACCCACACCGGGGAGAAGCCGTATAAGTGCTTGGAGTGCGGGAAGAACTTCAGCCACAAGGTGAACCTCACCTCCCACCAGAGGATCCACACAGGAGAGAAACCTTACAACTGCTCGGACTGTGGGAAGAGCTTTTGCGACAAGCAGAACCTTATCAGACACCAAAGAATCCACACGGGAGAGAAGCCGTACAAATGTATGGAGTGTGGGCAGAACTTCAGGCAGAGGGCAACCCTCACCTCTCACCAGAGAGTCCACACCGGGGAGAGACCCTACCAGTGCTTGGATTGCGGAAAGTGCTTTTTCAGAAAAGCGGAACTGAACCGACACCAGAGGATTCACAGGGGAGAAGAAAGGCCCGTCATCTCTTGGAGCGTCGAAATGGCATCAGACGGGGTGTCGATTTTATGTCCCATCAGAGAACTGGCACAGGAAAACCAGCCGATAACTCCCGTGATTAAACAAGAACAGTATTGCTAAATACTGTCAGAATAATTTGTCAGAATAATTTGCATGAGAGACACACACACACACACACACACTTTCCCCCCTGCCCCAATAAATGTTTGGGAGTGTAGAAAGAGCTTCAGCTAGAGCAGAACGTATAATGTACAGTATGCATACTCTGTGAGGAAACAAACTTTTAACGCAGACCATAACTGAGGCTGATGGACCAGGCTCCCTTCACGAGCAAAAAGTTGGTGTTCTATTCGGCTTCCGATGTGTAAATCTCTCATGTGCCTTACTGGGTCCTGTCATCACTTGCAAAAGCTGATTAGTCAGCCTGCTTCCTTTGTGCCTATTTTTCCTATTAAAATATACACATTTGACGCAAAAACAACTCCTGTCCATTGAACTGTAGTTTCTTCTTGGAGCGATACATATTAAGACACATTTCGCTAAGTAAGAGTTGTCATGCTTTTTGTAACTGGAATGGTGGACTTAAATGATCCTAGAATTATCCCAGTGTAGAAACAGTGGTACCTCGGGTTACAGACACTTCAGTTTACAGACTCTGCTAACCCAGAAATAGTACCTCGGGTTAAGAACTTTGCTTCAGGAAGAGAACAGAAATCGCGCGGCGGCAGCAGGAGGCCCCATTAGCTAAAGTGGTATTTCCGGTTAAGAACAGTTTCAGGTTGAGAACGGACCTCCAGAACGAATTAAGTTCTTAACCCGAGGTACCACTGTACGTTGAGGTTCCAGTTCCCAGATCCTGGTGTTGCTGGCTAAGGGTGAGTAGAGACGAAGAAGGGGCTCCCGGCAGTGTGAATGCTGTCCTGGAAGCCCCCAATTTAACGCCTCCTTCCTGCTGCATAGCAGCAACGCCAATACTGGAATACGCTACAGACATCGACTAGCAAAGGGATGGACTTTTCTGCCTGCAACCTATAATAGAGTGAGGCTCACTACGTACGTCTGTCAGGGGTGGGAAATCACAAGCCTGGGGGCCGAATGCGATCCACTGGGTCAGTGGTTCTCAACCTGTGGGTCCCCAGATGTTGTTGGACTACAACTCCCATCATCCATGAGCTCTGACCTTGCTAGCAAGGGGTGATGGGAGTTGTAGTCCAACAACATCTGGGGACCCACAGGTTGAGAACCGCTGCACAGGGTGTCTCTATCTGGCCCCTAGGGCTCACACCCCTTGCCGGCTCTGCTTTGCACCCACAAGTCAGTGGAGCCCTAATTATGTGTTGGATTTGGGCCAGAAAAAAGGAGAGGTAATAATAATAATAATAATAATAATAATAATAATAATAATAATAATATATTATTTCTACACTGCCCACCTGACTGGGTTTTCCCAGCCACTCTGGGCGGCTTCCAGCAAAAGATAAATACATTAAAACAACAGTCAATTAAAACTTCCCTAAACAGGGCTGCCTTCAGATGTCTTCTAAATGTCTGGTAATTGTTTTTCTCTTTGACATCTGGTGGGAGGGCGTTGCACAGGGCAGGTGCCACTACCGAGAAGGCCCTCTGCCTGGTTCCCTGTAGCCTCACTTCTCGCAATGAGGGAACCGCCAGAAGGCCCTCGGCGCTGCACCTCAGTGTCCGGGCAGAACGATGGGGGAGGAGACGCTCCTTCAGGTATACAGGATCAAGGCCATTTAGGGCTTTAAAGGTCAGCACCAACACTTTGAATCATGCTTGGAAACGTACTGGGAGCCAATGCAGATCTCTCAGAACCGGTGTTATGTGGTCCCAGCAGCCACTCCCAGTCACCAGTCTAGCTGCCGCATTCTGGATTAATTGCAGTTTCCGGGTCACCTTCAAAGGTAGCCCCACGTAGAGCGCGTTGCAGTAGTCCAAGCGTGAGATAACTAGAGCATGCACCACTCTGGCGAGACAGTCCGCGGGCAGGTAGGGTTTTAGCCTGTGTACCAGGTGGAGCTGGTAGACAGCTGCCCTGGACACAGAGTTAACCGCTAGAAGGCCCTTGGCGCTGGACCTCAGTGTCTGGGTTGGACGATGGGGGTGGAGACGCTCCTTCAGGTATTTATTATTATTTTATTAAAACCAGCTTTATATACCACTTAATCACCAGAGACTGCTAAGCCATTTACAAAAATCAGTATAAAATATTAGTTTTAAAAATGTTGGTTGTCATCCATCTGTTTTGGGAGACAATGTAGGAGTGCGCCTTTGGGGTTGAGGTCAGGCTGTTGGAAGGTTGCAGCGCCTGCAGTGGCTGTGGAGACCAACATGAGAGAGACATGTTTTGTTGCAGCCGGGGCAGAGGAAGGCTTCCGGTTGTGCTGCTGCAGATGCGCCATGGCATTTCTTCTCTCTGTGCTCCTCCCAGCCATTGTTCCTCTTCTGGTAACTGCTACGGATGCACAACTTGACTGCCTGTCTCCAGGCACTGTGGTCGTCTGGAAGGGATTCCAAAATGGCGGGGCTGATTTTGCCTGCCTTCATGTCACATTTGCAGACATTTTGGTTAATGCAGAGTTGGTCTGCCAACAGGCCTGGTGCCTGAAGCTAGCTCCCCTGTAGAGCACGATCTTGGGGGTCCTGCCATCTTCCATTCTGTGGGTATGGCCAAGCCAGTGTTAATCAATTTAAAATATTGGTAATTTGAGAATACTATTAAAATCAAATGTTAATTACTGTAGAAGTTGGTCTAAAATTTATCAAGATACAAATAAAATTGGGAGTTTTTTTATTTAAAAAATTGAAATCGTTTTTATTTGATTTTACAATACAAAATTATTAAAAAATTCAAATACATACCTATATGCAGAGTTTCCTCTGACTCTCAGGACTCCCCACCCTGGAGTCCCATTTTAACCATTTAAAACCGCATCGTCTTCCAAAACTGTTTGGAATATCAACCCATATTTTCCATGGTGGTTTTTACACTGCAAGTGAAAATCCTGCCAATACAGTGTGAAATATACTCAGAGTCGCAAAGTGATTTCATGCTCTTTATTCAGCTCATAGTGGTGAGGAGGAATGAATGTCCCCTCAAAGTATCTGCTTTATATACATTATGTACACAATGGGCTGCACATGATTGGCTAATTCCGGAATTCTACTGTAAGCCAATGAGGTTGTGGATTCACTTCTATCTGGAGCATGATTGGGTAGTTCCTGCCAACCAATCATACTGCTGCATTCTGAATCCTATTGTTCTAGGACCAATCAGACTGCTGCCTTTTGGATCCTATTGTTCTAGGACCAATCAGACTGCTGCAGTTTGGATCCTATTCAACTCAGTACATAACACAGTGTTACCTCAGGTTACAGACGCTTCAGGTTACACACTCCACTAATCCAGAAATAGTACCTCGGGTTAAGAACTTTGCTTCAGGATGAGAACAGAAATCGTGCTCTGGCGGTGCGGCGGCAGCAGGAGGCCCCATTAGCTAAAGTGGTGCTTCAGGTTAAGAACAGTTTCAGGTTAAGAATGGACCTCCGGAACAATTAAGTACTTAACCCGAGGTACTACTGTATTTCCATCTGCTTAACAGTGGTCTCTTAAATAACTTATAATTTTTTCCCATTATTTTGTAAAGTTTCTGTCTTCTTGGTTACTGAGTTTTCCAGTTTTCATCTCTGGGCTAGTAGCATCCGGGCGGCTGTAGTTGCATACATAAAAAGTCTTTTTCTGGTTCTTTGGGATGTCAGTACCTGTAATTCCTAATAAAACGCTTCTGGTTTTTTAACATAAGTTATTTTAAACATTTTTTTCCATTTCATTGTATATCATCTCCCAGAAAGCTTTTACCACCTTACAGGTCCACCACATATGACAAAAGGTAACTTTTTTTTCTTTACATTTCCAGCAGGTATTTGTACTTGTCCTGTACATTTTTGCCAGCTTAAAGGTAAAGGTACCCCTGACTCTGGGGTTGCGGCACTCATCTTGCTTTACTGGCCGAGGGAGCCGGCATACAGCTTCTGGGTCATGTGGCCAGCAGGACGAAGCTGCTTCTGGCGAACCAGAGCAGCGCACGGAAACACTGTTTACCTTCCCACCAGAGCGGTACCTATTTATCTACTTGCACTTTGATGTGCTTTTGAACTTCTAGGTTGGCAGGAGCAGGGACCGAGCAACGGGAGCTCACCCCGTCGCGGGGATTCAAACCGCTGACCTTCTGATCGGCAAGCCCTAGGCTCTGTGGTTTAACTCACAGCGCCACCCACCAGCTTAGAAGGAGTCAAATACCACTGGTACATCATTTTCATATAATTCTCTTTCAAAGTACAACAGGACATGAATTTCAGATCTGTTTTCCATAACCGTTCCCAATCTGCCACCTGGACGTTATGTCCCAAATCTGTTGCCCAGTGTATCATTACCGATTTGACCTGTTCACCTTTAAAAATTGGGAGTTTTGATCGCAAGTGCTCTACAAAAATATAAAAGGAAGCATTAGAATTATGGATAAAAAAATAGTTACATTCAAAATATTCAAGAGGTGATTGAAATGGACAGTAGCTAAAAAATGAAACACGCTTGTATAGACTTGCAAACACCTTTTTATAGGTAAAGGTACCCCTACCCGTACGGGCCAGTCTTGACAGACTGGGGTTGTGCGCCCATCTCACTCAAGAGGCCGGGGGCCAGCGCTGTCCAGAGACACTTCCGGGTCACGTGACCAGCGTGACATCACTGCTCTGGCGAGCCAGAGCCGCACACGGAAACGCCGTTTACCTTCCCGCTAGTAAGCAGTCCCTATTTATCTACTTGCACCTGGGAGTGCTTTCGAACTGCTAGGCTGGCAGGCGCTGGGACTGAACAATGGGAGCGCACCCCGCTGCGGGGATTTGAACCGCCGACCTTTCGATTGGCAAGCCCTAGGCGCTGAGGCTTTTACCCACAGCGCCACCCGCTGCCCCTCAAAACACCTTTTTAGGAGGTGCCAAAGAGCGCAGCAAAGATGTTTTTACTCTCTTACTCTCTTTCAAGCTAAGCAAATTGTTGCTGGCTCTGTTGCAGACCCACACTATGCGTCGAAGTGCATCTGACGCACATTTAAAGCACATAACTCCCACCCCACCTAAAAGCTTTCTTCACCCCCTCAGCCCTGCTATGTAAAGCTGGCCAAAGGCATTCCCAGCCACTGAGGCCACTTGGCCCTCTGGTGGCAAACCCTTGTATCGCCTGCCTTTCATAGGCTTCCTCCTCCTCCAGAAAAGGCATGTGTGTTTGTGGGGTGGGTGGGTGTTAGTGCTGAACTCCATGCACTTTTGGGAAGAGGGTGTTCTCTTTCTCTCTCTCTCTCTCTCTCTCTCTCTCTCTCTCTCTCTCTCTCACACACACACACACACCACCTGGAATCTATTGTTTTAACCCTGAGATGACCTCTTCCCCGGAAGGTTTCCAAATTCCTTGATTTGGAAATGCAAAAGTGGGATGATATTATTTTCATCATCATCAATTTTATTTATACTTTTCAGATATATACATTTCACTGATTTTACATTCATTTTGACATTTTAAAATGTGACTTCCTTCCCCCTCTTCCTGCAGTCCCTTAAATTCATTTTTTATATCTTCTGCCTATCCAAATTCATTTAATTTGCTCATTTAATTGTCTGCTTTAAATATATACTCTTATGAAACTGCAGGTTATTACAACAATCCTGCTCATGTTTTTATCTGTTTACAATTTATCTGTAAATATTCAATAAACCATTTCCATTCTTTTATAAAAAGGTTGTTATCTTTATTTCTTATTCTTCTGGTAAGTTTCGTCATTTCTGCATATTCCATAAGTTTTTGTATCCATGCTTCCTTTTGTTACCGGAAAAATCCGAGGGCTCCCTTGGACAAAAACAAAGACACCAACCAGAGTAAATTGGAGCAAATCAGCAGCCTGTAGGCTTGGCCTTTATTGACTGTTGCAACAGGGTGCTCCCCTCACTCGCAGGTGAAAGACCCCGAAAAATGGTGTGCAAGGTCTTATAAAAACTTTTGAAATTCCCATCCCCTACGTCAAGCCCACCCCCAGAAACATCATGCATACATTACAGAAAGGAGGGGTTGAGGGAGGGGTTGTGGTGGTAACCTGAGTGTCCTGTCACCTGGCTGGTTCCTCCTTTCCCCCCTCCCCATGAGTCACTTCCAGGAGACAAAGGGGAGTTTGCAGTTTCCTGCCCCCAGAGGGAAAAACTGATCATTGTCCTTTGTTCCAGTCCATGCTGAATCCACTCCTATATGCAAGTTCTTTGTGACCTTGATTGTCTTCTGTCTAGGACCATCAGGGTTGGCATAGCAACTGGGCAGGGCTCCTGTGGATGTGCTGGGATGGTGAAGGGATTATGGCTGGCCTGTATCAAACCTTCCCCATTTTGTAGTCCTTCCTTCATGGAGTAAAATAAAAGTGGAACAGTGCAAATCCGATGTATGGTTGATTTTCTATGAATTTATAACAGAAGCGTAGCGTATGTAGTGTGTGAGTGTGAGTGTGTGTGAAGTTTGTACAAACTGAATGATGGGGGGGGGGGTTCCTGCTACACTTTGCTGGGACTTCTTCTTTTTTCCATTTTTGGGCTAGTAACATTCTTGCCGCTGTTGTCACATACGTGAATAAATTACATTTTAGGTAGTTCTATCCCTATAATTTCCAGAAGAAAAGTTTCTGGTTTTTGTGGGGGTTTTTTGTGGGGTTTTTTTTACCAACGTTATTTTAAACATACTTTTCATTTCATTATACAGTCGTACCTCAGGTTGAATATGCTTCGTGTTGAGCGTGTTTGAGTTGCACTCCGTGGCAACTTGGAAGTAATGGGTTTTGCCGCTTGCGCATGTGCACATGCTCAAAATGACGTCATGTGCAGAAGCGGCGAAAAACTATGTGCGTGTGTGCAAACCTGCCATCGCTAGTTATGTTTGCTTCTGGATGTGAACGAGGCTCCGGAACGCATCCTGTTCACATCCCAAGGTACCACTGTATATCATTTCCTTTTCTTTCTTTTTTTGCCAACATCACTGCCATTTTTATTGCAAATGTTTTGGATTTAAACAGTTTTCTTTATTTAGGTACCCAGAAGACATGAGACAACATACTCCTCTGGCCATCCGTATGTTGCCCAGTCCTCAGCTCTATCTATGGTTCTAAAGCTCTCATTTTTCTTCTTATCTGTTCTGCGTGTGCTTGGTTCCTGGCTCTGTTTTCTTGATACTCTTTCTTTAAGCATCGCCAGCGCCTCATTTCTCTGTCAAAATCATTGCAACGACCAACATATGTTACGATGGAGTGCTCTTTGTGGCAATAAATGTCAAGTCAATAAACTATTTTACTTTTAAAAGACAACGGAAGGCAGCCCTGTTTAGGGAAACCCAGCCAGACGGGTGGGGTATATATAATACATCATCATCATCATCATCATCATCATCATCATTATCATTATTATTATTATTATTATTATTATTATTATTATTATTATTATTATTACTACTCATTGAACAGACGGATAATAAGGCTGCATTCTTCCCTGTGCAGATGAAGAGACAGATCTGGGTGCATCGCAAATTAAGGAGAGCTCATGAGTAAAATCTGAAGTCTTCCACCTGGGAAATCCGACTTGTGCGCCTGCTTTTTCCAGTCAATTCACATCTAAGTTGTGCAAAACTCCCAGCACGCCTGGAGCAGACGGGAATTCAAAGAAAGGGCAAAACCCGGATGTAAGCTTCGTTCAGACCCGGAAGTTGTTCTTCTTTGACGGCTTCCGTCACACGGAAACCCCGCCTCTTCTGCTGCAGCTGATAGCGCACAACTTAACGCAGGCGCGATCGGAACAGGAGACGAGGAGCCCCAGAGGGCTTCTGTTGACTATCGCGGTTCGCGCTCTGCGCAGCCGCCAACGCGGCGCGCGGCCCCGCTAGGGCGGTGATTGGCTTTGGCGCACGAGAAGGCGGCAGCTGATTGGCTGGTTCAAAGCTGAGGGGACGGTTTGGCGGGCGGCGGTAGTCGTGAGGGGTTTGTTAAGCCGAAGAAGCAGATGGCAAAGAGGCAGCGGCTAATCGCCGGAGGTGGGCCGAGTAAGTTCGTTTTGAGGGTGGGGGAAGGGCAGCTGAGGTAACGGGGCTGCCCCTTTCCCTCAGAAGAAAGCGAGCCGGGGAAACAGTACGTTGTAAATCAGTTTATCTTCATCCGGCTCTTCCTCCGAGTTGCTCAGAGCGGCCCGTAACATCTTGTCCTGCCGACAACCATGTGAGGTAGGTTAGGGCCGGGAGAGCTTCGTGGCCGAGAGCGTTTGAACCCGAGTAATGGCCTTTGGGCCTGGGGTGCCGGATGTCGTCATTATATATCATTCCCCAGTAAACCTTGAGCTTACTACAAGACCACCACATACGATAAAAAGAATCTTCTTCCTCTTTACATTTCGAGATTTTCCGGCTGATAACGATAATATTTATTTATCATTGTCCTATACAGAACCACGAAATTGAAAAACAAACAAACATCAGACATTCAGAAACCAACAAGGCTGCTATCCCAGCCTGGTTAGCCCCCTAAAAATTCTGATACCCCATAATTAAATACAATATACTCCCATGGAGACTACAGTAGTACCTCAGGTTACATACGCTTCAGGTTACAGACTCCGTTAACCTAGAAATAGTACCTCGGGTTAAGAACTTTGCTTCAGGATGAGAACAGAAATTGTGCTCCGGCAGCACAGCAGCAGCAGGAGGCCCCATTAGCTAAAGTGGTGCTTCAGGTTAAGAACAGACCTCCAGAACGAATTAAGTACTTAACCCGAGGTACCACTGTACCTTAAAAAGGTAAAGGAACCCCTGACCATTAGGTCCAGTCGTGGCCGACTCTGGGGTTGTGGTGCTCATCTCGCTTTATTGGCCAAGGGAGCCGGCGTACAGCTTCTGGGTCACGTGGCCAGCATGACTAAGCCGCTTCTGGCGAACCAGAGCAGTGCACGGAAACGCCGTTTACCTTCCCATCAGAGCGGTACCTATTTATCTACTTACACTTTGATGTTCTTTTGAACTTCTAGGTTGGCAGGAGCACGGACCGAGCAACAGGAGTTCACACCGTTTTGGGGATTTGAAACGCCAACCTTCTGATCGGCAAGTCCTGGGTTCTGTGGTTTAACCCACAGCGCCACCCGTGTCCCTTCCACTGTGCTTTACACTGTGTTTAAAACCAAAATCTAATTTGAATAGAAACTGTTTCTCAGGCGGCTAGTCCTAGTCTTTATAACCCTGTACCTTCTTCCAGAAGGCAGATACTGAAAGAGATTATTTCCGGTTTGCGCACTATCCTGCGCTACCTCTGCAGCTTTCTTATGGCACCTGGAAGCATAGATTTGATCCAAGGTGGGAAGAGTGCACCTAATTCTTCTCTCCGCAGTCTTTGCAACCCTGGACAGCATTGTTTTTTCCCTGACCGTGCAGCTCCCAAACCACACATACAGAGCATAAGTTAATACACTCTCAACAGTACAATGGTAAAATGCCATTAACAGGTCCTTTGAGAGATTATTTTTCCGGAGGTTTCTCAGAAAATATAACCTCTGCTGTGCTCTTTTCATCAGGTCTTTGCTGTTTTCTCCCCAGGTTAGGTCATAATATGACCGGCACCAACTCTATGCTGTTTTCAGCCTGTTGTAATCATATTTCTTTAGTCTCTTGATCTTTCGTCGTAACTTGGTTTAGTAATAATTTTCTTCAGATGAAAAATTTGAAGGAAAGGAAGAAAAACACAGGACAGAAAATGGAATAAACGCAATTAACACCAGCACACCCGTCTTTTCCCTCTCTGTACATAGAATCGGGATGGACCCCTGAGGGTCATCCAGTCCAGCCCCTCCCCCCGCAATGCAGGAATCTCAGCTAAAGCATCCCTGACAGATGGCCATCCAACCTCTGCTTAAAATACTCCAAGGAAGGAGAGTCTGCCACCTCTGGAGGGAGACTGTTTTGGGGCATTGGTTTTGGGCATAAGTCCCTCTCAAGGGTTAAAGAAAGGGAGGCCGGATGCCTAGAGAGGCCTGGAAAGAGACACTTCTCTCCTCCTTTCTGCTCCCCCTGCCCTGCCACACACAGTCTTCAAAAATTCATATTGCAGTGTGTGCATTGACGCAAAGGCTGCTTCCATTCATGATCAGGTGGGTGCAATGGGAGGAGGGTCTGGGTAGGGGGGGGAAATGAGAGGTGAAATTTTTATTTATTTATGGGGGTGGTTTGCATCACTTCTTGCAGACCTGCCCGTGTGCCATGGCTTAGTGCTAAAGCGATGGTCATGGGGTTCACGCAAAGCATAGAATCCTAGCATCGTACAAGTTGGAAGGGATCCCCATGGGCCCAACACCCTCAGCTCAAGCATTCAGGACAGAGCAAAAAGTAAAAGTGGGGAGGGAGGTGCAGGGAGAGGGGAAAGCAGGGGTAGCGGGGGACGGGACGCCAGCCCTGACCTGCATAACAGACCACATGCATACACGCCATTTGAATGGCAATGCCCAGCAACTTGGGGGTGGTGGTTACACACACCCTCCATATCTTCTCAAAATTATTCCTCCTGCGTATTCCCAGTCTTATCTTAATGGCACATGTTAATTTATCATTAATTGCTATATCCCACACCTTTATACCATTCTTCCATTTTATATCCTGCTTGCCCCTTCCACTTCCTAGCTATAATAATTTGTGCAGCTGTCAATAAATTTGTGAGCACGTCCTTCCTAGCCTGCAAACCTTCCACCTCATCGTAAATTGATAATAACGCTACCTCCAGACTGGGCCAAGCCTAGAGCAGAGTGACCCTAAGAAGGGTCAGGACTTCCTGTGGAAAGGAGGGAGGGTACTGGGCAAATTTTTGTTTGTGATGTACGGTGTATACTCTACTTTTCGACTGACAAAGGTTTTGTGGAAGAATGGAAACCGTTTTCGGATTATTTAAGGAAATGTTATATGGTGAACACGTGAGCAGGATTTGAACCACAAGCAACAAAAGGGATTGAAGATTATAGTAGTTTTGTTAAGGTTTAAGAAACAGAAGAGAGGATGCATCACGGAGAGAAACAAACACTATGGAAAAGGGGGTGGGAAGTTGGGGGGAATATTTTATTATGTATTGAAATGTGTGTGTGAACTTTTGGAAAACTTTATTTAAAAAAACCCACAAAAGTATACTTTATTTTTCTCACCAGCTGAAACTGTTTAAGTCATTTTGGAACAAATATTGTATGGATTTGGATTTGATATCCCGCTTTATCACTACCCAAAGGAGTCTCAAAGCGGCTAACACTCTCCTTTCCCTTCCTCCCCCACAACAAACACTCTGTGAGGTGAGTGAGGCTGAGAGACTTCAGAGAAGTGTGACTGGCCCAAGGTCACCCAGCGGCTGCATGTGGAGGAGCAGGGAATCGAACCCGGTTCACCAGATTACGAGTCCACCGCTCTTAACCACTACACCACACTGGCTTTCCAAGGAAGCCATGACTACAGAGTCATAATGCCTGGAAGTTGGGCATGTAGGAGGAGCTGGGACAGTCATTTAAAACCAGAATGAAGATATTGCTTGTGTAAAAATATATTTAAGGTTTGGGGGTAGGCGGGTTCAGAAAGGGGATTGATAAGTGTCCATTAAAGAAAGGGGAGCGAGATTTGGGGATGGAATCACAACAGTTGATGCTGAAAACAGAGAAAATTCCTCATCCAAAGAGAAGCTGAAAAGCGGCATGAAAATGTTACAAGGCTGGAGCCCAGGTGCTAAGTTGGTGTTAAGAAAGCAAAGCTGCTCAGAGTTAACAGCACTTCCGAAAGCAGATGAAAAGGTGTATGTTGTAATAGACCCTTCAGAGGGTGAACCTCAGATGCTCAAACAACATCATGCTCAATCAGGGCACCAGGGAATGGACAAGACAGGCTCTCCGTAGCCCTGGGGATATTTTATGCACAAAACTTTTCAGATAACAGTGCAAGAAATTAGCTCACCTTGCCATTGTGCCTAATGCTTAGTTGATTGCTTTCACAGGCAATCACTGGCTGAATCCCTGGAGCTTTGCTAAGAATTAAGAATAATTATAAGGGAAAGAAGCATCACCTTGGCAACATTCCAGTGGCGCAGGTGCAGAGCAGAAGAAAAACATGTTTTTGGGATATCACAGAAGTGTCTCCCTGGTGTCGACTTGGCCATTAACGGACAAAGCACTTTCGTAAAATTGGGGACCAATGTATTATTTTATGATATATGTGAATGTGTTTGTGTGTGAACAAACACCATGGAATCATTATTTCAGAACATTGTGAGTTCATTAAACTGCCATACACCCATGATTTCCTGTTCATGGCAACCCATGTCGGAAGTGCTGATTTTTTTGGCGAATTTCCTTAAAAAGCTCAAAAGCATCAACCCCACCCACCCCCGCAAAAATAGCTCAACAACTTTGCCAGCCCCCCAGCAACTGTTGTGGGCCGGTGGCAGGATTGGCTAAGGAGGGGTGTGTGGTCTACAGATAGCTCTGAGGGCCAGATAGGGAGGCTTGGAGGCCCTTTGGCCTGAAGCTCCACATCTGTGCTTTACTGAATCAGAACATGGAATAATCAAGATCAGTATGGTCAGTGCTTTTTTTCCTTAAAAAATATTTAGGAGGACTCTAATTTTCCTACTCGTATTGAAATACTGCCCCTCAATGAGGCCAAACTTTGAATTCACAAAACGTTTCAGTGTCCCCCCAGAAAAACACTGGATGTGATATTGTCTGCTTTGACTCACAGGCCTGAAAAGAATTGAGTGCTCGTTCTGTAGATTTAAGAACAACAATTTTATTTTCAGGTAGGTAGCCGTGTTGGTCTGACACAGTCAAAATAAATAAAAAAACTTAAAATAAAAAAATTGTCCAGTAGCACTTTATTGACCAACTAAGTTTGTTCTGGGCTTTTGTGCGCATCCACACTTGTTTAGATACCAACAATTTTATTATTTATATAATTTGTTACATATCTAAATAATAAACAATATTTATATATAATAGCATGCACACACACACATATAATTTAATCTCCACAAATCTATGATGGCTCTTAATTTTCCTTAGTGATAATTTTATCTCCCCCCCCCTCCACCGCTTTGAGATTGTTGTCACAATCTGGTGGCTACACATTTCATGAAATTATACCTTAGTAATAAAAACGAATGAAAGAAAAAAAAAATGATGGGTAGGGGGGAACAACACAAAGAAATGTGTGGGGGAGGTGGGGAGGTTTCAAACTCCCAAATCAAAGTTGCCAGCTTACATTCCCAATAGCGCAATGAACACCCGTGCGCCCACCTTTCCACTCCCACTTTGGCTTCCTTCCCCGTCTCCTGGGTGCTTTGTTGAAAAGCTCCTGGACAATAAGGGTTAAAGAAAGAGAGGCCGATGTCTAGAGAGGACTGGGAAGAGACATTTCATGCCCCCCAACCCACCCTTAACCCTGCCACCTCCTCCCATTCCCCATCTTTTTCTCCAACAGATCAGATTTGGGGGGGGCGCAGCGAGCTGCAAACGGCACAGTGTAGGAGACGAGGTGCATTTTAACACAAAGGGGAGGCTTCCCTCCCTCGCACAGTCAGGTGGGTGCCAAGTGGGGGAGGGTCCGGGTATAGGATTTGGAGGACCAGACCATGTCATTACCGAGGAGGCAGGTTTAGTCGTCGTTTGAGTACTATCCCTGCCTCCAGGTCTGGTCCTGACCGGAAGGATACTGGAATCAGCAAGGGAAACCCACATGGCCTGAAAGTGTTGCTGTGCAATGCCAGGTCGATGAATAAAACCATTGCCATCCACGACCTGATTGTGGATGGAGGATTTCACCTGGCATGTGTGACAGAGACCTGGTTGGATGAAGCAGATGGGCCTGCCCTTGCCGCTGCTTGCCCACCAGGTTTCTCTTACGCACAGCAACCCAGGTCATGTGGGCGGGGAGGGGGGGGTTGCAGTGATTTTTAGGAAGTCATTAGTCTGCACCAGGCGTCCTATTGGGAAGACCCAGTTTTCTGAGTGCATGTTCTGGAAGTTGGGCAATAGGGGCAGTACAGGATTCCTTTTGGTGTACTGACCTCCCTGCTGCACCAAGGTTTCCCTGCCCGAGCTGCTTCAGGTCGTGGCGGATATGCTTCTGGAGACACCTAGCTTGGTTGTCCTGGGGGATTTTAACATCCATGCCGACACGACCTTACAAGGGGCCGCTCCACCGTGGGAGCAGGGCCAGGGCGGGAGAGTACTAGAGTTCTGTCTGGTCCTGTTACATGGGATCAATTCCAATCTGTTACCTCCGAGGATGTGGACAGGCTGCTTGGACAAGTGAAACCGACCACCTGTCTCCTTGATCCTTGCCCATCCTGGCTGATAAAAGTGAGCCGGGAAAGGCTGGGCGATGGGCTCTGCAGGGTGGTGAATGCTTCCATCTGTGAGGGAACCTTCCCAGACCCGCTGAAAGAGGCGATCATTAAACTGCTTCTTAAAAAAACATCTTTAGACACAGCCAATTTGGCTAACTATCGCCCAGTCTCAAATTTACCATTCTTGGGCAAGGTGATTGAGTGGGTGGTTGCCGAACAACTCCAAGCACGCCTGGAGGATGCGGACCATTTGGATCCCTTCCAATCGGGATTCAGGCCTCATATTGGGACTGAAACTGCCTTGGTTGCGATGGTTGATGATCTCCGGCGGGCTAGGGACAAAGGTGAGAGCTGTTTCCTTGTTCTGCTGGATCTCTCAGCGGCCTTTGACACCATCGACCATAACATCCTTCTGGACCGTCTAGAGGGGCTGGGAGCTGGGGGCACTGTTATACGGTGCTTCCGCTCCTTTCTCCTGGGCCGTGTCAAGAAAGTGGGGGGGGGATGAGTGTTCAGACCACTGGGCTCTCACTTGTGGGGAGCCTCAGGGTTCCGTCCTCTCCCCCATGCGTTTTAATATCTATATGAAGCCGCTGGGAGAGATCATCAGGGTATTTGGACTGGATGTTCATCAGTATGCAGGCGGTGAAGGTCCTGTGTGAGTGCCTGGAGGCGGTTGGAGGATGGATGGTGGCTAACAGATTGAGGTTGAATCCTGACAAGACAGAAGTACTGTTTTGGGGGGACAGGGAGCGGGTGGGTGTGGGGGATTCCCTGGTCCTGAATGGGGTAACTGTGCCCCTGAAGGACCAGGTACGCAGCCTGGGAGTAATTTTGGACTCACAGCTTGTCCATGGAGGCGCAGGTTAACTCTGTGTCCAGGGCAGCTGTCTACCAGCTCCACCTGGTACACAGGCTAAAACCCTACCTGCCCGCGGACTGTCTCGCCAGAGTGCTGCATGCTCTAGTTATCTCCCGCTTCGACTACTGCAACACATTCTATGTGGGGCTACCTTTGAAGGTGACCCGGAAACTGCAATTAATCCAGAATGCGGCAGCTAGACTGGTGACTGGGAGTGGCTGCTGGGACCACATAACACCGGTTCTGAGAGATCTGCATTGGCTCCCAGTACGTTTCCAAGCATGATTCAAAGTGTTGGTGCTGACCTTTAAAGCCCTAAATGGCCTTGGTCCTGTATACCTGAAGGAGCGTCTCCACCCCCATCGTTCAGCCCGGACACTGAGATCCAGCGCTGAGGGCCTTCCGGCGGTTCCCTCATTGCGAGAAGTGAGGCTACAGGGAACCAGACAGACGCCCTTCTCGGTAGTGGCGCCCACCCTGTGGAACGCCCTCCCATCAGATGTCAAAGAGATAAACAACTACCTGACATTCAGAAGACATCTTAAGGGAAGTTTTTAATATGTAACGCTGTACTGTTTTTAACACTTGATTGGTAGCCGTCCAAAGTTGTTGGGGAAACTCAGCCAGATGGGCGGGGTATACATAAATTATTATTATTATTATTACTTGCAAAGTTGCGTACCGCCCCCCTCTCCGCACAATTTGCTCTCTCTCTCTCCCGCAGCTCCAAGCGCAATGGAGGGGAGGCGTCAGCGCCAACAAAGAGACCCAAAGAAGGAGTGGAAGGAAAGGAAGAGGCATCGACGGGAGGAGGGAATTCCTGCTTAGAAAGTGGGGGTAATGGGGTCACTTTGTGGCATTGCCTTGATCTGAGGCATCGGGCCCCCTGAAATGGGCTTTTGCGTGACTGCAGCTGTGCGATGACCCAGAATGCAACCCCCGTGCAAACGGCGAGTTGCCTGTACTTAAGTTGTTTTGTATTGCAGAAATAAAGTTCTGTTTGGTGGGGATGACTGCAAATGCTTGGAGTTCTTTGTAAACCTCAGAGAATGCGCAAGGAGGCAAAGCTGTGATAATTCAGATGGTTCAGTTAGTGGAGAATGTGTCTGTTAAGGGGGAAGATGGCCTTGGGGATGTGGAGATCCAAGCATGTCAGCGTGATCTCAGGACTGCAATACCTCAAGGACGGCCTCTTCCCATATAAACCTACCCAGACCCTGAGATCATCTTCTGAGGCCCTCCTTAGTGTGCCTCCTCATCGAGAGGTCCGTAAGGCAGCAACATGAGAACAGGGCCTTCTCTGCAGTGGCTCCCTGTCTGTGGAATGCTCTTGCCAGGGAAGTTTGCCTGGAGCCTTCATTATACACCTTTAGGCACCAGGCAAAACCCTTCCTCTTTAACCAGGCCTTTGGCTGACCTGACTGACATCCTATACCCTTTTAAAATGTGGCTCCTTTCGGGGGGTGGGTGTTATTGGGTTGTTGTTTTTATTCTGGTTATATATGTTGTGATCTTTTCTGTGAACTCCCCTGAAACCTCTATGTATACAACAGTATATAAACTCAATAAATAAAAAATAATAAGAATAAGAATAAGAATATTCTTGTTAAGGGAGTGGGTTTCATGAGTTCACAGTGTCCAGATGTAGGTACTCTATGTAGAGCGTGTATATATTTGCATACATCCTAAAAGAATATATTGGTCCTGACCCCAACGAAGGTGCATTGCTATTTAAAATCCAAGCTGACCTTTCCACCCTATGCTGGCCCATGTCAAAACAGGGCAGCTGCTTCTCTGTGTTCTTGCAAACATGTTTTCTCCAGCTCTGCATCTGCTCCTCAAGCCACAGAGAGACTCCAGAAGGTTGCCAGGGTGATGCTTCCCTGCCTCATAAATATTCTTATTTTTCCCAGGGATTTCTCCAGAGATTCATAATTTCTCGCACTGAGTCTGAAAAGTCTGGTGCATAAAATATCCCCTGTCTTGTCAATTCCCTAAACAGCTGCAGACAGTGAGAGGGATAGAGCAAAAAGCCTACATCACAAATGAAAAGTGGCTGTGCTCTTCCTTCTTTCCCTCGTGCTTTTAGGACACCCCAAACGGGCTAGTTTTAAATGTCACCACAAACATATTTTTGAGGGTGGCAGGTTGTGCACAACCATCTCATCCCCCTGCAGTCCCAAGGGTTGTGTTAGAGTGCCCCAAACTTCCAAGTGGCCCCTGAAATCCTATTTTGGTTTAAGAAAGGGATGAACCTAATATTGTTTTCAGGGTGGGTTGCTTGGACCCCCTATGTGAATTTCCTCTTGTTCTTGGTCACAGGGAATGGGTTTCAAGTCCCCCTGACCCATGTGGCCCCTTCAGCCCCCATTTTGGATTAAGGGCCCAATGAACCTGAATGTTTTGCTTGGGATGGGCTGTGAGCACTCAACACAACCAACTCATCAATTCTTTTCTTTTAATAGTTTTTATTTGATTTTGCAAGTATAAGATTATAACAATACAGCCATACATATCTATATTTAAAGATCTCTCCAAATCTTTGGACTTCTCACCTCCCCCTCCATGGGTTCAACTGCATACTGTTCAATAGTCCATATTTTACATCACTCCGTCTTCTCCATAGCAATTGCTACATTACAAGTGTTATTGCAATCTTGCTAATGTTTTCATCTGCTTACAGTGGTCATCAACTCATCAATTCTGATCAGGAGGAATGGGTTTTGATTTCCCCCGATCTTCCACATGCTCCCTGAAACTCCCCCCTTTTCCAAAGTTAAGGGCCCAATGGAGCTAACCATTTTTGTGGGTTTCATGCAAACTATAAGCGTAGTGTGTTGCATGTCCCCACTGCCATCTATGGGTCCCAGAAACACAAGGGTCCTGAACACAAGGATCATAAAGTTCCCGCACCACTTTGATTGCGCTACGCACCCTGATTGCTTCTTGGTGCCTGGAGTACGGATGGCTCCCGCCTCCCATGATTCTCCAATACAGTTTTGGAAGTTCCAGGCAGCTGTAAAAGTTCTAAACAGTTCTATAAAGTTTATAAAAGTGAAATCTTAGTCTGCTTCAACAGAAGTATAGTGTCCAGATCAAGGGACGTAATAGTCCCACTCTATTCCGCCGTGGTCAGACCACACCTGGAATACGGTGTCCAGTTCTGGGCACCATAAATTAAGGAAGAGATTGATGAGTTGGCAGGTATGGGGTGGAGAGTGACCAAGATGACCAAGGGCCAGGGAGGAATGGGGGAGGCCACCTCTCCATCCTGACCCTCCCAGGGAGGAGGAAGAGGAAGAAGACAGTATAGATTTACAACAGGGGTTTGAGGGAAGTCACGGCTCAGAGGCAGATGAGGGGGAAAGTTGGGAAATCATGGGAGAGCCAGAGCAACACCTGGCTGACATGTCATTAGAAAGCATTCTAGACCCACCATCTCCCAGAACCCAGCGAGCCTTAAAAGTAGGAGAGCAAAGAGCTCAAAGACAGAGGGTACTTAGCAGCACCCGCAGAGGAGGTGATGATGAATGAGGAAGTGAGAGAGCCGGGGGCTGGAGATTCACTGGGAGAAATAACAGGAGTGACAGTGGACATCCTTGTTCCCTTCCAAGAATAATTCCAAAATTTTGGTAATGTGAATTCCCTGTGATCTATGTGATCTATATCTTCCAAAGTTTTAACAAATTTTCAGCCAGATCCAAATTTCATAACTACTTCCATTAAGTTGGTTGGTTCTACATGATCAAACGAGGGTAACGATTTTTTAAACTGAAACATCATTTTTCAAGAATCTCACTTCCCTAACTTCTTGAAAAATAATATTTTAAGAATCAGATGCTATTTTTAGTTTTTGCTGTCAGGTGCTCCTTTGTGTTCAGATCAGGTCTCAGCAAAATAATGTAGCACTTGGGAATGAAGATGCAGCCCAGGAGCCCAGCACTGGAGGCCAAGATGGAGAAAACCTGAACGGCTACCATGTACTTCCCCTTGGTGCTCAGGTAGGTGGGCACAAAGGACACCCAAACACTGCAGAAGACCAGCATGCTGAAGGTGATCAGCTTGGCTTCATTGAAGGCCCCAGGCAGATTCCTGGCTAGGAAAGCCACCGTGAAGCAGATGGCCGCCAGGCAGCCCATGTAGCCAAGGGCACCATAGAACATGGCCACAGACCCTTCGTTGCATTGCAGGATGATCTCCCCAGGCTGGGAGTGCATGTCAGAGTCTGGGAATGGTGGCGAGATCCCCAGCCAGATCATGCAGATGACAACTTGGACACAGGAACAGGAAATGACAATGGAGTTGGCCAGACTCTTCCCCAGCCATCTCCTCACTGAGTTCCCTGGCTTGGTGGCCAGGAAGGCCAGAACCACAGTGATGGTTTTTGCCAACACAGAAGAAACAGCAACAGAGAAGATGATGCTGAAGGCTATTTGTTGGGAGAGGCAGGTCCCTTTCCTTGGCCTCCCAATGAACAGGAAGGAGGACAAAAAGGAAAGCAGGAGGGAGACGAGGAGGATGTAGGAGAGGTCCCGGTTGTTGGCTTTGACTATGGGAGTTTCGTTGTATTTAATAAAGATTCCTAAATCAAAGCTTGTGGCTAAGGACCCCAGTAGGGCAAGGGAAAGTAGGACAACCCCCAGAGATTCTTCATAGGCTAGGAAGGTGATATGCTTGAACACACATTGATCTCGGTTCATGTTTGGATGCTGATTTTCTGGGCATTTTTTGCAATGGTCTGCATCTGCAAAAGAGAGAGAGAGAGAGAGAGAAAGAGTAATGTCTACTACTCTGGATTCAGCCAAGCCCTGAGCAGTATCTAGCCTCTGGGGAGGGATTCAGTTGTAGACCAAGTCTTTTTTTAAAAAAATTATATTTTATTAGTTTTCCATACATTTATACCACATTAACAATTTGCATTAAACTTTTCGATTTTTTGACTTCCTTCGGCTTCTCTGCCAATCATTCAAATTCTAATTTTTTTAAATACACATTTCCAAATTTTAGTATTGCCTTTATACCTATCCCCCTCTTATATTTTGCTTTTTTACAATATTTCTTATTCTGTTACAGAGCTTCTTTAAATGCCACTAACGTTATTCCGTTATCACTTATACATTCCCAGTATTCTGCTAATTTTCTCCAGTCCTCAATGAATTTTTGATCTCGTTGATATCTAATCTTCCCAGTCAGTTTATCAAGTTCTGCATAGTCCATCAGCTTCGTTCTCCATTCCTCCAACGTTGGTATTTGTTCTTGTTTCCATTTCTGGGCCAGTAGTATTCTTGCTGCTGTCACTGCATATTGGAAAATTTTGTAGTCCTTTCTATTTATTTCATTACCAACAATTCCTAAGAGATAGGTAGCCGTGTTGGTCTGCCATAGTCAAAACAAATTTTTCCCCCCCTTCCAGTAGCACCTTAAAGACCAACTAAGTTAGTTCTTGGTATGAGCTTTCGTGTGCATGCACACTTTGGTATCTGAAGAAGTGTGCATTCACACGAAAGCTCATACCAAGAACTTAGTTGGTCTTTAAGGTGCTACTGGAAGGGGGAAAAATTTTGTTTTAATTCCTAAGAGAAAAGCCTCTGGTTTCTTAACAAATGTATATTTCAACATTTTTTTCAGCTCATTATATATCAACTCCCAGAAGCTTTTCACTTTCTTGCATTCCCACCACATATGAAAAAATATACCATCTTTTTCTTTACATTTCCAACACTTCTTACATGTTTTCTACATTTTTGCAAGTTTTACTGGTGTAATATACCATCTATATATCATTTTCATAACATTTTCCTTTAATGCAGTACATGCAGTAAATTTAATACTTTCATTCCATAGTTTTATCCAATCGTTAAATTGTATATTATGTCCAATATCTCTGGCCCATTTTATCATAACTGATTTAACTTCTTCATCCTTTGTATGCCATTCCAACAATATCTTATACATTTTGGATAGGATTTTATATTCATTATTTATTATTTCTATTTGAAATTTAGAATCCTTGTAGACCAAGTCAGTCTGGCACAGCCACAGATCACTACAGGTATTTAATTAGGTTTTTCTAAACATTAGCTCTACCCCGAAGAAATGTGGGACAGATTCCAGGGCTGGAGATTCCCAGCTTGGCCTCTGGCAGGTTGGGCTGCTTGGAGCCCCCTATACCAGGGCCAAAAGGAGAATCAGGGGTCTGTGCAGAAGTCTAATATCTATCCTAGGTCCATAACAATCTCCCTCCTCAAGGACCCCAGGACAGTTAAGTCTAGTCAAAGACAACTATGGGGTGCAGCATTCATCTTGCTTCAGGCCAAGGGAGCTGGTGTTTGTCCACAGACAGCTTTCTGGGTCATGTGGCCAGCATGACTAAACCGCTTCTGGTGCAAAGGGGCACCATGACAAATGCCAGAGCGCACGGAAACACCGTTTACCTTCCCACTGCAGTGACAACTATCCATCTACTTGCACTGGTGTGCTTTCGAACTGCTAGGATGGAAGAAGCTGAGACAGAGAAACGGGACCTCAGCCCCGTTTCAAACTGCTGACCTTCTGATCAGCAAGACCAAGAGGCTCCGTGGTTTAGACCTCCCTCCTTCACATTTGACCAAAGGTATTTTTTGGAGTAAGGATGAATAGTAGGGCTAAGAAGTGGGAAATGGGTGGGCAGGCATTTAGTGATTGACCTGTTTATATCCTCCTTTCCCAATCAGCTTACTACACACACACACACACACACATATATATATATATATATATATATATATATATATATATATATAAAAATGATGATGATACATTTTAGAACAATATCACAAACTATAATCATAAAAAGAGATTGATGATGATGATGATTTGAACCACCCAGTTCTCTCCCACACATGAAGCATACCAGCCTGATCCTGCCCAGAAATGGTTTTGAGAGATTCCTGACTGAACCCTTCTCTCTTCGCCAAGGCCAACCTTTCCCTTGGAGTCACCCACCTTCCTGAGTGGAGATGGTCCCTTCTGCACAGGGAAGACATTCATAACAGCAAAGAGGCTTCCCTTCCTGGATCACCTTGACGGATCCAGGGCGACAGCTTTCCACACACCTGGAAGTAGGAAGGGTCTAGGCACAAAGACGAAGAGTGTCAATGAGAATTGTTCTTTGAGGCATAGTATGTTGCCATCTGCTGTAGCATCTAGACTATAGCTTGAAACTAAGCATTTCCCATCACTGTCCATTACATGAATGATTCATGATTAAATTCCGAAAAAAACAAAGGACCTCCATTAAATATAGTTCTGTATATGGGCCATGAGCTATTCACTACTAATAAAATTCATGTAACAATCGAAAAGCAATGAACCCCCCCTTTCCCCATACACACAGTTTAGCAGGAAGCCTCCTTTGGCACCCAGCTGAGCAGAGGAGCTGTAGGAACTATCTGGAACAACAGCCCAGTGCTGGAGTTGACAGGCAAGTGAGGGCAGCAGCCCACAGAACAGGGAGCACTTATTAGAGCTCATAGAAAAGACAGCAAAATGACAGGCATCATTCCCACTCCCCGTCACCTGATTGAGCCACTTGGGCCACACAATGGCCTCCGGGTCAATGGTGCACCTCAGGTCTGGGGATCCCTGTCTGTCGATACTCCCAAACTTCACTCTGAGGACGGATTTATTGGGGAACACCACCCAGTTCACAATGTCCAAGTCGGCTGCCAGCTCCCCGTTCTCATCCAAATACACTCTGTCCATGGAAGAATTGTAGAACTGGGTGTTTCCTAGGAAAGGGTGGAGCTGGAACAGAAGCAAAGATGAGAGCATTTAGAATAAAGGGAAGCATAGGCCCCTGTTTTGCTATCCCAGAAATGGAAAGTCAGCGAGGTCCCAGCTAAAGAGGATTGGCAACTTAAGTGGACAGAATATGCAGAAATTGCAGATTTAACATACAGAATAAGAGAGCAAGAAGAACATACATTGAAAGAAGAGTGGAAAGCATTTATTGAATGAAGTGAAGGCCCAAGCTGCGCACAGGTGGTCTGAAGCGAGCGAGCAAGCTACCACCATTCCAGTGGAGCCTCTTTTTATTGAGACAAATATGCAAGCCAGGCAGATGCATTTTTGGGCTGTGACCTTTACATATCTTCCGTCTCGAGATTGTGGGGTGGTACGAAGCTATTTTGGCACCTGTTCCACAGCGTCATTTTCCCTTGCACAGTGTATGACGTAGGAGACAAAAGTCTCATGGAAAAGGATTACAGACAGAACACCGCAAACTGCTGAGATCGCGAAAGGTCATGCAGAGGTGGAACGATGTACCAGACAGCTGTGGCTTGTCTGGGGGGGGGGGTTTCCCTGCACCCCAAGGTCACGCGTGCAGGCAGACCATGGCTGCCTGCTGGTGGGGAAGTGTGCTCCCTCCGGACCCCACTCCCCACTCCGCGATATCCCTACAATTGAATATATGGAAAATAACAGTATACAGCTGAAAACGGTGGCAGCATTAAGACAAATTCAACCCCGTAAATAATGTTTGATGGGTGTAAAAGGAGAAAACTGATTTGAATGGTTATAGCAAAATATACAGGGGTGTATAAGATGTAAAATGAACCATGGAAAGAGAAGAAGGGAAGTCATCGGATATTTTAGAGTTTGTAAAATGTTTATTTGGAATTGTTAGATTGAAAATTTAATTACAATTATATAATAATAATAATAATAATAATAATAATAATAATAATAATAATAGAAGCATACTGACAATCCACTTCCCCTTTGCTTAGGGATGGTTGCAGACTCAAATAGAAATGGAGGGATCTTGTCACTTTTGGTTCATACTGTTTTCTCTCTCTCACACAAACCCCAATCTTAAATTCAGTTCTCCACATTTCTGAAGGATTTTTTAAATAATAAAAAAAGCTCATCTGAATTCTTCAGCATTTCTGTGTGATTTTCTCCTAGTAAGCATGTTTTTGAAGGATGCTCCCCCCTTGGATTCTTTCAGAAAGAGTGAATTAGGTTTGTTTTTCCTTTCACGGCAAACTAAATGAAATCTCTAATATGGGCTTCAGCAGGGAAAGGCAGGAGCTTGGTGGAGGGAGTGGAGGGAGCAGAGAGCCAGAGCAGAGTCAAGCGGGTGTGAAACGAATAGAGATTAGAGACAGCCTGATCAATGTCATCTCCCCTGCCAAAAATAATTCCAATTTATGGGGAAAAGAGAATTGGGCACATGATGGGAGCAGTTGCTCGGGGAGCTGTGCAATGAGGCAAGAGTAAGAAAAGCAAACAGAAATGAAAACAGTAAATGTATTAAGGCAGCTTTAAAATGGAAAATGGATAATGTGTTTTGCAAACTTTGGGTTTTTTCCATAGTAGTTTTTTTTCTAAAGGGCTCTGGGCTCTTGCTGAGATTAAGATTAACCAACTGGTTGCTCTTCTCTGCTAGCTAGCATTCAAGTGTTGTAACCTTAGATCAAGTGATGAAGGTATTGGGTTGCAAAATCTCCTTTTTGAAGGGAGTTGCCTTTTTGTCTTTGGCTCCAAAACTCAATAGAGTCAATATGTAAAGGAAGCTCTCCAGAAGGTAAAGCAAACAGCCTGGAGGCTGAAAGGCAGGAGAGAGAGAGGGAGGGAGAGAGGGAGAGAGGAAGAGAGAAAAAGAGAGAGATCCTGAGCCAGTGCTGGACAGAATGATGTTCTCATTCTGTTATAAAGAGTTCTGCGAGTAAAGAGTGAATAATATTTCTATGCGCCTGGGCAATAATTCATTTCCAAAAGGAAATGAATGCTTCCAGTTCTTATGCTTCCAATCGTTTCAAACTGCACAATATTCAATATCTGCAACACTACAATTGATTGTCATGCTCAGATGTGATGTCTATGAAGGGAAAGAAAATACCTGCCATGGCTGTAGCCTTTGAAATCCCATTCTCTCAGTTCCCCTCTGCTTAGATCTAGATGAATATGCAGCATTTAAGGCACGAGCCACGGCTTGCACAGTGTTGTAGATCCTGTAGCTGTCTAGAGAGAGGATTCTTTCCAGATCATCTTGGGGAAGCCTCTCCAGTTTCCCTCTCTCTCTGCATCTTGTCCTGCCTTTCACTGAGAATGCATGCTTTAAATAGAAACAATTAAAAGCACCCTCCCAAAACTTCTTAATACCAGAGAAAAAGGGTGGAAAATCACCGTATTTTGCCCCTTTACTTGTCTCAGTGAAGAAGGAAAATATACCATGGATGTGTTGGAAAGATATGTAATTATACATCAGCTCCAGGGCGACATCCCACAAAACTGTTGTGATGAAGATTTTCCCAACAATGGATTTCATCCCTATGTCAAAAAACTGTTGTATAATGAGTAGTCCATCTAAGAAATAAGTCATTTCCCCGTAGTACACAAATACATGCACTTGCCTCCACTTGCGGAATGGAAGACGAGGCATGTATACTCCATTTTTAGTCAGTCCTTGGATGCTTTGTGAGATGACAACACAGACTCCGCTCTTGATGAGCACGGGTGTCAAGCTCTTCAGGAACCTCTCTCCATTGTCGGTGTCTGGTGCAAGGAGGCCAATCAAGGTCCATCGGAAGTGCTGGAGCAGCTTGACAATCCCTGGGTACAGGGCTTCTTCTTTGGGGACCATCCGGTAGAAAAAAGGGAAATGCCTCTTATCATTCAGAACATGAGAGACAAAAGCATAAGTGACCTGGGAAGAGAAGGAAGATTTGTATCTTGTTTGATTTCAGATTAAAGCCTAAATATTTCTAAGCCCAACATGAGACTGGGAAGGTCTTAGGAAGGAGGAAGGTCCAGTGCAAGGACCCTTTGGTGGGAACAGTGATTTCCTTGAAGGTTGTGGCAGCCGTAAAGAAGGCAAATTTGATGCTAGGGATCAACAGGAGGGTAGTTGAAAATAAGATTGCCAATATCATAATGCTATTATACCTCTCTCCATTCCTACCTGTGGGATTTTATAGATGCCCAACACGTTTGAAATCTGGATGGAGTTTTGAGAGTCGGACCCTTCGAGAACAGCCAGTAAGTTAGTCTGTTTACCACAGCTATAGTTTGGAAAGTTCAGCTGCCCAATTGACAACATGTCTAGCAAAGCATCATAGGTCACCCTTCCATCAAAAAAGTTCTCATGGATGCTGTAGCCCAGGGTGATGTTGGGTAACAGCTTTTGATTCTGGTTGATCGCTTGAATGGCATACAAGAAGGAGAGGAGCTGCCAGTACTTTGTGGGTCCTTTCCTGGGGGGAGAAATTATATACATGCCAGCACTGTCCAAGTGATATTTCTGTTCTACCTCTAATATACAGCTCTACCTCTCTTTCAAATCAGAACCAGTGAAGGCAGTGAAGGTCCTGTGTGAGTGTCTGGAGGCGGTTTGAGGATCAATATGGCTAACCTGATCCAAAACACCCACCCACCCCACTCACACATGAAAACAAAGACCACCACAGCCAACCACAAATGAACAACCACACCCTAGGCCAACCCCAACCTCTCTCACCACCAAAGGAACACAAGTGAACAGCAAAGAACCTGCACAAGCAATACTGACACCAAACGCTACATATAGTAAGTAAAATAGAAAGGCACAGTGAAGGTCCTGTGTGAGTGTCTGGAGGCGGTTGGAGGATGGATGGCAGCTAACAGATTGACAAGACAGAAGTACTGTTTTGGGGGGAGAGGAGGCAGGCAGGTGTGGAGGACTCCCTGGTCCTGAATGGGGCAACTGTGTCCCTGAAGGACCAGGTGCGCAGTCCGGGAGTCATTTTGGACTCACAGCTGTCCATGGAGGCGCAGGTCAATTCTGTGTCCAGGGCAGCTGCTTACCAGCTCCATCTGGTACGAAGGCTGAGACCCTACCTTCCCGCAGACTGTCTCGCCAGAGTGGTGAATGCTGTAGTTATCTCTCACTTGGATTACTGCAATGCGCTCTATGTGAGGCTACTTTTGAAGGTGATCTGGAAACTACAACCAATCCAGAATGCAGCAGCTAGACTGGTGACTGGGAGCGGCCGCCGAGACCACATAACACTGGTCTTGAAAGATCTACATTGTCTCCCAGTACGTTTCCAAGCTCAGTTCAAAGTGTTGGTGCTGACGTTTAAAGCCCTAAACGGCCTTGGTCCAGTATACCTGAAAGAGCGTCTCCACCCCCATCGTTCAACCCGGACACTGAGGTCCAGCGCCGAGGGCCTTCTGGCGGTTCCCTCACTGCAAGAAGCCAAGCTACAGGGAACAAGGCAGAGGGCCTTCTCGGTAGTGGCACCCGCCCTTTGGAACACCCTCCCACCAGATGTAAAAGAGAAGAACAACTTCCAGACTTTTAGAAGCAGGCAGCCCTGTTTAGGGAAGCTTTTAATGTTTAACATACCACTGTATTTTAATATTTTGTTGGAAGCTTCCCAGAGTGGCTGGGGAAACCCAGCCAGATGGGTGGGGTATAAAAATATTATTATTATTATTATTATTATTATTATTATTATTATTATTATTATTATTATTATCAGGGATCTATGACAGTGATTAAAAGATCCAGAAAGCACTATCATAATTCCACTTTGAGAAAGTAGATATTTCCCCCTTGTATATTAAACCTAAGGCAAACAGACACACTTCTCCTACCACCATTTTTCAGAAGAATCCTGCAGAATCAGCCCGAGGCTCATCTGTTCCAGCATTCTCAAGGCGGCCAACCAGATGCACATGGAAAACTGAGAAGCACAAGAACTCCTCCCCTACTTGAGATTCTCAGTTACTGGTACCCAGAGGCATAGTGCCTGTGACAGTGAATGGAGAACATAGCCATTGTGACTGGTAGCCGCTGAGAGCCTAATCACCCCCAAATTTATCTGCCAGTGGGATCTTCTTATGTTCTTAAAGGCAGGTACCGGATCATGAGAAAGGCCCCTGAAAGTAACTGGAGATGAGTTGGATCTCATGGAAATGGTAGCAAGTGGAACACCAGGAACTCCATCCCCACAAAAGGTCTTACCAATAAAAGCTGGTGGAAGGACATTGGCTAAAGATATGAGGATGAAACACAGTGCTTGTGGCAGAGATGACCCCACTGATGAGGTGGTCTCCTGGCCTGAAATAATTAGGTGAATCTATCTCATCCCTTTCCAAAGACAAGAGGCATTTTGTCTTCAGTTTCCCACAGTCCCCATAAGGCAGTAGAAGCAGTAGAATGAGGACCATCTTTTTCCTCCCAGGAACGAGCACCTCCCTTACAAAGAATTAGAAGTCTTTTGTTGTGGTCCTTGCAAGATGCAGTAACTTTCTTCTCACTAACGGAGCCCTGCAGAGGGGCCACATCTGAAGTGGAGAGAAGTCAAGCCAACCTCATTTTGGTGCAGTTATCATCTGTCCTAAATCTCAGCCCCCCCCCCAAGTTTTGAGTGGCTTAGGAGGCATATATCTGCCAGACCTTTCTGCCTCATATCCATAACATCACGTTTAGTGGACTCAGATGTGATCTTTGGAAGCAAAAAAACAACACACACTATCATTTTGATAATTATATGGAGAAGAAGTACCACCTCTGCAAGTTCCTAGACACTTTATGCAGCTCCACCTGCAACTGCAGGGCTGAAGAAAAACATGTTTGCGAAAACTCCAAGATCTGCCTCCAAACTGTGAGATGCAAATGCCAAAGTTTGGTGAAAAATCCCAAGATTAAGAGTTAGAAGTTCCCTGAACTATCATACGTGAGCCCTGGCAGAATCCCCCCTCCCCCGCACTGATGCTAACACGGGATAGGGCTATTCTGATGAATTTGAGAGGGGGAAAAGGGAACTGAAATTGCACGTAAAGACAGAAGCGATTGAGTAGGTTTTTTGGTAGGTTTTTGTTTTTGTTCTTGTTTTTATTATAGACTTTTTGGTCTTATCCTGTATTTTTATGCTGTGAACCACCCTAAGATCATTGGGTGAAGGACAGTGTAGAAATTTAATAAAGAAACAGACATTTTGGAATTTTGGAATTCCCAAAAAGCTTTCAACAAGGTGCCTCCTGGGTAAGCTTAGTAGTCATGGAATAAGAGAAGAGGTCCTCTGGTGGATCAGGAATGGAAGTTGCAGGAAGCAGAAAATAGGCTTAAGTGGATAGTCCTTCAAATGGGGGGGGGGGCTGCCAGATGTTCTTGACCAAAAGCTCGCAAGGATAATTTGGCTACCTCATTTGGCACCAACTAAAGATTCTGCAGTAGACCCAAGGGCAGCCCCAGAAAGAGTGCATTGCAGTAGTCCAGCTCCAAGTTTTCCATTACTCCAGTGGTCAGGCTATTCCTGTTCACAAACAGCCATAGAGGACACGTGGGTCTCTAGTGACAAAGGGGTATCCAAGAGTACCCCCAAACTATGCACTTGCTCCTTTAGAAGTGGGAATCATCCAAAGAGCCTACAAATTGTGCGCCAAGCTCCTGTGTTCCTGTCACTCCCTAAGTGATGAAAAACCAGACAAGACAACAGCATAACATTGGGTCCAAATGAGCCACAACTCTATTGATTACAGATGTGAATGGTTTGGCATCGGCATTGCGTATAGCCATTTATTCCACCCCAGTCCATCTGCTGGGGGTGCATCTAAGGGTAGTCCACACCTGCCCCCCATGACTTACATCAAATAGGGGTAATCACCGAAGGGTCCCTGTTGGAGGAGTGCTATAGCCCTAGCCCCCGCCTGGGCATCCGGACAGAAGCAACTCCTCACAGATCCCTTTAACAGGATACACTTAACCAAGAAGCGGCGGACAGAGGCTGTAACCTCCCCTCCAGCCAAGACTAAGGCTTACCCAATGCCTAACCTCACAAAGTTGTGAGGATTGCTATGAGGAAGGCGAAAATCAAATGGCCAGGGCCAAGTTGCCAAGTGGAAAAATTCCTGCCAGGTGTTAGATTTCTGTTTATGCCACTGTGCAGTTTTTGGAGTCACAAGACTCTGTTTACACTCCAGACTGTTGGAAGTCTCACGGGAGACGGATGTTGTTATTACTCAACCGAGGAGTAGCTCGGTTGTGCAGAGTTCCGACACCAGGCCCCAAATATGGCAGCTGACAATGTTCATAGGAAGGTCTTAGTATGGAAATAAGACATATGAAAAAGGGGACGGAGGGTGGGAGATCCAATGACAAACGTCCGCAATTCGGTGCCCTGCTGGGGAGGGTTGCAGCCTGCCTGCGGATTGACCAATTGTGCCAGGCTTAGGTGCAGGCATTCCGCAGGGGGTGGGACCAACCGGCCAATAGGCATTGCTTGGCCCCGCTCCCTGGGGGGATAACTTGGGGATAACTCCTCCCCAGTTTGTCGTTGGATCAGTAGATGACAGTGCCATCCATGTCCCTAGAGTTGTGTTTTATCGGCATACTGGTGGCCCCTTGCTCCAAAACTCCTCATGACCACACCCCATGACTTCATATAGATTTTAAATAGCATATAGATCTTAAATAGCGCTGGGGAGAGAAGAGTACCTTGCAGCACCCCATAGCACATCAAAAAAATTTTTTTTAAGGGCAACCCAAATGATCACAACATGTCAGGGAATAGTCTAAAGACGACGACTGGGGAATGCATTCTATGGCAGACCAGTTTCCTGTCCGATGGAGGGGAAAAGTCACACACACACCCTTTTCCACAGGGTGTTCAGAAGCAGAGAGACAGAATCTGAACAGCTGAGGGAGGAGTTGCCCAGGTATGAGATGACAAGGGAACCCGAAAGGAGGGGGCAGCTAGTTGAGATGTCACTTGAGAGTGTGGGGAACCCCCCTCACCACAGACTCGGAGAACTGAACATATCAGAGAGCAAAGAAGTCAGAGGGAGGGAGGAACTTCCCATTGGCACCTAAAACGCTACGGAAGTCGGAAGTCGGATTTAGAGCAGACAACTGCCCTCCTTACGGAGAGCTGTGTATTTCTGCTTGCAACATGATGCTGTTTTAAAAGGAATGTAAATAGATTAACTGCTTGTTAATTCTTATCTGTGATGTTACCAAAGGGAGAGAACTCTCCACGCCTGACACATCACTCGTCCCCTTTCCTTTGCTTCTCATGAAAACTCAAGGGATTTGTCCAAAGTTCTACTTTGGGTCCACTAAAATGGACCCAATTTTTGATGATAGTGAGGTGACATCCTGCTTCTGATTCAGTCAATGAATCAGTCAACCAAAAAATAATGCTCTCCACCTGATTCAAGGCTTCTCCAGACACCCTGCTGATTCAGCATTCATCCTGATTTACTTGATTATGTGGTGCTCTTTGATAATGATGATAATAATAAAAATAATAATAATAAATTTTATTTATACCCCGCCCTCCCCAGCCAAGGCCGGGCTCAGGGCAGCTAACAATCAATAATAAAAACAAGTTGAATGAATACAACTTAAAAACAAGATTAAAATACAACATTAAAACGTTAAAAAGGCAGCCTCATCATAGGAGGAGATGGAAAAAGAAAGAGGGGGAGGGAATCAAAATGACTCCAAGCCAAAGGCCAGGCAGAACAACTCTGTCTTACACACCCTGTGGAAAGAAATCAGATCCTGCAGGGCCCTGGTCTCACCAGGCCGGAGCCAGTGTTGAAAAGGCCCTGGCTCTGGTTGAAGCTAATCTAACTTCCTTAGGGGCCAGGACCTCTAGCGTGTTGCTATTTATGGACCTTAAGGTCCTCCGTGGGGCATACCAGGAGAGGCAGTCCCGTAGGTACGAGGGTCCTAGGCCGTGAAGGGCTTTAAAAGTCAAAACCAGCACCTTAAATCTGACCCTGTACTCCACCGGGAGCCAGTGCAGCTGGAAAAGCATTGGGTGAATATGCTCCCATGGCAGAGACCCCGTGAGGAGCCTCACTGAAGC
Organism: Podarcis raffonei; assembly: GCF_027172205.1. Taxonomy (NCBI): domain Eukaryota; kingdom Metazoa; phylum Chordata; class Lepidosauria; order Squamata; family Lacertidae; genus Podarcis; species Podarcis raffonei. The sequence goes on from NC_070603.1 coordinate 123,424,560, forward strand.
ATTCTGCACCCACTGGAGTTTCTGGAACAGCTTCAAGGGCAGCCCCGCGTAGAGCGAATTACAATAGTCAAGCCTGGAGGTGGCCATTGCATGGATCACTGTGGCCAGGTCGGGGAGGGAAAGGTAAGGGACCAACTGCTTGATGCAGTGAAGGTGGGAAAATGGAACATTTGTTGTGATTTGTGGGCAGGGAGATTATAAACAGTGAATAGTCATTGGAATATCCACCCACATTTGCATAAGAGGGGTTCACATGCCTTCCCCCTAATCATTTAATCATTCTACACTTTTCTGTGCATTTTTCTGTAACTTTCAAAATTGCAAACCATTTTTAAAAGGGGCCTTTCTTGCACTATGGCAGAAATCTTTAACTGCAGGAAAGCAAAGTTCTGCCATGCGCTGGAATCCCTCCTGCAAAATATTGACTCTCTGGAGGCACACTCTGATTTGATAGGTTCCAGTTGCCCCCATAGGCCAGGACCATGAACTTAGGTGCTTATCAGTTGAAGGTGCAGCAGCAGCTGATGCTGAAGTCCTGACTGAAAATGAGTATGCTGCAACTGAGAATGTTATGATTGTGCAAAGTGGCATTTAAAAATCCAAACCTACAAGGGGGTAAATAATGCAGCTGACTGTAAACACAGCTGAAACGCAATCTCATGAAATGTTCATGATGGTGAAAGTTGTGGTCACAGTTTCACTATGGTGTCAGTCCACCTTCAGTGAGGCTGATGGGCCTTTGCTCTCTCCTACAGGCCGCTAATGGAAGGTATTAAGCATCTCAGGGTGGACTCGTTTTATTTTCTGTGCTGGAAACAGCTGAGAGTTTAGATGCAGAAAGAATTAGAAACGTTTTCATTCAATGTAGGGCACTTTTTCATTCCAGTGGCTATCGTGGGAAATTCTGGAATGTCCTGTCCTTCCTGGCTGCCTGAAATCAATCAGGACCCCAGGCTCTTACCCAATGTCACCCTCGGCTATGTCATCTATGACCATTATTCTAATGCAAGGATGACTTCTGATGCCCTGCTAGACCTGCTCTCTACTGGGCATGCAGACATTCCAAACTATGACTGTCGGAAGAGGAATAACCTGTTGGCTGTTCTTGAAGATGCTTAAGCTGATATTTCTAGATATGTGTCAACTGTGTCAAGCATCTACAAAATCCCACAGGTATGGCTGGTTCGGTGTTAGGATGGAATTGTGCCTCTGCCATGGGCTTTTCATTCTTTCCTTTTTGGACTCTCCCAAAGGTGAGGGTGGGATGGAACCTGGAAGCAGGTGCACTCAACACTGGCGTCAGATGCCCTATGCCACCCCACCACTGCTTTTAAAAACCATGTTGCTTGTTTACAATGCATTCAAAACACAGTCTTTTGAGTAATGTAGCTGAGTCCCTAGTCTAATATTCTGGGATGTGATTCAGTCCCACAAAATATTGAGAGTCTGCAGGCATTCCTGGAAGACCTCCTCCCGTTCTCCACGGTCAGCATTTTGTCTTGTTCTTTGTGTTCTTTGTGTGTGGGACTGTAGTTGGTCAACTGTCTGATATTTGTCCTGGAACCACAGCAAAGCACTCACCTTTTCCTTTCCTTCTTGGCTTCTTGGGCAATTTATGGATACACTGTTCCTACTATTCATGATAATACCCAGTTCCCCTTTTTCTACCAGATGACCACAAAAGTAGATCCCCAGAATCTGGGGATTGTCCAACTGCTCCTGAACTTCAGATGGATGTGGATTCCCATATTGCATGGGAAAGTCCTTAAAACAATAGCAATAATTGATTTATACCCCGTCCGTCTGGCTGGGTTTCTCCAACCACTCTGGGTAGTTTCCAGCAAAATATTAAAATACAGTAATTCATCACATATTAAAAGCTTCCCTAAACAGGGCTCCCTTGAGATGTCTTCTCAAAGTCAGACAGTTGTTTATTTCTTTGACATCTGGTAGGAGGGCATTCCACAGGGCGGGTGCCACTACCGAGAAGGCCCTGTAATTTCACTTCTCGCAGTGAGGGAGCCAGCAGAAGACCCTTGGTGTTGGACCTCAGTGTACAGACATAGGGATGGGGGTGGAGACACTCCTTCAGGTATACTGGGCCAAAGCGGTTAAGGGCTTTAAAGATGAGCACCAACACTTTGAATTGTGTCCAGAAATGTACTGGGAGCCAATGTAGGTCTTTCAGGACCGGTGTTATGTGGTCTCGGCAGCTACTCCCAGTCACCAGTCTAGCTGCCGCATTCTGGATTAGTTGTAGTTTCCAGGTCACCGTCAAAGGTAGCCCCACATAGAATGTGTTGCAGTAGCCCAAGCGAGTCCTCAATACCAGCCCGCCCCCTGTCACCCAAGAACAGCACTTCTGTCTTGTCAGGATTCAACCACAATCAATTACCTGCCATCTATCCTCCAAATGCCTCCAGACACTCACACAGGACCTTCACCGCTTTCACTGGTTCCGATTTAAAAGAGAGTTAGAGCAGGGTATCATCCGCATACTGATGAACACCCAGCCCAAACCCTCTGATGATCTCTCCCAGGAGCTTCATGTAGATGTTAAAAAGCATGAGGGAGAGGATGGAACCCTGAGGCACCCCACAAGTGAGAGCCCAGGGGTCTGAACACTGATCCCCCACCACCGCTTTCTGAACACGGCCCAGGAGGAAGGAGTGGATCCACTGTATAACCCTCAGCTCCCAGCTCCTCTTGACGGTCCAGAAGGATGTCGTGGTCGATGGTGTCAAAGGCCACTGAGAGCTCCAGCAGAACCAGGAAACAGCTTTCACCATTGTCCCTAGCGTGCCGGAGATCATCGACCAGCACAACCAAGGCAGTTTCAGTCCCAATATGAGGCCTGATTCCCGATTGGAAGGGATCCAAATGGTCCCCATCCTCCAGGCATGCCTGAAGTTCTTCAGCAACCACCTGCTCAATCACATGAATTTCTTCATGGGAAGCTAGACTCCTCTTGGAAGAGAAGCTGTTTCCACATTTCTATTACGCTTCATGCCCTATACAGTGGTACCTCAGGTTACAGACGCTTCAGGTTACAGACTCCGCTAACCCAGAAATAGTACCTCGGGTTAAGAACTTTGCTTCAGGTTGAGAACAGAAATTGCGAGGGAGCAGCGTGGCAGCAGCGGGAGGCCCCATTAGCTAAAGTGGTGCTTCAGGTTAAGAAGAGTTTCAGGTTGGAATTGACCAAGAAAGATGTTAATCTATTTTTGTATGCCACAACTGCAGCTTGTATTTTGTTAGCTAAAAAGTGGAAAACTCAAGAATTACCAAGAGTAGAAGAATGGCAGATGAAGATGATGGATTTTATGGAGCTAGCCATCCGCGACCAGAAGGAGGAGGAACACCACAAAGAATGGAAGAAATTTAATGATTATTTAGCTAAATTTGTTAAGCTAAAATAACTGGAAATAGCGTCCAGATACTTAATGGGCTTAGGATTGTATTTATGTTAACTGATAAAATAATATGTTTAATACAAGAAGGAGAAGATTTAAAGATGTTAATGTTTAATTTAAAGGGTATTAAAATTAGGATTTGGAAAACTGTTATAAGGATATGCAATGAAATTCAACTAAGGGGAAACGAGGAAGTCGTTTTACAAAGTAAATAACTGTTATTTTCAATAAGGTTATGATTTATGCTTGTTATGTTTTGTGTGTTTTATGTTTTTGTTTGTCGTTGATATTGTAAAAACTAATAACATTTTTGAAAGAAAAAAAGTTTCAGGTTAAGAATCAACCTCCAGAACTAATTAAGTTCTTAACCTAAGGTACCACTGTATGAGTTCTTTGATGGCGGTTGAGACTGTCCTTCCAACTGAAGCTCTTTCCACATTCCAAGCACTGATAGGGTTTCTCCCCTGTATGAATTCTTTGATGGGAAGTGAGATCCACACTCAGACGAAAACTCTTTCCACATTCCAAGCATTGATAGGGTTTCTCCCCTGTATGGATCCTTTGATGGGAAGCGAGATTGTGGCTGTGACTGAAGTTCTTTCCACATTCTAAGCACTGATGGGGTTTCACCCCTGTATGAATTATTTGATGGGAAGCGAGACTGCTGCTCTGACTGAAGTTCTTTCCACATTCCAAGCACTGATATGGTTTCTCCCCTGTATGAATTCTTTGATGGGACATGAGATGGGTCCTCTGACTGAAGCTCTTCCCACATTCCAAGCACTGATAGGGTTTCACCCCTGTATGAATTCTTTGATGGGAAGCGAGACTGCTGCTCTGACTGAAGTGCTTTCCACATTCCAAGCAGTGATAGGGTTTCACCCCTGTATGAATTCTTTGATGGGAAGCGAGACTGCTCCTCTGACTGAAGTGCTTTCCACATTCCAAGCAGTGATAGGGTTTCACCCCTGTATGAATTCTTTGATGGGAAGCGAGATTGTGGCTGTGACTGAAGTTCTTTCCACATTCTAAGCACTGATGGGATTTCACCCCTGTATGAATTATTTGATGGGAAGTGAGACTCTGCCTGTGACTGAAGCTCTTTCCACATTCCAAGCACTGGTAGGGTTTCACCCCTGTATGAATTCTTTGATGGGAAGCGAGATGGGTTCTCTGACTGAAGTGCTTTCCACATTCCAAGCAGTGATAGGGTTTCACCCCTGTATGAATTCTTTGATGGGAAGCGAGACTGCTCTTCTGACTGAAGCTCTTCCCACATTCCAAGCACTGATAGGGTTTCTCCCCTGTATGAATTCTTTGATGGGAAGTGAGACTATCGCTGCAACGGAAGCTCTTTCCACATTCCAAGCATTGATAGGGTTTCTCCCCTGTATGGATTCTTTGATGGGAAGCGAGATTGCTGCTGTGACTGAAGTTCTTTCCACATTCTAAGCACTGATGGGGTTTCACCCCTGTATGAATTCTTTGATGGGAAGCGAGACTCTGCCTGTGACTGAAGTGCTTTCCACAGTCCAAGCACTGATAGGGTTTCTCCCCTGTATGAATTATTTGATGGGAAGCAAGACTGTCCTTCCGACTGAAGCTCTTCCCACATTCCACGCACTGATAGGGTTTCTCCCCTGTATGAATTCTTTGATGGGAAGTGAGAGAGGTGCTGTGACTGAAGCTCTTTCCACATTCCAAGCACTGATAGGGTTTCTCTCCAGTATGAATTCTTTTGTGGGAAGTGAGACTGTCCTTCCGACTGAAGCTCTTCCCACATTCTGAGCACTGATAGCCTTTCTTCCCACTGTGAGTTCTTTGATGGGAACAGGAACTCTGACTGGAGCTCTCTCCATACTCCCAATTTTGATATGGCTTCTCCACTGTGTGGATTTTGTCATGGTCTCCCCCATTCTTCTTTTCCAATTCATCAACACCTACAACAAAGACAGAAACTAATTAGATCCTCAGGAAGAAATGGAGCCCCCAATCATGGAACAATGCTGACTATCACCAATAGTCAGCATGGATTTCTGAAAAATAAGTCATGTCAGACTAACCTGATCTCATTTTTTGACAGAATTACAAGCCTGGTAGATGAAGGGAACGCAGTGGATGTAGCCTACCTTGATTTCAGCAAGGCATTTGACAAGGTGCCCCATAAAATTCCTGTAAAGAAGCTGGTAAAATGCGGTCTTGACTTTGCTACCACTCCGTGGATTTGTAACTGGCTGACTGACCGAACCCAAAGGGTGCTCATCAATGGTTCCTCTTCATCCTGGAGAAGAGTGACTAGTGGGGTAACACAGGGTTCTGTCTTGGGCCCAGTCTTATTCAACATCTTTATCAACGACTTGGATGATGGACTCAAGGGCATCCTGATCAAATTTGCACATGACACCAAACTGGGAGGGGTGGCTAACACCCCAGAGGACAGGATCACACTTCAAAACGACCTTGACAGATTGGAGAACTGGGCCAAAACAAACAAGATGAATTTTAACAGGGAGAAATGTAAAGTATTGCACTTGGGCAAAAAAAATGAGAGGCACAAATACAAGATGGGTGACACCTGGCTTGAGAGCAGTACATGTGAAAAGGATCTAGGAGTCTTGGTTGACCACAAACTTGACATGAGCCAACAGTGTGACGCAGCAGCTAAAAAAGCCAATGCAATTCTGGGCTGCATCAATAGGAGTATAGCATCTAGATCAAGGGAAGTAATAGTGCCACTGTATTCTGCTCTGGTCAGACCTCACCTGGAGTACTGTGTCCAGTTCTGGGCGCCACAGTTCAAGAAGGACACTGATAAACTGGAACGTGTCCAGAGGAGGGCAACCAAAATGGTCAAAGGCCTGGAAACGATGCCTTATGAGGAACGGCTAAGGGAGCTGGGCATGTTTAGCCTGGAGAAGAGGAGGTTAAGGGGTGATATGATAGCCATGTTCAAATATATAAAAGGATGTCACATAGAGGAGGGAGAAAGGTTGTTTTCTGCTGCTCCAGAGAAGCGGACACGGAGTAATGGATCCAAACTGCAGGAAAGAAGATTCCACCTAAACATTAGGAAGAACTTCCTGACAGTAAGAGCTGTTCGACAGTGGAATTTGCTGCCAAGGAGTGTGGTGGAGTCTCCTTCTTTGGAGGTCTTTAAGCAGAGGCTTGACAACCATATGTCAGGAGTGCTCTGATGGTGTTTCCTGCTTGGCAGGGGGTTGGACTCGATGGCCCTTGTGGTCTCTTCCAACTCTATGATTCTATGATTCTAATGAATATATGTGAAAGTTCAAGAGCAGAAGATGTGAGGTCTTTCTACAGAGGTCATGGCCTTTGTCAACAAGCATTCACAGACGTATTTTTGAGAACCAGAGGTTCAGAAAGTCTGGCTCTTTTCTAGGACGGATTTTTGTTGCCACAATCATGAAATCCACTCCAACTGTAACATTGGTCTTCTCTTTAAAAAATGGGCAGAGGCTAAAACAGAAACCCAAACCTGACAGAAATTACCTCAACTTCCCTAACAACTCTGTGTGTGAATGTTGCCTCCAAGTTGCTATGGAAAGGGTGACTGTCACTCCAGAAGGCCGTTTTTTCAGTTAGGTCTGTTCTCAACTGTCGAGTGAGAGAGAGGTTTTCTGTGAGAGCACCTGCTGACTGTTTTATGCTGCTATGTGCCTCAGAAAAAGTCTGTAAAGTCTCATATAGATAGAAGCACTTGTAATTCCCTCTTAATACCTAATGTAGCAGCATTATTTGATGTTGAATTATTTTGTATTTTTGAGCTTATTGTCTTGAATAAAAAATGGGATAAATGTAGAAATAATCAGTAAAGAATAGATATAGATCTATTAGATATAAGCACATGTAAACGTGTTTTAGTATATCAAGTAATGTAATGTGTTCTGTATAAACTCTAAACAGATCCTTTTCTAGAAGAAAAAAAAGCTATGTTTTTCAAGGGTCAAACCACCCGGGACAACCTCCACACATATAAATACCACAGAAAATGGGTTTGGGTCCCACAAAATCAAGAAAACCACGAATAATCCAGAAAGACAGGTGCAGAGTGACACGTTTTACCTCAGAAACTGACATTAACATTTTGACCACTTTGCCAGTATACTCTTAATTATTCTCTCAGAAACAATTTTTAAAGGCAGACTGAAAAATAGAAAGAAATTTTTAGGATGCATAGAGGAAATTTTACACAGTGGAATAGTAGAATGAGAATAGTGTAATACAGATTTGAAGTGATACAATGTATTTAGGCAGATGTCTTACTGCCAGAGAAATTCTTCACAATTTAAAGAAAGTTTATGAATTTAGAAGTTGTCATCACAATTTAATAAGAACCTTTTTTTTGTCAATAATAATAATAATAATAATAATAATAATAATAATAATTTATTATTTATACCCCGCCCATCTGGCTGGGCCTCCCCAGCCACTCTGGGCGGCTTCCATAAAAACCAAAAATACAGTAAAATATCACACGTTAAAAACTTCCCTGAACAGGGCTGCCTTAAGATGTCTTCTGAATGTCAGGTAGTTGTTTATCTCTTTGACATCTGCTGGAAGGGCATTCCACAGGGCGGGCGCCACTACCGAGAAGGCCCTCTGCCTGGTTCCCTGTAGCTTTGCTTCTGGCAATGAGGGAACCGCCAGAAGGCCCTCGGCGCTGGACCTCAGCGTCCGGGTTGAACGATGGGGGTGGAGACGCTCCTTCAGGTATACTGGACCGAGGCCGTTTAGGGCTTTAAAGGTCAGCACCAACACTTTGAATTGTGCTCGGAAACGTACTGGGAGCCAATGTAGGTCTTTCAAGACCGGTGTTATATGGTCTCGGCGGCCGCCCCCAGTCACTAGTCTAGCTGCTGCATTCTGGATTAATTGTAGTTTCCGAGTCACCTTCAAAGGTAGCCCCACGTAGAGCGCATTGCAGTAATCCAAGCGGGAGATAACCAGAGCATGCACCACTCTGGCGAGACAGTCCGCAGGCAGATAGGGTCTCAGCCTACGTACCAGATGGAGCTGGTAAACAGCTGCCCTGGACACAGATTTGACCTGTGCCTCCATGGACAGCTGTGAGTCCAAAATGACTCCCAGACTGCGCACCTGGTCCTTCAGGGGCACAGTTACCCCATTCAGGACCAGGGAATCCTCCACACCTGCCCGCCTCCTGTCCCCCAAAAACAGTACTTCTGTCTTGTCAGGATTCAACCTCAATCTGTTAGCCGCCATCCATCCTCCAACCGCCTCCAGACACTCACACAGGACCTTCACCGCCCTCACTGGTTCTGATTTAAAAGAGAGGTAGAGCTGGGTATCATCCGCATACTGATGAACACCCAGCCCAAACCTCCTGATGATCTCTCCCAGCGGCTGCATGTAAATGTTGAAAAGCATGGGGGAGAGGACAGAACCCTGAGGCACCCCACAAGTGAGAGCCCAGGGGTCTGAACACTCATCCCCCCCCACCACTTTCTGAACACGGCCCAGGAGGAAGAAGCGGAACCACTGTATGACAGTGCCCCCAGCTCCCAGCCCCTCAAGACGGTCCAGAAGGATGTTATGGTCGATGGTATCAAACGCCGCTGAGAGATCCAGCAGAACTAGGAAACAGCTCTCACCTTTGTCTCTAGCCCGCCGGAGATCATCAACCAGTGCGACCAAGGCAGTTTCAGTCCCATGATGAGGCCTGAATCCCGACTGGAAGGGATCCAAATGGTCCGCTTCTTCCAGGCGTGCCTGGAGTTGTTCGGCAACCGCTCACTCAATCACCTTGCCCAAGAATGGAAGATTTGAGACTGGGCGATAGTTGGCCATCGTGGCCGCATCTAAAGATGGTTTTTTAAGAAGCGGTTTAATAACCGCCTCTTTCAGCGGGTCTGGGAAGGCTCCCTCACGGAGGGAAGCATTCACCACCCCACGAAGCCCATCGCCCAGTCCTTCCCGGCTAGCTTTTATAAGCCAGGATGGGCAAGGATCCAGGAGACAGGTGGTTGGTTTCACTCGTCCAAGCAGCCTGTCCACATCCTCGGAGGTAACAGATTGGAATTGATCCCACTCAACTTGACTAGACAGAACTCTAGCACTCTCCCGCCCCGGCCCTGCTCCCACGGTGGAGTCTACTTCTTCCCGAATCTGAGCGATTTTATCTGCAAAAAACTTTGCAAAATCATTGCAGGAGAACATGTGGCCCATACTGGGCCCTGATGTTGCAGGTGGTTCCGCTAAATTGTGAACCACCTGAAAAAGTCTCCTGCTGCTGTTTTCTGCAGATGCAATAGAGGCGGTGAAGAAATTCTTCTTCGCCGTCGCTATCGCCACTTGGTAGGCTCGACGTTGAGCTCTAACCTGTGTCCGGTCAGATTCGGAATGAGTTATCCGCCACCGGCGCTCTAGCCGTCTCAACGATTGTTTCATTGCCCTCAGATCCGTGGAAAACCACGGGGCTGTCCGGGCTCCATGCAATCGGAGAGGGCGCTTCGGAGCCAAACAGTCAATAGCCCTGGTTAACTCCACATTCCAGCGGGCCACCAGGGAATCAGCTGAAAGGCCATCAACATGGGATAAAGCATCCCCTACCACTCTCTGGAAACCATTTGGATCCATTAAGTGGCGGGGGCGGACCATCCGAATTGGTCCCACCTCCCTGCAGAGGGGATGGGTTGCAGAGAAGTCCAGTTGCACCAGGAAGTGATCTGACCATGGCACTTCTTTCGTTTCGCTTTTACTTAGTGTCAGATCACCAACATCCATAGAGGTAAACACCAGGTCCAAGGCATGTCCGCGGCTATGGGTTGGGCCAGACTTATTCAGGGACAGCCCCATGGAGGCCATGCTTTCCACGAAGTCCCGAGCGGCCCCTTGTAAGGTCGTGTCGGCATGGATGTTAAAATCCCCTAGGACGACCAAGCTAGGTGTCTCCAGGAGAACATCCGCCACGACCTGAAGCAGCTCGGGCAGGGAATCCTTGGTGCAGCGGGGAGGTCGGTACACCAAAAGGAATCCTGTACTGCCCCTATTGCCCAACTTCCAGAACATGCACTCGGAAAACTGGGTCTTCCCAATAGGACGCCTGGTGCAAACTAATGACTTCCTAAAAATCACTGCAACCCCCCCTCCCCGCCCACATGACCTGGGTTGCTGTGCGTAAGAGAAACCTGGTGGACAAGCAGCGGCAAGGACAGGCCCATCTGCTTCATCTAACCAAGTCTCTGTTACACATGCCAGGTCAAGTCCTCCATCCATGATCAAGTCATGGATGGCAGTGGTCTTATGAATCATTGACCTGGCATTGCACAGCAGCACCTTCAGGTCATGTGGGTATCCCTATGAAGAAAAGAAAGATTGCCAGAGTCATGTGACAGAATTTTATCTATCATTGAAAAGTTAAAGCTGGCAGAATATTCTATGTCTGAAGACCAGAAAGGGAGCTACCGTATTTTTCGCTCTATAGGACGCACTTTTCCCCCTCCAAAAATGAAAGGGAAATGTATGTGCGTCCTATGGAGCGAATGCAGGCTCCTTGGCTTCAGCGATAGCAACACGAAGCCTTCGAAGCCTGAGCGCTCCCTCCGCGCTCAGGAGGCTTCGCGTTGCTTTCGCTGAAGCCTGGAGACTGAGAGGGTCGGAGATAGCCGCCTGAAGCCTTTGGAGCGCAGCGGAAACTCGCTCTGTGCTCCGAAGGCTTCGGGTTCCTTTTGCTGAAGCCAGGAGAGCAAGACTCTCCTGGCTTCAGCCGAGAGGGAGAGCTGCGCAGCACCCCTTCAGCCAAGCAGGAGGAGAAATGGAAGGGGATCCGTTTCTCCTGCCGCTTCGCTGAAGGGGCGCTGAGCAGAGAGGGGGAGATTTTTTTTTTCTTGTTCTCCCCCTCTAAAACAAGGTGCATCCTATGGTCGGGTGCGTCCTATAGAGCGAAAAATACGGTATATTCTAGGATCTCTTGGGGGGGGAATTGATGTTTTCATATCCAAATTTAACACTCTGAATTAGCAGAGGAACACATTGAAGTTACTGGGCAGTTCAGACAAACCTGGTCATTGTTTAAAAAGGCATGACTAGACAAAGAACATTCACAGTTGATCTCCTTCTATTCAGGGTTCATGGTGGGGATGTTAGAATCGCAGATGCTGCTGGTCTCCATCAAAATACTGGAGGTTCAGCACATAGAGGCATGTATGGAATTTCAAAACTGATCTTATGATCCAACGGGGAGCTTTACCGAGAGGGTCCATGATCCCACGATTCTCCTCCTTGACTTCCTTATGCAGAGTTCATTGCTTCTACTGCTGTGTGATGGAGCAGTAAGTTTTTTGACACTGGTAGGGCATTCAGGTCACGGCACCGGTATGAGACATTTTGACCTGCCAATACATCGTGGTGGCCGGGGAGCTGTGATGTATTCCTAGCTCAAACAAAGTCCCAAATAACAAAGGCAGATAACAAAGGCGCAGGCAGGCAGGCAGGCAGGCAGGTGGTGGAGCCCAGAAAGGTGCTCACCTTCTCAATCTCCACCCGCCTGCCTGCCTCCCCCCACCCCCAGGCTGAGCAAGCCCCAAAACCTCTCTGGCTCCATCCCTCCATGTCCCCATCTCCCCTCCCCTGGAACTCACCAGATCTCTCTGAGAGCCCTAGAGAGGAACGCTCAGAGGCTGTGAGGAGGGATGTAGGAGACAGCCTGACCAGGTCAACTGTCCATCTTCCCCCTTCCATCCTCACTAGCTTTGCAGGATCCATCTCTTTCATCCTTCCTGAAGAGTCAAGGAGCCAAAACAAGCTGCAGGGTCCTGGGAGAGAGGAAGAAGCAAATGGAGCCTCAGAGGCCCTGCAGGGAAGAAGAAGGAGAGAAAAAGAAGAGTTTGGATTTGATATCCCGCTTTATCACTACCCGAAGGAGTCTCAAAGTGGCTAACATTCTCCTTGCCTTCCTCCCCCACAACAAACACTCTGTGAGGTGAGTGGGGCTGAGATACTTCAGAGAAGTGTGACTAGCCCAAGGTCACCCAGCAGCTGCATGTGGAGGAGCAAAGATGAGAACCCGGTTCACCAGATTACGAGTCTACCGCTCTTAACCACTACACCACAATGGCTCTCACTGGATTCTCCTGCCCCTGGAAAAGCACAAATGGGGCAGCCCCTTCCCATCAGAAACCCCATTTATAAACCTTTCCAGTGGTTCCAATTTCCTCTGTTTACTCCTCTCCCCACTTCGTAAGGCCGGCAAGGTCTGCACAGTAGAGACCTGAGAATAGATCCCATTGAACTAAATGGGGCTTATGGACAGAACTTGGTGCAAAAACCAGGCACCATCTTGTCCCCAAGCCTGAAGACTGTAACGCCAGGCATGCTAGATAAGCATAGACAATGGTATCATAAGGCAAAAGTTCATAAAAGTTTTCATAGTCATAAAGAGCTGTTAACAGAAACTGACAACCAATTAAAATTAAAGGACTTTGAAGAAGTAAGAGAAAATGTAATAGACTGTTTAGAATATTTACAACTAAATGAAACTTTTAAAAATCATGAAAAGAAAGGATTTAGTTATCAAGTGTCAAGATTTCAGAGAGAATTAGTAGAAGGTAGAACAAAACTGCTGTCAAAAATGAACGAACACCTTTTGGAATGGGACACTAAAGAGGACCAGGTCAAATGCGTTATGATAAAATGGGCGAAGGATATGGGACATAATATATTAATGACGGACTGGGAAAGGCTTTGGAAGTTAGATTTGGAAGTTAGGCCGCCGAGACCACATAACACCGGTCTTGAAAGACCTCCACTGGCTCCCAGTACGTTTCCGAACACAATTCATAGTGTTGGTGCTGACCTTTAATGCCCTAAACGGCCTCGGGCCAGTATACCTGAAGGAGCGTCTCCACCCCCATCATTCTGCCCGGACACTGAGGTCCAGTGTCGAGGGCCTTCTGGCGGTTCCCTCCCTGCCAGAAGCCAAGTTACAGGGAACCAGGCAGAGGGCCTTCTCGGTAGTGGCACCTGCCCTGTGGAATGCTCTCCCACCAGATGTCAAAGAGAGAAACAACTACCAGACTTTTAGAAGACATCTGAAGGCAGCCCTGTTTAGGGAAGCTTTTAATGTTTAATAGATTACTGTAATTTAATATTCTGTTGGAAGCCGCCCAGAGTGGATGGTGTAGGGTGAGCGAAGCCATCGGGAATCTTGTACTCCCAGCAGGGTCACCCTAGTTCTTTACTAATAATAGTGGTAGTGATGCAGAGAGCGACTCTTCTGAATATTCCTGTATACCAGAAGTATACAAGGAATCTTTACAACCCCAAGTAGCTGATCCCCCAAAGAATCTGCCCTGCAAGCAAAAGGAACCTCTGACAAGCACTTGAAGAAGCCCAACCTGGAAATAGAGCCCCATGTGCTTCCCCATCTCAGAAGTCCCACCTGGCCCTGAGGGAACTCGATTCGCAGGAGAAACAGTTCCCCTCTCCTCTCCTCGGACAAGTGAAAGGAAGTCTCCCCTGTTGAAGAGATGACAGCCCTGCTTGCCTGGAATTCACATTTTGCTGACCACACTGCACTGATTCTCCCAGTCTCCTCGCTAGAACAGGGGAGCAGGAACAGGATGGTACAGCACCTTCTCCCTCATCACAGAAGGAGACGCAGTTACAACCATCTCAACCCAATGCGAAGCTCTTGCTCCTGCAAAAATTACCCACAATGCAACTGAGTGACAATCAAGTGACCTAGCTTTTATCCTGGAATGCCCCGGGTGGTCTGCATCCAGCAGAGATCCTTGTTTTAAAGACTTTCTCTCCCACCATTGTGCCATAATGATCCTGGAAAAGTGGACAGCGGATGAGCTGTTACTCAACGGATTTCATTCATTCTCAACTTGGGCAGATCTAGGGGTAAAGCGTGGAAAAGTGAAAGGGGGCCTGGGGGTCCTAGTCTCCACTACCCTACGTGCCATTTCAAGCCCTCTCCCCTCATTCAAGTCATAACCCAGGGCAGTGTTAATCCAATTCAGCCACCAGGCCCTGTTGGTAATTTACGCTGATGTGACCCCAATGAGGCAGAAATCTCAGATCAGAGACTTGTGGGTTGAAAGGGAAATTTATACCACTGACCTTATTTTGCTTAACCCAAAGGCATCTGGAGTTTTAGGAGGGGACCTCAATGCCAGATTGGGCCCTAATGATCATGCCCTTTATGCACAGCACAAATGGTCTCCTCCCAACCGTGAAGCCAGTGGATTCCTCCTCACCCGTTGTTCCAAAGATCAGAAATCAAACTTTGGAGGCATCTGCTTGGCTCAAACAGCCTTCAGGCTAAACCTCTACATCTTAAATGGTGCCCTTGAAAGTGACTATCCTCTCTGGCTCCAGAAGGAGAGCTATAGACCAGGGGTCAGCAACCTTTTTCAGCCATGGGCCGGTCCACCGTCCATCAGACCTTGTGGTGGGCCAGACTATATTTTGAAGAGAGAAAAAAATGAACGAATTCCTATGCCCCACAAATAACCCAGAGATGCATTTTAAATAAAAGGACATACCGTGGTACCTCGGGTTTCATACGCTTCAGGTTACAAATGCTTCTGGTTACAGACTGCGCTAACCCAGAAATAGTACCTCAGGTTAAGAACTTTGCTTCAGGATGAGAACAGAAATTGTGCTCCGGCGGCACAGCAGCAGCGGGAGGCCCATTCTTATTATTATTAGCTAATGAGGTCCTTCAGGTTAAGAACAGTTTCAGGTTAAGAACGGACCTCCGGAACGAATTAAGTACTTAACCCGAGGTACCACTGTATTCTACTCATGGAAAAACACACCGAGATCTGGCTCTCATCGCCCTGCTAAAAATGTAGCAGTTTCTGCTTGGAGAAAAGACACAGTAGCGATGCTGGCCAAGAGGAAGAACCCCCTTCCTCCTCCTCCTCCTCCTCCTCAGCTCTTGATCGAGACTCCAGGGCTCTCTCTGCAGGCTCCCCCCTCCCAGACCCCCTCCCCCTCCCCCAGGGGGCAAGCAAGAAGAGCGGGGCAGAGCCCTGGCCCCCTCGCCCCCTCCCCGGCTTGGCGCCCCCCAGGCACGATCTGACCAGCCCCCCAGGCATCCTCCCCGCAGCCCCTTCTCCCCCCCACTGCACCCGGAGGGAGAGGGAGGCGAGACTCACCCCCAGGCAGCTCTTGCAAGAGAGAGAGGGAGACGGAAGCAGCCCCTCCGCTTGCAGGCGGGAATGGCGAGGGAGGGGCTTTTGCTGGGAGGACCTTGCCCCCCCCCGCCTCCACTTCCTGTCCTCTCTAGAAAGCCAGCTCTGTGCCTTTTAACCCTTGGCAAGCCGAGCATAAGCGGAGCACAGCAGGCAGGAGCCCAGGAGGCGCCGCTAACCCAGAAATATTACCTCGTGTTAAGAACTTTGCTTCAGGATGAGAACAGAAATGGCCTTGGATCCTAAGCCTATGTAGCAAATGCATAGTTTGGGGGTACTCTTGGATACGCCTTTGTCACTAGAGACCCACGTGTCCTCTAGGGCTCTTTGTGAACAGGAATAGCCTGACCACTGGAGCACTGGAAAACTTGGAGCTGGACTGCTGCAATGCACTCTTTCTGGGGCTGCCCTTGGGTCTGGTCCAGAATCTCGCTGGTGCAACATGATGTGGCCAGATTGTTCTTGCGAGCTTTTGGTCAAGAACATCTGGCACCACAGCCCCCCATTTGAAGGAACTATCCACTTAATACTATTTTCTGCTTCCTGCAACTTCCATTCCTGATCCACAAGAGGACCTCTTCTCTTATTCCATGGCGACTAAGCTTACTCAGGAGACACCTTGATGAAAGTGTCAGGATGCGGTGTCTCTCCCCCACACAACATGACTCCAGCAGTTCATTGTGGTGGTCAGGTGGGATTGCTATGCGGAATTATGGAAAATGTAGCAAGTCATTGTGTCAGCAATGAACGCATTGCTTTGACTGGGCTTGAGCCATTTGACAGGATTTCTGATCGAATCCCACAAGCCTCTGCACCTCTGCCATTTTCTCACTGCCTGACAGTCACGTATAGCATTCTAAAACACAAACCAGTTGCTTCACCGGGCATCCTCAGAACATAAAGATAGAAAGTAGCTTTGATGTAGATTTTGTTAATCTTTAGGTAAATCTTAAGGGCCAGGAAGAGAGTCCACAAGGAGATGGTAAATACTATTTTTCTTTCCTATAGGTTTATGATCTCTGGGTTTTCTAAATGCATTCCTCCTTGGTTCCTGTTTATTTAGCTTAACCACATATGCATGCTCAAGTAGGAAATAGTTTCTTTGTAGTTAAAAGGATTTCTCTGATCTGACTTTGTCCCACGTGGGGGATTTTTTGAAATGCTCAGAGGAAATCTGATTGGTTCTTACAATAGCTGTGTTTAGAGTTCTTTTGTTAATAAAAGGGACCTGGGCCAGGGTGTGGCAGATTATTATTGGCATTTCCTCCCAGAGTCTTGCTGGCCAAGCCTCGTGTGTATTTTATTAATCAGGGTCCAATCCTTTCCTTCATCTTATTAGGTTAATGGACTAAAAAAGGCCACAACTTTATTGATTACAGCATGTGAGAGGTATTGGCTTAGGCACTGGATAAAACAACAGGAAGGGGTGAGTCTAACAAGGGTTAACCACCAGTAGGAGGAGCCTGTTGATGCAAATACAACTGTAAGCTCCCCCTGATGTCACCGGGGGTCGTGCCATGGCCCTAGCCACCACAAGGGTGTTGGACCGGATCCACGACCGCCAGATTCCTTTACCGGAATACCCATAAAGTGCAGAGGTAGGCGATGGCCACACCCTGCCCTCCAATACGCAAACATATTCCAATGCCTAACCGCCACTATCCAAAAAGTTGTGATGATTTGCTACGAGGTAGGAGAAAAACCAAGTGGCTGGTGCCAATTAGCCAGTTCGGCAACCAAGGCAACCAACCACAGGTCCATAGCAAGGTCAAGAACCAAGCTATGGTGTGTGGCTGATCTGACGAAAACCAGCAGCGCAATGAAAGGGAAGCATTGCCGCTGCAGCATTTGAGCGGCTAAACCCCACCCCCAAGCCTCCACCTGACTGGTTGGCTACCAGGGGGCGTGATGTGGCAGCCGGGCCAGCTGGGCAGGGGCCGGAACGCCCCCTGCCGACACGGGAAACAGCTCCCGCTCACAACTCCTCCCCTCTGCAAGGAGGAGAGGCTTTCTTAAATTGTGGTGCCCAGAACTGGACACAATATTCTAGGTGTGGCCTGACCAAGGCTGAATAGTACTGCTCTATTTAGCCTCGGTCAGCAGACACATGGAATACTGTGTCCAGTTCTCGGCACCACAATTGAAGAAGATTGTATGCGCAGAGGAGACCGACCAAGATGATGAAGGGTCTGGAAACAAGTCTCAGGAACGGTTGAAGGAGTTGGGTATGTGTAGCCTGGAAAAGAGGAAACTGAGAGGAGATGTGATAGAGCAACTTAAATATCTAAAAGTCTGTCCCATGGAAGATGGAGCAAGCTTGTTTTCTCTTGCCCTGGAAGGCAGGATCAGATCCAATGGATTCAAGTTCCAAGGAAGGAGATTCTGACTAAATGTCAGGAAGAACTTTCCGACAAGTAAGAGATGTTTGACAGTGGAACGGATTCCCTCACCTTGGAAGATTGTGGACTCTCCTTCCTTGGAGTGTTGGACAGCCACCTGTCATGAATGCTTTAGTTAAGATTCTCCCATTGCAGGGGTTTGGACTAGATTACCATCCAGGCCCTTCCGACTCTATGATTCCCTGAACGAACTAAGCCCACGAAGGATGGAAAAAAGTTTCAGTGATAAACAGAAATCCTACTAGAGAAGAAGAAATCTTCAGAAGGATGTTAGCATAGAAAATGTGGAAGATTGTTCAGGTAGAAAGCTCATCATAGGGACATCAGTGTAGATAGAAAAGATGCCTTACTTATACATAATTTTGAATTATTATTATTATTATTATTATTATTATTATTATTATTATTATTTATCATTTATACCCCGCCCATCTGGCTGAGTTTCCCCAGCCTCTCTGGGCGGCTTCCAATCGGGTGTTAAAAACAATACAGCGTTAAATATTAAAAGCTTCCCTAAACAGGGCTGCCTTCAGATGTCTTTTAAAGATAAGATAGCTACTTATTTCCTTCACATCTGAAGGGAGGGCATTCCACAGGGCAGGCGCCACTACCGAGAAGGCCCTCTGTCTGGTTCCCTGTAACCTCACTTCTCGCAATGAGGGAATATTTAAAGATGTAATTTAAATACTTCATCATTGATTCCGCCCTCCTTTTCCTTCCAAGCTGTTGCTGTTAGAGATGAATTATATGTTAAAATCCAAGCTGACCTTTCCACCCTATGCTGGCCCATGTCAAAACAGGGCAGCTGCTTCTCTGTGTTCTTGCAAACATGTTTTCTCCAGCTCTGCATCTGCTCCTCAAGCCACAGAGAGACTCCAGAAGGTTTCCAGGGCGATGCTTCCCCACCTCATAAATATTCTTATTTTTCCCAGGGATTTCTCCAGAGATTCATAATTTCTCGCACTGAGTCTGAAAAGTCTGGTGCATAAAATATCCCCTGTCTTGTCAATTCCCTAAACAGCTGCAGACAGTGAGAGGGATAGTGCAAAAAGCCTACATCACAAATGAAAAGTGGCTGTGCTCTTCCTTCTTTCCCTCGTGCTTTTAGGACACCCCAAACGGGCTAGTTTTAAATGTCACCACAAACATATTTTTGAGGGTGGCAGGTTGTGCACAACCATCTCATCCCCCCGCAATCCCAAGGGATGTGTTAGAGCACCCCAACCTTACAGGTGGCCCCTGAAATCCTATTTTGGTTTAAGAGAGGGATGAAGCTAATATTGTTTTCAGGGTGGGTTGCTTGAACCCCCTATGTGAATTTCCTCTTGTTCTTGGTCACAAGGAATGGGTTTCAAGTCCCCCTGACCCATGTGGCCCCTTCAGCCCCCATTTTGGATTAAGGGCCCAATGAACCTGAATGTTTTGCTTGGGATGGGCTGTGAGCACTCAACACAACCAACTCATCAATTCTTTTCTTTTAATAGTTTTTATTTGATTTTGCAAGTATAAGATTATAACAATACAGCCATACATATCTATATTTAAAGATCTCTCCAAACCTTTGGACTTCGCAGCTTCCCCTCCATGGCTTCAACTGCATACTGTTCAATAGTCCATATTTTACATCACTCCATTTTCTCCATAGCAATTGCTACATTACAAGTGTTATTACAATCTTGCTAATGTTTTCATCTGCTTACAGTGGTCATCAACTCATCAATTCTGATCAGGAGGAATGGGTTTTGATTGCCCCCAATCTTCCACATGCTCCCTGAAACTCCCCCCTTTTCTAAAGTTAAGGGCCCAATGGAGCTAACCATTTTTGTGGGATTCATGCAAACTCTCTATAAGCATGGTCTGTTGCATGTCCCCACAGCCATCTATGGGTCCCAGAAACACAAGGGTCCTGAACACAAGGATCATAAAGTTCCCGCACCACTTTGATTGCGCTACGCACCCTGATTGCTTCTTGGTGCCTGGAGTACGGATGGCTCCCGCCTCCCGTGATTCTCCAATACAGTTTTGGAAGTTCCAGGCAGCTGTAAAAGTTCTAAACAGTTCTATAAAGTTTATAAAAGTGAAATCTTAGTCTGCTTCAACAGAAGTATAGTGTCCAGATCAAGGGACGTAATAGTCCCACTCTATTCCGCCTTGGTCAGACCACACCTGGAATACGGTGTCCAGTTCTGGGCACCATAAATTAAGGAAGAGATTGATGAGTTGGCAGGTATGGGGTGGAGAATGACCAAGATGACCAAGGGCTGGGGAGGAATGGGGGAGGCCACCTCTCCATCCTGACCCTCCCAGGGAGGAGGAAGAGGAAGAAGACAGTATAGATTGACAACAGGGGTTTGAGGGAAGTCACGGCTCAGAGGCAGATGAGGGGGAAAGTTGGGAAATCATGGGAGAGCCAGAGCAACACCTGGCTGACATGTCATTAGAAAGCATTCTAGACCCACCATCTCCCAGAACCCAGCGAGCCTTAAAAGTAGGAGAGCAAAGAGCTCAAAGACAGAGGGTACTTAGCAGCACCCGCAGAGGAGGTGATGATGAATGAGGAAGTGAGAGAGCCGGGGGCTGGAGATTCACTTGGGAGAAATAACAGGAGTGACAGTGGACATCCTTGTTCCCTTCCAAGAATAATTACAAAATTTTGGTAATGTGAATTCCCTGTGATCTATGTGATCTATATCTTCCAAAGTTTTAACAAATTTTCAGCCAGATCCAAATTTCATAACTACTTCCATTAAGTTGGTTGGTTCTACATGATCAAATGAGGGTAACGATTTTTTAAACTGAAACATCATTTTTCAAGAATCTCACTTCCCTAACTTCTTGAAAAATAATATTTTAAGAATCAGATGCTATTTTTAGTTTTTGCTGTCAGGTGCTCCTTTGTGTTCAGATCAGGTCTCAGCAAAATAATGTAGCATTTGGGAATGAAGATGCAGCCCAGAAGCCCAGCACTGGAGGCCAAGATGGAGAAGACCTGAACGGCTACCATGTACTTCCCCTTGGTGCTCAGGTAGGTGGGCACAAAGGACACCCAAACACTGCAGAAGACCAGCATGCTGAAGGTGATCAGCTTGGCTTCATTGAAGGCCCCAGGCAGATTCCTGGCTAGGAAAGCCACCGTGAAGCAGATGGCCGCCAGGAAGCCCATGTAGCCAAGGGCACCATAGAACATGGCCACAGACCCTTCGTTGCATTGCAGGATGATCTCCCCAGGATGGCAGTGCATGTCAGAGTCTGGGAATGGTGGCGAGATCCCCAGCCAGATCATGCAGATGACAACTTGGACACAGGAACAGGAAATGACAATGGAGTTGGCCAGACTCTTCCCCAGCCATCTCCTCACTGAGTTCCCTGGCTTGGTGGCCAGGAAGGCCAGAACCACAGTGATGGTTTTTGCCAACACAGAAGAAACAGCAACAGAGAAGATGATGCTGAAGGCTATTTGTTGGGAGAGGCAGGTCCCTTTCCTTGGCCTCCCAATGAACAGGAAGGAGGACAAAAAGGAAAGCAGGAGGGAGACGAGGAGGATGTAGGAGAGGTCCCGGTTGTTGGCTTTGACTATGGGAGTTTCGTTGTATTTAATAAAGATTCCTAAATCAAAGCTTGTGGCTAAGGACCCCAGTAGGGCAAGGGAAAGTAGGACAACCCCCAGAGATTCTTCATAGGCTAGGAAGGTGATATGCTTGAACACACATTGATCTCGGTTCATGTTTGGATGCTGATTTTCTGGGCATTTTTTGCAATGGTCTGCATCTGCAAAAGAGAGAGAGAGAGAGAGAAAGAGTAATGTCTACTACTCTGGATTCAGCCAAGCCCTGAGCAGTATCTAGCCTCTGGGGAGGGATTCAGTTGTAGACCAAGTCTTTTTTTAAAAAAATTATATTTTATTAGTTTTCCATACATTTATACCACATTAACAATTTGCATTAAACTTTTCGATTTTTTGACTTCCTTCGGCTTCTCTGCCAATCATTCAAATTCTAATTTTTTTAAATACACATTTCCAAATTTTAGTATTGCCTTTATACCTACCCCCCTCTTATATTTTGCTTTTTTACAATATTTCTTATTCTGTTACAGAGCTTCTTTAAATGCCACTAACGTTATTCCGTTATCACTTATACATTCCCAGTATTCTGCTAATTTTCTCCAGTCCTCAATGAATTTTTGATCTCGTTGATATCTAATCTTCCCAGTCAGTTTATCAAGTTCTGCATAGTCCATCAGCTTCGTTCTCCATTCCTCCAACGTTGGTATTTGTTCTTGTTTCCATTTCTGGGCCAGTAGTATTCTTGCCGCTGTCACTGCATATTGGAAAATTTTGTAGTCCTTT
Source organism: Podarcis raffonei (assembly GCF_027172205.1). NCBI lineage: Eukaryota > Metazoa > Chordata > Lepidosauria > Squamata > Lacertidae > Podarcis > Podarcis raffonei. Next base: position 123,446,905 of record NC_070603.1, read on the forward strand.
CTATTTATTTCATTACCAACAATTCCTAAGAGATAGGTAGCCGTGTTGGTCTGCCATAGTCAAAACAATTTTCCCCCCCCTTCCAGTAGCACCTTAAAGACCAACTAAGTTAGTTCTTGGTATGAGCTTTCGTGTGCATGCACACTTTGGTATCTAAAGAAGTGTGCATTCACACGAAAGCTCATACCAAGAACTTAGTTGGTCTTTAAGGTGCTACTGGAAGGGGAAAAAAATTTGTTTTAATTCCTAAGAGAAAAGCCTCTGGTTTCTTAACAAATGTATATTTCAACATTTTTTTCAGCTCATTATATATCAACTCCCAGAAGCTTTTCACTTTCTTGCATTCCCACCACATATGAAAAAATATACCATCTTTTTCTTTACATTTCCAACACTTCTTACATGTTTTCTACATTTTTGCAAGTTTTACTGGTGTAATATACCATCTATATATCATTTTCATAACATTTTCCTTTAATGCAGTACATGCAGTAAATTTAATACTTTCATTCCATAGTTTTATCCAATCGTTAAATTGTATATTATGTCCAATATCTCTGGCCCATTTTATCATAACTGATTTAACTTCTTCATCCTTTGTATGCCATTCCAACAATATCTTATACATTTTGGATAGGATTTTATATTCATTATTTATTATTTCTATTTGAAATTTAGAATCCTTGTAGACCAAGTCAGTCTGGCACAGCCACAGATCACTACAGGTATTTAATTAGGTTTTTCTAAACATTAGCTCTACCCCGAAGAAATGTGGGACAGATTCCAGGGCTGGAGATTCCCAGCTTGGCCTCTGGCAGGTTGGGCTGCTTGGAGCCCCCTATACCAGGGCCAAAAGGAGAATCAGGGGTCTGTGCAGAAGTCTAATATCTATCCTAGGTCCATAACAATCTCCCTCCTCAAGGACCCCAGGACAGTTAAGTCTAGTCAAAGACAACTATGGGGTGCAGCATTCATCTTGCTTCAGGCCAAGGGAGCTGGTGTTTGTCCACAGACAGCTTTCTGGGTCATGTGGCCAGCATGACTAAACCGCTTCTGGTGCAAAGGGGCACCATGACAAATGCCAGAGCGCACGGAAACACCGTTTACCTTCCCACTGCAGTGACAACTATCCATCTACTTGCACTGGTGTGCTTTCGAACTGCTAGGATGGAAGAAGCTGAGACAGAGAAACGGGACCTCAGCCCCGTTTCAAACTGCTGACCTTCCGATCAGCAAGACCAAGAGGCTCCGTGGTTTAGACCTCCCTCCTTCACATTTGACCAAAGGCATTTTTTGGAGTAAGGATGAATAGTAGGGCTAAGAAGTGGGAAATGGGTGGGCAGGCATTTAGTGATTGACCTGTTTATATCCTCCTTTCCCAATCAGCTTACTACACACACACACACACACACACACACACACACACACACATATAAAATGATGATGATACATTTTAGAACAATATCACAAACTATAATCATAAAAAGAGATTGATGATGATGATGATTTGAACCACCCAGTTCTCTCCCACACATGAAGCATACCAGCCTGATCCTGCCCAGAAATGGTTTTGAGAGATTCCTGACTGAACCCTTCTCTCTTCGCCAAGGCCAGCCTTTCCCTTGGAGTCACCCACCTTCCTGAGTGGAGATGGTCCCTTCTGCACAGGGAAGACATTCATAACAGCAAAGAGGCTTCCCTTCCTGGATCACCTTGACGGATCCAGGGCGACAGCTTTCCACACACCTGGAAGTAGGAAGGGTCTAGGTACAAAGACGAAGAGCGTCAATGAGAATTGTTCTTTGAGGCATAGTATGTTGCCATCTGCTGTAGCATCTAGACTATAGCTTGAAACTAAGCATTTCCCATCACTGTCCATTACATGAATGATTCATGATAAAATTCAGAAAAAAACAAAGGACCTCCATTAAATATAGTTCTGTATATGGGCCATGAGCTATTCACTACTAATAAAATTCATGTAACAACCGAAAAGCAATGAACCCCCCCTTTCCCCATACACACAGTTTAGCAGGAAGCCTCCTTTGGCACCCAGCTGAGCAGAGGAGCTGTAGGAACTATCTGGAACAACAGCCCAGTGCTGGAGTTGACAGGCAAGTGAGGGCAGCAGCCCACAGAACAGGGAGCACTTATTAGAGCTCATAGAAAAGACAGCAAAATGACAGGCATCATTCCCACTCCCCGTCACCTGATTGAGCCACTTGGGCCACACAATGGCCTCCGGGTCGATGGTGCACCTCAGGTCTGGGGATCCCTGTCTGTCGATACTCCCAAACTTCACTCTGAGGACGGATTTATTGGGGAACACCACCCAGTTCACAATGTCCAAGTCGGCTGCCAGCTCCCCGTTCTCATCCAAATACACTCTGTCCATGGAAGAATTGTAGAACTGGGTGTTTCCTAGGAAAGGGTGGAGCTGGAACAGAAACAAAGATGAGAGCATTTAGAATAAAGGGAAGCATAGGCCCCTGTTTTGCTAGCCCAGAAATGGAAAGTCAGCGAGGTCCCAGCTAAAGAGGATTGGCAACTTAAGTGGACAGAATATGCAGAAATTGCAGATTTAACATACAGAATAAGAGAGCAAGAAGAATATACATTGAAAGAAGAGTGGAAAGCATTTATTGAATGAAGTGAAGGCCCAAGCTGCGCACAGGTGGTCTGAAGCGAGCGAGCAAGCTACCACCATTCCAGTGGAGCCTCTTTTTATTGAGACAAATATGCAAGCCAGGCAGATACATTTTTGGGCTGTGACCTTTACATATCTTCCGTCTCGAGATTGTGGGGTGGTACGAAGCTATTTTGGCACCTGTTCCACAGCGTCATTTTCCCTTGCACAGTGTATGACGTAGGAGACAAAAGTCTCATGGAAAAGGATTACAGACAGAACACCGCAAACTGCTGAGATCGCGAAAGGTCATGCAGAGGTGGAACGATGTACCAGACAGCTGTGGCTTGTCTGGGGGGGGGGGTTTCCCTGCACCCCAAGGTCACGCGTGCAGGCAGACCGTGGCTGCCTGCTGGTGGGGAAGTGTGCTCCCTCCGGACCCCACTCCCCACTCCGCGATATCCCTACAATTGAATATATGGAAAATAACAGTATACAGCTGAAAACGGTGGCAGCATTAAGACAAATTCAATCTCGTAAATAATGTTTGATGGGTGTAAAAGGAGAAAACTGATTTGAATGGTTATAGCAAAATATACAGGGGTGTATAAGATGTAAAATGAACCATGGAAAGAGAAGAAGGGAAGTCATCGGATATTTTAGAGTTTGTAAAATGTTTATTTGGAATTGTTAGATTGAAAATTTAATTACAATTATATAATAATAATAATAATAATAATAATAATAATAATAATAATAATAGAAGCATACTGACAATCCACTTCCCCTTTGCTTAGGGATGGTTGCAGACTCAAATAGAAATGGAGGGATCTTGTCACTTTTGGTTCATACTGTTTTCTCTCTCACACACAAACCCCAATCTTAAATTCAGTTCTCCACATTTCTGAAGGATTTTTTAAATAATAAAAAAAGCTCATCTGAATTCTTCAGCATTTCTGTGTGATTTTCTCCTAGTAAGCATGTTTTTGAAGGATGCTCCCCCCTTGGATTCTTTCAGAAAGAGTGAATTAGGTTTGTTTTTCCTTTCACGGCAAACTGAATGAAATCTCTAATATGGGCTTCAGCAGGGAAAGGCAGGAGCTTGGTGGAGGGAGTGGAGGGAGCAGAGAGCCAGAGCAGAGTCAAGCGGGTGTGAAACGAATAGAGATTAGAGACAGCCTGATCAATGTCATCTCCCCTGCCAAAAATAATTCCAATTTATGGGGAAAAGAGAATTGGGCACATGATGGGAGCAGTTGCTCGGGGAGCTGTGCAATGAGGCAAGAGTAAGAAAAGCAAACAGAAATGAAAACAGTAAATGTATTAAGGCAGCTTTAAAATGGAAAATGGATAATGTGTTTTGCAAACTTTGGGTTTTTTCCATAGTAGTTTTTTTTCTAAAGGGCTCTGGGCTCTTGCTGAGATTAAGATTAACTAACTGGTTGCTCTTCTCTGCTAGCTAGCATTCAAGTGTTGTAACCTTAGATCAAGTGATGAAGGTATTGGGTTGCAAAATCTCCTTTTTGAAGGGAGTTGCCTTTTTGTCTTTGGCTCCAAAACTCAATAGAGTCAATATGTAAAGGAAGCTCTCCAGAAGGTAAAGCAAACAGCCTGGAGGCTGAAAGGCAGGAGAGAGAGAGGGAGGGAGAGAGGGAGAGAGGAAGAGAGAAAAAGAGAGAGATCCCGAGCCAGTGCTGGACACAATGATGTTCTCATTCTGTTATAAAGAGTTCTGCGAGTAAAGAGTGAATAATATTTCTATGCGCCTGGGCAATAATTCATTTCCAAAAGGAAATGAATGCTTCCAGTTCTTATGCTTCCAATCATTTCAAACTGCACAATATTCAATATCTGCAACACTACAATTGATTGTCATGCTCAGATGTGATGTCTATGAAGGGAAAGAAAATACCTGCCATGGCTGTAGCCTTTGAAATCCCATTCTCTCAGTTCCCCTCTGCTTAGATCTAGATGAATATGCAGCATTTAAGGCACGAGCCACGGCTTGCACAGTGTTGTAGATCCTGTAGCTGTCTAGAGAGAGGATTCTTTCCAGATCATCTTGGGGAAGCCTCTCCAGTTTCCCTCTCTCTCTGCATCTTGTCCTGCCTTTCACTGAGAATGCATGCTTTAAATAGAAACAATTAAAAGCACCCTCCCAAAACTTCTTAATACCAGAGAAAAAGGGTGGAAAATCACCGTATTTTGCCCCTTTACTTGTCTCAGTGAAGAAGGAAAATATACCATGGATGTGTTGGAAAGATATGTAATTATACATCAGCTCCAGGGCGACATCCCACAAAACTGTTGTGATGAAGATTTTCCCAACAATGGATTTCATCCCTATGTCAAAAAACTGTTGTATAATGAGTAGTCCATCTAAGAAATAAGTCATTTCCCCGTAGTACACAAATACATGCACTTGCCTCCACTTGCGGAATGGAAGACGAGGCATGTATACTCCATTTTTAGTCAGTCCTTGGATGCTTTGTGAGATGACAACACAGACTCCGCTCTTGATGAGCACGGGTGTCAAGCTCTTCAGGAACCTCTCTCCATTGTCGGTGTCTGGTGCAAGGAGGCCAATCAAGGTCCATCGGAAGTGCTGGAGCAGCTTGACAATCCCTGGGTACAGGGCTTCTTCTTTGGGGACCATCCAGTAGAAAAAAGGGAAATGCCTCTTATCATTCAGAACATGAGAGACAAAAGCATAAGTGACCTGGGAAGAGAAGGAAGATTTGTATCTTGTTTGATTTCAGATCAAAGCCTAAATATTTCTAAGCCCAACATGAGATTGGGAAGGTCTTAGGAAGGAGGAAGGTCTAGTGCAAGGACCCTTTGGTGGGAACAGTGATTTCCTTGAAGGTTGTGGCAGCCGTAAAGAAGGCAAATTTGATGCTAGGGATCAACAGGAGGGTAGTTGAAAATAAGACTGCCAATATCATAATGCTATTATACCTCTCTCCATTCCTACCTGTGGGATTTTATAGATGCCCAACACGTTTGAAATCTGGATGGAGTTTTGAGAGTCGGACCCTTCGAGAACAGCCAGTAAGTTAGTCTGTTTACCACAGCTATAGTTTGGAAAGTTCAGCTGCCCAATTGACAACATGTCTAGCAAAGCATCATAGGTCACCCTTCCATCAAAAAAGTTCTCATGGATGCTGTAGCCCAGGGTGATGTTGGGTAACAGCTTTTGATTCTGGTTGATCGCTTGAATGGCATACAAGAAGGAGAGGAGCTGCCAGTACTTTGTGGGTCCTTTCCTGGGGGGAGAAATTATATACATGCCAGCACTGTCCAAGTGATATTTCTGTTCTACCTCTAATATACAGCTCTACCTCTCTTTCAAATCAGAACCAGTGAAGGCAGTGAAGGTCCTGTGTGAGTGTCTGGAGGCGGTTTGAGGATCAATATGGCTAACCTGATCCAAAACACCCACCCACCCCACTCACACATGAAAACAAAGACCACCACAGCCAACCACAAATGAACAACCACACCCTAGGCCAACCCCAACCTCTCTCACCACCAAAGGAACACAAGTGAACAGCAAAGAACCTGCACAAGCAATACTGACACCAAACGCTACATATAGTAAGTAAAATAGAAAGGCACAGTGAAGGTCCTGTGTGAGTGTCTGGAGGCGGTTGGAGGATGGATGGCAGCTAACAGATTGACAAGACAGAAGTACTGTTTTGGGGGGAGAGGAGGCAGGCAGGTGTGGAGGACTCCCTGGTCCTGAATGGGGCAACTGTGTCCCTGAAGGACCAGGTGCGCAGTCCGGGAGTCATTTTGGACTCACAGCTGTCCATGGAGGCGCAGGTCAATTCTGTGTCCAGGGCAGCTGCTTACCAGCTCCATCTGGTACGAAGGCTGAGACCCTACCTTCCCGCAGACTGTCTCGCCAGAGTGGTGCATGCTGTAGTTATCTCTCACTTGGATTACTGCAATGCGCTCTATGTGAGGCTACTTTTGAAGGTGATCTGGAAACTACAACTAATCCAGAATGCAGCAGCTAGACTGGTGACTGGGAGCGGCCGCCGAGACCACATAACACTGGTCTTGAAAGATCTACATTGTCTCCCAGTACGTTTCCAAGCTCAGTTCAAAGTGTTGAGCTTGTAGGGCAGCGGCGCGCGCCTAGCGGCGCGCGCAGTTTGATCCATCTTTTAGATTTAGGGGAGCTAGTCTCAAACGTTTGTTGGGGGAGATATAGGTTTATTTGGGGGGATTTATTTGTCCTGTCTTCACGCTTTTTATGATGGAGGACCGCTGTAGTCACCCCCAACGACACCTTCTCAAGATGGAGAGTGAGGGAACAGCTGCAGTCGCCTGTGGTTCCTGCGCAATGTTTGCCATCTTGCCAAAGGTTGCAGGCAGCTTTACCTGCAGCAATTGCATGTTGATTGCCCTCTTAAAAGACAAAGTCCAGCAACTGGAGGAACGTGTAGCTACGCTCCAAAGAATTAGAGAGCTGGAGCTCTTCTTGGAAGCAACAGAGCACACCGTCTCCACCAAGGAGGAGACAGGGGACTCCCCTGAGAAGGAGGCTAGTTCACCAACACAGGAGCCAGATATATGGAGAAACGTGACTCAAATAAGTAGGAGGCCCAGGGTTCGCTCTGATTGTTTAGAAATACGCAATCGCTTTGAGGTCCTTTCCCCTAGCATGGAAGACGAAGAGCAGACTCCATTTGAGGATCTCTCCCTCATTACAGTCGATCAGGTATATGAAGACGAGCAGCAAAGGCAGTCTTCAGGGAATGTGCAGGCGACCTTGGAACGGACAGCTCACGGAAGAACCCCGACCAGACCTAAGAGGAGGCGTGTAGTGGTGATAGGGGATTCCCTACTGAGGGGAACAGAAGCAGTGATCTGTGGGCCTGACAAGATGTCTCGGGAAGTGTGCTGTCTCCCCGGGGCTAAGATCCAAGATGTAACTGAACGACTGCAAGGAATCATAAAACCCACTGACAAATACCCCTTCCTCTTGGTTCATGTGGGAACCAATGACACTGCAAGCAATAGCCTCCAGAAGATCAAAAGAGATTACGAGGCTCTGGGCAGGAAATTGAAGCAATTAAATGCACAAATTGTCATCTCATCTGTCCTCCCAGTTGAACGACGTGGCCCAGGGAGAGAGGGAAAAATAGTGGAAGTGAACAACTGGCTTCGCAAATGGTGTAAACAGGAACGGTTTGGATTCTTAGATCACGGAATGCAGTTTCTTGAAGATGGACTTCTGGCAAGCGATGGGCTGCACCTCACAACGGTTGGTAGGAATGTTTTTGCAAAAAATCTCAGAAACCTCATCAGGAGGGCTTTAAACTGACTAATGTGGGGGAGGGAGACAGTGCTCCTGAAGGTAGGAGTCTATCAATTGATGAAGATGATCATCCAAATGTCATAGACCGAATGGAGCAAACAGCACGCAGACCTAGTGGTGGGAGGAAAAAATCCTTAAATAAGAGACACGGGGGAATGATTAATGGACTTCAATGTCTGTACACTAATGCGCAAAGTATGGGAAATAAACAAGATGAGCTTGAGCTCTTGGTACAGCAAACTAAATATGACATAATAGGCATCACTGAAACCTGGTGGGATAAGTCCCACGATTGGAATGTAATAATGGAGGGATACAATCTATTTCAGAGAAACAGACCAGACAAGAAAGGAGGAGGAGTGGCGTTATATGTCAGGGATGTGTATACCTGTGAAGAGATCCAAGATTTAGAACCTCAAAGCCAAAGTGAGAGCATTTGGGTCAAAATTAAGGGAGAGAAGAATAACAGTGACCTCATTGTGGGAGTTTACTATAGATCCCCAAGCCAAACGGAGGACATAGATGATGCCTTCCTGGAACAGATGGCCAAGCATGCAAAAGGAAGGGAGATAGTAGTAATGGGGGACTTCAATTACCCGGATATTTGTTGGATGTCAAACTCAGCCAAGAGCATAAGGTCAAACAGATTCCTCACTGGCCTTGCAGACAACTTCATTGTCCAGAAAGTGGGAGAAGCTACAAGAGGAACAGCCATTTTAGATCTGGTCCTAACCAATGTTGATGACCTGGTTAGTGGGGTAGAAGTGGAAGGATCATTAGGCGCGAGTGATCATGCTCTTCTGAAGTTTACTATACAGCGGAAAGGAGCAGCCAAGCATACTAGGACTCAATTTCTCGACTTTAAGAAAGCCGACTTCATAAAACTTAGGGAAGTGCTGGGTGAGATCCCATGGACAGTAATACTAAAAGGAAAGGGAGTTCATGATGGCTGGGAGTTTGTTAAGAGGGAGATAGTAAAAGCACAACTTCAGGCAATACCAATGAGACGGAAACATGGAAGGTGCCTAAAGAAGCCAGGGTGGCTATCTAAAGAACTTTTAACTGAGTTAAGATTAAAAAAGGATGTGTACAAAAAATGGAAAAGGGGGGAAACCACCAAAGAGGAATTCAAACAAATAGCCAGCACGTGTAGACACAAAGTCAGAAAAGCTAAAGCACAGAATGAACTCAGGCTTGCTAGAGAGGTTAAAAGCAACAAAAAAGGCTTTTATGGGTATGTTCGTAGCAAAAGGAAGAACAAAGAAACAGTGGGGTCACTCAGAGGAGAAGATGGTGAAATGCAAACAGGGGACACAGAAAGGGCTGAACTCCTCAATGCCTTCTTTGCCTCAGTCTTCTCCGATAAAGAAAACAATGCCCGACCTGAAGAATTTGGAGCAAATGATTCAGCAGAGGAAACACAGCCCAGAATAACTAAGGAGATAGTACAAGAATACTTGGCTAGTCTAGATGTATTCAAGTCTCCAGGGCCAGATGAACTGCATCCAAGAGTATTAAAAGAACTGGCAGATGTGATTTCAGAACCACTGGCAGTCATCTTTGAGAATTCCTGGAGAACAGGCGAAGTCCCGGCAGACTGGAGGAGGGCAAATGTTGTCCCTATTTTCAAAAAGGGGAAAAGAGAGGACCCAAATAATTACCGCCCAGTCAGTCTGACATCAATACCAGGGAAGATTCTAGAGCAGATCATTAAGCAAACAGTCTGTGAGCACCTGGAAAGGAATGCTGTGATCACCAATAGTCAGCATGGATTTCTGAAAAATAAGTCATGTCAGACTAACCTGATCTCGTTTTTTGACAGAATTACAAGCCTGGTAGATGAAGGGAACGCAGTGGATGTAGCCTACCTTGATTTCAGCAAGGCATTTGACAAGGTGCCCCATGATATTCTTGTAAAGAAGCTGGTAAAATGCGGTCTTGACTATGCTACCACTCAGTGGATTTGTAACTGGCTGACTGACCGAACCCAAAGGGTGCTCATCAATGGTTCCTCTTCATCCTGGAGAAGAGTGACTAGTGGGGTGCCACAGGGTTCTGTCTTGGGCCCGGTCTTATTCAACATCTTTATCAACGACTTGGATGATGGACTCAAGGGCATCCTGATCAAATTTGCAGATGACACCAAACTGGGAGGGGTGGCTAACACCCCAGAGGACAGGAACACACTTCAAAACGACCTTGACAGATTAGAGAACTGGGCCAAAACAAACAAGATGAATTTTAACAGGGAGAAATGTAAAGTATTGCACTTGGGCAAAAAAAATGAGAGGCACAAATACAAGATGGGTGACACCTGGCTTGAGAGCACTACATGTGAAAAGGATCTAGGAGTCTTGGTTGACCACAAACTTGACATGAGCCAACAGTGTGACGCGGCAGCTAAAAAAGCCAATGCAATTCTGGGCTGCATCAATAGGAGTATAGCATCTAGATCAAGGGAAGTAATAGTGCCACTGTATTCTGCTCTGGTCAGACCTCACCTGGAGTACTGTGTCCAGTTCTGGGCACCACAGTTCAAGAAGGACATTGACAAACTGGAACGTGTCCAGAGGAGGGCAACCAAAATGGTCAAAGGCCTGGAAACGATGCCTTATGAGGAACGGCTAAGGGAGCTGGGCATGTTTAGCCTGGAGAAGAGGAGGTTAAGGGGTGATATGATAGCCATGTTCAAATATATAAAAGGATGTCACATAGAGGAGGGAGAAAGGTTGTTTTCTGCTGCTCCAGAGAAGCGGACACGGAGCAATGGATCCAAACTACAAGAAAGAAGATTCCACCTAAACATTAGGAAGAACTTCCTGACAGTAAGAGCTGTTCGACAGTGGAATTTGCTGCCAAGGAGTGTGGTGGAGTCTCCTTCTTTGGAGGTCTTTAAGCAGAGGCTTGACAACCATATGTCAGGAGTGCTCTGATGGTGTTTCCTGCTTGGCAGGGGGTTGGACTCGATGGCCCTTGTGGTCTCTTCCAACTCTATGATTCTATGATTCTATGTTGGTGCTGACGTTTAAAGCCCTAAACGGCCTTGGTCCAGTATACCTGAAAGAGCGTCTCCACCCCCATCGTTCAACCCGGACACTGAGGTCCAGCGCCGAGGGCCTTCTGGCGGTTCCCTCACTGCAAGAAGCCAAGCTACAGGGAACAAGGCAGAGGGCCTTCTCGGTAGTGGCACCCGCCCTTTGGAACACCCTCCCACCAGATGTAAAAGAGAAGAACAACTTCCAGACTTTTAGAAGCAGGCAGCCCTGTTTAGGGAAGCTTTTAATGTTTAACATACCACTGTATTTTAATATTTTGTTGGAAGCTTCCCAGAGTGGCTGGGGAAACCCAGCCAGATGGGTGGGGTATAAAAATATTATTATTATTATTATTATTATTATTATTATTATTATTATTATTAGGGATCTATGACAGTGATTAAAAGATCCAGAAAGCACTATCATAATTCCACTTTGAGAAAGTAGATATTTCCCCCTTGTATATTAAACCTAAGGCAAACAGACACCCTTCTCCTACCACCATTTTTCAGAAGAATCCTGCAGAATCAGCCCCGAGGCTCATCTGTTCCAGCATTCTCAAGGCGGCCAACCAGATGCACATGGAAAACTGAGAAGCACAAGAACTCCTCCCCTACTTGAGATTCTCAGTTACTGGTACCCAGAGGCATAGTGCCTGTGACAGTGAATGGAGAACATAGCCATTGTGACTGGTAGCCGCTGAGAGCCTAATCACCCCCAAATTTATCTGCCAGTGGGATCTTCTTATGTTCTTAAAGGCAGGTACTGGATCATGAGAAAGGCCCCTGAAAGTAACTGGAGATGAGTTGGATCTCATGGAAATGGTAGCAAGTGGAACACCAGGAACTCCATCCCCACAAAAGGTCTTACCAATAAAAGCTGGTGGAAGGACATTGGCTAAAGATATGAGGATGAAACACAGTGCTTGTGGCAGAGATGACCCCACTGATGAGGTGGTCTCCTGGCCTGAAATAATTAGGTGAATCTATCTCATCCCTTTCCAAAGACAAGAGGCATTTTGTCTTCAGTTTCCCACAGTCCCCATAAGGCAGTAGAAGCAGTAGAATGAGGACCATCTTTTTCCTCCCAGGAACGAGCACCTCCCTTACAAAGAATTAGAAGTCTTTTGTTGTGGTCCTTGCAAGATGCAGTAACTTTCTTCTCACTAACGGAGCCCTGCAGAGGGGCCACATCTGAAGTGGAGAGAAGTCAAGCCAACCTCATTTTGGTGCAGTTATCATCTGTCCTAAATCTCAGCCCCCCCCCCAAGTTTTGAGTGGCTTAGGAGGCATATATCTGCCAGACCTTTCTGCCTCATATCCATAACATCACGTTTAGTGGACTCAGATGTGATCTTTGGAAGCAAAAAAACAACACACACTATCATTTTGATAATTATATGGAGAAGAAGTACCACCTCTGCAAGTTCCTAGACACTTTATGCAGCTCCACCTGCAACTGCAGGGCTGAAGAAAAACATGTTTGCGAAAACTCCAAGATCTGCCTCCAAACTGTGAGATGCAAATGCCAAAGTTTGGTGAAAAATCCCAAGATTAAGAGTTAGAAGTTCCCTGAACTGTCATACGTGAGCCCTGGCAGAATCCCCCCTCCCCCGCACTGATGCTAACACGGGATAGGGCTATTCTGATGAATTTGAGAGGGGGAAAAGGGAACTGAAATTGCACGTAAAGACAGAAGCGATTGAGTAGGTTTTTTGGTAGGTTTTTGTTTTTGTTCTTGTTTTTATTATAGACTTTTTGGTCTTATCCTGTATTTTTATGCTGTGAACCACCCTAAGATCATTGGGTGAAGGACAGTGTAGAAATTTAATAAAGAAACAGACATTTTGGAATTTTGGAATTCCCAAAAAGCTTTCAACAAGGTGCCTCCTGGGTAAGCTTAGTAGTCATGGAATAAGAGAAGAGGTCCTCTGGTGGATCAGGAATGGAAGTTGCAGGAAGCAGAAAATAGGCTTAAGTGGATAGTCCTTCAAATGGGGGGGGGGGCTGCCAGATGTTCTTGACCAAAAGCTCGCAAGGATAATTTGGCTACCTCATTTGGCACCAACTAAAGATTCTGCAGTAGACCCAAGGGCAGCCCCAGAAAGAGTGCATTGCAGTAGTCCAGCTCCAAGTTTTCCATTACTCCAGTGGTCAGGCTATTCCTGTTCACAAACAGCCATAGAGGACACGTGGGTCTCTAGTGACAAAGGGGTATCCAAGAGTACCCCCAAACTATGCACTTGCTCCTTTAGAAGTGGGAATCATCCAAAGAGCCTACAAATTGTGCGCCAAGCTCCTGTGTTCCTGTCACTCCCTAAGTGATGAAAAACCAGACAAGACAACAGCATAACATTGGGTCCAAATGAGCCACAACTCTATTGATTACAGATGTGAATGGTTTGGCATCGGCATTGCGTATAGCCATTTATTCCACCCCAGTCCATCTGCTGGGGGTGCATCTAAGGGTAGTCCACACCTGCCCCCCATGACTTACATCAAATAGGGGTAATCACCGAAGGGTCCCTGTTGGAGGAGTGCTATAGCCCTAGCCCCCGCCTGGGCATCCGGACAGAAGCAACTCCTCACAGATCCCTTTAACAGGATACACTTAACCAAGAAGCGGCGGACAGAGGCTGTAACCTCCCCTCCAGCCAAGACTAAGGCTTACCCAATGCCTAACCTCACAAAGTTGTGAGGATTGCTATGAGGAAGGCGAAAATCAAATGGCCAGGGCCAAGTTGCCAAGTGGAAAAATTCCTGCCAGGTGTTAGATTTCTGTTTATGCCACTGTGCAGTTTTTGGAGTCACAAGACTCTGTTTACACTCCAGACTGTTGGAAGTCTCACGGGAGACGGATGTTGTTATTACTCAACCGAGGAGTAGCTCGGTTGTGCAGAGTTCCGACACCAGGCCCCAAATATGGCAGCTGACAATGTTCATAGGAAGGTCTTAGTATGGAAATAAGACATATGAAAAAGGGGACGGAGGGTGGGAGATCCAATGACAAACGTCCGCAATTCGGTGCCCTGCTGGGGAGGGTTGCAGCCTGCCTGCGGATTGACGAATTGTGCCAGGCTTAGGTGCAGGCATTCCGCAGGGGGTGGGACCAACCGGCCAATAGGCATTGCTTGGCCCCGCTCCCTGGGGGGATAACTTGGGGATAACTCCTCCCCAGTTTGTCGTTGGATCAGTAGATGACAGTGCCATCCATGTCCCTAGAGTTGTGTTTTATCGGCATACTGGTGGCCCCTTGCTCCAAAACTCCTCATGACCACACCCCATGACTTCATATAGATTTTAAATAGCATATAGATCTTAAATAGCGCTGGGGAGAGAAGAGTACCTTGCAGCACCCCATAGCACATCAAAAAAATTTTTTTAAAGGGCAACCCAAATGATCACAACATGTCAGGGAATAGTCTAAAGACGACGACTGGGGAATGCATTCTATGGCAGACCAGTTTCCTGTCCGATGGAGGGGAAAAGTCACACACACACCCTTTTCCACAGCGTGTTTAGAAGTAGAGAGAGAGACAGAAGCTGAACAGCTGAGGGAGGAGTTGCCCAGGTATGAGATAATGACAAGGGAACCCGAAAGGAGGGGGCAGCTAGTTGAGATGTCACTTGAGAGTGTGGGGAACCTCCCTCACCACAGACTCGGAGGATTGAACATATCAGAGAGCAAAGAAGTCAGAGGGAGGGAAGAACTTCCCATTGGCACCTAAAACGCTACGGAAGTCGGATTTAGAGCAGCCAAATGCCCTCCTTGCGGAGAGCTGTGTATTTCTGCTTGCAACATGATGCTGTATTAAAAGGAATGTAAATAGATTAACTGCTTGTTAATTCTTATCTGTGATGTTACCAAAGGGAGAGGAGAACTCTCCACGCCTGACACATCACTCTTCCCCCTTCCTTTGCTTCTCATGAAAACTCAAGGGATTTGTCCAAAGTTCTCCTTTGGGTCCACTAAAATGGACCCCATTTTTGAGAGGAACGTGAGGTGACATCCTGCTTCTGATTCAGTCAATGAATCAGTCAACCAAAAAATAATGCTCTCCACCTGATTCAAGGCTTCTCCAGACACCCTGCTGATTCAGCATTCATCCTGATTTACTTGATTATGTGGTGCTCTTTGATAATGATGATAATAATAATAATAATAATAATAAATTTTATTTATACCCCGCCCTCCCCAGCCAAGGCCGGGCTCAGGGCAGCTAACAAGCAATAATAAAAACAAGTTGAATGAATACAACTTAAAAACAAGATTAAAATACAACATTAAAACGTTAAAAAGGCAGCCTCATCATAGGAGGAGATGGAAAAAGAAAGAGGGGGAGGGAATCAAAATGACTCCAAGCCAAAGGCCAGGCAGAACAACTCTGTCTTACACACCCTGTGGAAAGAAATCAGATCCTGCAGGGCCCTGGTCTCACCAGGCCGGAGCCAGTGTTGAAAAGGCCCTGGCTCTGGTTGAAGCTAATCTAACTTCCTTAGGGCCCAGGACCTCTAGCGTGTTGCTATTTATGGACCTTAAGGTCCTCCGTGGGGCAAACCAGGAGAGGCAGTCCCGTAGGTACGAGGGTCCTAGGCCGTGAAGGGCTTTAAAGGTCAAAACCAGCACCTTAAATCTGACCCTGTACTCCACCGGGAGCCAGTGCAGCTGGAAAAGCACTGGGTGAATATGCTCCCATGGCAGAGACCCCGTGAGGAGCCTCACTGAAGCATTCTGCACCCACTGGAGTTTCTGGAACAGCTTCAAGGGCAGCCCCGCGTAGAGTGAATTACAATAGTCAAGCCTGGAGGTGGCCATTGCATGGATCACTGTGGCCACGTCGGGGAGGGAAAGGTAAGGGACCAACTGCTTGATGCAGTGAAGGTGGGAAAATGGAACATTTGTTGTGATTTGTGGGCAGGGAGATTATAAACAGTGAATAGTCATTGGAATATCCACCCACATTTGCATAAGAGGGGTTCACATGCCTTCCCCCTAATCATTTAATCATTCTACACTTTTCTGTGCATTTTTCTGTAACTTTCAAAATTGCAAACCATTTTTAAAAGGGGCCTTTCTTGCACTATGGCAGAAATCTTTAACTGCAGGAAAACAAAGTTCTGCCATGCGCTGGAATCCCTCCTGCAAAATATTGACTCTCTGGAGGCACACTCTGATTTGATAGGTTCCAGTTGCCCCCATAGGCCAGGACCATGAACTTGGGTGCATATCAGTTGAAGGTGCAGCAGCAGCTGATGCTGAAGTCCTGACTGAAAATGAGTATGCTGCAACTGAAAATGTTATGATTGTGCAAAGTGGCATTTAAAAATCCAAACCTACAAGGGGGTAAATAATGCAGCTGACTGTAAACACAGCTGAAACGCAATCTCATGAAATGTTCATGATGGTGAAAGTTGTGGTCACAGTTTCACTATGGTGTCAGTCCACCTTCAGTGAGGCTGATGGGCCTTTGCTCTCTCCTACAGGCCGCTAATGGAAGGTATTAAGCATCTCAGGGTGGACTCGTTTTATTTTCTGTGCTGGAAACAGCTGAGAGTTTAGATGCAGAAAGAATTAGAAACGTTTTCATTCAATGTAGGGCACTTTTTCATTCCAGTGGCTATCGTGGGAAATTCTGGAATGTCCTGTCCTTCCTGGCTGCCTGAAATCAATCAGGACCCCAGGCTCTTACCCAATGTCACCCTCGGCTATGTCATCTATGACCATTATTCTAATGCAAGGATGACTTCTGATGCCCTGCTAGACCTGCTCTCTACTGGGCACGCAGACATTCCAAACTATGACTGTCGGAAGAGGAATAACCTGTTGGCTGTTCTTGAAGATGCTTAAGCTGATATTTCTAGATATGTGTCAACTGTGTCAAGCATCTACAAAATCCCACAGGTATGGCTGGTTCGGTGTTAAGACGGAATTGTGCCTCTGCCATGGGCTTTTCATTCTTTCCTTTTTGGACTCTCCCAAAGGTGAGGGTGGGATGGAACCTGGAAGCAGGTGCACTCAACACTGGCGTCAGATGCCCTATGACACCCCACCACTGCTTTTAAAAACCATGTTGCTTGTTTACAATGCATTCAAAACACAGTCTTTTGAGTAATGTAGCTGAGTCCCTAGTCTAATATTCTGGGATGTGATTCAGTCCCACAAAATATTGAGAGTCTGCAGGCATTCCTGGAAGACCTCCTCCCGTTCTCCACGGTCAGCATTTTGTCTTGTTCTTTGTGTTCTTTGTGTGTGGGACTGTAGTTGGTCAACTGTCTGATATTTGTCCTGGAACCACAGCAAAGCACTCACCTTTTCCTTTCCTTCTTGGCTTCTTGGGCAATTTATGGATACACTGTTCCTACTATTCATGATAATACCCAGTTCTCCTTTTTCTACCAGATGACCACAAAAGTAGATCCCCAGAATCTGGGGATTGTCCAACTGCTCCTGAACTTCAGATGGATGTGGATTCCCATATTGCATGGGAAAGTCCTTAAAACAATAGCAATAATTGATTTATACCCCGTCCGTCTGGCTGGGTTTCTCCAACCACTCTGGGTAGTTTCCAGCAAAATATTAAAATACAATAATTCATCACATATTAAAAGCTTCCCTAAACAGGGCTCCCTTGAGATGTCTTCTCAAAGTCAGACAGTTGTTTATTTCTTTGACATCTGGTAGGAGGGCATTCCACAGGGCGGGTGCCACTACCGAGAAGGCCCTGTAATTTCACTTCTCGCAGTGAGGGAGCCAGCAGAAGACCCTTGGTGTTGGACCTCAGTGTCCAGACATAGGGGTGGGGGTGGAGACACTCCTTCAGGTATACTGGGCCAAGGCGGTTAAGGGCTTTAAAGATGAGCACCAACACTTTGAATTGTGTCCAGAAATGTACTGGGAGCCAATGTAGGTCTTTCAGGACCGGTGTTATGTGGTCTCGGCAGCTACTCCCAGTCACCAGTCTAGCTGCCGCATTCTGGATTAGTTGTAGTTTCCAGGTCACCTTCAAAGGTAGCCCCACATAGAATGTGTTGCAGTAGCCCAAGCGAGTCCTCAACACCAGCCCGCCCCCTGTCACCCAAGAACAGCACTTCTGTCTTGTCAGGATTCAACCACAATCAATTACCTGCCATCTATCCTCCAAATGCCTCCAGACACTCACACAGGACCTTCACCGCTTTCACTGGTTTCGATTTAAAAGAGAGTTAGAGCAGGGTATCATCCGCATACTGATGAACACCCAGCCCAAACCCCCTGATGATCTCTCCCAGGAGCTTCATGTAGATGTTAAAAAGCATGAGGGAGAGGATGGAACCCTGAGGCACCCCACAAGTGAGAGCCCAGGGGTCTGAACACTGATCCCCCACCACCGCTTTCTGAACACGGCCCAGGAGGAAGGAGTGGATCCACTGTATAACCCTCAGCTCCCAGCCCCTGAAGACGGTGCAGAAGGATGTCGTGGTCGATGGTGTCAAAGGCCACTGAGAGCTCCAGCAGAACCAGGAAACAGCTTTCACCATTGTCCCTAGCGTGCCGGAGATCATCGACCAGCACAACCAAGGCAGTTTCAGTCCCAATATGAGGCCTGATTCCCGATTGGAAGGGATCCAAATGGTCCCCATCCTCCAGGCATGCCTGGAGTTCTTCAGCAACCACCTGCTCAATCACATGAATTTCTTCATGGGAAGCTAGACTCCTCTTGGAAGAGAAGCTGTTTCCACATTTCTATTACGCTTCATGCCCTGTACAGTGGTACCTCAGGTTACAGACGCTTCAGGTTACAGACTCCGCTAACCCAGAAATAGTACCTCAGGTTAAGAACTTTGCTTCAGGGTGAGAACAGAAATTGTGAGGGAGCAGCGTGGCAGCAGCGGGAGGCCCCATTAGCTAAAGTGGTGCTTCAGGTTAAGAAGAGTTTCAGGTTGGAATTGACCAAGAAAGATGTTAATCTATTTTTGTATGCCACAACTGCGGCTTGTATTTTGTTAGCTAAAAAGTGGAAATCTCAAGAATTACCAAGAGTAGAAGAATGGCAGATGAAGATGATGGATTTTATGGAGCTAGCCGTACGCGACCAGAAGGAGGAGGAACACCACGAAGAATGGAAGAAATTTAATGATTATTTAGCTAAATTTGTTAAGCTAAAATAACTGGAAATAGCGTCCAGATACTTAAAGGGCTTAGGATTGTATTTATGTTAACTGATAAAATAATATGTTTAATACAAGAAGGAGAAGATTTAAAGATGTTAATGTTTAATTTAAAGGGTATTAAAATTGGGATTTGGAAAACCGTTATAAGGATATGCAATGAAATTCAACTAAGGGGAAACGAGGAAGTCGTTTTACAAAGTAAATAACTGTTATTTTCAATAAGGTTATGATTTATGTTTGTTATGTCTTGTTTGTTTTATGTTTTTGTTTGTCGTTGATATTGTAAAAACTAATAAATTTTTTGAAAGAAAAAAAAAGTTTCAGGTTAAGAATCAACCTCCAGAACGAATTAAGTTCTTAACCTAAGGTACCACTGTATGAGTTCTTTGATGGCGGGTAAGACCTGCCCTCTTTCTGAAGCTCTTCCCACATTCCAAGCACTGGTAGGGTTTCACCCCTGTATGAATTCTTTGATGGGAAGCGAGATTGTCCTTCCAACTGAAGCTCTTTCCACATTCCAAGCACTGATAGGGTTTCTCCCCTGTATGAATTCTTTGATGGGAAGTGAGAGCCACACTCAGACGAAAACTCTTTCCACATTCCAAGCATTGATAGGGTTTCTCCCCTGTATGGATCCTTTGATGGGAAGCGAGATTGCTGCTCTTACTGAAGCTCTTTCCACATTCCAAGCACTGATAGGGTTTCTCCCCTGTATGAATTATTTGATGGGAAGCGAGACTGCTGCTCTGACTGAAGTTCTTTCCACATTCTAAGCACTGATAGGGTTTCTCCCCTGTATGAATTATTTGATGGGAAGCGAGACTGCTGCTCTGACTGAAGCTCTTCCCACATTCCAAGCACTGATAGGGTTTCTCCCCCGTATGAATTCTTTTGTGGGAAGTGAGACCCCCACTCTGACTGAAGTTCTTTCCACATTCCAAGCACTGATAGGGTTTCTCCCCTGTATGAATTATTTGATGGGACATGAGATGGATGCTCTGACTGAAGCTCTTTCCACATTCAAAGCACTGATAGGGTTTCTCTCCTGTATGAATTCTTTTGTGGGAAGTGAGATGGGTGCTGTGACTGAAGCTCTTTCCACATTCAAAGCACTGATAGGGTTTCTCTCCTGTATGAATTCTTTTGTGGGAAGTGAGAGCCCCACTCTGACTGAAGCTCTTCCCACATTCCAAGCACTGATAGGGTTTCTCTCCTGTATGAATTCTGTGATGAGAAGTGAGACTGTCCTTCCGACTGAAGCTCTTCCCACATTCTGAGCACTGATAGCCTTTCTTCTCACTGTGAGTTCTTTGGTGGGAACGGAAACTCTGACTGGAGCTCTCTCCATACTTCCAATTTTGATATGGCTTCTCCACTGTGTGGATTTTGTCATGGTCTCCCCCATTCTGCATTTCTAATTCATCACCACCTGCAACAAAGACAGAAACTAATTAGATCCTCAGGAAGAAATGGAGCCCCCAGTTATTAAACAATGCTAATGAACATTTGTCAAAGAGAAGAAGAAGAGAAGAGTTTGGATTTGATATCCCGCTTTATCACTACCCGAAGGAGTCTCAAAGCGGCTAACATTCTCCTTTCCCTTCCTCCCCCACAACAAACACTCTGTGAGGTGAGTGGGGCTGAGAGACTTCAAGGAAGTGTGACTAGCCCAAGGTCACCCAGCAGCTGCATGTGGAGGAGCAGGGAATCGAACCCAGTTCACCAGATTACGAGTCCACCGCTCCTAACCACTACACCACACTGTAAGAACAGAAGATGTGAGGTCTTTCTACAGAGGTCATGGTCTTTGTCAACCAGCATTCACAGACGTATTTTTGAGAACCAGAGGTTCAGAAATTCTGGCTCTTTTCTAGGACGGATTTTTGTTGCCACAATCATGAAATCCACTCCAACTCTAACATTGGTCTTCTCTTTAAAAACGGGCAGAGGCTAAAACAGAAACCCAAACCTGACAGAAATTACCTCAACTTCACAAACAACTCTGTGTGTGAATGTTGCCTCCAAGTTGCTATGGAAAGGGTGACTGTCACTCCAGAAGGCCGTTTTTTCAGTTAGGTCTGTTCTCAACTGCCGAGTGAGAGATTTTCCGTGAGAGCACCTGCTGCCTGTTTTATGCTGCTATGGGACTCAGAAAAAGTCTGTAAAGTCCCATATATATAGAAGCACTTGTAATTCACTCTTCATATCTCTTGTAGCAGCATTATTTGATGTTGAATTATTTTGGTTTTTTGAGTGTAGCTTATTATCTAGAATAACGAATGGGATAAATGTAGAAATAATGTAAATCAATAAAGAATATATATAGATATAGATATATTAGATATAAGCACATGTAAACGTGTTTTAGTATATCAAGTAATGTAATGTGTTCTGTTTAAACTCTCAACAGAGAATCTTGTGGAGTCTTTTCTAGGAGAAAAAAAGCTATGTTTTTCAAGCGTCAAACAACCCAGGGCAACCTCCACACATATAAATACTACAGAAAATGGGTTTGGGTCCCACGAAAACCACGAATAATCCAGAAAGACAGGTGCAGAGTTGTAAAGTGACACGTTTTACCTCAGAAACTGACATTAACATTTTGACCACTTTGCCAGTGTACTCTTAATTATTCTCTCAGAAACAATTTTTAAAGGCAGATTGAAAAGTAGAAAGAAATTTTTAGGATGCATAGAGGAAATTTTACACAGTGGAATAGGAGAATGAGAAATGAGTGAGGCTGAGATACTTCAGAGAAGTGTGACTAGCCCAAGGTCGCCCAGCAGCTACATGTGGTGGAGCGGATATGCGAACCTGGTTCACCAGATTACGAGTCCACCGCACTTAACCACTGCGCCACACTGGCTCTCCTTAATCTTAATCTAAGTACAACAACCACGAAGAGCTCCTGAATAGACAACCAGCTATGTGGTGTTGAATGCTCTCTGTTCTCTCCTGCTTCCCGTTTTTGTGTTTCAGTTTAAACCAATTCATGAACCCAGAACTCATACACTGACCATTAATGATGAACCATATGTTATAGACATTCCTGCGAATTTATTCTGCTAGTTTTGAGATATACAAATAACATGAGAAGACCCGGTCTACATGTTTGTATCATTTATTATTCATATGTTCCTTGTTTTTAAAAGGAAATAAAAAATTATTCCAAAAAGAAAAGGGCGACACACAGCATAGGCCCCATCTGCATTAAAACTGCAAAGCAGCATCACGTTACTTTAAAGAGTCGTTGCTTCTACTGCTGTGTGATGGAGCTGTAAGTTTTTTGACATTGGTAGGGCATTCAGATCACGGCACAGATATTAGACATTTTGACCTGCCAATACATCGTGGTGGCCGGGGAGCTGTGATGTATTCCTAGCTCAAATTCCCTGCAGATGGCTAAGGCGCAGGCAGGCAGGTGGTGGAGCCCAAAGAGGTGCTCACCTTCTCAATCTCCACCCGCCTGCCTGCCTCCCCCCACCCCCAGGCTGAGCAAGCCCCAATACCTCTCTGGCTCCATCCCTCCATGTCCCCATCTCCCCTCCCCTGGAACTCACCAGATCTCTCTGAGAGCCCTAGAGAGGAACACTCAGACGTTGTGGGGAGGGATGCAGGAGACAACCTGACCAGGTCAACCGTCCATCTTCCCCCTTCCATCCTCGCTAGCTTTGCAGGATCCATCTCTTTTATCCTTCCTGAGGAGTCAAGGAGCCACCACAAGCTGCAGGGTCCTGGGAGAGAGGAAGAAACAAAGGGAGCCTCAGCGGCCCTGCAGGGGAGAAGAAGAGAAGATGAAGACTTTGGATTTGATATCCCGCTTTATCACTACCCGAAGAAGTCTCAAAGCGGCTAACATTCTCCTTGCCTTCCTCCCCCACAACAAACACTCTGTGAGGTGAGTGGGGCTGAGAGACTTCAGAGAAGTGTGACTAGCCCAAGGTCACCCAGTAGCTGCATGTGGAGGAGCGGAGACGCGAACCCGGTTCCCCAGATTACGAGTCTACCGCTCTTAACCACTACCCCACACTGGCTCTCACTGGATTCTCCTGCCCCTGGAAAAGCACAAATGGGGCAGCCCCTTCCCAACAGAAACCCCATTTATAAACCTTTCCAGTGGTTCCAATTTCCTCTGTTTACTCCTCTCCCCACTTCGTAAGGCCGGCATGGTCTGCACAGTACAGACCTGAGAGTAGATCCCATTGAACTCAGAGGGGCTTATGGATAGAACTTGGTGCAGAAACCAGGCACCATCTTGTCCCCAAGCCTGAAGACTGCAACGCCAGGCATGCTTATCTATGGTATCATAAGGCAAAAGATCATAAAAGGTTTCATAGTCATAATAAGAAACTCAATTCTCAAAGTTTGGGGGGAAATATAAAGATTTATTTGAAAAGAAAACAGCATGGTGACTTTCCCCATTAGAAGCAATATTTTTGAAAAAAGTACATATGAGGATAAATTGGCCAACACATAAAGAGCTGTTAACAGAAACTGGCAACCAATTAAAATTAAAGGACTTTGAAGAAGTAAGAGAAAATGTAATAGACTGGTTACAATATTTACAACTAAACGAAACTTTTAAAAATCATAAAAAGAAAAGATTTAGTTATCAAGTGTCAAGATTTCAGAGAGGAATAGTAGAAGGTAGTACAAAACTGCTGTCAAAAATGAACGATCTGCTTTTGGAATGGGACACTAAAGAGGACCAGGTTAAATGCGTTATGATAAAATGGGCGAAGGATGTGGGAAATAATAAATTAAGGATGGACTTAGAAAGGCTTTGGAAGTTAGATTTGGAAGTTAGGCCACCGAGACCACATAAAACTGGTCTTGAAAGACCTACACTGGCTCCCAGTACATTTCCGAGCACACTTCAAAGTGTTGTTGTTGACCTTTAAAGCCCTAAACGGCCTCAGCCCAGTATACCTGAAGGAGCGTCTCCACCCCCGTTGTTCTGCCCAGACACTGAGGTCGAGGGCCTTCTGGGGGTTCCCTCCCTGCCAGAAGCCAAGTTACAGGGAACCAGGCAGAGGGCCTTCTCGGTAATGGCACCTGCTCTGTGGAATGCTCTCCCACCAGATGTCAAAGAGAAAAACAACTACCAGACTTTTAGAAGACATCTGAAGGCAGCCCTGTTTAGGGAAGCTTTTAATGTTTAATAGATAATTGTATTTTAATATTCTGTTGTAAGCCGCCCAGAGTGGATGGGGAAACCCAGACAGATAGGCAGGGTAGAAATAATAAATTATTATTATTATCATAGAGTTGAAATTTTCTGCATGTACTTTAAGAAAGGAGAACTACATGAAAACAATGTATAGGTGGTATTTAACCCCGGTTAAATTAGCAAAAATGTACTTCTCACTCGCTGGATCAACACCTTGTTGTGGTGAGTGGGCTTGCACGTTCCTATGACCCTGGTGAGCGAAGCCATCGGGAATCTTGTACTCCCAGCAGGATCACCCTGGTACTTTACTAATAATAGTGGAAGTGATGCAGAGAGTGACTCTTCTGAATATTCCTGTATACCAGTAGTATACAAGGAATCTTTACAACCCCAAGTAGCCGATTCCCCAAAGAATCTGCCCTGCAAGCAAAAGAAACCTCTGACAAGCACTTGAAGAAGCCCAACCTGGAAATAGAGCCCCATGTGCTTCCCCATCTCTGAAGTCCCACCTGGCCCTGAGGGAACCGGATTCACAGGAGAAACAGTTCCCCTCTCCTCTCCTCGGACAAGTGAAAGGAAGTCTCCCCTGCTGAAGAGATGACAGCCCTGCTTGCCTGGAATTCACATTTTGCTGACCACACTGCACTGATTCTCCCAGTCTCCTCGCTAGAACAGAGGAGCAGGAACATGATGGTACAGCACCTTCTCCCTCATCACAGAAGGAGACGCAGTTACAACCATCTCAAACCAATGCGAAGCTCTTGCTCCTGCAAAAATTACCCACAATGCAACTGCATGACAATCAAGTGACCTGGCTTTTATCCTGGAATGTGGCCGGGTGGTCTGCATCCAGCAGAGATCCTTGTTTTAAAGAGTTTCTCTCCCACCATTGCGTCATAATGATCCTGGAAACATGGACAGCGGATGAGCCGTTACTCAACGGATTTCATTCATTCTCAACTGGGGAGGATCTAGAGGTAAAGCGTGGAAGAGCGAAAGGGGGCCTGGGGGTCTTAGTCTCCACTACCCTACATGCCATTTCAAGCCCTCTCCCCTCATTCAAGTCATAAGCCAGGGCAGTGTTGATACAATTCAGCCACCAGGCCCTGTTGGTAATTTACGCTGATGTGACCCCAATGAGGCAGAAATCTCAGATCAGAAACTTGTGGGTTGAAAGGGAAATTTATACCACTGACCTTATTTTGCTTAACCCAAAGGCATCTGGAGTTTTAGGAGGGGACCTCCATGCCAGATTGGGCCCTAATGATCATGCCCTTTATGCACAGCACAAATGGTCTCCTCCCAACCGTGAAGCCAGTGGATTCCTCCTCACCCGTTGTTCCAAAGATCAGAAATCAAACTTTGCAGGCATCTGCTTGGCTCAAACAGCCTTCAGGCTAAACCTCTACATCTTAAATGGTGGCCTTGAAAGTGACTATCCCGACCTCTCTGGCTCCAGAAGGAGAGCTATAGACCAGGGGTCAGCAACCTTTTTCAGCCATGGGCCGGTCCACCGTCCCTCAGACCTTGTGGTGGGCCAGACTATATTTTGAATAAAGAAAGAAAAATGGACAGTTAGAATGATGTTGGATTAAAACAAATGGTTACTATCAGTAATGGTTATGATAAAGAGAATAAGGGTGAATACCATAAATTTATAATAAAATAAGGCAAGATTTCGCTGAATAACTGTAAGAATTTGGAATACAGAAACGGGAAGTAAGAGGAGGTCGAGGAAGTAAGGTTTAGAAATTAGGTTATGAAATGGTACTTGTTTTATGTTTTATTACTGTTTGATGTATGTTTTGTTTCTGTTATATAAAAAATTGTTTAATAAAAATATTATAAAAAAAAAAAGAAAGAAAAATGAACAAATTCCTATGCCCCACAAATAACCCAGAGATGCATTTTAAATAAAAG
Organism: Podarcis raffonei; assembly: GCF_027172205.1. Classification (NCBI taxonomy): domain Eukaryota; kingdom Metazoa; phylum Chordata; class Lepidosauria; order Squamata; family Lacertidae; genus Podarcis; species Podarcis raffonei. Next base: position 123,473,135 of record NC_070603.1, read on the forward strand.
GACATACTGTGGTACCTTGGGTTTCATACGATTCAGGTTACAAATGCTTCTGGTTACAGACTCTGCTAACCCAGAAATAGTACCTCAGGTTAAGAACTTTGCTTCAGGATGAGAACAGAAATCATGCTCCGGCGGCACAGCAGCAGCGGGAGGCCCCATTATTATTATTAGCTAATGAGGTCCTTCAGGTTAAGAACAGTTTCAGGTGAAGAACGGAACTCCGGAACGAATTAAGTACTTAACCCGAGGTACCACTGTATTCTACTCATGGAAAAACACACCGAGATCAGGCTCTCATCGCCCTGCTAAAAATGTAGCAGTTTCTGCTTGGAGAAAAGACACAGTAGCGATGCTGGCCAAGAGGAAGAACCCCCTTCCTCCTCCTCCTCCTCCTCCTCCTCCTCCTCAGCTCTTGATCGAGACTCCAGGGCTCTCTCTGCAGGCTCCCCCCTCCCAGACCCCCTCCCCCTCCCCCAGGGGGCAAGCAAGAAGAGCGGGGCAGAGCCCTGGCCCCCGCGCCCCCCCCTTTGGCGCCCCCCATGCATGATCTGACCAGCCCCCCAGGCATCCTCCCCGCAGCCCCTTCTCCCCACTGCACCCGGAGGGAGAGGGAGGCGAGACTCACCCCCAGGCAGCTCTTGCAAGAGAGAGAGGGAGACGGAAGCAGCCCCTCCGCTTGCAGGCGGGAATGGCGAGGGAGGGGCTTTTGCTGGGAGGACCTTGCCCCCCCCGCCTCCACTTCCTGTCCTCTCTAGAAAGCCAGCTCTGTGCCTTTTAACCCTTGGCAAGCCGAGCACAAGCGGAGCCCCGCTCTCTCCTCCTCCAAGGCAGGAGCCCAGGAGGAGCCGCTAACCCAGAAATATTACCTCGTGTTAAGAACTTTGCTTCAGGATGAGAACAGAAGTCGCGTGGCGGCGGCAGCGGGAGGCCCCATTAGTGGTGTCTCAGGTTAAGAACAGTTTCAGGTGAAGAACGGACCTCCGGAACGAATTAAGCTCTTAACCCGAGGTACCACTGCGTATGCAACCTGAGCATAGGTAGTAGGGCTTCACCGCATTAATCCTCCACGGAGCATCAGCACTGCATTAGTCCCTGCTTTGAATCCAGCACAGAGCATGTACGTCTTTGCGCGTCCAACTTCCACCCTGCTTCCAGCTCCACCCACTCAGACAACTCTGGCTTTTGTTCTCCTACCTGGCGGCAGGTGGAGGCAGGGAGGCCCACTCATATGTTGCATGGCACAGGGGGGCAACTTCTTTGGTTGTGCCAGCCATGGCACCACTCAAAATCGGTCTCATTCACACATTAGCATGACTAAAAAGGTAAAATAAAATACTCAGGAGACCGACTGGTACAGAAAAAGGGTTCTTTACTTACAGTTAATTCATTTTCACAATAATGGCCTTGGATCCTAAGCCTATGTAGCAAATGCATAGTTTGGGGGTACTCTTGGATACGCCTTTGTCACTAGAGACCCACGTGTCCTCTAGGGCTCTTTGTGAACAGGAATGGCCTGACCACTGGAGCACTGGAAAACTTGGAGCTGGACTGCTGCAATGCACTCTTTCTGGGGCTGCCCTTGGGTCTGGTCCAGAATCTCGCTGGTGCAACATGATGTGGCCAGATTGTTCTTGCGAGCTTTTGGTCAAGAACATCTGGCACCACAGCCCCCCATTTGAAGGAACTATCCACTTAAACCTATTTTCTGCTTCCTGCAACTTCCATTCCTGATCCACAAGAGGACCTCTTCTCTTATTCCATGGCGACTAAGCCTACCCAGGAGGCACCTTGATGAAAGTGTCAGGATGCGGTGTCTCTCCCCCACACAACATGACTCCAGCAGTTCATTGTGGTGGTCAGGTGGGATTGCTATGAGGAATTATGGGAAATGTAGCAAGTCATTGTGTCAGCAATGAACGCATTGCTTTGACTGGGCTTGAGCCATTTGACATGATTTCTGATCAAATCCCACAAGCCTCTGCACCTCTGCCATTTTCTCTCTGCCTGACAGTCGTGTATAGCATGCTAAAACACAAACCAGTTGCTTCACCGGGCATCCTCAGAACATAAAGATAAAAGTAGCTTTGATGTAGATTTTGTTAATCTTTAGGTAAATCTTAAGGGCCAGGAAGAGAGTCCACAAGGAGATGGTAAATACTATTTTTCTTTCCTATAGGTTTATGATCTCTGGGTTTTCTAAATGCATTCCTCCTTGGTTCCTGTTTATTTAGCTTAACCACATATGCATGCTCAAGTAGGAAATAGTTTCTTTGTAGTTAAAAGGATTTCTCTGATCTGACTTTGTCCCACGTGGGGGATTTTTTGAAATGCTCAGAGGAAATCTGATTGGTTCTTACAATAGCTGTGTTAAGAGTTCTTCTGTTAATAAAAGGGACCTGGGCCAGGGTGTGGCAGATTATTATTGGCATTTCCTCCCAGAGTCTTGCTGGCCAAGCCTCGTGTGTATTTTATTAATCAGGGTCCAATCCTTTCCTTCACCTTATTAGGTTAATGGACTAAAAAAGGCCACAACTTTATTGATTACAGCATGTGAGAGGTATTGGCTTAGGCATTGGATAAAACAACAGGAAGGGGTGAGTCTAACAAGGGTTAACCACCAGTAGGAGGAGCCTGTTGATGCAAATACAACTGTAAGCTCCCCCTGATGTCACCGGGGGTCGTGCCATGGCCCTAGCCACCACAAGGGCGTCGGACAGGATCCACGACCGCCAGATTCCTTTAGCGGACTACCCATAAAGTGCAGAGGAAGGCGATGGCCACACCCTGCCCTCCAATACGCAAACATATTCCAATGCCTAACCGCCAATATCCAAAAAGTTGTGATGATTTGCTACGAGGTAGGAGAAAAACCAAGTGGCTGGTGCCAATTAGCCAGTTCGGCAACCAAGGCAACCAACCACAGGTCCATAGCAAGGTCAAGAACCAAGCTATGGTGTGTGGCTGATCTGACGAAAACCAGCAGCGCAATGAAAGGGAAGCATTGCCGCTGCAGCATTTGAGCGGCTAAACCCCACCCCCAAGCCTCCACCTGACTGGTTGGCTACCAGGGGGCGCGATGTGGCAGCCAGGCCAGCTGGGCAGGGGCCGGAACACCCCCTGCCAACACGGGAAACAGCTCCCGCTCACAACTCCTCCCCTCTGTAAGGAGGAGAGGCTTTCTTAAATTGTGGTGCCCAGAACTGGACACAATATTCTAGGTGTGGCCTGACCAAGGCTGAATAGTACTGCTCTATTTAGCCTCGATCAGCAGACACATGGAATACTGTGTCCAGTTCTGGGCACCACAATTGAAGAAGATTGTATGCGCAGAGGAGACCGACCAAGATGATGAAGGGTCTGGAAACAAGTCTCAGGAACGGTTGAAGGAGTTGGGTATGTGTAGCCTGGAAAAGAGGAAACTGAGAGGAGATGTGATAGAGCAACTTAAATATCTAAAAGTCTGTCCCATGGAAGATGGAGCAAGCTTGTTTTCTCTTGCTCTGGAGGGTAGGATCAGATCCAATGGATTCAAGTTCCAAGGAAGAAGATTCTGACTAAATGTCAGGAAGAACTTTCCGACAAGTAAGAGATGTTTGACAGTGGAACGGACTCCCTCACCTTGGAAGATTGTGGACTCTCCTTCCTTGGAGTGTTGGACAGCCACCTGTCATGAATGCTTTAGTTAAGATTCTCCCATTGCAGGGGTTTGGACTAGATTACCATCCAGGCCCTTCCGACTCTATGATTCCCTGAACGAACTAAGCCCACGAAGGATGGAAAAAAGTTTCAGTGATAAACAGAAATCCTACTAGAGAAGAAGAAATCTTCAGAAGGATGTTAGCGTAGAAAATGTGGAAGATTGTTCAGGTAGAAAGCTCATCATAGGGACATCGGTGTAGATAGAAAAGATGCCTTACTTATACATAATTTTGAATTATTATTATTATTATTATTAATAATAATAATAATAATAATAATAATATTTATACCCCGCCCATCTGGCTGAGTTTCCCCAGCCTCTCTGGGCAGCTTCCAATCGAGTGTTAAAAACAATACAGCGTTAAATATTAAAAGCTTCCCTAAACAGGGCTGCCTTCAGATGTCTTTTAAAGATAAGATAGCTACTTATTTCCTTCACAACTGAAGGGAGGGCATTCCACAGGGCAGGCGCCACTACCGAGAAGGCCCTCTGCCTGGTTCCCTGTAACCTCACTTCTCGCAATGAGGGAATATTTAAAGATGTAATTTAAATACTTCATCATTGATTCCCCCCTCCTTTTCCTTCCAAGCTGTTGCTGTTAGAGATGAATTATATGTTACGGCTGTATGGGAGATAAGCAGGTCATAACTTACGCTATGAAATTTAGTATTTTAGTAAGGATTTTTTCTTATGGAGGTGGAAACCATCGTGCGAGCGATAGATTGACGTGCGTGTGCAACCCACACGTCATTTTCGGACCCAGAAGACAAGGGGGGGGCAAAATGGGCTTTTGCATGACTGCTGCTGTGCGATGACCCAAACGGCGAGTTGCCTGTACTTAAGTTGTGTTGTATTGGAGAAATAAAGTTCTGTTTGGTGGGGATGACTGAAAATCCTTGGAGTTCTTTGTAAACCTCAGAGAATGTGCAAGTAGGCAAAGTTTCTGTGATAATTCAGATGGTGCGGAAGGTTGTTAGTGGAGAATGTGTCTGGTAAGGGGGAAGATGGCCTGGGGGATGTGGAGATCCAAGCATGTCAGAATGATCTCAGGACTGCAATACCTCAAGGACCGCCTCTTCCCATATAAACCTACTGGGACCCTGAGATCATCTTCTGAGGCCCTCCTTCGTGTGCCTCCTCCTCAAGAGGTCTGTAGGGCAGCAACACGAGAACGGGGCCTTCTCTGCAGTGGCTTCCTGTCTGTGGAATGCTCTTGCCAGGGAAGTTTGCCTGGCGCCTTCATTATACACCTTTAGGCACCGGGCAAAAACCTTCCTCTTTAACCAGGCCTTTGGTTGACCTGATTGACATCCTATACCCTTTTAAAATGTGGCTCCTTTCGGGGGGTAGGTGTTATTGGGTTGTTGTTTTTATTCTGGTTATATATGTTGTGATCTTTTCTGTGAACTCCCCTGAAACCTCTATGTATACAACAGTATATAAACTCAATAAATAAAAAAGAATAAGAATAAGAATCTCCTTGTAAAGGGAATGGGTTTCATGAGTTCACAGGGCTCAGATGTAGGTACTCTATGTAGAGCGTGTATATATTTGCATACATCCTAAAAGAATATATTGGTCCTGACCCCAACGAAGGTGCATTGCTATCTAAAGTCCAAGCTGACCTTTCCACCCTATGCTGGCCCATGTCAAAACAGGGCAGCTGCTTCTCTGTGTTCTTGCAAACATGTTTTCTCCAGCTCTGCATCTGCTCCTCAAGCCACAGAGAGACTCCAGAAGGTTGCCAGGGCGATGCTTCCCCGCCTCATAAATATTCTTATTTTTCCCAGGGATTTCTCCAGAGATTCATAATTTCTCGCACTGAGTCTGAAAAGTCTGGTGCATAAAATATCCCCTGTCTTGTCAATTCCCTAAACAGCTGCAGACGGTGAGAGGGATAGAGCAAAAAGCCTACATCACAAGTGAAAAGTGGCTGTGCTCTTCCTTCTTTCCCTTGTGCTTTTAGGACACCCCAAATGGGCTAGTTTTAAATGTCACCACAAACATATTTTTGAGGGTGGCAGGTTGTGCACAACCATCTCATCCCCCTGCAATCCCAAGGGTTGTGTTAGAGCGCCCCAAACTTCCAAGTGGCCCCTGAAATCCTATTTTGGTTTAAGAGAGGGATGAAGCTAATATTGTTTTCAGGGTGGGTTGCTTGGACCCCCTATGTGAATTTCCTCTTGTTCTTGGTCACAAGGAATGGGTTTCAAGTCCCCCTGACCCATGTGGCCCCTTCAGCCCCCATTTTGGATTAAGGGCCCAATGAACCTGAACGTTTTGCTTGGGATGGGCTGTGAGCACTCAACACAACCAACTCATCAATTCTTTTAATAGTTTTTATTTGATTTTACAAGTATAAGATTATAACAATACAGCCATACATATCTATATTTAAAGATCTCTCTAAATCTTTGGACTTCTCACCTTCCCCTCCATGGGTTCAACTGCATACTGTTCAATAGTCCATATTTTACATCACTCCATTTTCTCCATAGCAATTGCTACATTACAAGTGTTATTGCAATCTTGTAATGTTTTCATCTGCTTACACACCGAACTGGAACTCACAGGAAACCTGTAGGGGTAGAAAATAAAGCATAGACCCGCCCCCAGGTGGTCAGGGGCCACAAGGCCATGCCACTTCAGGTCTGCTGCAGATCCGGTAGCTGTTGATATAAAAGGTTGTTGAAGGTCCTTGGACTTGTGGAGATGTCCGTCTGCTGGTGCAAACCTGTCTGAATCAAAGGCAAAATGGTTAAATTGAAGGGAGAAGGAAGGGTTAAACTCAATATTATCTGCACCCAAACTAACTTCTGCAGTTGTGGTAAAGCAGCTAGCAAAAACCGCAATTGCTTCAGTTCTGCAAGCCAGAAGCTACTTCTTGTTTTATGCTTTCGGCTTGAGTAACGCAAAAGAAGAAGGACTCACAAACAAGAAAGGGAGGGGGCTTCGCTAGCCATATAGCCATATGCATATAAGGTAATAAGCATAACCTTGCCAGCTGATTGGGGGGAATTGGGGAGATGGGTATGTTCTCAGGTATAAAAATGCTTGTTTACTTGTATTGGGGTGGCCAGTCTTTGGAAAGGATTCCACTGGTTGCCTCTGCGCAGATCTCAATAAAACTTTTTTCTCTGAAGAGGAAGTTGCTTCCCTGGTGCTTTTGTTCTCTCCTCGGTCCTGGGGCAAGCGGGCAAAATGAATCCCTTGTAAACTAAGGCTTCAAAATGAAAAACCGCAAGGTGTTAAATTTATGCTGGATGTTGCCTAGGGCCTACACTTCTCCCCCTTTCCTAATGTTTTCCAAAAGTGTCTTTGGGGAGTAATTGGCCCATTCCACACTTGTTTAACCTGTGGAATTACAGGGACTATTGTGGGTAAGAGAAGTACCCCATTGATGCAGGATTGCTGGAAAAGATGGAAGCAATAAACAGAAACAATAAGCAGGAATGTTAAGCGTTTGGGCTTGGCCCATAACAATACAGGCAATCATTTGTTGCGCAACCTTTGAGTTGTTATGAACCCTGGAAGGGTTTCACGTGTGGACTGTGGAATATGGCTTAAAAATGCACAGTCCCTTGGCCACAATTGCAAGGCTTCTGTGTCGCTAGGAGTCACAGCATGTGGAAATGCTTGAGATTACATGGAGCAATGTGAGCAAGCTTTGAGATTAAGAGACTGAGCCAGCTGGGCTCTGGCTGGCAGTAAAGGTAAACGAAATTGTTCAGCTAACTTTTTTCTTAGATGAAAAAACATCAAAAGTTCTACCAGTCTGTAAACAAGCCTTGGTTGCTAAGTTACGCAGAGGCGCATCCGCCCTCTCATTTCCTGCAGAGAGCGAGCTGTGCAGGTTACGCGCAAGGACGTGGTTTACCACAAAAACTTACAGCGTGCTAGCTGATGAGACGCACACAGCAAAAAAAGAAAAAGACTCAAATAAGATTTTAATCTATGATTTGACTTATTGGTAATCAATGAATCAATTGATAGGCATATTGTGAATCCAGCACCAATTTGCAGAGTGTGGCTGAAAAGTTTAGAAAACTAAAATCAAAAACAGCAATTTCCGCTCATTGAGGAGAGGGAAACAAGTTAAGGTGGAACAATTTAAAATACATCACTCTACAGTTCCAGGAAGTTGGTTCCAGCACCCCCCTCCCCCGTGCTCTGTCAGTAGATGGCTTCGGGGATGGGTGCTGAGCAGCAGAGTTCAGAGAGAAACGCGTAGGTGACAGGCAGGCAAACATCTTGGGTAAGTTAAAATATTTAATTCTCTTACAAACTGCGAGAGCAATTTGCCAAAGTACAGGATGTTGCATTAAAATGACCACATTGGCTTGGTGGAAGGGGCAGTGCATTAAGCACAAGGTCAAAGCCAGTGAGCTGTAATGCTCAAAAATGGTCCTAATAAGATCTGTCACAGCTTCAATGTGGGAGCACTTTGGGATGAATGGTGGCAAGGTACAGCTATTCCTATAATGTAGACTGCTTTTGTGTCCGTGGGACGTAAAGCATGTTTGTGGGATTGTGTGTGTGGTGACTAAGATCGCTAAACGCAAAGATCTAACAGCGTCTGATCCATCTATAAGCGCTGTGCCAGTGAGGCATTTTAGTTCAGCAGAACATGTGCAATGGCTAGCAGTTATGGAAATACCCTCTGAAAGGGCTTTTGCTTCTCTTTGCAACTCAGCAGAGGCTGAAATTGTGCAGTGGGTAACTTATAAAGGTTTGGGAAATTCTAATTGGGCAAGTAGAAGCAGATTTCAGGACCTAGTCGGAACCTTAAGTTGCTCTGCTACCAGGGCATATAAAGCATTTAATTTTTTGCCCTGAGATTGGTCATTGGTCCATCCAAATAGGCTCTTGCGTCAGCCACTTTAAGGGCAATGCTGAGACAAAATCAGACATGATTTCAAGGTTTGAATTTGGCTTCTGTAAAGCACAACTATAGAAGAAGCCGGAAGGGTGGAAACCCCCCTTTTTCGGTGAGTGTCTGCAAATGCAAGCATAGAAGGAAAAAAAAAGCTGTTGAGCAACAGACTCCCGTTAGCAGAGTCTGTGGCCACGCTTGTGTTCTGAAGACCTATGTAGACAGAATCAGTTGTCCCTTTTGCAGAGATTACGTGGGACTAGTGGAGGATCAAACCCACAGTTTCAGGGGAAAAGATACCCCCTGGCCTGAGATGGGAATGAGATGAACCTCCCTGAGCAAATGAAAAAATGATGTCTTCCTGCATAATTAATTACAGCAAATTCATAAGTAAATTCAGCCCCGCACTGCCGTTGGTGGCAGGTTTTTCAAAGATGTTACTGGCTGTGGGGCTATCTGAACAGGAAAACATTCCCTCTTTTTTGGTCCTGGGTCAGAGGGTGACCCGATTAATGGCTGTTCCCTGGGTAAAACAAAGCACCTACAAGCGGACTAGCTTTATGGGCTTGAAGGGCATGTAGGGCGCATGCAGAAATCACAGGAAACTTTTTCTGTAGCAATTGAGTTTGCAGGTTCACAACGACTTTCTTAAATGCCTGCAAATCGCATGCAGCAATTAAGGGAAAATACTTTTGAGGCAGCTGACTTTGCCTGTCCAAAGTACTAGACTGTGCTCCTCCTGCCAGATGTTCAAGGAGAAGGCTTTGGGCAGCATGCGTATGGGCTTGATGCTCTGCAGCTTGGCGAAAAGTACTAAGCCAACTGACAAACTGGCCAGGATTCAAGAGCATTTTCATGACAGATTTCCAATCATCAGGAGTCAATGCAAGGTTTGAGTCCACATGAATGGGTACTGGTCAAAGCCAATTCATTATCGGCTTTTTCCACCTTTCTGATTACAGAATAAGGCTGAGGGTCCCAACAGCTAACTTGTTGATCCTGAGCGTCCGGTGCCCTTACGGCCAGACTCAGCATGTTTAGGTCAGCAAGCTCTTCCACAGTTAGGTGAGAAGATGCTTTTGCCTCCTTAACCATTTGCTCTTCAGCGGCGAGATTCTGAGCCCTTACCGACTCAAAAAGCACCGCTGGATCTGCCAAGCCAGGCAGACTTGAGGGCTGAAATGAAGTATCAGAAGAAAGTTTTTTGGGTTGAGATACAAGAGAGGATTGCTGAGAACCCTGATAAACCACAGCTGCAGCTGTTGGTTTCTCAGGCGCTGGCTGCGTGCAAGCCAGCCTCAGCGGAACTGCAACTTCCACCCTCATCAGGGCGGGAGCAACAGATGGGTTGAGAAGAGTAAGAACAGGCTGAACTTCTGCAGGGCCGAACCACTGAACCGCATCTCTGCAGAAGTGCCACGTTTGAAGCACTTGCACTGGCGATCGCGGCGCTGAGTGCAGGGTCTGCCCTATTTGCTCCCAGTCCCTGAGCCGGAGAGACCCGCTCTCTGGATACCAGGGACACCGGGCATCAATTTCCTTCAAGAGAGCATCAAGTGCTTTGGAGGAATAGGGATGCCGTGCTTTTGAGAGCAAATATTGGAGATCTTTACGATGTTGCAATCGTTGGGCAGAAACGTAACCCCCCATCTTCCTTCCTTCGTATACTCACTGGGATCCTTTATAGAGGATGCTGGGATGCGTCTGAAACCCTTGCCGGAAGAAGTGAGTAGTCTAGCCCCAAAGACGTTGAGCGCCAGATGAAGTGAAGGCCCAAGACAGGTGTTGATCATGATGTGAGCTGCGCACAGGTAGTCTGAAGCGAGCGAGCGAGCTACCACCATTCCTGTGGAGCCTCTTTTTATTGAGACAAATATGCAAGCCAGGTAGATACATTTTTGGGCTGTGACCTTTACACATCTTCCGTCTCGAGATTGTGGGGTGGTACAAAGCTATTTTGGCACCTATTCCACAGCGTCATTTTCCCCTTGCACAGTGTATGACGTAGGAGACAAAAGTCTCATGGAAAAGGATTACAGGCAGGACACCGCAAACTGCTGAGATCGCGAAAGGTCATGCAGAGGTGGAACGATGTACCAGACAGATGTGGCTTGTCTGGGGGTGTGTGGTTTCCCTGCACCCGAAGGTCACGCGTGCAGGCAGACCGTGGCTGCCTGCTGGTGGGGAAGTGTGCTCCCTCCGGGCCCCACTCCCCACTCCGCGATATCCCTACAATTGAATATATGGAAAATAGCAGTATACAGCTGAAAACAGTGGCAGCATTAAGACAAATTCAACCCCGTAAATAATGTTTGATGGATGTAAAAGGAGAAAACTGATTTGAATGGTTATAGCAAAATATACAGGGGTGTATAAGATGTAAAATGAACCATGGAAAGAGAAGAAGGGAAGTCATCGGATATTTTAGAGTTTGTAAAATGTTTATTTGGAATTGTTAGATTGAAAATTTAATTACAATTATCTAATAATAATAATAATAATAATAATGGAAGCATACTGACAATCCACTTCCCCTTTGCTTAGGGCTGGTTGCAGACTCAAATAGAAATGGAGGGATCTTGTCACTTTTGGTTCATACTGTTTTCTCTCTCACACACAAACCCCAATCTTAAATTCAGTTCTCCACATTTCTGAAGGATTTTTTAAATAATAAAAAAGCTCATCTGAATTCTTCAGCATTTCTGTGTGATTTTCTCCTAGTAAGCATGTTTTTTGAAGGATGCTCCCCCCTTGGATTGTTTCAGAAAGAGTGAATTAGGTTTGTTTTTCCTTTCAAGGCAAACTGAATGAAATCTCTAAGATGGGCTTCTGCAGGGAAAGGCAGGAGCTTAGTGGAGGGAGCAGAGAGCCAGAGCAGAGTCAAGCGGGTGTGAAAGGAATAGAGATTAGAGACAGCCTGATCAATGTCATCTCCCCTGCCAAAAATAATTCCAATTTATGGGGAAAAGAGAATTGGGCACATGATGGGAGCAGTTGCTCGGGGAGCTGTGCAATGAGGCAAGAGTAAGAATAGCAAACAGAAATGAAAACAGTAAATGTATTAAGGAAGGTTTAAAATGGAAAATGGGTAATGTGTTTTGCTAACTTTGGGTTTTTTCCATAGTAGTTTTTTTCCTAAAGGGCTCTGGGCTCTTGCTGAGATTAAGATTAACTAACTGGTTGCTCTTCTCTGCTAGCTAACATTCAAGTGTTGTAACCTTAGATCATGTGATGAAGGTATTGGGTTGCAAAATCTCCTTTTTGAAGGGAGTTGCCTTTTTGTCTTTGGCTCCAAAACTCAATAGAGTCAATATGTAAAGGAAGCTCTCCAGAAGGTAAAGCAAACAGCCTGGAGGCTGAAAGGCAGGAGAGAGAGGGAGAGAGGGAGAGAGGGAGAGAGGGAGAGAGAGAAATCCCGAGCCTGTGCTGGACAGAATGATGTTCTCATTCTGTTATAAAGAGTTCTGTGAGTAAAGAGTGAATAATATTTCTATGCGCCTGGACAATAATTCAGTTCCAAAAGGAAATGAATGCTTCCAGTTCTTATGCTTCCAATCGTTTCAAACTGCACAATATTCAATATCTGCAACACTACAATTGATTGTCATGCTCAGTTGAGATGTCTGTGAAGGGAAAGAAAATACCTGCCATGGCTGTAGTCTTTGAAGTCTCATTCTCTCAGTTCCCCTCTGCTTAGATCTAGATGAATATACAGCATTTAAGGCACGAGCCACGGCTTGCACAGTGTTGTAGATCCTGTAGCTGTCTAGAGAGAGGATTCTTTCCAGATCATCTTGGGGAAGCCTCTCCAGTTTCCCTCTCTCTCTGCATCTTGTCTGGCCTTTCACTGAGAATGCATGCTTTAAATAGAAACAATTAAAAGCACCCTCCCAAAACTTCTTAATACCAAAGAAAAAGGGTAGAAAATCACCGTATTTTGCCCCTTTACTTGTCTCAGTGAAGAAGGAAAATATACCATGGATGTATTGGAAAGATATGTCATTATACATCAGCTCCAGGGTGACATCCCACAAAACTGTTGTGATGAAGATTTTCCCAACAATGAATTTCATCACTGTGTCAAAAAACTGTTGTATAATGAGTAGTCCATATAAGAAATAAGTCATTTCCCTGTAGTAAACAAATACATGCACTTGCCTCCACTTGCGGAATGGAAGACGAGGCATGTATACTCCATTTGTATTCAGTAATTGGATGCTTTGTGAGATGACAACACAGACACTGCTCTTGATGAGCACGGGTGTCAAGCTCTTCAGGAACCTCTCTCCATTGTCGCTGTCTGGTGCAAGGAGGCCAATCAACGTCCATCGGAAGTGCTGGAGCAGCTTGACAATCCCTGGGTACAGGGCTTCTTCTTTGGGGACCATCTGGTAGAAAAAAGGGAAATGCCTCTCATCATTCAGAACATAAGAGACAAAACTATAAGTGACCTGGGAAGAGAAGGAAGATTTGTATCTTGTTTGATTTCAGATCAAAGCCTAAATATTTCTAAGCCCAACATGAGATTGGGAAGGTCTTAGGAAGGAGGAAGGTCTAGTGCAAGGACCCTTTGGTGGGAACAGTGATTTCCTTGAAGGTTGTGGCAGCCGTAAAGAAGGCAAATTTGATGCTAGGGATCAACAGGAGGGTAGTTGAAAATAAGACTGCCAATATCAGAATGCTATTATACCTCTCTCCATTCCTACCTGTGGGATTTTATAGATGCCCAACACGTTTGAAATCTGGATGGAGTTTTGAGAGTCGGACCCTTCGAGAACAGCCAGTAAGTTAGTCTGTTTACCACAGCTGTAGTTTGGAAAGTTCAGCTGCCCAATTGACAACATGTCTAGCAAAGCATCATAGGTCACCCTTCCATCAAAAAAGTTCTCATGGATGCTGTAGCCCAGGGTGATGTTGGGTAACAGCTTTTGATTCTGGTTGATCGCTTGAATGGCATACAAGAAGGAGAGGAGCTGCCAGTACTTTGTGGGTCCTTTCCTGGGGGGAGAAATTATATACACGCCAACACTGTCCAAGTGATATTTCTGTTCTACCTCTAATATTCAGCTCTACCTCTCTTTCAAATCAGAACCAGTGAAGGCAGTGAAGGTCCTGTGTGAGTGTCTGGAGGCGGATGGAGGTTGGATGGCGGCTAACAGATTGAGGCTGAATCCTGACAAGACAGAAGTACTGTTTTGGGGGGACAGGAGGCAGGCAGGTGTGGAGGACTCCCTGGTCCTGAATGGGGTAACTGTGCCCCTGAAGGACCAGATGTGCAGCCTGGGAGTCATTTTGGACTCACAGCTGTCCATGGAGGCACAGGTCAATTCTGTGTCCAGGGCAGCTGCTTACCAGCTCCCTCTGGTACGCAGGCTGAGACCCTACCTGCCCGCAGACTGTCTCGCCAGAGTGGTGCATGCTTTAGTTATCTCTCACTTGGATTACTGCAATGCGCTCTATGTGGGGCTACCTTTAAAGGTGACCCGGAAACTACAACTAATCAAGAATGCAGCAGCTAGACTGGTGACTGGGAGTGGCCGTTGAGACCAAATAACACCGGTCTTGAAAGATCTACATTGGCTCCCAGTACGTTTCCAAGCACAATTCAAAGTGTTGGTGCTGACGTTTAAAGCCCTAAACGGCCTTGGTCCAGTATACCTGAAAAAGCATCTCCACCCCCATCATTCTGCCCGGACACTGAGGTCCAGCACCGAGGGCCTTCTGGCAGTTCCCTCACTTCAAGATGCCAAGTTACAGGGAATAAGGCAGAAGGCCTTCTTGGTAGTGGCACCCGCCCTTTGGAACACCCTCCCACCAGATGTAAAAGAGAAGAACAACTTCCAGACTTTTAGAAACAGGCAGACATGTTTAGGGAAGCTTTTAATGATTAACAGACCACTGTATTTTAATATTTTGTTGGAAGCTGCCCAGAGTGGCTGGGGAAACCCAGCCAGATGGGTGGGGTATAAAAATATGATGATGATGATGATGATGATGATGATGATGGATCTAAGACAGTGATTAAAAGATCCAGAAAGCACTATCATAATTCCACTTTGAGAAAGTAGACATTTCCCCCTTGTATATTAAACCTAAGGCAAAAAGACACCCTTCTCCTACCATCATTTTTCAGAAGAATCCTGTACAATCAGCCCAAAGGCTCATCTGCTCAAGGCGGCCAACCAGATGCACATGCAAAACTGAGAAGCAGAATAACACTTCCCCTACTTGAGATTCTCAGTTACTGGTACCCAGAGGCATAGTGCCTGTGACAGTGAATGGAGAACATAGCCATTGTGACTGGTAGCGGCTGAGAGCCTAATCACCCCCAAATTTATCTGCCAGTGGGATCTTCTTATGTTCTTAAAGGCAGGTACCAGATCATGAGAAAGGCCCCTGAAAGTAACTGGAGATGAGTTGGATCTCATGGAAATGGTAGCAAGTGGAACACCAGGAACTCCATCCCCACAAAAGGTTTTACCAATAAAAGCTGGTGGAAGGACATTGGCTAAAGATATGAGGATGAAACACAGTGCTTGTGGCAGAGATGACCCCACTGATGAGGTGGTCTCCTGGCCTGAAATAATTAGGTGAATCTATCTCATCCCTTTCCAA
Organism: Podarcis raffonei; assembly: GCF_027172205.1. Classification (NCBI taxonomy): domain Eukaryota; kingdom Metazoa; phylum Chordata; class Lepidosauria; order Squamata; family Lacertidae; genus Podarcis; species Podarcis raffonei. The sequence goes on from NC_070603.1 coordinate 123,488,323, forward strand.
AGACAAGAGGCATTTTGTCTTCAGTTTCCCACAGTCCCCATAAGGCAGTAGAAGCAGCAGAATGAGGACCATCTTTTTCCTCCCAGGAACGAGCACCTCCCTTACAAAGAATTAGAAGTCTTTTGTTGTGGTCCTTGCAAGATGCAGTAACTTTCTTCTTACTAACGGAGCCCTGCAGAGGGATCACATCTGAAGTGGAGAGAAGTCAAGCCAACCTCATTTTGGTGCAGTTATCATCTGTCCTAAATCTCAGCCCCCCCAAGTTTTGGGTGGCTCAGGAGGCATATATCTGCCAGACCTTTCTGCCTCATATCCATAACATCACCTTTAGTGGACTCAGATGTGATCTTTGGAAGCAAAAAAACCACACACACTATCATTTTGATAATTATATGGAGAAGAAGTACCACCTCTGCAAGTTCCTAGACACTTTATGCAGCTCCACCTGCAACTGCAGGGCTGAAGAAAAACATGTTTGCGAAAACTCCAAGATCTGCCTCCAAACTGTGAGATGCAAATGCCAAAGTTTGGTGAAAAATCCCAAGATTAAGAGTTAGAAGTTCCCTGAACTGTCATACGTGAGCCCTGGCAGAATCCTGTTGGTTTTCTGGTTCTTTTAACAAATTTTCCCCCACTGATGCCAGCTCAGGATAGGGCTATTCTGATGTATTTGAGAGGTGGAAAAGGGAACCGAAATTGCAAGTAAAGACAGAGGCGATTCAGCAGATGTTGTTTCGTGGGTTTATTATTATTATATGTTTTGTGGTTTTATCCTTTATTTTTATGCTGTGAACTGCCCTGAGATCATTGGGTGAAGGACAAATGTAATAAACACCCACCCACCCACCCCCACCCCCTGGGTTTCCCAAAAAACTTTCTGTCAGAGAAGTTCCCTCACTGACAAGAGTAGATCAAACAGGCACAGAGGCGAAGGGAAGAGCTGGCCTCCACCTCAGAGAGGAGGGAGAAGTATGGTTACCAGATTTTTTTCAATGAATCCCGGGACACTTTTTTTTTTTTTTAAAGCTGAGTAGCAACAGGGAGTCAGTAGTGGGGATGGTGAGGCAAAAGACCCTGGGCCCAAGCGCACATGCATATTGTATAAAGGTGCAAAGCCCTCCTTTCGCACCCTGCGAAACATAAATGCGCAGAGTTTTTTTAAAAACAGTGGGCAACAGTGCGCCACCCACCCGTGACTCCCAAGCCTTCCCTGATCTCCTGCCCCCTTCTCCCTTTGTTTTGACAGATCAGGGGAGGCTCGGGAGTCACGGGCGGGCGGCCGTTGCCCAGGAGGGGCCAGCCTGGGAGTGCAGTTGGCTCTGGCTGGCTTCAGGAGCTGCTCGCTGCTCGCTGCTGTGGTGCAGGAAAAATGGTGTTAACAGGCTGGCTCTGGGCTGCTGAGGCTGCCGCTGCCATGTTTCCCAGGGACAGATTTGAAAATCTGCGGACATTCCTTGGACAGAACTTGTCCGGGGACAGATTTGGAAATCCGGGGATGCCTGGCAACCCTGGAGTAGCAGGAATGTGACCTCTGTACAGAGTGAGGTACAGTGAACTGGAATGCAATTTACAGGCTCCAATGAAGACACAAGAGAAGGGGAGATATGAGGGGTGGAATTGCCCAGAAACAGGAGACTTTCGAAGCTAGCTGAGAAGAGGGGGGCTGGAAGGAGGAAAAGGTGGGGGTTTCTTGTTGGGGCAGGAAAGGGAGAAATCGCCATGTTTCGGCAACTGGATCATCATTGGAGGATTGATAAAGCTTAGCTCTTACCAGAGCTCCTTGTAATGTAGTAATAAATCTGCATTAATTAATGTTGCGTTCTGAAGGTGAAGGAAAGGATTGGGCCCTGATTAATAAAATACACACGAGGCTTGGCCAGCAAGACTCTGGGAGGAAGTGCCAATAGTAATCTGCCACACCCTGGCCCAGGTCCCTTTTATTAACAAAAGAACTCTTAACACAGCTATTGTAAGAACCAATCAGATTTCCTCTGAGCATTTCAAAAAATCCCCCACGTGGGACAAAGTCAGATCAGAGAAATCCTTTTACCTACAAAGAAACTATTTCCTACTTGAGCATGCATATGTGGTTAAGCTAAATAAACAGGAACCAAGGAGGAATGCATTTAGGAAACCCAGAGGTCATAAACCTATAGGAAAGAAAGACAGTATTTACCATCTCCTTGTGAACTCTCTTCCTGGCCCTTAAGATTTACCTAAAGATTAACAAAATCTACATCAAAGCTACTTTCTGTCTTTATGTTCTGAGGATGCCCAGTGAAGCAACTGGTCTGTGTTTTAGAATGCTATACGTGACTGTCAGGCAGTGAGAAAATGGCAGAGGTGCAGAGGCTTGTGGGATTCGATCAGAAATCATGTCAAATGGCTCAAGCCCAGTCAAAGCAATGCGTTCATTGCTGACACAATGGCTTTCTACATTTTCCATAATTCCTCATAGCAATCCCACCTGACCACCACAATGAACTGCTGGAGTCATGTTGTGTGGGGGAGAGACACCGCATCCTGACACTTTCATCAAGGTGCCTCCTGGGTAGGCTTAGTCGCCATGGAATAAGAGAAGAGGTCCTCTTGTGGATCAGGAATGGAAGTTGCAGGAAGCAGAAAATAGTATTAAGTGGATAGTTCCTTCAAATGGGGGGCTGTGGTGCCAGATGCTCTTGACCAAAAGCTCACAAGAACAATCTGGCCACATCATGTTGCACCAACGAGATTCTGGACCAGACCCAAGGGCAGCCCCAGAAAGAGTGCATTGCAGCAGTCCAGCTCCAAGTTTTCCAGTGCTCCAGTGGTCAGGCTATTCCTGTTCACAAAGAGCCATAGAGGACATGTGGGTCTCTAGTGACAGAGGCGTATCCAAGAGTACCCCCAAACTATGCATTTGCTACATAGGCTTAGGATCCAAGGCCATTATTGTGAAAATGAATTAACTGTAAGTAAATAACCCTTTTTCTGTACCAGTCGGACTCCTGAGTATATTATTTTACCTTTTTAGTCATGCTAATGTGTGAATGAGACTGATTTTGAGTGGTGCCATGGCTGGCACAACCAAAGAAGTTGCCCTGTGCCATGGAACATATGAGTGGGCCTCCCTGCCTCCACCTGCCGCCAGGTAGGAGAACAAAAGCCAGAGTTGTCTGAGTGGGTGGAGCTGGAAGCAGGATGGAAGTTGGACGCACAAAGACGTACATGCTCTGTGCTGGATTCAAAGCAGTGACTAATGCAGTGCTGATGCTCCGTGGAGGATTAATGCGGTGAAGCCCTGCTACCTATGCTCAGGTTGCATACGCAGTGGTACCTCGGGTTAAGAGCTTAATTCGTTCCGGAGGTCCGTTCTTCACCTGAAACTGTTCTTAACCTGAGACACCACTAATGGGGCCTCCCGCTGCTGCCGTGCTGCCGGAGCATGATTTCTGTTCTCATCCTGAAGCAAAGTTCTTAACCTGAGGTACTATTTCTGGGTTAGCGGAGTCTGTAACCTGAAGCATATGTAACCCGAGGTACCACTGTATGTCCTTTTATTTAAAATGCATCTCTGGGTTATTTGTGGGGCATAGGAATTCGTTCATTTTTCTTTCTTTCTTCAAAATATATTCCGGCCCACCACAAGGTCTGAGGGACGGTGGACCGGCCCATGGCTGAAAAAGGTTGCTGACCCCTGGTCTATAGCTCTCCTTCTGGAGCCAGAGAGGTCGGGATAGTCACTTTCCAGGGCACCATTTAAGATGTAGAGGTTTAGCCTGAAGGCTGTTTGAGCCAAGCAGATGCCTGCAAAGTTTGATTTCTGATCTTTGGAACAACAGGTGAGGAGGAATCCACTGGCTTCACGGTTGGGAGGAGACCATTTGTGCTGTGCATAAAGGGCATGATGATTAGGGCCCAATCTGGCATTGAGATCCCCTCCTAAAACTCCAGATGCCTTTGGGTTAAGCAAAATAAGGTCAGTGGTATAAATTTCCCTTTCAGCCCACAAGTCTCTGATCTGAGATTTCTGCCTCATTGGGGTCACATCAGCGTTAACTACGAACAGGGCCTGGTGGCTGAATTGTATCAACACTGCCCTGGGTTATGACTTGAATGAGGGGAGAGGGCTTGAAATTGTTGAATGGTTTATTTAAATGTAAAGGTTCATCATTGTTGCACCCGATGTGTATGTCTTTAAGGGGCCAGAGCAAGGGCCAGAGTAAGATAACGAGACCCAGCTTTACAGCTGTGAAGCATAGCAGGTGCTGCTGAGTTGTATTTGATTAAGGTGTGTCAGCATTTGGGTGTAGTATATAAGGAGCAGCACCTAGCTCTCCCATTACCCTGGGGGATGGGTTGGTGGTTGGGTCTGGTTTGGTTGTTAATGTACTTAGTGTAAAAGGAGTTTTTGTTTTTCTTATTAAAACCTTGTTTAAGTTATTTTTGAGTCCTTTTTCTTTAATGCATGATCTCCCCAGCAAGCTCTCTGCAGCGTTACCATACTGCATACAGCCAACATCTTTGGTTATGGGCCCAGCTGCTGAGTGGATGACTGCATATTTTTGGACTCTGAGAAAGGTTTGAAAACTCCTTCTCCTGTTAGCGTAGTTCTGTGGGTCTGGAAGAGTTCCAGAATGGTTGACCGGGTTCCTGAAGCTGAGAAGGCTCTGGTCTTCCCACAGCTAACAGATGAGAACTATAGTTTATGGTCTTTTCGGGTGGAGGCGCTTTTGACCTCTAGAGAAGTATGGACCTATGTAACTGATGACCCTCCTGACCCTGTGACTAATGCTTGGTCAAAAGGAGATGCAAAAGCCAGGGCGATAATTAATTTGGCAGTCAGTGACCAGCAAGTAGTCTATATAAGAAATAAGAAAACTGCCAAAGAAATGTGGGACAGTCTTGCAGCAGTGCATGTTAGAAAAGAGTCAGCATCTGCATTGACGTTTTTCAAGCAGTTGTACCAGACGAAGTTGCAGCCTGGTGGTGATTTGGCAGCACACTTGAGACGTCTGGAGGCAATACGCTGCGAATTAATTCGAAGGGACATGGACATACCTGATATTCAGTATGTTTTTATCATTCTTTGTTCCCTTAATGAGGACTTTGATGGTATAGCTAGCCAGATATCTGCTGTTCCACCAGCACAATTAACTGTGGAAGGGGTGACGGCAAGATTAATGGGCGAGTTGGACAGAAGGGAGGCTTGTGCCATAAGCACTCCTATTTCCAGAAGTAATGAGGAACGCCATATGCAAACCTGTGGTGATACAACTGCATTTAAAGCTGCAAAGCGTTGTTGGTTCTGCAATAAGCAAGGACATTTTGCAAAGGACTGCAGATCCAAAAGAAAGCAAAGTACTCCCAAGCCTGTTTCTGTTCGTCAGTCACGGTTGTCAGCCCAGCAGCCGACATCGTATAGTAGAGACAGAAACGAGCCGCGAGTTTTCCATGCTAGGACAACAGATCGTAAAAGACTTAAACGTGCCAAGTGGAAGTCTTTTGTTGTGGACTCAGGAGCATCTCAGCATATTTGCAACGATCGAAGCTTGTTTATTTCTTTCGAAGAGGAAATTGGTAATGTACATTTAGCCAATTCACAAGTCTTGCAGTCGCTTGGCAGGGGTACTGTTAAACTTGACTCTTTAAACATTACAATAGCGAACTGCATTTACTGCCCGTCAGTGGACAATTTATTATCAGTAAGGTGTTTTGCTCGTCAAGGCATAACTGTGCATTTCTTAAAGTCAATGTGTGAGTTTTTCAAAGGGAACAAACGTCTATTATATGCCCGGGAATCTGATGGTTTATATAGACTGTATTTTCGCACCTACTCACAATTGCCTATTAACTGCAGAGCAGCACAGTCAAGCCAGGGGTTGAGGAATGTAAGGCCTCATTCCGGGTGTGTCCACGAGGCACACAGAATTCTGGGACATCTGAATTTTGCTGATGTGATTAAGACAAAGAATATTGTTAATGGCCTCAACTTAAAACCATGTAAATTCTTTATGCAATGTCTATCCTGTTGCAAGAATAAGATTAAGGTTGCACGCAAGGGTAGGTGCTCAGATAGGAAAGTAACTGAGCCATTTGAGCGTGTACATTGTGATTTAGTTGGGCCACTCCCACCATCATTAGGAGGTTCTAAGTACTGGCTTACTCTGATAGACCAGTATAGTAGATATTGTTGGACTTATGCAATAGCTGAGAAGTCCCAAGCATTGGAGAAGTACAAAGTTTTTTGCAACTGGGTAAAAACGCACTTTAACAAACCAATTAAGAACCTGTTTTCTGACCGGGGCGGGGAATTTGTTTCTGAGGATTTTGAGAAATTCCTGGAAGCGCAGGGGACTACTCATGAGTTATCTTGCCCCCGAAGTCCCTGGCAAAATGGGCTTGTTGAAGTTGTGCAGCGTGACCTACAGGCAGGGGTTAAAACGTATCTGCATGATGCTAATCTGCCCAAAGACTTTTGGGCTGAAGCGCTTAATGCGTTTTGTTATGTTAGAAATCGCAGTTATCATTCTGGTTTAGATGTCACCCCCTATGAGAAGCTGTTTAAAAAACGCCCTAATCTGAAATACCTACGCATTTGGGGTTCAGATGTAATTATGCATTATCCCGCTAAGCAGAAATTGGGTGAACGTAGTGTCCAGGGAAAATTAATGGGCTACCAGCAGGGGGCGTACAGAATTTACATACCAGCAACTGGCAAATTTCATATTACCAGAAGCATGATACAAACTGTAAATTGGAATGGAGTTGCTGTCTTCCAAGATACTGATGGTATAGATAATACTGAGGAAGAAGAGGAAGAAGCAGCAGCAGCAGGAAATGGTGCTTCTGAATTAATGGAAAAAGACAAAAAGTCTGTTGAATCTGATTTGTTTGATGATTTAAAGTCACAGGCACCCAAGGGGAGGTTAGATTCTCTTGAGTTTTCTGACCGTGAGCTTAGCCTACAGGCATCTCTTCAATCTGACAATGATTTACAATCTGAAACTAGTGGTTCACTTAGTCCCATTAAGTCTGAGGAGTCTGACTCTCCTTCCGGACTGAGACGCTCAGATAGAAAGAGACAGAAGCCACAACGTTTTGCAGATGAACATTTTAATACTGTGTATGCCAGTAAGGCAGTTTTTGAGCCAAAAAGCTACAATGATGTTCAGAAATTACCTAAGCAACAAGCTGCAAATTGGTATAAAGCTATGAACTCTGAGATAGCTTCTTTAAAAGAGCATAACACTTGGTCTCTTGTACCACAAACCCCAGATATGAGACTTATTGATTCAAAATGGGTTTATAGAATTAAAATGAATGACAAAAATGAAGTTGTAAGGTACAAAGCAAGACTAGTTGCTAGGGGTTTTCAACAAATTCCAGGCGAAGATTATGATTTGTGTTATTCACCAAGCGTAAAATATGAAACAGTTAAGCTTTTGTTAAAAGATGCATCACAACGTGGACATTCTGTTTATCACCTAGATATAAAAACTGCATATTTGTTTGCAGATTTAAAAGAACAAATTTTTATGCGTGTTCCTGAAGGCATAGACGCCGCTGAAGGTTTGGTATGCAAATTAAATAAATCCCTTTATGGTCTGCACCAAAGTGGAAGGAATTGGCACCATACTTTAGCAAAAGAATTGCTGGATATTGGTTTTTCACAAGGAAAGGCAGACAACTGTGTGTTTATAAAGGAAAGGGCAAACTCTGTAACAAAAATATGTGTGTATGTAGATGACGTGTTAATTTCTACAAAAACTAAACAGGAATATGAACTGGTAGTATCACAGTTACAGAAGAAATTTGATGTGGTGGAATTAGGCATAGCTAAAAATTACTTATCCATGCAAATTGAGAAAGGCAAAAATGGATCTTTTCTGGTTCATCAAACTGCAAAAATTGATGATCTTGTTGAAATGCTATGTTTAGAAAATGCAAATGGCAAGGAAACGCCTATGGTGTGTGGTTTCACCTTTACAGGTGAAGATAAGCCATTTCCTAACAAAACTTTGTATCGTTCTGCTATAGGCAAGCTAAATTTCATTCAAAGAATCTCAAGACCAGATATAACTTATGCTTTTCACTTTCTGGCAAAATTTGTGGAAAAGCCTACTACACAATGTTTCTCTGCTCTTAAGAGAGTGGTAATGTATCTTAAACATACCAAACATTATAGGTTGCAGTTTACAACATGTATTGACAAAGGTTTTGAAATTTTCTGCGATGCATCTCATGCAGTGGAACAAAATAATTGCAGGGGTGTGTCTGGTATGGTGCTTTGTTATAACGGTTGTCCATTTGAATGGAAGTCCCAGACACAAACCATTATTTGTCTCTCCACAACAGAGAGTGAATTATGTGCATGCGTTCAGGCCACTCGTGATGTAGAATGGTATCTGCAAGTATTTGCAGACCTACAGATGCAAGTAACATTACCAGTAAAAGTTTACCTTGATTCCCAGAGCGGACTTGCTATCCTGTGTTCAGAGACCAATACGCAGCGCACTAGAGTCTTAAGGTTACGTTTACAGTTTGTAAAGAAACTAATTGCTGACGAAATGATTGTATTTGAATATGTTCCAGGTGACAATCAAATTGCGGACATTTTTACTAAAGCACTTCCAAAGGTTACACATGAAAGACATGTACAAAGTATGCTTTATGTTTTTGTTCCACAATGATGAACCGCAGGGGAAATGTTGAATGGTTTATTTAAATGTAAAGGTTCATCATTGTTGCACCCGATGTGTATGTCTTTAAGGGGCCAGAGCAAGGGCCAGAGTAAGATAACGAGACCCAGCTTTACAGCTGTGAAGCATAGCAGGTGCTGCTGAGTTGTATTTGATTAAGGTGTGTCAGCATTTGGGTGTAGTATATAAGGAGCAGCACCTAGCTCTCCCATTACCCTGGGGGATGGGTTGGTGGTTGGGTCTGGTTTGGTTGTTAATGTACTTAGTGTAAAAGGAGTTTTTGTTTTTCTTATTAAAACCTTGTTTAAGTTATTTTTGAGTCCTTTTTCTTTAATGCATGATCTCCCCAGCAAGCTCTCTGCAGCGTTACCATACTGCATACAGCCAACAGAAATGGCACGTAGGGTAGTGGAGACTAAGACCCCCAGGCCCCCTTTCACTCTTCCACGCTTTACCCCTAGATCTTCCCCAGCTGAGAATGAATGAAATCCGTTGAGTAACAGCTCAACTACTGGTATACAAGGAATATTCAGAAGAGCCACTCTCTGCATCACTTCCACTATTATTAGTAAAGAACTACGGTGACCCTGCTGGGAGTACAAGATTCCCGATGGCTCCACTCACAAGGGTCATAGGAACGTGCAAGCCCACTCACCACAACAAGGTGTTGATCCAGCGAGTGAGAAGTACATTTTTGCTAATTTAACCGGGGTGTCAAATACCACCTATACACCATTTTCATGTAGTTCTCCTTCAGTAAAGTACATGCAGAAAATTTCAAATCTATAATAATAATAATAATAATAATAATAATAATAATAATAATTTCATTATTTATACTCCGCCCATCTGGCTGGGTTTCCCCATCCACTCTGGGCGGCTTCCAACAGAATATTAAATTACAGAATGATGGGGGTGGAGACGCTCCTTCAGGTATACTGGGCCGAGGCCGTTTGGGGCTTTAAAAGTCGGCACCAACACTTTGAATTGTGTTCAGAAACGTACTGGGAGCCAGTGTAGGTCTTTCAAGACCAGTGTTAGGTGGTCCCGGTGGCCTAACTTCCAAATCTAACGTCCAAAGCCTTTTCCAGTCCGTCATTAATATATTATGGTCCACATCTTTCGCCAATTTTATCATAATGCAATTTACCTGGTCCTCTTTAGTGTCCCATTCCAAAAGCAGATCGTTCATTTTTGACAGCAGTTTTGTACTACCTTCTACTATTCCTCTCTGAAATCTTGACACTTGATAACTAAATCCTTTCTTTTTATGATTTTTAAAAGTTTCATTTAGTTGTAAATATTGTAACCAGTCTATTACATTTTCTCTTACTTCTTCAAAGTCCTTTAATTTTAATTGGTTGTCGGTTTCTGTTAACAGCTCTTTATGACTATGAAAACTTTTATGATCTTTTGCCTTATGATACCATAGATAAGCATGCCTGGCGTTGCAGTCTTCAGGCTTGGGGACAAGATGGTGCCTGGATTTTGCACCAAGTTCTATCCATAAGCCCCACTGAGTTCAATGGGATCTATTCTCAGGTCTGTATTGTGCAGACCATGCCGGCCTTACGAAGTGGGGAGAGGAGTAAACAGAGGAAATTGGAACCACTGGAAAGGTTTATAAATGGGGTTTCTGTTGGGAAGGGGCTGCCCCATTTGTGCTTCTCGAGGAGCAGGAGAATCCAGTGAGAGCCAGTGTGGTGTAGTGGTTAAGAGCGGTAGACTCGTAATCTGGTGAACCGGGTTCGCGTCTCCGCTCCTCCACATGCAGCTGCTGGGTGACCTTGGGCTAGTCACACTTCTCTGAAGTCTCTCAGCCCCACTCACGTCACAGAGTGTTTGTTGTGGGGGAGGAAGGCAAGGAGAATGTTAGCCGCTTTGAGACTCCTTCGGGTAGTGATAAAGCGGGATATCAAATCCAAAGTCTTCATCTTCTCTTCTTCTCCCCTGCAGGGCCTCTGAGGCTCCCTTTGTTTCTTCCTCTCTCCCAGGACCCTGCAGCTTGTGGTGGCTCCTTGACTCCTCAGGAAGGATGAAAGAGATGGATCCTGCAAAGCTAGCAAGGATGGAAGGGGGAAGATGGACAGTTGACCTGGTCAGGTTGTCTCCTGCATCCCTCCTCACAGCCTCTGAGCGTTCCCTCCCAGGGACCTCTGAGATATCTGGTGAGTCCCAGGGGAGGGGAGATGGGGACATGGATGGATGGAGCCCTAGAGGCATCGGGGCTTGCTCAGCCTGGGGGTGGGGGGAGGCAGGCGGGTGGAGATTGAGAAGGTGAGCACCTTTTTGGGCTCCACCACCTGCCTGCCTGCGCCTTTGCCATCTGCAGGGAATTTGAGCTAGGAATACATCACAGCTCCCCGGCCACCACGATGTATTGGCAGGTCAAAAGGTCTAATACCAGTGCCGTGACCTGAATGCCCTACCAATGTCAAAAAACTTACCGCTCCATCACACAGCAGTAGAAGCAACGACTTTAAAGTAATGTGATGCTGCTTTGCAGTTTGAATGCAGATGGGGCCTATGCTGTGTGTCGCCCTTTTCTTTTCTTTTTGGAATAACTTTTTATTTCCTTTTAAAAACAAGGAACATATGAATAATAAATGACACAAACATGTAGACCAGGTCGTCTCATGTCATTTGTATATCTCAAAACTAGCAGAATAAATTTGCAGGAATGGCTATAACATATGGTTCATCATTAATGGTCAGTGTATGAGTTCTGGGTTCATGAATTGGTTTAAACTGGAAAACAAAAACGGGAAGCAGGAGAGAACAGAGAGCATTCAACACCACATAGCTGGTTGTCTATTCAGGAGCTCTTCGTGGTTGTTGTACTTAGATTAAGATTAAGGAGAGCCAGTGTGGCGCAGTGGTTAAGAGCGGTGGACTCGTAATCTGGTGAACCGGGTTCGCATGTCCGCTCCTCCACATGCAGCTGCTATTAATGTTAGTTTCTGAGGTAAAACGTGTCATTTTACAACTCTGCACCTGTCTTTCTGGATTATTCATGGTTTTCTGGATTTTGTGGGACCCAAATCCATTTTCTGTAGTCTTTATATGTGTGGAGGTTGCCCTGGGTTGTTTGACCCTTGAGAAACATAGCTTTTTTCTCCTAGAAAAGACTCCACAAGATTCTCTGTTTAGAGTTTAAACGGAACACATTACATTACTTGATATACTAAAAGACGTTTACATTTGCTTATATCTAGTATATCTATATCTATATCTATATATATTCTTTATTGATTTAGATTATTTCTACATTTATCCCATTCGTTATTCAAGACAATAAGCTACACTCAAAAAACCAAAATAATTCAATATCAAATAATACTGCTACATGAGGTATGAAGAGTGAATTACAAGTGCTTCTATATATAAGGGACTTTACAGACTTTTTCTGAGGCACATAGCAGCATAAAACAGGCAGCAGGTGCTCTCACGGAAAATCTCTCTCTCACTCGACAGTTGAGAACAGACCTAACTGAAAAAACGGCCTTCTGGAGTGACAGTCACCCTTTCCATAGCAACTTGGAGGCAACATTCACACACCGAGTTGTTAGAGAAGTTGAGGTAATTTCTGTCAGGTTTGGGTTTCTGTTTTAGCCTCTGCCCGTTTTTTAAAGAGAAGACCAATGTTAGAGTTGGAGTGGATTTCATGATTGTGGCAACAAAAATCCGTCCTAGAAAAGAGCCAGACTTTCTGAACCTCTGGTTCTCAAAAATACCTCTGTGAATGCTGGTTGACAAAGGCCATGACCTCTGTAGAAAGACCTCACATCTTCTGTTCTTCCTCTTTGACAAATGTTCATTAGCATTGTTCCGTAATTGGGGGCTCCATTTCTTCCTGAGGATTTAATAACTTTCTGTCTTTGTTGTAGGTGGTGATGAATTGGAAATGAAGAATGGGGGAGACCATGACAAAATCCACACAGTGGAGAAGCCATATCAAAATTGGGAGTATGGAGAGAGCTCCAGTCAGAGTTCCCATTCCCATCAAAGAACTCACAGTGGGAAGAAATGCTATCAGTGCTTGGAATGTGGGAAGAGCTTCAGTCAGAGCAGCAATCTCACTTCTCATCAAAGAATTCATACTGGAGAGAAACCCTATCAGTGCTTGGAATGTGGGAAGAGCTTCAGTCAGAGCAGCAATCTCACTTCCCACCAAAGAATTCATACTAGAGAGAAACCCTATCACTGCTTGGAATGTGGAAAGAGCTTTAGTCACAGCCAAAGTCTCACTTCCCACCAAAGAATTCATACAGGCGAGAAACCCTATCAGTGCTTGGAATGTGGAAAGAGATTTAGTCAGAGTGGGGATCTCACATCCCATCAAAGAATTCATACAGGGGAGAAACCCTATCAGTGCTTTGAATGTGGAAAAAGCTTCAGTCACAGCACCCAACTCACTTCCCATCACAGAATTCATACAGGGGAGAAACCCTATCAGTGCTTTGAATGTGGAAAGAGCTTCAGTAAGAGCAGCAATCTCACTTATCATCAAAGAATTCATACTGGAGAGAAACCCTATCAGTGCTTTGAATGTGGAAAGAGCTTCAGTCAGAGAACACAACTCAATTCCCATCACAGAATTCATACAGGGGAGAAACCCTATCAGTGCTTTGAATGTGGAAAGAGCTTCAGTAAGAGCAGCAATCTCACTTATCATCAAAGAATTCATACTGGAGAGAAACCCTATCAGTGCTTTGAATGTGGAAAGAGCTTCAGTCAGAGAACACAACTCAATTCCCATCACAGAATTCATACAGGGGAGAAACCCTATCAGTGCTCGGAATGTGAGAAGAACTTCAGTCAGAAGGACAAACTCACTTTGCATCAAAGAATTCATACTGGAGAGAAACCCTATCAGTGCTTGGAATGTGGAAAGAGTTTCAGTCAGAGCACCCATCTCACATCCCATCAAAGAATCCATAGAGGGAAGAAACCCTATCAGTGCTTTGAATGTGGAAAGAACTTCAGAAGGAGGGCAGGTCTCATCCACCATCAAAGAACTCATACAGTGGCACCTCAGGTTAAGAACTTAATTCGTTCTGGAGGTCCATTCTTAACCTGAAACTGTTCTTAACCTGAAGCACCACTTTAGCTAATGGGGCCTCCCGCTGCTGCCACGTTGCTGCCTCACGATTTCTGTTCTCACCCTGAAGCAAAGTTCTTAACCCGAGGTATTATTTCTGGGTTAGTGGAGTCTGTAACCTGAAGCGTCTGTAACCTGAGGTACCACTGTACAGGCCATGAAGCGTATTAGAAATGTGGAAACAGCTTCTCTTCCAAGAGGCGTCTAGCTTCCCATGAAGAAATTCATGTGATTGAGCAGGTGGTTGCTGAAGAACTTCAGGCATGCCTGGAGGATGGGGACCATTTGGATCCCTTCCAATCGGGAATCAGGCCTCATATTGGGACTGAAACTGCCTTGGTTGTGCTGGTTGATGATATCCGGCACGCTAGGGACAAAGGTGAAAGCTGTTTCCTGGTTCTGCTGGAGCTCTCAGTGGCCTTTGATACCATCGACCATGACATCCTTCTGCACCGTCTTCAGGGGCTGGGAGCTGAGGGTTATACAGTGGTTCCACTCCTTCCTCCTGCGCCGTGTTCTGAAAGTGGGGGGCGGATGAGTGTTCAGACCCCTGGGCTCTCACTTGTGGGGTGCCTCAGGCTTCTGTCCTCTCCCCCATGCTTTTCAACATCTACATGCAGCCGCTGGGAGAGATCATCTGGTGGTTTGGGCTGGGTGTTCATCAGTATGCACATGATACTCAGCTCTAACTCTCTTTTAAATCTGAACCAGTGAAAGTGCTGAAGGTCCTGTGTGAGTGTCTGGAGGCGGTTGGAGGATGGATGGCAGCTAACAGATTGAGGTTGAATCCTGACAAGACAGAAGTGCTGTTCTTGGGTGACAGGGGGCGAGCTGGTGTTGAGGACTCGCTTGGACTACTGCAACACATTCTATATGGGGTTATCTTTGAAGAGAGCACATAACACCGGTCTTGAAAGACCTACATTGGCTCCCAGTACATTTCTGGACAGAATTCAAAGTGTTGGTGCTCACCTTTAAAGCCCTTAACAGCCTCGGCCCAGTGTACCTGAAGGAGTGTCTCCACCCCCATCCCTATGTCTGTACACTGAGGTCCAACTCCCAGGGTCTTCTGCTGGTTCCCTCACTGCGAGAAGTGAAATTACAGGGCCTTCTCGGTAGTGGCACCCGCCCTGTGGAATGCCCTCCTACCAGATGTCACAGCTCTTTCAGACATCTTCTCCTCTCCTCCGGTCACTTTATTATCCTTTCTTCTCTCCAGCCGCATGGCTGCATTCCAGTGTCTCATGTTACCTCATCCGGCCAAGGCTTAAACCCACCCACACCATATAGGGTCATCACTGCCCAGAGGAAACACAACTCCTTTTAAGGTCAATACATCCCAATACATTGTAAGGCACGGACATGCAGGTCACTGGGTCAGCAAGACACCAGGTGGCACTACAAACCTTTGCCATGACTTCCTGGCTCCCACATGCCCTCTTTCTTTATATTTTAATCAGAGCCATATGTCGAGCGCGATAAGCGACTCTTGTGACTGGAGAACCATGCAGTACATACAGAAATTAAAGAAGGAATACATTGTATATAGCAACACAAAATAATGCAAATAACTACTATAATAATCACTATAATCAATAAATGTCGAAGCCAACTTCCATCCGGAAGCTAAGAATATAAGAATTCTGATTCCAAGCTGCATGGTAGGCTTCCTTTCTAGTTCTTTAGCCATGCACTGGTATCGCTTCTATAGCACTGAGATTGGTCACTGTATGTTCCTGTAAGAGAACAAGAGCTATTAAACATGAATTTCAATGTATATTGACAGTTTGGATATATGCCCCATGATTCTTCCCCTCTTTAATTTGAAAACAAATGGGGGCAGGCATACATACCCAACATTTAGAAGCATGCAATAAACTAGTAAGCTTAATCATATCTTGTACAAAAATATTATTCTTCCATATCTTTTGATAATTTTCACCCCTAAAAGTCTTATTCAACAACACTGTTCTTATAGTTCGAGAGTGGCTGAGCCGTGAATACTGCCAGCCAGTGTAGGATTCAGGCAACAGCTGCTTGCCAGCCAATAAGGTGAAATATGGTGGTTTCAACTGGACCGTGTCGTCTGCTTCTCTTCCTTGTATAATGGTGCAGCAAAAGATGACAAGGCAAATGGTTAGGAAGCACTTCCGCAGTTGAAGGGACTTGCCATGGCTGCACGCATCGAGCTAGAACCCATAAAGGCTTGTCCTCGACGTCCACTGCCGCGTACCCTCGTCCCCACGTGATCAGCGGGACAGGTCCATGCCATGCGGGATCAGGCAAGCGTCGGTATACCACCAAGGGGTGGGGCAGTGCCTCCTCCTTCCTAAAATGCAATTCCGTGGGAGTATGGGTCCTAGTATTTGGATATAAGAGAATGTTAAGCACAAAAAGAACTTGGTGAACAGCTGAAGGAATGAGTGCTGTTGGAATGCTTCGGCCGCCAAGCTGTTTTAGCAATAGTGTTTTGAACGTCAGGTGCGCCCTTTCCACTATCGCTTGCCCTATGGAGTTAAAGTGTATACCATGAGTTAATTTCACATTCCACAACATACAATTTTCCGAAAATGTTTTAGAAATATATGCTGGACCATTATCAGTTTTGATACGCGTAGGTTTACCCATGACTGAGAAACAGCGGATAGTGTGCTGAATGACATGCCGAGCTGTTTCCCCCCTCATGGGCGTAGCCCATATGAATCCAGAGTGGGTGTCCACCATGAGGTGAACCTTGGACAGTGGAGCCAACACAGGTGTGTGTGTGACATCCATCTGCCAACACGCCAATGCAGACGTGCCCCTAGGATTGACAGCATCAAAAGGAATGGCCAGCTGAGATTTAGAACAAGAAGCACATTGGGAAACTATATCCCTAGCTTGGGCCAAAGGAATAGAAAACTGCTTAGCCAATGCTTTCGCAGGGAGATGAAAGGTATTATGACCTAGTATAGCATCAGAAAAGAGAGAAAAGGCAGAAATGTTCTTCAGAGCTGAATCTGCTCTTGAATTTTCCCTCTGCTAAATACCCTGGGTGTGATGTGTGGGAGCGAAGATGTGCAACATAATAAGGGAACTCTCTGTGCTGAAGTAAGGCTTGCAGGGCGAGAAACAAGGAAAACAAGTCAGAATCCAAGGAAGGAGTTATATAAGATATTGGTAAAATAGCAAAAAGGCGATATACATACTGAGTATCCACAATAAGATTGAAAGGTTGAGTAGGAAAGGATTTAAAGGCAAGAATCACAGCCGCTAGCTCTGCTCGCTGGGCAGAAGACTGTGGAGGGGTAAATAAACTTTTCCATTTTCCTCCCTCTTCCCATGTCACCACCCCCCTATTTTTCGTTCCATCCGTGAAGAGGGTTAGTGCAGAGGGGAGAGGTGTGAGAGACAAGGGGTTAGTCAAACCATAGGTGACCTGTGTCAGGAATGTCAAACGGTCATCCTTAGGAGGATTAAAAATGATGACCTATAAAATCAGCCAAAACAATTTGCACGGCAGCATTTGTGATCAATAAATGCTGCTGTTCAGTCTGTGAAAAAGGCATATAAATTGATGCAACATCAAAACTGCTCAAAGCTATAGCACGTGAACGTCCTTTGATAACAATTGTCTGATGTGGATTCAATTACTGAATAATGTTCTTCAAAGGGGTATGAGGTAAATGTAACCATTCTATAATGCAGATAGTCTTCTTCTTGTCCGTCTGAGCATATAAATTTCCTGTTGACAACAATGGTGTAGCAAATACTGCCAGATGCAGCTTGTGTTCAGCACCTCTAGGTGGCGCATGCGGAAAGGTTTCAATGCTTCATCCACAAAATGCTGGCAAAGTGTAGGGGAGTTCCGCATGCTGTTGTGGCAGAACAACCCACTGATATCGCTGGGTGGATTGCAAATTGTTATATACTGGCAATGTAAAAGCAAACTGTTCCTGTCTGCTGGATCCAGTGGGATGAAAATGATTCAATGTGGCCAAAAATCAATTGTTCAGAAATAAGCTGTTCAGAAACGAGATGGTGCCATTGCTACGGTTTTTTCTTTTGGTGGAGGCCACTGTTCTACCCACACTGAGGTATCAGTGATCTTGGTTTGCCACGCTGGAAACGCTGTATCGATGGCTACAGGCTGGTTTTTATTTTGCGCTGCTGCCAGCAAATGAGCCTTGTGGGTGGCTGTACCTACAGACTGGCAAATGCGTAGCATCGTAGTGGCAGGAAGGTGTATAATCAGTTGTAATGCAGCTTTACAATCCTCATTGGCATTTTCAAAGGCCAATTGTTTGATAATTATTTGTTTGGCTTCAGGATTTTCAATTTGGCTACTCACTGCTGTAATCAGCCTGTCCATAAAGGAAGAATATGATTCTCTAAGTTCTTGTCTGATTGAAACCCATGTAGTCTGAATACTGGTGGGTTCCGGGATTTTTCTCATTGCTTGTTTAGCAGCAAGAGCAGTATCCCTCAATAAGATCTGCAGCAGTGTGGCTTGTACTGAAGCCTGAGCAAAGGGCTCACGCCCCATCATGGCATCTATGACATCTGCGAGGGTAATATTAGGATTATTCCCTCTTGCTTGTTGCAGTAAAGCAGGAGCATAAGCACCACAGGCAATTTCCCATTCGTGAGCAAACAATACACCAGCTGATGGGGGTAAAACTGTACATTGCAAAGGGGTAGCTGGTTTTGCTGCTGCTGAAAGAGCAGGGTCATTTCCAGCCAGACCACGGTATTTTTGCAGGATTGGGTCCTCTGGTGAGGAACTGCAGTCTGGAGGTTTGGGATCTGGGGCTGCAGGCAAAGTGAGGGCTGGAACACATGGCAGGACAGCAGGCTGAATTAAAGAAGCTGAAGCTTGTGTTGGCAATGCAGCCATGGAGATATTTTTTGGTGATAAAGAACCCATAGCATATCGAACCTTGCACCATGCATTTAAATTCCGAACACCAATGCTGGGATGCCCATGAAAATGTGTTCCAATCTTATCCCAATGTTTTAATTCCCAAGTCCCATCTGCAGGAAACCAGGGGCAATGTTCATCAATTGCCAGAATGAGCTGTATCAAATCTCCCTCAGGAACTTCCAATTTCTTGCAGGAGAGGAGAAATTTTAAGTCTTTTTAAAAATTCTGTTGGGGAGTAGTCAAAGAGCTGCCCATTTTTCTAAAATCAATATTTAAGGGATCGACTCACCATGGATCCGAAGATGAATAGCGCTTGCAACCCTTGCCGGACGAGGTAAGTCGATGATATCCACTGCTTGGATCAAAAATCTTCTAGTCTGGCCTCAGACTGTTTGCTTCAATCTTGCTTCTTAGCTCTCTTTTAAAAACCTCAGTCGTATCTTTTATTCAGCCTCACACGGGGCACCACTTGTGGCAGTCCAGCTGTTCCAAATGGCTTAATTCAGTATAAAATAAAGACGCAGAGAGCTAGTATTTTTTCATGTACTGAGGACAGCTCTTTCAGACATCTTCTCCTCTCCTCCGGTCACTTTATTATCCTTTCTTCTCTCCAGCCGCATGGCTGCATTCCAGTGTCTCATGTTACCTCATCCGGCCAAGGCTTAAACCCACCCACACCATATAGGGTCATCACTGCCCAGAGGAAACACAACTCCTTTTAAGGTCAATACATCCCAATACATTGTAAGGCACGGACATGCAGGTCACTGGGTCAGCAAGACACCAGGTGGCACTACAAACCTTTGCCATGACTTCCTGGCTCCCACATCACTGAAACTTTTTTCCATCCTTCGTGGGCTTAGTTCGTTCAGGGAATCATAGAGTCGGAAGGGCCTGGATGGTAATCTAGTCCAAACCCCTGCAATGGGAGAATCTTAACTAAAGCATTCATGACAGGTGGCTGTCCAACACTCCAAGGAAGGAGAGTCCACAATCTTCCAAGGTGAGGGAGTCCGTTCCACTGTCAAACATCTCTTACTTGTCGGAAAGTTCTTCCTGACATTTAGTCAGAATCTTCTTCCTTGGAACTTGAATCCATTGGATCTGATCCTACCCTCCAGAGCAAGAGAAAACAAGCTTGCTCCATCTTCCATGGGACAGACTTTTAGATATTTAAGTTGCTCTATCACATCTCCTCTCAGTTTCCTCTTTTCCAGGCTACACATACCCAACTCCTTCAACCGTTCCTGAGACTTGTTTCCAGACCCTTCATCATCTTGGTCGGTCTCCTCTGCACATACAATCTTCTTCAATTGTGGTGCCCAGAACTGGACACAGTATTCCATATGTCTGCTGATCGAGGCTAAATAGAGCAGTACTATTCAGCCTTGGTCAGGCCACACCTAGAATATTGTGTCCAGTTCTGGGCACCACAATTTAAGAAAGCCTCTCCTCACAGAGGGGAGGAGTTGTGAGCGGGAGCTGTTTCCCGTGTCGGCAGGGGGCGTTCCGGCCCCTGCCCAGCTGGCCCGGCTGCCACATCATGCCCCCTGGTAGCCAACCAGTCAGGTGGAGGCTTGGGGGTGGGGTTTAGCCGCTCAAATGCTGCAGCGGCAATGCTTCCCTTTCATTGCGCTGCTGGTTTTCGTCAGATCAGCCACACACCATAGCTTGGTTCTTGACCTTGCTATGGACCTGTGGTTGGTTGCCTTGGTTGCCGAACTGGCTAATTGGCACCAGCCACTTGGTTTTTCTCCTACCTCGTAGCAAATCTTCACAACTTTTTGGATATTGGCGGTTAGGCATTGGAATATGTTTGCGTATTGGAGGGCAGGGTGTGGCCATCGCCTACCTCTGCACTTTATGGGTATTCCGGTAAAGGAATCTGGCGGTCGTGGATCCTGTCCGACGCCCTTGTGGTGGCTAGGGCCATGGCATGACCCCCGGTGACATCAGGGGGAGCTTACAGTTGTATTTGCATCAACAGGCTCCTCCTACTGGTGGTTAACCCTTGTTAGACTCACCCCTTCCTGTTGTTTTATCCAATGGCTAAGCCAATACCTCTCACGTGCTGTAATCAATAAAGTTGTGGCCTTTTTTAGTCCATTAACCTAATAAGGTGAAGGAAAGGATTGGACCCTGATTAATAAAATACACACGAGGCTTGGCCAGCAAGACTCTGGGAGGAAATGCCAATAATAATCAGCCACACCCTGGCCCAGGTCCCTTTTATTAACAACTCTTAACACAGCTATTGTAAGAACCAATCAGATTTCCTCTGAGCATTTCAAAAAATCCCCCACGTGGGACAAAGTCAGATCAGAGAAATCCTTTTACCTACAAAGAAACTATTTCCTACTTGAGCATGCATATGTGGTTAAGCTAAATAAACAGGAACCAAGGAGGAATGCATTTAGGAAACCCAGAGGTCATAAACCTATAGGAAAGAAAGACAGTATTTACCATCTCCTTGTGAACTCTCTTCCTGGCCCTTAAGATTTACCTAAAGATTAACAAAATCTACATCAAAGCTACTTTCTGTCTTTATGTTCTGAGGATGCCCAGTGAAGCAACTGGTTTGTGTTTTAGAATGCTATACGTGACTGTCAGGCAGTGAGAAAATGGCAGAGGTGCAGAGGCTTGTGGGATTCGATCAGAAATCCTGTCAAATGGCTCAAGCCCAGTCAAAGCAATGCGTTCATTGCTGACACAATGGCTTTCTACATTTTCCATAATTCCTCATAGCAACCCCACCTGACCACCACAATGAACTGCTGGAGTCATGTTGTGTGGGGGAGAGACACCGCATCCTGACACTTTCATCAAGGTGCCTCCTGGGTAAGCTTAGTCGCCATGGAATAAGAGAAGAGGTCCTCTGGTGGATCAGGAATGGAAGTTGCAGGAAGCAGAAAATAGGTTTAAGTGGATAGTTCCTTCAAATGGGGGGCTGTGGTGCCAGATGCTCTTGACCAAAAGCTCGCAAGAACAATCTGGCCACATCATGTTGCACCAACGAGATTCTGGACCAGACCCAAGGGCAGCCCCAGAAAGAGTGCATTGCAGCAGTCCAGCTCCAAGTTTTCCAGTGCTCCAGTGGTCAGGCCATTCCTGTTCACAAAGAGCCCTAGAGGACACGTGGGTCTCTAGTGACAAAGGCGTATCCAAGAGTACCCCCAAACTATGCATTTGCTACATAGGCTTAGGATCCAAGGCCATTATTGTTAAAATGAATTAATTGTAAGTAAAGAACCCTTTTTCTGTACCAGTCGGACTCCTGAGTATTTTATTTTACCTTTTTAGTCATGCTAATGTGTGAATGAGACTGATTTTGAGTGGTGCCATGGCTGTTGCCCTGTGCCATGCAACATATGAGTGGGCCTCCCTGCCTCCACCGTGCCGCCAGGTAGGAGAACAAAAGCCAGAGTTGTCTGAGTGGGTGGAGCTGGAAGCAGGATGGAAGTTGGACGCACAAAGACGTACATGCTCTGTGCTGGATTCAAAGCAGTGACTAATGCAGTGCTGATGCTCCGTGGAGGATTAATGCGGTGAAGCCCTGCTACCTATGCTCAGGTTGCATACGCAGTGGTACCTCGGGTTAAGAGCTTAATTCGTTCCGGAGGTCCGTTCTTCACCTGAAACTGTTCTTAACCTGAGACACCACTAATGGGGCCTCCCGCTGCTGCCGCCACGCGACTTCTGTTCTCATCCTGAAGCAAAGTTCTTAACACGAGGTAATATTTCTGGGTTAGCGGCTCCTCCTGGGCTCCTGCCTTGGAGGAGGAGAGAGCGGGGCTCCGCTTGTGCTCGGCTTGCCAAGGGTTAAAAGGCACAGAGCTGGCTTTCTAGAGAGGACAGGAAGTGGAGACGTGGGGGGGGGGAGCAAGGTCCTCCGAGCAAAAGCCCCTCCCTCGCCATTCCGTCTCCCTCTCTCTCTTGCAAGAGCTGCCTGGGGGTGAGTCTCGCCTCCCTCTCCCTCCGGGTGCGATGGGGAGAAGGGGCTGCAGGGGAGGATGCCTGGGGGGCTGGTCAGATCATGCATGGGGGGCGCCAAACCGGGGGGGGCGCGGGGGCCAGGGCTCTGCCCCGCTCTTCTTGCTTGCCCCGTTGTGGAGGGGGAGGGGGTCTTGGAGGGGGGAGCCTGCAGAGAGAGCCCTGGAGTCTCGATCAAGAGCTGAGGAGGAGGAGGAGGAGGAGGAGGAGGAGGAGGAGGAGGAAGGGGGTTCTTCCTCTTGGCCAGCATCGCTACTGTGTCTTTTCTCCTGGCAGAAACTGCTACATTTTTAGCAGGGCGGTGAGAGCGAGATCTCTTATTATTGGATCGCTTTTCTAACGTAGCTCAGCTTTTTTCTTTCTTTAATCAGTTTGGTCGTTTATACGGATGTCAGCCTCCAGGACGTACTTTGTATACCAAACTATATAGGAAACTATATCTGGTCTAGGGAACTATGCCCCACAAATAACCCAGAGATGCATTTTCAATAAAAGCACACATTCTGCTCATGTAAAAACACCAGGCAGGTTTGGAGTACATTCAGTGGCGTAGCTTGGGTTGTCAGCACCCGGGGCAAGGCAAGTAATTTGTGCCCCCTAAACCCGTGGATTTGCGCCCCCTAACCCGTGGATTTGCGCCCCCTAACCCTAACCCCCAGATGTTGCGCCCAGTGCGGCCAGCCCCCCCTGCACCCCCCACGCTACGCCACTGAGTACATTGTCAGGAGCAGGGGTAGGCAAACTAACGCCCGAGGGCTGGATGCGGCCCAATCGCCTTCTAAATCCGGCCGGCGGACGGTCCAGGAATCAGCCTGGTTTTTCCATGAGTAGAATACAGTGGTACCTTGGGTTAAGTACTTAATTCGTTCCGGAGTTCCGTTCTTAACCTGAAACTGTTCTTAACCTGAAGCACCACTTTCGCTAATGGGGCCTCCTGCTGCTGCCACATCACCGGAGCACAATTTCTGTTCTCATCCTCAAGCAAAGTTCTTAACCTGAGGTACTATTTTTGGGTTAGCGCAGTCTGTAACCAGAAGCATTTGTAACCTGAAGCGTATGTAACCCAAGGTACCACGGTATGTCCTTTTATTTAAAATGCATCTCTGGGTTATTTGTGGGGCATAGGAATTCGTTCATTTTTTTCTCTCTTCAAAATATAGTCTGGCCCAGCACAAGGTCTGAGGGACGGTGGACCGGCCCATGGCTGAAAAAGGTTGCTGACCCCTGGTCTATAGCTATCCTTCTGGAGCCAGAGAGGATAGTCACTTTCCAGGGCACCATTTAAGATGTAGAGGTTTAGCCTGAATGCTGTTTGAGCCAAGCAGATGCCTGCAAAGTTTGATTTCTGATCTTTGGAACAACGGGTGAGGAGGAATCCACTGGCTTCACGGTTGGGAGGAGACCATTTGTGCTGTGCATAAAGGGCATGATCATTAGGGCCCAATCTGGCATTGAGGTCCCCTCCTAAAACTCCAGATGCCTTTGGGTTAAGCAAAATAAGGTCAGTTGTCTAAATTTCCCTTTCAACCCACAAGTCTCTGATCTGAGATTTCTGCCTCATTGGGGTCACATCAGCGTAAATTACCAACAGGGCCTGGTGGCTGAATTGTATCAACACTGCCCTGGGTTATGACTTGAATGAGGGGAGAGGGCTTGAAATGGCACGTAGGGTAGTGGAGACTAAGACCCCCAGGCCCCCTTTCGCTCTTCCATGCTTTACCCCTAGATCTGCCCAAGTTGAGAATGAATGAAATCCGTTGAGTAACAGCTCATCCGCTGTCCACTTTTCCAGGATCATTATGGCACAATGGTGGGAGAGAAAGTCTTTAAAACAAGGATCTCTGCTGGATGCAGACCACCCGGGGCATTCCAGGATAAAAGCTAGGTCACTTGATTGTCACACAGTTGCATTGTGGGTAATTTTTGCAGGAGCAAGAGCTTCGCATTGGGTTGAGATGGTTGTAACTGCGTCTCCTTCTGTGATGAGGGAGAAGGTGCTGAAACATCATGTTCCTGCTCCTCTGTTCTAGCGAGGAGACTGGGAGAATCAGTGCAGTGTGGTCAGCAAAATGTGAATTCCAGGCAAGCAGGGCTGTCATCTCTTCAGCAGGGGAGACTTCCTTTCACTTGTCCGAGGAGAGGAGAGGGGAACTGTTTCTCCCTGCGAATCGAGTTCCCTCAGGGCCAGGTGGGACTTCTGAGATGGGGAAGCACATGGGGCTCTATTTCCAGGTTGGGCTTCTTCAAGTGCTTGTCAGAGGTTCCTTTTGCTTGCAGGGCAGATTCTTTGGGGAATCAGCCCAACTTGGGGTTGTAAAGATTCCTTGTATAATTCTGGTATACAGGAATATTCAGAAGAGTCACTCTCTGCATCACTTCCACTATTATTAGTAAAGAACTAGGGTGATCCTGCTGGGAGTACAAGATTCCCGATGGCTTCGCTCACAGGGGTCATAGGAACGTGCAAGCCCACTCATCACAACAAGGTATTGATCCAGCGAGTGAGAAGTACATTTTTGCTAATTTAACCGGGGTGTCAAATACCACCTATACATCATATTCATGTAGTTCTCCTCCATTAAGGTACATGCAGAAAAATTCAAAACTATAATAATAAAAATAATTTATTATTTATACCCTGCCCACCTGGCTGGGTTTCCCCATCCACTCTTTGTGGCTTCCAACAGAATATTAAATTACAGTAATCTATTAAACATTAAAAGCTTCCCTAAACAGGGCTGCCTTCAGATGTCTTCTAAAAGTCTGGTAGTTGTTTCTCTCTTTGACATCTGGTGGGAGAGCATTCCACAGAGCAGGTGCCACTACCGAGAAGGCCCTCTGCCTGGTTCCCTGTAACTTGGCTTCTGGCAGGGAGGGAACCGCCAGAAGGCCCTCGACACTGGACCTCAGTGTCCGGGCAGAATGATGGGGGTGGAGACGCTCCTTCAGGTATACTGGCCCGAGGCCGTTTAGGGCATTAAAGGTCAGCACCAACACTATGAATTGTGTTCGGAAACGTACTGGGAGCCAGTGGAGGTCTTTCAAGACCGGTGTTATGTGGTCTCGGCGGCCTAACTTTCAAATCTAACTTCCAAAGCCTTTCCCAGTCCATTATTAATATATTATGTCCCATATCCTTCGCCCATTTTATCATAACGCATTTGACCTGGTCCTCTTTAGTGTCCTATTCCAAAAGGTGTTCGTTCTTTTTTGACAGCAGTTTTGTTCTACCTTCTACTAATTCTCTCTGAAATCTTGACACTTGATAACTAAATCCTTTCTTTTCATGATTTTTAAAAGTTTCATTTAGTTGTAAATATTCTTTTTTTAAAAAATAAATGTTTATTGAAGTTTTACCAATCAAAAAGTTCATCATTTCATATAAATCAATCCATTAGATAATGCCCACAGAAAAAACAAAAAACAAAAATATATAACAAAGAAAAAGAAGAGAAAATAGAAAAATCCACTTTTTAAATTTACAAAGTTCCATGTCCCTCTGTCCTGACCTCCTCACATCTCTCTTTTTTGTGTTCCTCTTTATTCCAATCAAATTCAGCAAGTTCAAACCCTTGTTCAAACCATACTTAAAATTATATTTTTCCAGTTATTATGTCCCAAATTTCCCTTATCTTAGCCCATTCCTCATCTTACATGCTATGACATAATATTATTCTGTTCGTAGCCCCCTTCTCCTTTTTAAAATTCTTCTTTTCATTAACTTTTAACCAAATCCCACATGCCCTGTTACCTTCACTTCCCACATCATGTTAACACTCAGACATTTTGCAATGTTTTTGTAAATAGTCCTTAAACTTTTTCCAGTCCTGTTCCATCAGTTCTTCTCCCTGGTCACGGATTCTGCCAGTCATTTCTGCCATCTCCATGTAGTCAATCACTTGCATCTGCCACTCTTCCACGGTGGGTAGATCTTGTGTCTTCCAATACTTGGCGAGAAGTATTCTTGCTGCAGTTGTTACATACATAAAAAATGTTCTGTCTTTCTTTGGCACCCATTGGCCAACTATGCCCAAAAGGAAGGCCTCTGGTTTCTTAGGAAAGGTAAATTTAAATACCTTCTTCAGTTCATTATATATCATTTCCCAGTAAGCCTTAACCCTTGGGCATGTCCACCAAAGGTGAAAGAATGTTCCCTCAGCTTCTTTACATTTCCAGCACTTGTTGTCAGGCAGGTGATAAATTTTTGCAAGCTTAACTGGGGTCATGTACCACCTGTAAATCATTTTCATAATATTCTCCTTTAAGGCAATACATGCCGTAAACTTCATACCGGTGGTCCACAACTGCTCCCAGTCAGCAAACATAATGTTATGACCTATGTCCTGCGCCCATTTAATCATCGCTGATTTTACCGTTTCATCCTGTGTATTCCATTTTAACAGCAAGTTATACATCTTTGACAAAATCTTAGTTTTTGGTTCTAACAGTTCTGTTTCCAATTTTGATTTCTCCACCTGGAAGCCAATTTTTTTGTCCAAATTGTAGGCCTCTCTTATTTGATAATAATGAAGCCAATCTCGCACTTTGTCTTTTAATTTCTCAAAACTCTGCAGTTTCAAACTGTCACCTTCTTGCTCCAAAATTTCCCAATATTTTGGCCATTTGGCCTCCATATTGAGCTTTTTCTGGGACTTAGCTTCCATAGGTGACAGCCACCTTGGGGTTATTTTCCAGCAAATCTTTATATCTTGTCCAGACATTAAACAGAGCTTTCCTGACAATATGGTTTTTAAATGCCTTATGTGCTTTAACCTTGTCGTACCACAAATATGCATGCCACCCAAAAACATTATTGAAACCTTCTAAATCCAGAATGTCCGTGTTCTCAAGAAGCAGCCAGTCTTTTAACCAGCAAAATGCTGCTGATTCATAGTACAATTTAAGGTCTGGCAGGGCAAATCCACCTCTTTCTTTTACATCAGTTAAAATTTTAAACTTTATTCTGGGTTTCTTGCCCTGCCAGACAAATCTAGAGATATCTCTCTGCCACTTCTTGAAACAATCCATCTTGTCCAAAATTTGCAAAGATTGGAACAGAAATAACATTTTTGGCAAAACATTCATTTTTATAGCTGCGATTTGACCCAACAAGGAAAGCTTCAAATTAGACCAAATTTCTAAATCTTTTTTCACTTCTGACCAACATTTCTCATAATTATCTTTAAATAAATTCAAATTTTTCGCAGTCATATTAATCCCTAGGTATTTCACTTTCTTAACCACAGTTAAACCTGTTTCATTCTGAAACCTGTCCTTTTCTATTGGTGTTAAATTCTTCTCTAATACTTTCGTTTTTGACTTATTTAATCTAAATCCTGCCACATGACCAAATTCTTTAACCAATTCCAAAGCTCTTTTCATACTAGATTCCGGCTCCTGTACAGTCAAAACCAAATCATCTGCAAAAGCTTTCAATTTATATTGTTTAGCTCCGACCTGTATTCCTTTAATAGACCGGTCCCTTCTGATCATGTTCAGCAGCACCTCCAGGACCGAAATAAATAGTAATGGAGAGATAGGGCAGCCCTGACGTGTTCCTTTTTCTATCATAAAGTCTTCAGTCACCACATTATTTACTATCAATTTTGCTTTTTGTTCTGAATAGATTGCTCCTATACCATTTTCGAACCCCTGTCCCACTCCCATCCCTTTAAGATTTTTCTTCATAAAACTCCAAGAAATATTATCAAAGGCTTTCTCCGCATCAATAAAAACTAACACTGCTTTCGTATTAATATTCGTTTGCAACAGCTCCAAAATGTCAATTATGTTCCTTGTGTTGTCAGATAAGTGTCTACCTGGAAGAAAGCCTGCCTGGTCCTTGTGTATTACTTCAGCTAACACTTTTTTAAGTCTGTTAGCTAAAATGTCTGCAAAAATTTTGTAATCCACATTTAAAAGGGAGATGGGACGGTAGTTCTTTAGTTGTGTCTTTTCAGCTTCTGTCTTGGGTATCAATGTGATGTATGCTTCTTTCCACAATTCAGGCGCCTTCTTCCCTTCCATAATCTCATTGCAAACCTCCTTTAATGGTTGAATTAAAAATTCTTTCAAAGTCCTATAATATTTGGAGGTTAATCCGTCCGGTCCTGGAGATTTGCCCAATTGCATATTCTGAATGGCACCTTCAATTTCTTGTTCTGCAATTTGATGATTCAATATTATTTTATTTTCTTGAGATATTTTTTGTAATCCATTGGTTCTTAAGAATTGGTCTATATCAGAATCTTTCTGCGGCCCTTGCGTATAAAGTTGTTTAAAATATCTCTGGAAACACCTTCTAATCTCCACTGGGTTCTGTATATTTTTCCCGTCAATCTCAAGATTTGTAATCGTATTTAACTTCTGTCTTTTTTTCAACTGCCACGCCAATAGTTTTCCACATTTATTAGCTGACTCAAAAGTCTTTTGTCTCATTAGCTTAATTTTCCATTCTACTTCCTCATTAATCAATTTCATATATTGTACCTGATGTAGCTTAATTTCTCTTAATATCTCTTTTGAGTTTGGTTTAGCTCTTAGCTTCTTCTCTCCTTCTTTTATTTTCTCCAAAATTTTCCCTTTTTTCTCATTTTGAGATCTCTTTTTTATTGCATTCTGTTGAATCAGGAACCCTCTCATAACCGCTTTGCTTGCATCCCAGATTGTTCTTTTTTCGACCGTAGTTTTCAAATTTACTTCGAAATAGTCTCTCAAGGTCTTTTGGGCCTTCCTTACAATATCTTGATTTCTTAATAAGGTGTCATTCATCCTCCATCTGAAGGAACCGATGGGTGTTAGTTTCATTTCCATCTTTACAGCATTATGGTCGGAGCAGGTTTTTGGGCAGATTTCCACCTTTTTTATCTTAGGTGCCAGTCCTCTAGTTATCCAAATTTGGTCAGTTCTAGTCCATGTCATTTTGGCTTCAGAAAAGAACGTTCCTTCTCTACCTAGGGGGTTTTTGGTCCTCCAGATGTCAATCAAGTCCATATTGTCAGTCAATTCAAAAAAAGTTTTTGGTAGTCTGCCCTCTTTCGTTACAATCTGTCTTTGTGCTTTGTCCATGTTCGTAGAGACCACACCATTCATGTCTCCCATCATAATGATATTATTGTAGTCCAAAAAGTCCATCAATATCTCATGCAGCTTCTTGTAAAACTCCGATTTCCCCTCATTTGGTGCATAAATCCCTAAAATCAAAAATTTTTCTCCTTGAGATTGAATTTCTATTGCCAAAATTCTTCCCTGTTCATCTTTAAAAAGAAATTTTGGTGATAGGCTCTCTTTTGCATAGATAACCACTCCTCTCTTCTTCACCTTATCTGATGAAATAAATTCTTGACCTAATTTTTTATTTATTAACACTTTCCTGTGAAGCCTAATCTCATGTGTTTCCTGCAAACAAATTATGTCCAATTGTTCCTTTTTTAATAAATGAAAAATTTTCCTCCTCTTTTCCGGGGAATTCAGACCGTGAATATTCCAACTTAATAGTTGCAGAGACATGTTGGGGTGGCTCTATTTTCCTCCTGTTGCACCCAAAAGTGGCGTCTCCTTCTCAGGATCCTTCAAACCCCCAGGTGTAGGTATCAAACTTAATAGTCCAGGTCCCAATTCACTTGACTCTTCTTCAATCCCTTTCTGAAGGTCTTCTCCGTAGTCCTTCAAGAATTTTTCCTTGTCTTCCACAGATTTGATTTTCACTTTTTTCCCTCTAAAGGTAAAGGATATCCCCTGGGGGAATTCCCATCTGAAGATAATCTTGTTGCTCCTCAATAGTGTCACCAGATCTCCGTAGTTCGCTCTAAGCTCAAGCAAATGTTTCGGGATGTCCTTATAAATTTCCACCCTTGTATCTTTGATCTCTAGAGGCGTCTTGAAGTGCGCACTCAGAATCTTATCTCTTTCTTCCTTCGTTCTTAGGGAGATCAGACAGTCTCTCGACTTAATCTTCCTCCCTCCCTTTCCCAGTCTGAATGCACTTACAATTTTAAAGTCCTTTTCTTCTTCCAGAGACCAAAATTCTGTAAATTCTTTTGTAAGGTAGACAATTAAATCTTCCCTCTCAAGTTCTGGAACTGATCTGATTCTCAGATTATTTTCTTTATTTTTTAACTCAATCATAGACAGAAGTGCCTGATGTTCCCCTATCTGTTTACGCATAGGTTTAATTTCTCCTTGAACTTCCTCAACTTTCTGCTTTGCCTCCTCAGCTATTTTACGATTTGCAGTGGTGTCTTCCACAAGCTTTCCAATAGTTTGCGCATTTAAATTCACTTGCTGGGTCAAATTGTTAATACTGGCAGTATTTTGGTCTATCTTGGCTGACTGGTCAGTCACTTGTTTGCTTAGACCCTCCAATTTTTCAAAAATTTTATTTAACACTGTAGTAAAGTCCCCTCCTGAGGCCATTCCTTCCGGCCTAGGTTGTTCTAAATCTTCCTCTTGTGCCACAGGAATCGTGGGAACAGATGATCTGCGTAGCTGAGAAGTTAAAGTGGTCTGCAATGTTTTGGCTTTGGCTGATCTTGTCTTTCCACTCATCCCCCTTCTTATCTATGCGTCAAGGTCAGTCCCACAGTCTGCCTTTGTCATGGAAATCCCCGAATCCACAGATGGAAAATTCCCCCAGTAAGTTGTCAAACCTGG
Source organism: Podarcis raffonei (assembly GCF_027172205.1). Lineage (NCBI taxonomy): Eukaryota > Metazoa > Chordata > Lepidosauria > Squamata > Lacertidae > Podarcis > Podarcis raffonei. Next base: position 123,519,650 of record NC_070603.1, read on the forward strand.
ATACTCCACTAGAGGGACACTATGTTCAAAAAATGTTCAGAAATGTCGCAGTTTGTAAAAGTTACAAAGCGCCCTCGACAAGTTAAACAATGGCCAATTGCCAAAAAACCTTCAGACTCCTTTTAGGTCCATTAAATTTCCACAGAGTTGCTCTTTAAAAAGTTAACATGTCCCAAAGAAATGCGACGGGTTCGCGTCTCCGCTCCTCCACATGCAGCTGCTGGGTGACCTTGGGCTAGTCACACTTCTCTGAAGTATCTCAGCCCCAGTCACCTCACAGAGTGTTTGTTGTGGGGGAGGAAGGCAAGGAGAATGTTAGCCACTTTGAGACTCCTTCGGGTAGTGATAAAGCGGGATATCAAATCCAAACTCTTCTTTTTCTCTCCTTCTTCTTCCCTGCAGGGCCTCTGAGGCTCCATTTGCTTCTTCCTCTCTCCCAGGACCCTGCAGCTTGTTTTGGCTCCTTGACTCTTCAGGAAGGATGAAAGAGATGGATCCTGCAAAGCTAGTGAGGATGGAAGGGGGAAGATGGACAGTTGACCTGGTCTGGCTGTCTCCTACATCCCTCCTCACAGCCTCTGAGCGTTCCTCTCTAGGGCTCTCAGAGAGATCTGGTGAGTTCCAGGGGAGGGGAGATGGGGACATGGAGGGATGGAGCCAGAGAGGTTTTGGGGCTTGCTCAGCCTGGGGGTGGGGGGAGGCAGGCAGGCGGGTGGAGATTGAGAAGGTGAGCACCTTTCTGGGCTCCACCACCTGCCTGCCTGCCTGCCTGCCTGCGCCTTTGTTATCTGCCTTTGTTATTTGGGACTTTGTTTGAGCTAGGAATACATCACAGCTCCCCGGCCACCACAATGTATTGGCAGCTCAAAATGTCTCATACCAGTGCCGTGACCTGAATGCCCTACCAGTGTCAAAAAACTTACTGCTCCATCACACAGCAGTAGAAGCAATGAACTCTGCATAAGGAAGTCAAGGAGGAGAATCGTGGGATCATGGACCCTCTCGGTAAAGCTCCCCGTTGGATCATAAGATCAGTTTTGAAATTCCATACATACCTCTATGTGCTGAACCTCCAGTATTTTGATGGAGACCAGCAGCATCTGCGATTCTAACATCCCCACCATGAACCCTGAATAGAAGGAGATCAACTGTGAATGTTCTTTGTCTAGTCATGCCTTTTTAAACAATGACCAGGTTTGTCTGAACTGCCCAGTAACTTCAATGTGTTCCTCTGCTAATTCAGAGTGTTAAATTTGGATATGAAAACATCAATTCCCCCCCCAAGAGATCCTAGAATATACCGTATTTTTCGCTCTATAGGACGCACCCGACCATAGGACGCACCTTGTTTTAGAGGGGGAGAACAAGAAAAAAAAAATCTCCCCCTCTCTGCTCAGCGCCCCTTCAGCGAAGCGGCAGGAGAAACGGAGCCCCTTCCATTTCTCCTCCCGCTTGGCTGAAGGGGTGCTGCGCAGCTCTCCCTCTCTGCTGAAGCCAGGAGAGTCTTGCTCTCCTGGCTTCAGCGAAAGGAACCCGAAGCCTTCGGAGCACAGAGCGAGTTTCCGCTGCGCTCCAAAGGCTTCAGGCGGCTATCTCCGACCCTCTCAGTCTCCAGGCTTCAGCGAAAGCAACGCGAAGCCTCCTGAGCGCGGAGGGAGCGCTCAGGCTTCGAAGGCTTCGTGTTGCTATCGCTGAAGCCAAGGAGCCTGCATTCGCTCCATAGGACGCACATACATTTCCCTTTCATTTTTGGAGGGGGAAAAGTGCGTCCTATAGAGCGAAAAATACGGTAGCTCCCTTTCTGGTCTTCAGACATAGAATATTCTGCCAGCTTTAACTTTTCAATGATAGATAAAATTCTGTCACATGACTCTGGCAATCTTTCTTTTCTTCATGTTTTAGACAAAAACAAGGTTCTTATTAAATTGTGATGACAACTTCTAAATTCATAAACTTTCTTTAAATTGTGAAGAATTTCTCTGGCAGTAAGACATCTGCCTAAATACATTGTATCACTTCAAATCTGTATTACACTATTCTCATTCTACTATTCCACTGTGTAAAATTTCCTCTATGCATCCTAAAAATTTCTTTCTATTTTTCAGTCTGCCTTTAAAAATTGTTTCTGAGAGAATAATTAAGAGTATACTGGCAAAGTGGTCAAAATGTTAATGTCAGTTTCTGAGGTAAAATGTGTCACTCTGCACCTGTCTTTCTGGATTATTCGTGGTTTTCTGGATTTTGTGGGACCCAAACCCATTTTCTGTGGTATTTATGTTGGGATACTGCCAGGGAGATAAAGTCCATCTGAGCCCCCAAGCTCGGTGCCGGACGATCCATCGACCTCCCTTAGTCACACAGTATCTAGCAATTATAGCGACACGAAGCCTCAAGAAAAGATAGCCACATTCTTGGACTTGTGCACACTCTATCAGCAGAATTCACGCAGCATGAAGTTGCACAGCATGAGAGCAGAAACTTGCATATTTACAGTTTTATTCAGCGTTGGTCAGAACAAAGAAGGCATGACCGTCTGCTCCGACTGCTCAGGCAAAACAGCCAAAACGAAAGGAACTTACAACATAAACATCCTGTGAGACAGGAACTTACGCAGGCTGTTATACAAACATCCTGCTCCCTTTTAAGGTGGAACGGAAATATCCTAACATCCTCCCCCTTTCCGTGTAACCTGTAGTACCTGTGGTTCAACCCAATTGCAACCTTTGTGCGTAAACCTTCAGTTGTTCTCTGTTAACAACCTTAGACAACAGATCAGCAGGAATTTCATTTCCTGGCATGTAGGACACTTGAATGAGTCCTTTCTGAATACACTCTCTTGCACGATGTAGCTTAATCTGCAAGTACTTGGTCCTTTGCTTGCAACTCTCCGAGTTCAGCAAAGCCAAACAAGATCTATTGTCTTGATACACTTGTATAGGACATTTCACAGAAACCCCAATGTCCTTAAACAGTTGCATCAACCATTCACAATCCATGAGTGAAAATGACAGAGCATTGAGTTCTGCTTCACAGGAACTTAGGCTAACTGTTGTCTGCTTTTTGCACAACCAGTCAAACAGGCAGTGGTTGTACATGTAGCATACTCCAGAAGTGCTTGTACCATCCGTGGTGTCACTTCCAAAACTTGCATCTGCAAAGATTTCAAGACCTCCAGTCTTCTGACTGGTGAACCTCAGCCTGTAGTGCATAGTCCCTTTCAAATAGCGGGCTATGCGCTTCAGAGCTTTCCAATCCTGAACAGTAGGATTGTTAGCATGTCTGCTAAGCAGGTTAGTGCTTACAGCAATGTCAGGTCTTGAACATCTAGCAATGAAATTCAACTTGCCTAGAATGCATCTGTACAGCGTTGTGTCAGAAAACGCTTCAGCAGTACTATCTACCTGGTAACCTGTCACCATCGGTGTGTCTGCTGGGTTTGCATCAACCAAATTCAACCTGGTTAATACATCAGCAATTTTCTGTGTTTGGTGTACCAGAAAATTACCTGCTTGGTCCCTCTCCACCTGCAGAGAAAGATAGTTGGATACCTCACCAAGATCCTTCATGTCAAAGTGCTCCTTCAGCTGAGCTAGGGTGCTTTGGTAAAAAGCCTGATTCTTCCAAAACATCAGAAGATCATCAACAAAACATAAACAATACAGTTTGTTTTGCCCCTCCTCCTTGACAAACACACATGGATCAGCTTTGCCCTGGTGAAAACCTAGAGAAAGCAACGTTTCAGTGAGTTTTGTGTTCCAACACCTGGCACTCTGCTTGAGACCATATAAGGATTTCCGCAGTTTACAGACCATTCCCTTCTGTATCTGCATTCCATCAGGTGGAAGCATGTACAGCTGCTTGTTCAAAATCCCGTACAAAAAAGCTGTATTAATGTCATGATGGGAAACATGCAGTTTCTCCTCCGCAGCGATCTTGAGCATCAGCCGAATGCTCTCATATTTGACCGTGGGTGAGTAGGTCTCGTGGTAATCCTGCCCTGGTACCTGTGAAAAACCTCTGGCAACCAATCTGGCTTTGTGTCTGACAACCTTGCCATTCTGGTCTGTCTTGGCCTTGAAGACCCATTTGCTGCCAACCAGTCTCATTCCTGGGACTACCGGTACCAGCTCCCAAGTTTGGTTCCTGTTCAAGGAATCAACTTCAGCCTTCATGGCTTTAAGCCAAGGCTCAGCATCTTTAGAGGTTAACTCCTGGACCTCTTTGAAGCTTGAAGGTTCCCACACCTTCTCTGAGCTACTAAGAACAGCAGTTGCCATCTTAGCAAACTCATCAGCAAATCTCTTTGGAGGTTTGCCTTTGGTCGCCCTTTCAGACCTGCGAACCAGACGCAAGTCTTCTGGACTCATCTCCTCCTTCTTAGGAGAAAAATGACCAATGGTGAACAGTGGTTCTTCCAGTTCATTGTCAGACTCATCAGACGGTCTGACTGAGGCCTTTGCGCTCTTGTAGTCTGCTGTGTCATCACTGTCACTGACAGCAGCAGCAGCGCCGCCCACTGAACTGGAATCCGAACTCTGATCATCATCATCATCATCATCATCATCATCATCATCCTCAGTTTCCTCAGCTTTCTCAGCATGATCTGCTTTCTTCACATCACCTTCATCCTCCTCTGGGTAACTCTGGAAAATTCCCACATTTTCCCCCCACTTAGGATTGTACTCAACACTCCTTGTGAACTTTATGGATTTAGAATTAGTCATCCATACCCTGTATGCACCTTTTTCGTACCCCATGAACAAACCATGTGCCCCACGCTTCCCAAGCTTGTTGCTTTGTGGGGTGTGTACCCACATGTCAGAACCAAAGATTCTCATGTGTTTGACATTAGGTTGCTTACCAAACATTTTCTCATAGGGAGTGCAGCCAATAGGTGATGACAGTCTCCTGTTAAAAGTATAAACAAAATTTGCCAAAGCCTCCCCCCAAAACTTCTCAGGGAGATTGGCATCATGCAACAAGGTTTTTATCCCTTGCAGCAACGTTTGATTTGCTCTCTCTGCAAGCCCATTCATCCATGGCGACCTAGGCGTTGACTAATCATGCTGGATTCCCTTCTCAGTCAGGAAAGCTTCAAACTGCTGAGAAGTGAATTCCCCGCCTCGATCAGTAAACAGACAACCAATACGTTTACTGTGAGCATTCTCCAACCAAGCACAGAATGCCTTGAACTTAGGAAATGCTTGCGATTTCTGCTCGAGCATAAACACATGAATGTACCTGGAAAAAGAATCAATTAGAACCATGAAGTACCTTGCTCTACCCAAAGAGGGCGCTAGAGGACCTACCAGGTCTGCGTGAACTAGCTGGTAGGGTTTGGAAGCCTGCCTGCTAGACTCCTTGCCTTTTGGAGCAACCTTCACTTTGTTCTCTGCACAAGATACACATTTCATGTGAAACTTACAAGGTTTGATGTCCAAACCTTCAACCAACTCAGGCATCTTGGCTAGCGCTTGCCAAGAGAGGTGACAAAATCTGCGATGTGCATCGTGAATGCATCCTGCATGAAGAACCTTGTTAGTTTGTGCAACACAACAAGAATCAGCATTAGACACAGCAACATCATCATAAGTTAGACTGAACAAACCATCCATCAACTTTGCATGCAAAATGTCCTCTTTGCCTTTTCTGATGACACAGACAGTCCTCTTGAAGGAAACCTCAAAACCACGCCCAGTCAGCTGTGGTACACTAATCAAATTGTCCGCAGCTCCTGGAACAAAAAGTACATCTTTAATGGTAGTATGCAGACTTTCAAGTTTCACAGTCCCAACTCCTGTAGCTTGCAAAGTCCTTCCATCAGCCAGCTGGACCTCTCCATCTTGAGGTGTGAAGGAGATAAACAGATGGCGGTCTTTGGTGAGATGGTGCGAGCACCCAGAGTCAATAACAAACCTGGCCTTCCCCTTCGAAGCAGATTTGCTGGCAAACAAAACCTTGTTTTCCACCAGCGTGGGCTTTTGCAGCTTGCCTTTAGCCTTTGGTGAAGCTGTGCCAGCAAACATAGCCTTGTTTTCCACTGGCGAGGGCTTTTGCAACTTGCCCCCCTGCTCCTGGCCATCAGACGTGCCTTTAGCCTTTGGTGGAGCTGTGCCAGCAAACATAGCCTTGTTTTCCACTGGCGTGGGCTTTTGCAACTTGCCCCCCCGCTCCTGGCCACCTGCAAGCATCTTGCTCTGTTTACATCTGGTCTTCCGGCCTCTGCAAAGGCTCTGACCTTGGTTCTCACGAGAAACAGAGCTCTCAGCTGCCGACTCCTTGGCTCCCCCTGGAGGCTGGAATGCTGCCTGGGATGACGTTATAGTCTGCTCCCCCTGCAGCTTGCAACCGGTGCCCTCAGCATCCCTGCATTCACTAGCATTCTGGGAAACAGCCAGGACCTCCGATGCATTCAAACACTGGGCTGGGATTATTGGCTGGTGGGCCTTTTTCAAAGCATCCCACATGTCACGTGCCGTGAGATTTCCAGCAAGCGTCTTTATTTCCTCCAGAGAGACGGATAAAACTATAATATCCACGGCCTTCAAATTCTGGCCCTGCCATTTCTCTGTCCGAGGAACTGGAGTGGCTTGAGAGACAGTATGCCAGACTCCAAACTGACGCAGCAAACTCTCACACCATTTTGCCCAGGTCTGATAGTTGTGCCTATTTAACTTTGGGCACTCAGTGGCCTCTGAAGCTTGGAAAAACTCCATTCCAGCTTTTTACGTGAGCCGTTATGCCTTGGAAGACGTGTTATCTCGGCAGCCCATTAATCACGATGCCTCTGGCTCGGCTCCCAGGCCAATTAGTTTTGCCGGACATCAAAGACTTCTTCCGCGGCAGAAAAGCCTCTGCTTTCACTTTCCCAGCACATACCTTTCAGCAGTCTGTCGCTGTCTTACTCCTGCAAGTGCCGTGAATCTGGGCCCGAAACCTGTTGTTGGGATACTGCCAGGGAGATAAAGTCCATCTGAGCCCCCAAGCTCGGTGCCGGACGATCCATCGACCTCCCTTAGTCACGCAGTATCTAGCAATTATAGCGACATGAAGCCTCAAGAAAAGATAGCCACATTCTTGGACTTGTGCACACTCTATCAGCAGAATTCACGCAGCATGAAGTTGCACAGCATGAGAGCAGAAACTTGCATATTTACAGTTTTATTCAGCGTTGGTCAGAACAAAGAAGGCATGACCGTCTGCTCCGACTGCTCAGGCAAAACAGCCAAAACGAAAGGAACTTACAACATAAACATCCTGTGAGACAGGAACTTACGCAGGCTGTTATACAAACATCCTGCTCCCTTTTAAGGTGGAACGGAAATATCCTAACAATTTATATGTGTGGAGGTTGTCCCGGGTGGTTTGACCCTTGAAAAACATAGCTTTTTTTTCTTCTAGAAAAGGATCTGTTTAGAGTTTATACAGAACACATTACATTACTTGATATACTAAAACACGTTTACATGTGCTTATATCTAATAGATCTATATCTATTCTTTACTGATTTAGATTATTTCTACATTTATCCCATTTTTTATTCAAGACAATAAGCTCAAAAATACAAAATAATTCAACATCAAATAATGCTGCTACATTAGGTATTAAGAGGGAATTACAAGTGCTTCTATCTATATGAGACTTTACAGACTTTTTCTGAGGCACATAGCAGCATAAAACAGTCAGCAGGTGCTCTCACAGAAAACCTCTCTCTCACTCGACAGTTGAGAACAGACCTAACTGAAAAAACGGCCTTCTGGAGTGACAGTCACCCTTTCCATAGCATCTTGGAGGCAACATTCACACACAGAGTTGTTAGGGAAGTTGAGGTAATTTCTGTCAGGTTTGGGTTTCTGTTTTAGCCTCTGCCCATTTTTTAAAGAGAAGACCAATGTTAGAGTTGGAGTGGATTTCATGATTGTGGCAACAAAAATCCGTCCTAGAAAAGAGCCAGATTTTCTGAACCTCTGGTTCTCAAAAATACGTCTGTGAATGCTTGTTGACAAAGGCCATGACCTCACATCTTCTGCTCTTCCACTTTCACAAATATTCATTAGAATCATAGAATCATAGAGTTGGAAGAGACCACAAGGGCCATCGAGTCCAACCCCCTGCCAAGCAGGAAACACCATCAGAGCACTCCTGACATATGGTTGTCAAGCCTCTGCTTAAAGACCTCCAAAGAAGGAGACTCCACCACACTCCTTGGCAGCAAATTCCACTGTCGAACAGCTCTTACTGTCAGGAAGTTCTTCCTAATGTTTAGGTGGAATCTTCTTTCCTGCAGTTTGGATCCATTACTCCGTGTCCGCTTCTCTGGAGCAGCAGAAAACAACCTTTCTCCCTCCTCTATGTGACATCCTTTTATATATTTGAACATGGCTATCATATCACCCCTTAACCTCCTCTTCTCCAGGCTAAACATGCCCAGCTCCCTTAGCCGTTCCTCATAAGGCATCGTTTCCAGGCCTTTGACCATTTTGGTTGCCCTCCTCTGGACACGTTCCAGTTTGTCAGTGTCCTTCTTGAACTGTGGCGCCCAGAACTGGACACAGTACTCCAGGTGAGGTCTGACCAGAGCAGAATACAGTGGCACTATTACTTCCCTTGATCTAGATGCTATACTCCTATTGATGCAGCCCAGAATTGCATTGGCTTTTTTAGCTGCCTCGTCACACTGTTGGCTCATGTCAAGTTTGTGGTCAACCAAGACTCCTAGATCCTTTTCACATGTACTGCTCTCAAGCCAGGTGTCACCCATCTTGTATTTGTGCCTCTCATTTTTTTTGCCCAAGTGCAATACTTTACATTTCTCCCTGTTAAATTTCATCTTGTTTGTTTTGGCCCAGTTCTCCAATCTGTCAAGGTCGTTTTGAAGTGTGATCCTGTCCTCTGGGGTGTTAGCCACCCCTCCCAGTTTGGTGTCATCTGCAAATTTGATCAGGATGCCCTTGAGTCCATCATCCAAGTCGTTGATAAAGATGTTGAATAAGACTGGGCCCAAGACAGAACCCTGTGTTACCCCACTAGTCACTCTTCTCCAGGATGAAGAGGAACCATTGATGAGCACCCTTTGGGTTCGGTCAGTCAGCCAGTTACAAATCCACGGAGTGGTAGCAAAGTCAAGACCGCATTTTACCAGCTTCTTTACAGGAATTTTATGGGGCACCTTGTCAAATGCCTTGCTGAAATCAAGGTAGGCTACATCCACTGCGTTCCCTTCATCTACCAGGCTTGTAATTCTGTCAAAAAATGAGATCAGGTTAGTCTGACATGACTTATTTTTCAGAAATCCATGCTGACTATTGGTGATAGTCAGCATTGTTCCATGATTGGGGGCTCCATTTCTTCCTGAGGATCTAATTAGTTTCTGTCTTTGTTGTAGGTGTTGATGAATTGGAAAAGAAGAATGGGGGAGACCATGACAAAATCCACACAGTGGAGAAGCCATATCAAAATTGGGAGTATGGAGAGAGCTCCAGTCAGAGTTCCTGTTCCCATCAAAGAACTCACAGTGGGAAGAAAGGCTATCAGTGCTCAGAATGTGGGAAGAGTTTCACTCGGAAGGACAATCTCACTTCGCATCAAAGAATTCATACAGGGGAGAAACCCTATCAGTGCTTGGAATGTGGAAAGAGCTTCAGTCAGAGCGCCCATCTCACATCCCACAAAAGAATTCATACTGGAGAGAAACCCTACCAGTGCTTTGAATGTGGAAAGAGCTTCAGTCAGAGCACCAATCTCACTTCCCACCAAAGAATTCATACAGGAGAGAAACCCTATCAGTGCTTTGAATGTGGAAAGAGCTTCAGTCACAGCACCCATCTCACATCCCACAAAAGAATTCATACAGGGGAGAAACCCTATCAGTGCTTTGAATGTGGAAAGAGCTTCAGTCAGAGCACCCATCTCATTTCCCATCAAATAATTCATACAGGGGAGAAACCCTATCAATGCTTGGAATGTGGAAAGAGTTTTCGTCTGAGTGCGGATCTCACTTCCCATCAAAGAATTCATACAGGGGTGAAACCCTATCAGTGCTTTGAATGTGGAAAGAGCTTCAGTCACAGCACCCATCTCATGTCCCATCAAATAATTCATACAGGTGTGAAACCCTATCAGTGCTTGGAATGTGGAAAGAACTTCAGTCACAGGCAGAGTCTCGCTTCCCATCACAGAATTCATACAGGGGAGAAACCCTATCAGTGCATGGAATGTGGAAAGAGCTTCAGTAGGAGCACCCATCTCACTTCCCATGAAAGAATTCATACAGGGGAGAAACCATATCAGTGCTTGGAATGTGGGAAGAGCTTCAGAAAGAGGGCAAGTCTCAACCGCCATCAAAGAACTCATACAGTGGTACCTTAGGTTAAGAACTTAATTTGTTCTGGAGGTCCATTCTTAACCTGAAACTGTTCTTAACCTGAAGCACCACTTTAGCTAACGGGGCCTCACGCTGCTGCCTCGCGATTTCTGTTCTCATCCTGAAGCAAAGTTCTTAACCCGTGGTATTATTTCTGGGTTAGCGGAGTGTGTAACCTGAAGCGTCTGTAACCTGAAGTACCACTGTACAGGGCATGAAGCGTAATAGAAATGTGGAAACAGCTTCTCTTCCAAGAGGCGTCTAGCTTCCCTTGAAGAAATTCATGTGTTTGAGCAGGTGGTTGCTGAAGAAGTTCAGGCATGCCTGGAGGATGGGGACCATTTGGATCCCTTCCAATCAGGAATCAGGCCTCATATTGGCACTGAAACTGCCTTGGTTGTGCTGGTCCATGATCTCCGGCAGCAATCTCACTTCTTATCAAAGAATTCATACTGGAGAGAAACCCTATCAGTGCTTTGAATGTGGAAAGAGCTTTTCTCAGAGTGGGGATCTCACTTCCCACAAAAGAATTCATATTAGAGAGAAACCCTATCAGTGCTTGGAATGTGGAAAGAGCTTCAGTCAAAAGTACCACTTTAGCTAATGGGGCCTCCCGCTGCTGCCACGTTGCTGCCTCACGATTTCTTTTCTCACCCTGAAGCAAAGTTCTTTTTTTTTAATGATATTATTAAGAGTTTCAAGATTACAAAAAAGAGAAGAAAAAAAGAAGAAAAAATACATAAAAACCAATACAACAACACAACAACAACAACAAAAAAAATACAAATCCCATATTACATATCTTTATCTTTCATTTGCTTGTTTCCTTTACCTCCTCACACCTCCCTTTTTGTGTTCTAGCTTAATTAGTTATTTCAGCAAATTCTTTCCATCTTTCTCAATTTTTATTGAATAATTTATCTTGACAGTCTAACCTAATAATTAACTCAGCAAATCTTTTCCATCTTTCACCATATTCTGTTATTCAATTTGCCTTACTTTATTTAACCTTATCTTACCGTAAAATACCTTAAAACTTAATGCTTATTTATACATAACTCCTTATATCATTTCTACTAAAGCCAGACAGTTTCATTCCAACATTTTCCCTAATATTCATTAATTTTACACTAATTCCCAAAATAAAAAATTTTCTTTATAGACTTTCTTCCAATTTTCATCCAACGTCCCTTCTTCCTGGTCTCGGGTTATGTCAGTCCTTACTGTCCATTCCATCTAGTCCATCAACCTGGTAATCGTATGTCCGAGGCTCTTAAATCTCTTCTATGCCCCTTCTGCAGATCTTCTTCTTCTTGTTTATACTTGCACTTTTCCTTGTCTTTTGTTGGTCTCTTTCTTGATTTCTTTCCTTTCTCATTGAGGAGTAGATCTCTGGGGGATTCCAGCCCATAATTATCTCCATCTCCCCTCATCAGACCAGCCCATTCCCCACAGTCCCACTCCCCACAGTCATCAATGTAATCAAAAAAAATATTTAACAGCATATTTCAAAGTCCCTCCAAAGTTAAGAGCCTCCTCAACTCCAGGCTCCCCCTGGCCCACTCCAAATTCAATCTTCAAAAACAGCGGCTTATGCTCCTGCAGGGCCTCGGATCTCTCCATTTGTATTACTTGAGGTGCAACCGCAACCTCCTCCATTATCATCTGCCCTTGCACTTGCCCAGTCAAACCAGTTTCCTGAGTTGGTCCCTGTATGATTTCTGTGTCAGTATTCCATGTTTGTCCACATTTACTGACTACAACAGTCATCAAATCCATCTTCTCATGCAACTGCTCCAGCAAAGCATTTGTCTTACAAAAAGCAGGCACCAAAACTTCCTCCCAACACATTTTTATTCAAGGTCAAAAGACTGGTCCCACGATCTTAATCTCGTAGCTGTAAAGTCCCCAAGTAGACTGCAGCAACAATTTGACAAGCTCCCTCTAGAGGAGACAATTTCTATTTGTGTCCATCTTTTTAAAGCATGTCCAACAAAATAAAGTTACTTTCAATTTTCAAATATTTTGTTTCTTTAGAATGCAAAAGGCAACATTGGAATCAGTTTGTTTCTCTTTTTTTAGCTATCTGTCAAAATGTTCCATTCACAGTCTGGACGTCTCCAACAATTTCTGTCTCTGACACCCCGTTCCCAGGTTTGAGACGGTGGAAACTTATTTTTCTTTACTCCCTCTCCTGCAGGCTTGAACAGTCAAATTCCCCCCCCCTTTTCTCCTGCTTCCAAGGGGGTTTTAGTGGTTATAAATGAAGGAAATTTTGACCTTTACAAACAACTTTCCAGGCTATTAGCTTACAAGGTTTTTGCTTCAGTCTATTTACAAAAAGCGGAAGGCGGACTTCCTGTTTTGAACCTTCCTGCTTCGGTGCCAAACTAGGGTGTTTCTTGATCCAATTTTCCGTTTCTACTCACGGGTACTTGTTTAGAGTCCAATTGTCCACAGGAAAAAGTCAGCGCTCTCCGGCAATGGCTATGCGGCTTCCCTCCGTAAAAGTAGCAATCAGTTCGCAGCACCGCACCGCTCACCCCACTTCGCTCCGGAGCCCCAAAATGGGGTTCCCCGCGAGTAGGGGAGGCGCTCCTGGTGCCCTGCCGAACCCCACGTTCCCAGGCTTCCTCCACCTGGGATTTCTAGCGGGTCCCCACCTTCGCCGCGGCGGGAAGACCCAGTTTCCACGGAGCCAGTTCCTCCAGTCGGAGGAACTCCGCCATTCGCCGATGACGCTAACCCGGAAGTCCTCCCTGAAGCAAAGTTCTTAACCCAAGGTATTATTTCTGGGTTAGTGAAGTCTGTAACCTGAAGCGTCTGTAACCTGAGGTACCACTGTACAGGGCATGAAGCGTATTAGAAATGTGGAAACAGCTTCTCTTCCAAGAGGCGTCTAGCTTCCCATGAAGAAATTCATGTGATTGAGCAGGTGGTTGCTGAAGAACTCCAGGCATGCCTGGAGGATGGGGACCATTTGGATCCCTTCCAATCGGGAATCAGGCCTCATATTGGGACTGAAACTGCCTTGGTTGTGCTGGTCGATGATCTCCCGCGGGCTTAGGACAAAGGTGAAAGGTGTTTCCTGGTTCTGCTGGATCTCTCAGTGGCCTTTGACACCATCGACCACGACATCCTTCTGGACTGTCTAGAGGAGCTGGGAGCTGAGGGTTATACAGTGGTTCCACTCCTTCCTCCTGGGCCGTGTTCAGAAAGTGGTGGTGGGGGATCAGTGTTCAGACCCCTGGGCTCTCACTTGTGGGGTGCCTCAGGGTTCCATCCTCTCCCCCATGCTTTTTAATATGTACATGAAGCTGCTGGGAGAGATCATCAGGGGGTTTGGGCTGGGTGTTCATCAGTATGCGGATGATACCCAGCTCTAACTCTCTTTTAAATCGGAACCAGTGAAAGCGGTGAAGGTCCTGTGTGAGTGTCTGGAGGCATTTGGAGGATAGATGGCAGGTAACTGATTGTGGTTGAATCCTGACAAGACAGAAGTGCTGTTCTTGGATGACAGGGGGCAGGCTGGTGTTGAGAACTCGCTTGGGCTACTGCAACACATTCTATGTGGGGCTCCCTTTGAAGGTGACCTGGAAACTACAACTAATCCAGAAAGCGGCAGCTAGATTGGTGACTGGGAGTAGCTGCTGAGACCACATAACACTGCTTCTGAAAGACCTACATTGGCTCCCAGTACGTTTCTGGACAGAATTCAAAGTATTGGTGCTCATCTTTAAAGCCCTTAACCGCTTTGGCCCAGTATACCTGAAGGAGTGTCTCCACCCCCATCCTTCTTTCTGCACACTGAGGTCCAACACTCAGGGTCTTCTGCTGGCTCCCTCCCTGCGGGAAGTGAAGTTACAGGGCCTTCTCGTTAGTGGCACCCGCCCTGTGGAATGCCCTCCTACCAGATGTCAAAGAAATAAACAACTGTCTGACTTTGAGAAGACATGTCAAGGGAGCCCTGTTTAGGGAAGCTTTTAATATGTGATGAATTATTGTATTTTAATATTTTGCTGGAAGCCACCCAAAGTGATTGGAGAAACCCAGCCAGATGGACAGGGTATAAATAAATTATTGTTATTGTTATTGTTTTAAGGACTTTACCACGCAACATGGGAATCCACATTCATCTGAAGTTCGGAAGCAGTTGGACAATCCCCAGATTCAGGGGATCTCCATTTGTGGCCATCTGGTAAAAAAAGGGGAACTGGGTTTTATCATGAATAGTAGGAACAGTGTATCCATAACTTGCCCAGGATGCAAAGGGAGAGGCGAGTGCTGTGCTCTGGTTCCAGGACAAATCTCAGACAGTTGACCAACTATAGTCCCACAGACACGCACACAAAGAACAAGACAAAATGCTGACCGTGGAGAACGGGAGGAGGTCTTCCAGGAATGCCTCCAGACTCTCAATATTTTGTGGGACTGAATCACATCCCAGAATATTAGACTAGAGACTCAGCTACATTACTCAAAAAACTGTGTTTTGAATGCATTGTAAACAAGCAACATGGTTATTAAATGCTGTGGCGGCGTGTCATAGGGCATCTGACACCAGTGTTGAGTGCTCCTGCTTCCAGGTTCCATCCCACCCTCACCTTTGGGAGAGTCCAAAAAGGAAAGAATGAAAAGCCCATGGCAGAGGCACAATTCCATCCTAACACCGAACCAGCCATACCTGTGGGATTTTGTAGATGTTTGACACAGGTGACATATGTCTAGAAATAACAGCTTCAGCACCTTCAAGAACAGCCAACAGGTTATTCCTCTTCCCACAGCCATAGTTTGGAATGTCTGCGTGCCCAGTAGAGAGCAGGTCTAGCAGGGCATCAGACGTCATCCATGCATTAGAATAATGGTCATAGATGACATAGCCGAGGGTGACATTGAGTAAGAGCCTGGGGTCCTGATTGATTTCACGAATGGCAGCCAGGAAGGACAGGATATTCCAGTATTTCCCATATTTAGAGCTAGAATGAAAAAGTGCCCCCCTCCACTGAATGAAAACAACATTTCTAATTCTTGCTGTATCTAAACTCTCAGCTGTTTCCAGCACAGAAAATAAAACAAGTCCACCCTGAGATGCTTAAATACCTTCCATTAGCGACCTGTAGGAGAGAGGAAAGGCCCATCGGCCTCACTGAAAGTGGACTGACGCCATAGTGAAACTGTGACTACAACTTTCACCATCATGAACATTTCACGAATATTTTGCAGGTGGGATTCAAGCAGTTGGTCCCTTACCTTTACCGCCCCAACCTGGCCACAGTGATCCATGTGACGGCCACCTCCAGGCTTGACTACTGTAATTCGCTCTGCGCGGGGCTGCCCTTGAAGCTGTTCCAGAAATTCCACCAGGTGCAAAATGCTGCAGTGAGGCTCCTCACGGGGTCTCTGCCATGGGAGCATATTCTCCCAGTGCTTTCCCAGCTGCACTGGCTCCCGGTGGAGTACAGGGTCAGATTTAAAGTGCTGGTTTAACCTTTAAAGCCCTTCATGGCCTAGGACCCTCGAACCTATGGGACCGCCTCTCCCGGTATTGCCCATGGAGGACCTTAAGGTCCATAAATAGCAACACCCTAGAGGTCCTGGGCCCTGAGGAAGTTAGATTAGCCTCAACCAGAGCCAGGGCTTTTTCAACACTGGCTCTGGCCTGGTGAGACCAGGGCCCTGCAGGATCTGATTTTTTTCTGTAGGGCCTGTTAGACAGAGTTGTTCCGCCTGGCCTTTGGCTTAGAGTCAATTTGATTCCCTCCCCCTCTTTCTTTTTCCTTTCTCCTTCTGTGATGAGGCTGCGTTTTAACGTTTTAATGTTGTATTTTAATCTTGTTTTTAAGTTGTATTCATTCAGCTTGTTTTTATTATTGCTTGTTAGCTGCCCTGAGCCTGGCCTTGGCTGGGGAGGGCGGGGAATGAATAAATAAATTATTATGATTATGATTATGATTATTATCATAGAGCACCACATAATCAGGATGAATGCTGAATCAGCAGGGTGTCTGGAGAAGCCTTGAAACAGGTGGAAAGCATTATTGTTTGGTTGACTGATTCATTGACTGAATTAGAAGCAGGATGTCACCTCACTATCCTCTCAAAAATGGGGTCTATTTTAGTGGACCCAAAGGAGAACTTTGGACAAATCCCTTGAGTTTCCATGAGAAGTAAAGGAAAGGGGAAGGGGGAAGAGTGATGTTGTGTCAGGCGTGGAGAGTTCTCCTCTCCCTTTGGTAACATCACAGATAAGAATTAACAAGCAGTTGATCTATTTATAGTCCTTTTAATACAGCACCATGTTGCAAGCAGAAATACACAGCTCTCCGCAAGGAGGGCAGTTGGCTGCTCTAAATCCTCCTTCCGACTTCCGTAGCATTTTAGGTGCCAATGGGAAGTTCTTCCCTCCCTCTGACTTCTTTGCTCTCTGATATGTTCAGACCTCCGAGTCTGTGGTGAGGGGGGTTCCCCACACTCTCAAGTGACATCTCAACTAGCTGCCCCCTCCCTTTGGGTTCCCTTGTCATTGTCTCGTACCTGGGCAACTCTTCCCTCAGCTGTTCAGCTCCTGTCTCTCTGCTTCTGAACACACTGTGAACAAGGGTGTTTGTGTGACTTTTCCCCTCCATCTCTCCATCGGAGAGGAAACTGGTCTGCCATAGAATGCATTCCCCTGTCCTCGTCTTTAGACTATTCCCTGACATGTTGTGATCATTTGGGTTGCCCTTTTTGTAAATTTTGATATGTTATGGGGTGCTGCAAGTTATTATTCTCTCCCCAGCGCTATTTAAGATCTATACGCTATTGAAAATCTATATGAAGTCATGGGGTGCGGTCCTGAGGAGCTTTGGAGCAAGGGGCCACCAGTATGCCCATAACACACAGCTCTAGGGACATGGCTGGCAGGGTGATCTACTGAGCTTCTTGGGCTTGCTTGTCGGGAGGTTGGCGGTTCGAATCCGTGCGACAGTGGCAAGCTCCCATTGCTCTGTCCCGGCTCCTGCCAACCTAGCAGTTTGATGTTGTTTTTTAATTTTTTTATATGAATAAAATAAAGAAACATACAACAAAAAGCAATACAAGATTCAAATGCCAAAATTCCGCTGAATCTCCTGACTTCCCCCCAACCCTTCTGTAGATCCTAGTGGTAATATTTACACCTGCATATCAAAACTGTCCAAATTTTGTCTTTCCAAATTGTCCATACTTTCCATTAATTTACAAGTGTGGTTAAAATCCTGCTAATGTTTTAACCTGCTTACAATTGTCTTGCTTTCTGAGCTTCCCAGTTAATGTTGCCATTTCAGCATAGTCCATCAACTTGGTTTGCCATTCTTCTCTGCTCAGGGTTGTTTCTTCCGTCCATCTCTGGGCTAGTAGCATCCGTGCAGCTGTTGTCGCATACATAAACAATCTTTTCTGGTCCTTTGGTATGTCGGTACCTATAATTCCTAATAAGAAGGCTTCTGGTTTTTTAAACAAAAGTTATTTTAAACATTTTTTCCAATTCATTATATATCATCTCCCATAATTTTTCAGTTACTTTATAGCCAAGTGGGGGGAGAATGTGGGAATTTTCCAATGTTATCCTGATGACAGTGAAGAGACTGAGGATAAACAACAGCAAAGGCCCACACCCACTAATGAAGGTTCTGAATCTGAATCTGAATCGGATGATTCAGCGGATTTCAAGAGTGCTACGGCCTCTATGCGACCCTCTGAAGGCTCTGATCGAGAATTGGAGGAACCACTGTTCACTATAGGCCACTTTTCTCCTAAGAAAGAAGAGGAGTGTTGAAGACTTATGACTAATTCGCAGGTCTGAAAGAGCCACGAGAGGTAGACCTCCAAAGAGATTTGCTGATGAATTTACACATCCACCACATATGATAAAAGGTACCTTCTTTTTCTTGACATTTCCAGCAGGTATTTGAACTCGTTCTATTTGGAGCCAAATACCACCAGTACATCATTTTCATATAATTTTATGTCAGTGAACAAGGTCCCATAAATTTCAAATCTGTTTTCCATTACCTCTCCCAATCTGCCATTTGTATATTGTGTCCCAAGTCCCAAACTCTGGCTTCCATCAAGGTGTCCCATCGCGCCAGAAGCGGTTTAGTCCTGTTGGCCACATGACCCGGAAAGTTGTCTGTGGATAAACACCCGATCCCTCATCCTGATAGCGAGATGAGCGCCACTCCCCATAGTCACATTTGACGAGACTGAACCATCCAGGGGTCTTTACACCTTTACATTAACACACAGCTCTCCTTCTCCATAACAGGAGAGTCTCTGAAGGCTTGTGACCAGTGTCTGGATGCACCAGTGGACTCAATAAGATCCAATAAATTGTGTTCAAATCCTTCAAAGTCCACTTACCTTTAATGGTCAGGTGGTGGTGTGGCCAACCAAGTCCACGCCCGCAATTTGGTGCCCTGCTGGGGAGGGTTGCTGCCTGCCTGCGGATTGACCAATTGTGCCAGGCTTAGGTGCAGGCATTCCACAGGGGGTGGGCCCAACCAGCCACTAGGCATTGCTTTGCCCCGATCCCTGGGGGGATAACTTGCCCAGGCCTCCTCCCCAGTTTGTCGTTGGATCTCCCACCCTCCGCCCCCTTTTTCATATGTCTTATTTTCATACTAAGACCTTCCTATGAACACTGTCAGCAGCCATATTTGGGGCCTGGTGTCGGAACTCTGCACGACCAAGCTACTCCTCCTCGGACATTCTCCGTCATCTCCATCGACAGTAATAAATGACCTAAGCCTTTGATGAGGCTCTAAGCACGTTCTCATTCCCCAGAGTATACAAACATCAGCAGAAGGACGAGAAATATATGAGCTACATTGCTACGTTTTATTTCTAACTACGCAGGACAGAAAAGAATATACATCTGCTCTCTGTGAAGGCAGAGAACCAACTGGAACAAAGAAACAGGAAACCAGTAATAACAACATCCGTCTCCCGTCTCCCGTGAGACTTCCAACAGTCTGGAGTGTAAACAGAGTCTTGTGACTCCAAAATCTGCACAGTGGCATAAACAGAAATCTAACACCTGTCAGGAATTTTTCCACTTGGCAACTTGGCAATTTTCGCCTTCCTCATAGCAGTACTCACAACTTTGTGAGGTTAGGCATTGGGTAAGCCTTAGTCTTGGCTGGAGGGGAGGTTACAGCCTCTGTCCGCCCCTTCTTGGTTAAGGGTATCCTGTTAAAGGGATCTGTGAGGAGTTGCTACTGTCTGGATGCCCAGGTGGGGGCTGGGGCCATAGCACTCCTCCAACAGGGACCCCTCGGTGGTTATCCCTACTTGATGTAGGTCATGGGGGGCAGGTGTGGACTACCCTTAGATGCATTCCCAGCAGGTGGACTGCGGTGGAATAAATGGCTATACGCAATGCCAATGCCAAACCATTCACATCTGTAATCAATAGAGCTGTGGCTCATTTGGACCCAATGTTATGCTGTTGTCTTGTCTGGTTTTTCATCACTTAGGGAGTGACAGGAACACAGGAGCTTGGCGCACAATTTGTAGGCTTTTTGGATGATTCCCACTTCTAGGTGGAGTTGCACTTCCCCTAAAATAGCAAGTGCATAGTTTGGGGGTACTCTTGGATACACCTTTGTCACTAGAGACCCATGTGTCCTCTATGGCTGTTTGTGAACAGGAATAGCCTGACCACTGGAGCAGTGGAAAAGTTGGAGCTGGACTACTGCAATGCACTCTTTCTGGGGCTGCCCTTGGGTCTGGTGCAGAATCTCTAGTTGGTGCAACGTGATGTGGCCAGATTGTCCTTCCGAGATTTTGGTCAAGAACATCTGGCACCCCACCCCCCATTTGAAGGACTATCCACTTAAACCTATTTTCTGCTTTCTGCAACTTCCATTCCTGATCCACCAGAGGACCTCTTCTCTTATTCCATGACTACTAAGCTTACCCAGGAGGCACCTTGTTGAAAGCTTTTTGGGAATTCCAAAATTCCAAAATGTCTGTTTCTTTATTAAATTTCTACACTGTCCTTCACCCAATGATCTTAGGGTGGTTCACAGCATAAAAATACAGGATAAGACCAAAAAGTCTATAATAAAAACAAGAACAAAAACAAAAACCTACCAAAAAACCTACTCAATCGCTTCTGTCTTTACGTGCAATTTCAGTTCCCTTTTCCCCCTCTCAAATTCATCAGAATAGCCCTATCCTGTGTTAGCATCAGTGCGGGGGAGGGGGGATTCTGCCAGGGCTCACGTATGATAGTTCAGGGAACTTCTAACTCTTAATCTTGGGATTTTTCACCAAACTTTGGCATTTGCATCTCACAGTTTGGAGGCAGATCTTGGAGTTTTCGCAAACATGTTTTTCTTCAGCCCTGCAGTTGCAGGTGGAGCTGCATAAAGTGTTTAGGAACTTGCAGAGGTGGTACTTCTTCTCCGTATAATTATCAAAATGATAGTGTGTGTGGTTTTTTTGCTTCCAAAGATCACATCTGAGTCCACTAAAGGTGATGTTATGGATATGAGGCAGAAAGGTCTGGCAGATATATGCCTCCTGAGCCACCCAAAACTTGGGGGGGCTGAGATTTAGGACAGATGATAACTGCACCAGAATGAGGTTGGCTTGACTTCTCTCCACTTCAGATGTGACCCCTCTGCAGGGCTCCGTTAGTGAGAAGAAAGTTACTGCATCTTGCAAGGACCACAACAAAAGACTTCTAATTCTTTGTAAGGGAGGTGCTCGTTCCTGGGAGGAAAAAGATGGTCCTCATTCTACTGCTTCTACTGCCTTATGGGGACTGTGGGAAACTGAAGACAAAATGCCTCTTGTCTTTGGAAAGGGATGAGATAGATTCACCTAATTATTTCAGGCCAGGAGACCACCTCATCAGTGGGGTCCTTTCTGCCACAAACACTGTGTTTCATCATCATATCTTTAGCCAATGTCCTTCCACCAGCTTTTATTGGTAAGACGTTTTGTGGGGATGGATATTAAATATTAAAATATTATTAAAATAAAATATTAAACTACAGTGGTCTGTTAAACATTAAAAGCTTCCCTAAACAGGGCTGCCTTCAGTTGTCTTCTAAAAGTGTAGAAGTTGTTCTTCTCTTTGGCATCTGGTGGGAGGGTGTTCCACAGGGCAGGTGCCACTACCAAGAAGGGCCTCTGCCTGGATCCCTTTAACTTGGCTTCTTGGAGTGAGGAAACCTCCAGAAGGCCCTCAGCGCTGGACCTCAGTGTCCGGGCTGAACGATGTGAGTGGAGACGCTTCTTCAGGCCGTTTAGGGCTTAAACGTCAGCACCAACACTTTGAATATATTATGTCCCACATCCTGCGCCCATTTTATAATAACGCAATTTACCTGGTCCTCTTTAGTGTCCCATTCCAAAAGCTTGTAAACGTACTGAGAACCAATGCAGATCTTTCAAGATTGGTGTTATGTGGTCTCGGCAGCCGCTCCCAGTCACCAGTCTAGCTGCCGCATTCTAGATTAGTTGTAGTTTCCGGGTCATCTTTAAAGGTAGTCCCACATAGAGCGCACTGCAGTAATCCAAGCGAGAGATAACTAGAGCGTGCATCACTCTGGCGAGACAGTCTGTGGGCAGGTAGGGTCTCAGCCTGCATACCAGGTGGAGCTGGTAGACAGCTGCCCTGGACACAGAATTGACCTGCGCCTCCATGGACAGCTGTGAGTCCAAAATGACTCCCAGGCTGCGCACCTGGTCCTCCAGGGACACAGTTACCCCATTCAGGACCAGGGAGTCCTCCACAGCTGCCTGCCTCCTGTCCCCCCAAAACAGTACTTCTGTCTTGTCAGGATTCAGCCTCAATCTGTTAGCCGCCATCCAACCTCCATCTGCCTCACACAGGACCTTCACTGCCTTCACTGGTTCTGATTTGAAAGAGAGGTATAGCTGAATATTAGAGGTAGAACAGAAATATCACTTGGACAGTGCTGGCATGTATATAATTTCTCCCCCCAGGAAAGGACCCACAAAGTACTGGCAGCTCCTCTCCTTCTTGTATGCCATTCAAGCGATCAACCAGAATCAAAAGCTGTTACCCAACATCACCCTGGGCTACAGCATCCATGAGAACTTTTTTGATGGAAGGGTGACCTATGATGCTTTGCTAGACATGTTGTCAATTGGGCAGCTGAACTTTCCAAACTACAGCTGTGGTAAACAGACTAACTTACTGGCTGTTCTCGAAGGGTCCGACTCTCAAAACTCCATCCAGATTTCAAACGTGTTGGGCATCTATAAAATCCCACAGGTAGGAATGGAGAGAGATATAATAGCATTATGATATTGGCAGTCTTATTTTCAACTACCCTACTGTTTATCCCTAGCATCAAATTTGCCTTCTTTACGGCTGCCACAACCTTCAAGGAAATCACTGTTCCCACCAAAGGGTCCTTGCACTAGACCTTCCTCCTGCCTAAGACCTTCCCAATCTCATGTTGGGCTTAGAAATATTTAGGCTTTGATCTGAAATCAAACAAGATACAAATCTTCCTTCTCTTCCCAGGTCACTTATGCTTTTGTCTCTCATGTTCTGAATGATAAGAGGCATTTCCCTTTTTTCTACCGGATGGTCCCCAAAGAAGAAGCCCTGTACCCAGGGATTGTCAAGCTGCTCCAGCACTTCCGATGGACGTTGATTGGCCTCCTTGCACCAGACACCGACAATGGAGAGAGGTTCCTGAAGAGCTTGACACCCGTGCTCATCAAGAGCGGAGTCTGTGTTGTCATCTCACAAAGCATCCAATTACTGAATACAAATGGAGTATACATACCTCGTCTTCCATTCCGCAAGTGGAGGCAAGTGCATGTATTTGTTTACTACGGGGAAAGGAGTTATTTCTTAAATGGACTACAAATTATACAACAGTTTTTTGACATATTGATGAAATCCATTTTTGGGAAAATCTTCATCACAACAGTTTTGTGGGATGTCGCCCTGGAGCTGATGTATAATGAGATATCTTTCCAACACATCCATGGTATATTTTCCTTCTTCACTGAGACAAGTAAAGGGGCAAAATACGGTGATTTTCTACCCTTTTTCTTTGGTATTAAGAAGTTTTGGGAGGATGCTTTTAATTGTTTCTATTTAAAGCATGCATTCTCAGTGAAAGGCCAGACAAGATGCAGAGAGAGAGAGAAACTGGAGAGGCTTCCCCAAGATGATCTGGAAAGAATCCTCTCTCTAGACAGCTACAGGATCTACAACACTGTGCAAGCCGTGGCTCGTGCCTTAAATGCTGCATATTCATCTAGATCTAAGCAGAGGGGAACTGAGAGAATGGGACTTCAAAGGCTACAGCCATGGCAGGTATTTTCTTTCCCTTCATAGACATCTCAACTGAGCATGACAATCAATTGTATTGTTGCAGATATTGAATATTGTGCAGTTTGAAACGATTGGAAGCATAAGAACTGGAAGCATTCATTTCCTTTTGGAAATGAATTATCATCCAGGCCCATAGAAATATTATTCACTCTTTACTGGCAGAACTCTTCATAACAGAATGAAAACCTCATTCTGTCCAGCACAGGCTCGGGATCTCTCTCTCTCTCTCTCTTTTACCTTCAGGAGAGCTTCCTTTCCATATTGCCTCTATTGAGTTTTGGAGCCAAAGACAAAAAGGCAACTCCCTTCAAAAAGGAGATATTGCAATCCAATACCTTCATCACATGATCTAAGGTTACAACACTCACATGTTAAACCAGTTAGTTAATCTTAATCTCAGCAAGAGCCCTGAGCCCTTTAGAAAAAAACTACTATGGAAAAAACCCAAAGTTTGCAAAACACATTACCCGTTTTCCATTTTAAACCTTCCTTAATACATATACATTTTTCATTTCTGTTTGCTATTCTTATTCTTGCCTCATTGCACAGCCCCCCGAGCAACTGCTCCCATCATGTGCCCAATTCTCCTTTCCCCGCAAGTTGGAATTATTTTTGGCAGGAGAAATGACATTGATCAGGCTGTCTCTAGTCTCTATTCCTTTCACACCCACTTGACTCTGCTCTGGCTCTCTGCTCCCTCCACCAAGCTCCTGCCTTTCCCTGCTGAAACCCATATTGGAGATTTCATTCAGTTTGCCTTGAAAGGAAAAACGAACCTAATTCACTCTTTCTGAAAGAATCCAAGGGGGCAGCTTCCTTCAAAAACATGCTTACTAGGAGAAAATCACACAGAAATGCTGAAGAATTCTGATGAGTTTCTATTATTATTTAAAAAATGCTTCAGAAATGTGGAGAACTGAATTTAAGATTGGGGTTTGTGTGTGAGAGAGAAAACAGTATGAACCAAAAGTGACAAGATCCCTCCATGACTATTTGAGTCTGCAACCAGCCCTAAGCAAAGGGGAAGTGGATTGTCAGTATTATTATTATTATTATTATTATTATTATTATTATTATTATATAATTTTTATTAAATTTTCAATCGAACAATTCCAAATAAACATTTTACAAATATCCAATGACTTCCCTTCTTCTCTTTCCATGGTTCATTTTACACCCCTGTATATTTTGCTATAACCATTCAAATCAGTTTTCTACTTTTACATCCATTAAACATTATTTACATGGTTGAATTTATCTTAATGCTGCCACCATTTTCAGCTGCATACAGTTATTTCCCCTATACTCAATAAATGCTTTCCACTCTTCTTTCAATGTATCTTCTTCTTGCTCTCTTATTCTGTATGTTAAATCTCCAATTTCTGCATATTCTGTCCACTTAAGTTGCTAGTCCTCTTTAGCTGGGACCTCTCTCACTTTCCATTTCTGGGCCAGCAAAACAGGGGCCTATGCTTCCCTTTATTCTAAATGCTCTCATCTTTGCTTCTGTTCCAGCTCCACCCTTTCCTAGGAAACACCCAGTTCTACAATTCTTCCATGGACAGAGTGTATTTGGATGAGAACGGGGAGCTGGCAGCCAACTTGGACATTGTGAACTGGGTGGTGTTCCCCAATAAATCCGTCCTCAGAGTGAAGTTTGGGAGTATCGACAGACAGGGATCCCCAGACCTGAGGTGCACCATCGACCCGGAGGCCATTGTGTGGCCCAAGTGGCTCAATCAGGTGACGGGGAGTGGGAATCATGCCTGTCATTTTGCTGTCTTTTCTATGAGTTCTAATAAGTGCTCCCTGTTCTGTGGGCTGCTGCCCTCACTTGCCTGTCAACTCCAGCACTGGGCCGTTGTTCCAGATAGTACCTACAGCTCCTCTGCTCAGCTGGGTGCCAAAGGAGGCTTCCTGCTAAACTGTGTGAATGGGGAAAGGGGGGGTTCCTCGCTTTTCTCTTGTTGCATGTATTTTATCAGTAGTGAATAGCTCATGGCCCATATACAGAACTTTCTTTAATGGAGGTCCTTTGTTTTTTTCGGAATTTAATCATGAATCATTCATGTAATGGACAGTGATGGGAAATGCTGAGTTTCAAGCTATAGTCTAGATGCTACAGCAGATGACAACATACTATGCCTCAAAGAACAATTCTCATTGACGCTCTTCATCTTTGTGCCTAGACGCTTCCTACTTCCAGGTGTGTGGAAAGCTGTCGCCCTGGATCCGTCAAGGTGATTCAGGAAGGGAAGCCTCTTTGCTGTTATGAATGTCTTCCCTGTGCAGAAGGGACCATCTCCACTCAGGAAGGTGGGTGACTCCAAGGGAAAGGCTGGCCTTGGGGAAGAGAGAAGGGTTCAGTCAGGAATCTCTCAAAACCACTTCTGGGCAGGATCAGGCTGGTATGCTTCATGTGTGGGAGAGAACTGGGTGGTTCAAATTATCATCATCATCAATCTCTTTTTATGATTATTGTTTACGATATTGTTCTAAAATGTATCATCATCATCATTATATATAAATATATTAAGCTGATTGGGAAAAGAGGATATAAACATGTCAATCACTAAATGCCTGCCCACCCATTTCCCACTTCTTAGCCCTACTATTCATCCTTACTCCAAAAAATACCTTTGATCAAATGTGAAGGAGGGAGGTCTAAACCACGGAGCCTCTTGGTCTTGCTGATCGGAAGGTCAGCAATTTGAAACCACGCGACGGGCTGAGGTCCCGTTTCTCTCTGAGCTTCTTCCATCCTAGCAGTTCGAAAGCACACCAGTGCAAGTAGATGGTTAGGTTTCACTGCAGTGGGAAGGTAAACGGTGTTTCCGTGCGCTGTGGCATTCGTCATGGTGCTCCTTTGCGCCAGAAGCGGTTTAGTCATGCTGGCCAAATGACCCGGAAAGCTGTCTGTAGACAAACACCAGCTCCCTTGGCCTGAAGCAAGATGAATGCTGCACCCCAAAGTTGTCTTTGACTAGACTTAACTCTCCCGGGGTCCTTAAGCAGGGAGATTGTTATGGACCTAGGGTAGATATTAGACTTCTGCACAGACCCCTGATCCTCCTTTTGGCCCTGGTATAGGGGGCTCCAAGCAGCCCAACCTGCCAGAGGCCAAGCTGGGAATCTCCAGCCCTGGAATCTGTCCCACATTTCTTCGGGTTAGAGCTAATGTTTAGAAAAACCTAATTAAATACCTGTAGTGATCTGTGGCTGTCCCAAACTGACTTGGTCTACAGCTGAATCCCTCCCCAGAGGCTAGATACTGCTCAGGGCTTGGCTGAATCCAGAGTAGTAGACATTACTCTTTCTCTCTCTCTCTCTTTTGCAGATGCAGACCATTGCAAAAAATGCCCAGAAAATCAGCATCCAAACATGAACCGAGATCAATGTGTGTTCAAGCATATCACCTTCCTAGCCTATGAAGAATCTCTGGGGGTTGTCCTACTTTCCCTTGCCCTACTGGGGTCCTTAGCCACAAGCTTTGTTTTAGGAATCTTTATTAAATACAACGAAACTCCCATAGTCAAAGCCAACAACCGGGACCTCTCCTACATCCTCCTTGTCTCCCTCCTGCTTTCCTTTTTGTCCTCCTTCTTGTTCATTGGGAGGACAAGGAAAGGGACCTGCCTTCTCCGACAAACAGCCTTCAGCATCATCTTCTCTGTTGCTGTTTCTTCTGTGTTGGCAAAAACCATCACTGTGGTTCTGGCCTTCCTGGCCAGCAAGCCAGGGAACTCAGTGAGGAGATGGCTGGGGAAGAGTCTGGCCAACTCCATTGTCATTTCTTGTTCCTGTGTCCAAGTTGTCATCTGCATGATCTGGCTGGGGATCTCACCACCATTCCCAGACTCTGACATGCACTCCCAGCCTGGGGAGATCATCCTGCAATGCAACGAAGGGTCTGTGGCCATGTTCTATGGTGCCCTTGGCTACATGGGCTTCCTGGTGGCCATCTGCTTCACGGTGGCTTTCCTAGCCAGGAAGCTGCCTGGGGCCTTCAACGAAGCCAAGCTGATCACCTTCAGCATGCTGGTCTTCTGCAGTGTTTGGGTGTCCTTTGTGCCCACCTACCTGAGCACCAAGGGGAAGTACATGGTAGCCGTGCAGGTTTTCTCCATCTTGGCCTCCAGTGCTGGGCTCCTGGGCTGCATCTTCATTCCCAAATGCTACATTATTTTGCTGAGACCTGATCTGAACACAAAGGAGCACCTGACAGCAAAAACTAAAAATAGCACCTGATTCTTAAAATATTATTTTTCAAGAAGGTAGGGAAGTGAGATTCTTGAAAAATGATGTTTCAGTTTAAAAAACCATTACCCTCATTTGATCATGTAGAACCAACCAACTTAATGGAAGTAGTTATGAAATTTGGCTGAAAATTTGTTAATACTTTGGAAGATATAGATCACATAGATCACAGGGAATTCACATTACCAAAATTTTGTAATTATTCTTGGAACGGAACAAGGATGTCCACTGTCACTCCTGTTATTTCTCCCAGTGAATCTCCAGCCCCCGGCTCTCTCACTTCCTCATTCATCATCACCTCCTCTGCGGGTGCTGCTAAGTACCCTCTGTCTTTGAGCTCTTTGCTCTCCTACTTTCTTTTTTTTTTATAATAATGTTTTATTAAGATTAACAATAAAAAACTACATCCAAACATAATACAATAAACACACAGAAAAATAAAAAACACAACAATACAATCTATCACAAAACAAAAAAGAACAATCAAAGTGGTGCGGGAACTTTATGATCCTTGTGTTCAGGACCCTTGTGTTTCTGGGACCCATAGATGGCTGTGGGGACATGCAACAGACCACGCTTATAGAGAGTTTGCATGAAACCCACAAAAATGGTTAGCTCCATTGGGCCCTTAACTTTAGAAAAGGGGGGAGTTTCAGGGAGCATGTGGAAGATTGGGGCAATCAAAACCCATTCCTCCTGATCAGAATTGATGAGTTGATGACCACTGTAAGCAGATGAAAACATTAGCAAGATTGCAATAACACTTGTAATGTAGCAATTGCTATGGAGAAAATGGAGTGATGTAAAATATGGACTATTGAACAGTATGCAGTTGAACCCATGGAGGGGAAGCTGCGAAGTCCGAAGATTTGGATAGATCTTTAAATATAGATATGTATGGTTGTATTGTTATAATCTTATACTTGTAAAATCAAATAAAAACTATTAAAAGAAAAGAATTGATGAATTGGTTGTGTTGAGTGCTCACAGCCCATCCCAAGCAAAACGTTCAGGTTCATTGGGCCCTTAATCCAAAATGGGGGCTGAAGGGGCCACACAGGTCAGGGGGACTTGAAACCCATTCCTTGTGATCAAGAACAACAGGAAATTCACATAGGGAGTTCAAGCAACCCACCCTGAAAACAATATTAGGTTCATCCCTCTCTTAAACCAAAATAGGATTTCAGGGGCCACCTGGAAGGTTGGGGCGCTCTAACACATCCCTTGGGATTGCAGGGGGATGAGATGGTTGTGCACAACCTGCCACCCTCAAAAATATGTTTGTGATGACATTTAAAACTAGCCCGTTTGGGGTGTCCTAAAAGCACGAGGGAAAGAAGGAAGAGCACAGCCACTTTTCATTTGTGATGTAGGCTTTTTGCTCTATCCCTCTCACCGTCTGCAGCTGTTTAGGGAATTGACAAGACAGGGGATATTTTATGCACCAAACCTTTCAGACTCAGTGCGAGAAATTATGAATCTCTGGAGAAATCCCTGGAAAAATCCCCAGGAAAAGTAAGAATATTTATGAGGTGGGGAAGCATCGCCCTGGCAACCTTCTGGAGTCTCTCTGTGGCTTGAGGAGCAGATGCAGAGCTGGAGAAAACATGTTTGCAAGAACACAGAGAAGCAGCTGCCCTGTTTTGACATGGGCCAGCATAGGGTAGAAAGGTCAGCTTGGACTTTTTTTTTTATAATAATATTTTATTAAGTTTAACAATAAAAAGATACATAAAACACACAGAAAAGTAAAAAGCAACAATACAATCTTTCACAAAAAAGAAAAAAAACAATCGGAAACACCACAAATAACATAAATAACATAAAACAAACACAAATCACTCTTTTCTAATTATTCATCTTTGGTCAACTTATTTTCCTGACTTCCTCGCACCTCCCTTTTTTGTATCCCTCTTTAACAATTAGCTCAGCAAATTCATATCGTACTACTTTGTCCTTAAATGTTTACCTCCCAAATTTATAGTTTCCAATTTTTATCTCTTGTTACTAGAACTTCTTCTTTTTATTTCAGTATCATCCACATTCATACATTTTACAGTACTTCTGTAAATAGATTTTAAATTTCCTCCAATCTTCTTCCACCAACTCTTCTCCCTGGTCTCGGATTCTGCCAGTCATCTCAGCCATCTCCATATAGTCAATTACTTGCATCTGCCATTCTTCCAAGGTGGGTAGATCTTGCGTCTTCCAATGCTTCGCAATAAGTATTCTTGCTGCTGCTGTAGCATACATAAAGAAAGTTCTATCCTTCTTTGGCACCAATTGGCCAACTATGCCTAGGAGAAAGGCCTCTGGTTTCTTCACAAATGTGCATTTAAGCACCTTTTTCATTTCATTATAAATCATTTCCCAGAAAGCCTTAATCTTCGGACATGTCCACCAAAGGTGAAAGAATGTACCTTCAATTTCATAAGGTCAGCTTGGACTTTAGATAGCAATGCACCTTCGTTGGGGTCAGGACCAATATATTATTTTAGGAAGTGTGCAAATATATACACGCTCTACATAGAGTACCTACATCTGAACACTGTGAACTCATGAAACCCACTCCCTTTACAAGGATATGATGATAATGGTGATGATTTATTTATTTATTGAGTTTATTTATTTAGAGGTCTCAGTGGAGTTCACAGAAAAGATCACAACATATATAACCAGAATAAAAACAACAACCTAATAACACCCACCCCCCGAAAGGAGCCACATTTTAAAAGGGTATAGGATGTCAGTCTGGTCAACCAAAGGCCTGGTTAAAGAGGAAGGTTTTTGCCCGGTGCCTAAAGGTGTATAATGAAGGCGCCAGGCAAACTTCCCTGGCAAGAGCATTCCACAGACAGGGAGCCACTGCTGGAACCAGACAGAGGGCATTATCGGTAGTGGTGCCCGCCCTATGGAACGCCCTCCCTTCAGATGTGAAGGAAATAAGTAGCTATCTTATCTTTAAAAGACATCTGAAGGCAGCCCTGTTTAGGGAAGCTTTTAATATTTAACGCTGTATTGTTTTTAACACTCGATTGGAAGCCGCCCAGGGTGGCTGGGGAAACTCAGCCAGATGGGCGGGGTATAAATAATAATAATAATAATAATAATAATAATAATAATAATAATTATTATTATTATTATTATTATTATTATTATTATTAACGATGTATAAGTAAGGCATCTTTTCTATCTACACTGATGTCCCTATGATGAGCTTTCTACCTGAACAATCTTCCACATTTTCTACGCTAACATCCTTCTGAAGATTTCTTCTTCTCTAGTAGGATTTCTGTTTATCACTGAAACTTTTTTCCATCCTTCGTGGGCTTAGTTCGTTCAGGGAATCATAGAGTCGGAAGGGCCTGGATGGCAATCTAGTCCAAACCCCTGCGATGGGAGAATCTTAACTAAAGCATTCATGTTAGGTGGTTGTCCAACACTCCAAGGAAGGAGAGTCCACAATCTTCCAAGGTGAGGGAGTCCGTTCCACTGTCAAACATCTCTTACTGTCGGAAAGTTCTTCCTGACATTTAGTCAGAATCTCCTTCCTTGGAACTTGAATCCATTGGATCTGATCCTACCCTCCAGAGCAAGAGAAAACAAGCTTGCTCCATCTTCCATGGGACAGACTTTTAGATATTTAAGTTGCTCTATCACATCTCCTCTCAGTTTCCTCTTTTCCAGGCTACACATACCCAACTCCTTCAACCGTTCCTGAGACTTGTTTCCAGACCCTTCATCATCTTGGTCGGTCTCCTCTGCGCATACAATCTTCTTCAATTGTGGTGCCCAGAACTGGACACAGTATTCCATGTGTCTGCTGATCGAGGCTAAATAGAGCAGTACTATTCAGCCTTGGTCAGGCCACACCTAGAATATTGTGTCCAGTTCTGGGCACCACAATTTAAGAAAGCCTCTCCTCCTTACAGAGGGGAGGAGTTGTGAGCGGGAGCTGTTTCCCGTGTCGGCAGGGGGCGTTCCGGCCCCTGCCCAGCTGGCCCGGCTGCCACATCACGCCCCCTGGTAGCCAACCAGTCAGGTGGAGGCTTGGGGGTGGGGTTTAGCCGCTCAAATGCTGCAGCGGCAATGCTTCCCTTTCATTGCGCTGCTGGTTTTCGTCAGATCAGCCACACACCATAGCTTGGTTCTTGACCTTGCTATGGACCTGTGGTTGGTTGCCTTGGTTGCCGAACTGGCTAATTGGCACCAGCCACTTGGTTTTTCTCCTACCTCGTAGCAAATCGTCACAACTTTTTGGATATTGGCGGTTAGGCATTGGAATATGTTTGCGTATTGGAGGGCAGGGTGTGGCCATCGCCTACCTCTGCACTTTATGGGTATTCCGGTAAAGGAATCTGGTGGTCGTGGATCCTGTCCGACGCCCTTGTGGTGGCTAGGGCCATGGCACGACCCCCGGTGACATCAGGGGGAGCTTACAGTTGTATTTGCATCAACAGGCTCCTCCTACTGGTGGTTAACCCTTGTTAGACTCACCCCTTCCTGTTGTTTTATCCAATGGCTAAGCCAATACCTCTCACATGCTGTAATCAATAAAGTTGTGGCCTTTTTTAGTCCATTAACCTAATAAGGTGAAGGAAAGCATTGGACCCTGATTAATAAAATACACACGAGGCTTGGCCAGCAAGACTCTGGGAGGAAGTGCCAATAATAATCTGCCACACCCTGGCCCAGGTCCCTTTTATTAACAGAAGAACTCTTAACACAGCTATTGTAAGAACCAATCAGATTTCCTCTGAGCATTTCAAAAAATCCCCCACGTGGGACAAAGTCAGATCAGAGAAATCCTTTTACCTACAAAGAAACTATTTCCTACTTGAGCATGCATATGTGGTTAAGCTAAATAAACAGGAACCAAGGAGGAATGCATTTAGGAAACCCAGAGGTCATAAACCTATAGGAAAGAAAAATCGTATTTACCATCTCCTTGTGAACTCTCTTCCTGGCCCTTAAGATTTACCTAAAGATTAACAAAATCTACATCAAAGCTACTTTCTGTCTTTATGTTCTGAGGATGCCCAGTGAAGCAACTGGTCTGTGTTTTAGAATGCTATACGTGACTGTCAGGCAGTGAGAAAATGGCAGAGGTGCAGAGGCTTGTGGGATTCGATCAGAAATCCTGTCAAATGGCTCAAGCCCAGTCAAAGCAATGCGTTCATTGCTGACACAATGGCTTGCTACATTTCCCATAATTCCTCATAGCAATCCCACCTGACCACCACAATTAACTGCTGGAGTCATGTTGTGTGCGGGAGAGACACCGCATCCTGACACTTTCATCAAGGTGCCTCCTGGGTAGGCTTAGTCGCCATGGAATAAGAGAAGAGGTCCTCTTGTGGATCAGGAATGGAAGTTGCAGGAAGCAGAAAATAGGTTTAAGTGGATAGTTCCTTCAAATGGGGGGCTGTGGTGCCAGATGTTCTTGACCAAAAGCTCGCAAGAACAATCTGGCCACATCATGTTGCACCAATGAGATGCAACAGCCCCAGAAGGGCAGCCCCAGAAAGAGTGCATTGCAGCAGTCCAGCTCCAAGTTTTCCAGTGCTCCAGTGGTCAGGCCATTCCTGTTCACAAAGAGCCCTAGAGGACACGTGGGTCTCTAGTGACAAAGGCGTATCCAAGAGTACCCCCAAACTATGCATTTGCTACATAGGCTTAGGATCCAAGGCCATTATTGTGAAAATGAATTAACTGTAAGTAAAGAACCCTTTTTCTGTACCAGTCGGACTCCTGAGTATTTTATTTTACCTTTTTAGTCATGCTAATGTGTGAATGAGACTGATTTTGAGTGGTGCCATGGCTGGCACAACCAAAGAAGTTGCCCTGTGCCATGCAACATATGAGTGGGCCTCCCTGCCTCCACCTGCCGCCAGGTAGGAGAACAAAAGCCAGAGTTGTCTGAGTGGGTGGAGCTGGAAGCAGGATGGAAGTTGGACGCGCAAAGACGTACATGCTCTGTTCTGGATTCAAAGCAGTGACTAATGCAGTGCTGATGCTCCGTGGAGGATTAACGCGGTGAAGCCCTACTATCTATGCTCAGGTTGCATGTACACTGGGACCTCGGGTTAAGAGCTTAATTCGTTCCGGAGGTCCGTTCTTCACCTGAAACTGTTCTTAACCTGAGACACCACTAATGGGGCCTCCCGCTGCTGCCGCCACGCGACTTCTGTTCTCATCCTGAAGCAAAGTTCTTAACACGAGGTAATATTTCTGGGTTAGCGGCTCCTCCTGGGCTCCTGCCTTGGAGGAGGAGAGAGCGGGGCTCCGCTTGTGCTCGGCTTGCCAAGGGTTAAAAGGCACAGAGCTGGCTTTCTAGAGAGGACAGGAAGTGGAGGCGGGGGGGGGGCAAGGTCCTCCCAGCAAAAGCCCCTCCCTCGCCATTCCCGCCTGCAAGCGGAGGGGCTGCTTCCGTCTCCCTCTCTCTCTTGCAAGAGCTGCCTGGGGGTGAGTCTCGCCTCCCTCTCCCTCCGGGTGCAGTGGGGAGAAGGGGCTGCGGGGAGGATGCCTGGGGGGCTGGTCAGATCGTGCCTGGGGGGCGCCAAGCCGGGGGGGGGCGAGGGGGCCAGGGCTCTGCCCCGCTCTTCTTGCTTGCCCCCTGGGGGAGGGGGAGGGGGTCTGGGAGGGGGGAGCCTGCAGAGAGAGCCCTGGAGTCTCGATCAAGAGCTGAGGAGGAGGAGGAGGAGGAGGAGGAGGAGGAAGGGGGTTCTTCCTCTTGGCCAGCATCGCTACTGTGTCTTTTCTCCTGGCAGATCAAGGAGACAGCAGAAACTGCTACATTTTTAGCAGATCTCGGTGTGTTTTTCCATGAGTAGAATACAGTGGTACCTCGGGTTAAGTACTTAATTCGTTCCGTAGTTCCGTTCTTAACCTGAAACTGTTTTTAACCTGAAGGACCTCATTAGCTAATAATAATAATGGGGCCTCCCGCTGCTGCTGTGCCGCCGGAGCACAATTTCTGTTCTCATCCTGAGGCAAAGTTCTTAACCTGAGGTACTATTTCTGGGTTAGCGGAGTCTGTAACCAGAAGCATTTGTAACCCGAGGTACCATTGTATGTCCTTTTATTTAAAATGCATCTCTGGGTTATTTGTGGGGCATAGGAATTTGTTCATTTTTTTCTCTCTTCAAAATATAGTCTGGCCCACCACAAGGTCTGAGGGACGGTGGACCGGCCCATGGCTGGAAAAGGTTGCTGACCCCTGGTCTATAGCTCTCCTTCTGGAGCCAGAGAGGATAGTCACTTTCAAGGGCACCATTTAAGATGTAGAGGTTTAGCCTGAAGGCTGTTTGAGCCAAGCAGATGCCTGCAAAGTTTGATTTCTGATCTTTGGAACAACGGGTGAGGAGGAATCCACTGGCTTCACGGTTGGGAGGAGACCATTTGTGCTGTGCATAAAGGGCATGATGATTAGGGCCCAATCTGGCATGGAGGTCCCCTCCTAAAACTCCAGATGCCTTTGGGTTAAGCAAAATAAGGTCAGTGGTATAAATTTCCCTTTCAACCCACAAGTCTCTGATCTGAGATTTCTGCCTCATTGGGGTCACATCAGCGTTAATTACCAACAGGGCCTGGTGGCTGAATTGGATTAACACTGCCCTGGGTTATGACTTGAATGAGGGGAGAGGGCTTGAAATGGCACGTAGGGTAGTGGAGACTAAGACCCCCAGGCCCCCTTTCACTCTTCCACGCTTTACCCCTAGATCTGCCCCAGTTGAGAATGAATGAAATCCGTTGAGTAACAGCTCATCCGCTGTCCACTTTTCCAGGATCATTATGGCACAATGGTGGGAGAGAAAGTCTTTAAAACAAGGATCTCTGCTGGATGCAGACCACCCGGGGCATTCCAGGATAAAAGCTAGGTCACTTGATTGTCACACAGTTGCATTGTGGGTAATTTTTGCAGGAGCAAGAGCTTCGCATTGGTTTGAGATGGTTGTAACTGCGTCTCCTTCTGTGACGAGGGAGAAGGTGCTGTACCATCCTGTTCCTGCTCCCCTGTTCTAGCGAGGAGACTGGGAGAATCAGTGCAGTGTGGTCAGCAAAATGTGAATTCCAGGCAAGCAGGGCTGTCATCTCTTCAGCAGGGGGAGACTTCTTTTCACTTGTCCGAGGAGAGGAGAGGGGAACTGTTTCTCCTGCGAATCGAGTTCCCTCAGGGCCAGGTGGGACTTCTGAGATGGGGAAGCACATGGGGCTCTATTTCCAGGTTGGGCTTCTTCAAGTGCTTGTCAGAGGTTCCTTTTGCTTGCAGGGCAGATGCTTTGGGGAATCAGCTACTTGGGGTTGTAAAGATTCCTTGTATACTTCTGGTATACAGGAATATTCAGAAGAGTCACTCTCTGCATCACTTCCACTATTATTAGTAAAGTACTAGGGTGACCCTGCTGGGAGTACAAGATTCCCGAGGGCTTCGCTCACAAGGGTCATAGGAACGTGCAAGCCCACTCACCACAACAAGGTGTTGATCCAGCGAGTGAGAAGTACATTTTTGCTAATTTAACCGGGGTGTCAAATACCACCTATACATCATATTCATGTAGTTCTCCTCCAGTAAGGTACATGCAGAAAAATTCAAAACTATAATAATAAAAATAATTTATTATTTATACCCTGCCCACCTGGCTGGGTTTCCCCATCCACTCTTTGTGGCTTCCAACAGAATATTAAATTACAGTAATCTATTAAACATTAAAAGCTTCCCTAAGCAGGGCTGCCTTCAGATGTCTTCTAAAAGTCTGGTAGTTGTTTCTCTCTTTGACATCTGGTGGGAGAGCATTCCACAGGGCAGAGCCACTACCGAGAAGGCCCTCTGCCTGGTTCCCTGTAACTTGGCTTCTTGCAGGGAGGGAACCGCCAGAAGGCCCTCGACACTGGACCTCAGTGTCCAGGCAGAATGATGGGGGTGGAGACGCTCCTTCAGGTATACTGGCCCGAGGCTGTTTAGGGCATTAAAGGTCAGCACCAACACTATGAATTGTGTTCGGAAACGTACTGGGAGCCAGTGGAGGTCTTTCAAGACCGGTGTTATGTGGTCTCGGCGGCCTAACTTCCAAATCTAACTTCCAAAGCCTTTCCCAGTCCGTCATTAATATATTATGTCCCATATCCTTCGCCCATTTTATCATAACGCATTTGACCTGGTCCTCTTTAGTGTCCTATTCCAAAAGGTGTTCGTTCATTTTTGACAGCAGTTTTGTTCTACCTTCTACTAATTCTCTCTGAAATCTTGACACTTGATAACTAAATCCTTTCTTTTCATGATTTTTAAAAGTTTCATTTAGTTGTAAATATTCTTTTTTTTTAAAATAAATGTTTATTGAAGTTTTACCAATCAAAAAGTTCATCATTTCATATAAATCAATCCATTAGATAATGCCCAAAGAAAAAACAAAAAACAAAAATATATAACAAAGAAAAAGAAGAGAAAATAGAAAAATCCACTTTTTAAATTTACAAAGTTCCATGTCCCTCTGTCCTGACCTCCTCACATCTCTCTTTTTTGTGTTCCTCTTTATTCCAATCAAATTCAGCAAGTTCAAACCCTTGTTCAAACCATACTTAAAATTATATTTTTCCAGTTATTATGTCCCAAATTTCCCTTATCTTAGCCCATTCCTCATCTTACATGCTATGACATAATATTATTCTGTTCGTAGCCCCCTTCTCCTTTTTAAAATTCTTCTTTTCATTAACTTTTAACCAAATCCCACATGCCCTGTTACCTTCACTTCCCACATCATGTTAACACTCAGACATTTTGCAATGTTTTTGTAAATAGTCCTTAAACTTTTTCCAGTCCTGTTCCATCAGTTCTTCTCCCTGGTCACGGATTCTGCCAGTCATTTCTGCCATCTCCATGTAGTCAATCACTTGCATCTGCCACTCTTCCACGGTGGGTAGATCTTGTGTCTTCCAATACTTGGCGAGAAGTATTCTTGCTGCAGTTGTTACATACATAAAAAATGTTCTGTCTTTCTTTGGCACCCATTGGCCAACTATGCCCAAAAGGAAGGCCTCTGGTTTCTTAGGAAAGGTAAATTTAAATACCTTCTTCAGTTCATTATATATCATTTCCCAGTAAGCCTTAACCCTTGGGCATGTCCACCAAAGGTGAAAGAATGTTCCCTCAGCTTCTTTACATTTCCAGCACTTGTTGTCAGGCAGGTGATAAATTTTTGCAAGCTTAACTGGGGTCATGTACCACCTGTAAATCATTTTCATAATATTCTCCTTTAAGGCAATACATGCCGTAAACTTCATACCGGTGGTCCACAACTGCTCCCAGTCAGCAAACATAATGTTATGACCTATGTCCTGCGCCCATTTAATCATCGCTGATTTTACCGTTTCATCCTGTGTATTCCATTTTAACAGCAAGTTATACATCTTTGACAAAATCTTAGTTTTTGGTTCTAACAGTTCTGTTTCCAATTTTGATTTCTCCACCTGGAAGCCAATTTTTTTGTCCAAATTGTAGGCCTCTCTTATTTGATAATAATGAAGCCAATCTCGCACTTTCTCTTTTAATTTCTCAAAACTCTGCAGTTTCAAACTGTCACCTTCTTGCTCCAAAATTTCCCAATATTTTGGCCATTTGGCCTCCATATTGAGCTTTTTCTGGGACTTAGCTTCCATAGGTGACAGCCACCTTGGGGTTATTTTCCAGCAAATCTTTATATCTTGTCCAGACATTAAACAGAGCTTTCCTGACAATATGGTTTTTAAATGCCTTATGTGCTTTAACCTTGTCATACCACAAATATGCATGCCACCCAAAAACATTATTGAAACCTTCTAAATCCAGAATGTCCGTGTTCTCAAGAAGCAGCCAGTCTTTTAACCAGCAAAATGCTGCTGATTCATAGTACAATTTAAGGTCTGGCAGGGCAAATCCACCTCTTTCTTTTACATCAGTTAAAATTTTAAACTTTATTCTGGGTTTCTTGCCCTGCCAGACAAATCTAGAGATATCTCTCTGCCACTTCTTGAAACAATCCATCTTGTCCAAAATTTGCAAAGATTGGAACAGAAATAACATTTTTGGCAAAACATTCATTTTTATAGCTGCGATTTGACCCAACAAGGAAAGCTTCAAATTAGACCAAATTTCTAAATCTTTTTTCACTTCTGACCAACATTTCTCATAATTATCTTTAAATAAATTCAAATTTTTCGCAGTCATATTAATCCCTAGGTATTTCACTTTCTTAACCACAGTTAAACCTGTTTCATTCTGAAACCTGTCCTTTTCTATTGGTGTTAAATTCTTCTCTAATACTTTCGTTTTTGACTTATTTAATCTAAATCCTGCCACATGACCAAATTCTTTAACCAATTCCAAAGCTCTTTTCATACTAGATTCCGGCTCCTGTACAGTCAAAACCAAATCATCTGCAAAAGCTTTCAATTTATATTGTTTAGCTCCGACCTGTATTCCTTTAATAGACCGGTCCCTTCTGATCATGTTCAGCAGCACCTCCAGGACCGAAATAAATAGTAATGGAGAGATAGGGCAGCCCTGACGTGTTCCTTTTTCTATCATAAAGTCTTCAGTCACCACATTATTTACTATCAATTTTGCTTTTTGTTCTGAATAGATTGCTCCTATACCATTTTCGAACCCCTGTCCCACTCCCATCCCTTTAAGATTTTTCTTCATAAAACTCCAAGAAATATTATCAAAGGCTTTCTCCGCATCAATAAAAACTAACACTGCTTTCGTATTAATATTCGTTTGCAACAGCTCCAAAATGTCAATTATGTTCCTTGTGTTGTCAGATAAGTGTCTACCTGGAAGAAAGCCTGCCTGGTCCTTGTGTATTACTTCAGCTAACACTTTTTTAAGTCTGTTAGCTAAAATGTCTGCAAAAATTTTGTAATCCACATTTAAAAGGGAGATGGGACGGTAGTTCTTTAGTTGTGTCTTTTCAGCTTCTGTCTTGGGTATCAATGTGATGTATGCTTCTTTCCACGATTCAGGCGCCTTCTTCCCTTCCATAATCTCATTGCAAACCTCCTTTAATGGTTGAATTAAAAAGTCTTTCAAAGTCCTATAATATTTGGAGGTTAATCCGTCCGGTCCTGGAGATTTGCCCAATTGCATATTCTGAATGGCACCTTCAATTTCTTGTTCTGTAATTTGATGATTCAATATTATTTTATTTTCTTGAGATATTTTTTGTAATCCATTGGTTCTTAAGAATTGGTCTATATCAGAATCTTTCTGCGGCCCTTGCGTATAAAGTTGTTTAAAATATCTCTGGAAACACCTTCTAATCTCCACTGGGTTCTGTATATTTTTCCCGTCAATCTCAAGATTTGTAATCTTATTTAACTTCTGTCTTTTTTTCAACTGCCACGCCAATAGTTTTCCACATTTATTAGCTGACTCAAAAGTCTTTTGTCTCATTAGCTTAATTTTCCATTCTACTTCCTCATTAATCAATTTCATATATTGTACCTGATGTAGCTTAATTTCTCTTAATATCTCTTTTGAGTTTGGTTTAGCTCTTAGCTTCTTCTCTCCTTCTTTTATTTTCTCCAAAATTTTCCCTTTTTTCTCATTTTGAGATCTCTTTTTTATTGCATTCTGTTGAATCAGGAACCCTCTCATAACCGCTTTGCTTGCATCCCAGATTGTTCTTTTTTTGACCGTAGTTTTCAAATTTACTTCGAAATAGTCTCTCAAAGTCTTTTGGGCCTTCCTTACAATATCTTGAGGTGTCATTCATCCTCCATCTGAAGGAACCGATGGGTGTTAGTTTCATTTCCATCTTTACAGCATTATGGTCGGAGCAGGTTTTTGGGCAGATTTCCACCTTTTTTATCTTAGGTGCCAGTCCTCTAGTTATCCAAATTTGGTCAATTCTAGTCCATGTCATTTTGGCTTCAGAAAAGAACGTTCCTTCTCTACCTAGGGGGTTTTTGGTCCTCCAGATGTCAATCAAGTCCATATTGTCAGTCAATTCAAAAAAAGTTTTTGGTAGTCTGCCCTCTTTCGTTACAATCTGTCTTTGTGCTTTGTCCATGTTCGTAGAGACCACACCATTCATGTCTCCCATCATAATGATATTATTGTAGTCCAAAAAGTCCATCAATATCTCATGCAGCTTCTTGTAAAACTCCGATTTCCCCTCATTTGGTGCATAAATCCCTAAAATCAAAAATTTTTCTCCTTGAGATTGAATTTCTATTGCCAAAATTCTTCCCTGTTCATCTTTAAAAAGAAATTTTGGTGATAGGCTCTCTTTTGCATAGATAACCACTCCTCTCTTCTTCACCTTATCTGATGAAATAAATTCTTGACCTAATTTTTTATTTATTAACACTTTCCTGTGAAGCCTAATCACATGTGTTTCCTGCAAACAAATTATGTCCAATTGTTCCTTTTTTAATAAATGAAAAAATTTCCTCCTCTTTTCCGGGGAATTCAGACCGTGAATATTCCAACTTAATAGTTGCAGAGACATGTTGGGGTGGCTCTATTTTCCTCCTGTTGCACCCAAAAGTGGCGTCTCCTTCTCAGGATCCTTCAAACCCCCAGGTGTAGGTATCAAACTTAATAGTCCAGGTCCCAATTCACTTGACTCTTCTTCAATCCCTTTCTGAAGGTCTTCTCCGTAGTCCTTCAAGAATTTTTCCTTGTCTTCCACAGATTTGATTTTCACTTTTTTCCCTCTAAAGGTAAAGGATATCCCCTGGGGGAATTCCCATCTGAAGATAATCTTGTTGCTCCTCAATAGTGTCACCAGATCTCCGTAGTTCGCTCTTTGTTGTTGTTTAGTCGTTTAGTCGTGTCCGACTCTTCGTGACCCCATGGACCAGAGCACGCCAGGCACCTCTGTCCTCCACTACCTCCCGCAGTTTGGTCAGACTCATGTTTGTGGCTTCGAGAACACTATCCAACCATCTCATCCTCTGTCGCCCCCTTCTCCTTGTGCCCTCCATCTTTCCCAGCATCAGTGTCT
Source organism: Podarcis raffonei (assembly GCF_027172205.1). Lineage (NCBI taxonomy): Eukaryota > Metazoa > Chordata > Lepidosauria > Squamata > Lacertidae > Podarcis > Podarcis raffonei. Next base: position 123,561,609 of record NC_070603.1, read on the forward strand.
TCTCCAGGGAGTCTTTTCTTCTCATGAGGTGGCCAAAGTACTGGAGCCTCAGCTTCACGATCTGTCCTTCCAGTGAGCACTCAGGGCTGATTTCATTAAGAACGGATGCGTTTGATCTTCTTGCAGTCCATGGGACTCTCAAGAGTCTTCTCCAGCACCATAATTCAAAAGCATCAATTCTTCGGCGATCAGCCTTCTTTATGGTCCAGCTCTCACTTCCATACATCACTACTGGGAAAACCATGGCTTTAACTATACGGACCTTTGTTGGCAAGGTGACGTCTCTACTTCTCAAGATGCTGTCTAGGCCTGTCATTGCCCTTCTCCCAAGAAGCAGGCGTCTTTTAATTTCGTGGCTGCTGTCACCATCTGCAGTGATCATGGAGCCCAAGAAAGTAAAATCTCTCACTGCCTCCATTTCTTCCCCTTCTATTTGCCAGGAGGTGATGGGACCAGTGGCCATGATCTTCGTTTTTTTGATGTTGAGCCTCAGACCATATTTTGCGCTCTCCTCTTTCACCCTCATTAAAAGGTTCTTTAATTCCTCCTCACTTTCTGCCATCAAGGTTGTGTCATCTGCATATCTGAGGTTGTTGATATTTCTTCCGGCAATCTTAATTCCAGTTTGGGATTCATCCAGCCCAGCCTTTTGCATGATGTATTCTGCATATAAATTAAATAAGCAGGGAGACAAAATACAGCCTTGTCGTACGCCTTTCCCAATTTTGAACCAATCAGTTGTTCCATATCCAGTTCTAACTGTAGCTTCTTGTCCCACATAGAGATTTCTCAGGAGACAGATGAGGTGATCAGGCACTCCCATTTCTTTAAAAACCTTCCATAGTTTGCTGTGGTCGACACAGTCAAAGGCTTTTGCATAGTCAATGAAGCAGAAGTAGATGTCTTTCTGGAACTCTCTAGCTTTCTCCATAATCCAGCGCATGTTTGCAATTTGGTCTCTGGTTCCTCTGCCTCTTCTAAATCCAGCTTGCACTTCTGGGAGTTCTCGATCCACATACTGTTTGAGCCTTCCTTGTAGAATTTTAAGCATAACCTTGCTAGCGTGTGAAATGAGTGCAATTGTGCGGTAGTTGGAGCATTCTTTGGCGCTGCCCTTCTTTGGGATTGGGATGTAGACTGATCTTCTCCAATCTTCTGGCCACTGCTGAGTTTTCCAAATTTGCTGGCATATTGAGTGTAGCACCTTAACAGCATCATCTTTTAAAATTTTAAATAGTTCAGCTGGAATACCATCACTTCCACTGGCCTTGTTATTTGCAGTGCTTTCTAAGGCCCATTTGACTTCACTTTCCAGGATGTCTGGCTCGAGGTCAGCAACCACACTACCTGGGGTGTACGAGACATCCATAGTTCGCTCTAAGCTCAAGCAAATGTTTCGGGATGTCCTTATAAATTTCCACCCTTGTATCTTTGATCTCTAGAGGTGTCTTGAAGTGCGCACTCAGAATCTTATCTCTTTCTTCCTTCGTTCTTAGGGAGATCAGACAGTCTCTCGACTTAATCTTCCTCCCTCCCTTTCCCAGTCTGAATGCACTTACAATTTTAAAGTCCTTTTCTTCTTCCAGAGACCAAAATTCTGTAAATTCTTTTGTAAGGTAGACAATTAAATCTTCCCTCTCAAGTTCTGGAACTGATCTGATTCTCAGATTATTTTCTTTATTTTTTAACTCAATCATAGACAGAAGTGCCTGATGTTCCCCTATCTGTTTACGCATAGGTTTAATTTCTCCTTGAACTTCCTCAACTTTCTGCTTTGCCTCCTCAGCTATTTTACGATTTGCAGTGGTGTCTTCCACAAGTTTTCCAATAGTTTGCGCATTTAAATTCACTTGCTGGGTCAAATTGTTAATACTGGCAGTATTTTGGTCTATCTTGGCTGACTGGTCAGTCACTTGTTTGCTTAGACCCTCCAATTTTTCAAAAATTTTATTTAACACTGTAGTAAAGTCCCCTCCTGAGGCCATTCCTTCCGGCCTAGGTTGTTCTAAATCTTCCTCTTGTGCCACAGGAATCGTGGGAACAGATGATCTGCGTAGCTGAGAAGTTAAAGTGGTCTGCAATGTTTTGGCTTTGGCTGATCTTGTCTTTCCACTCATCCCCCTTCTTATCTATGCGTCAAGGTCAGTCCCACAGTCTGCCTTTGTCATGGAAATCCCCGAATCCACAGATGGAAAATTCCCCCAGTAAGTTGTCAAACCTGGATACTCCACTAGAGGGACACTATGTTCAAAAAATGTTCAGAAATGTCGCAGTTTGTAAAAGTTACAAAGCGCCCTCGACAAGTTAAACAATGGCCAATTGCCAAAAAACCTTCAGACTCCTTTTAGGTCCATTAAATTTCCACAGAGTTGCTCTTTAAAAAGTTAACATGTCCCAAAGAAATGCGAGATACAAAGTGACAGTTCCAAACAGCCTTCTAGTTCCGACACTGACAGCTCAGTAACCAAGGATTCAATTTTATTCCCAAGTCCAAAAGTCCAAGAAACAAGTAGGAAAAAGCTGATTTTCACCTTTTCCACCCCAAAATGAATTGAGGTGAGGTCTTCTGCTTAATGTGGAAGTTTAGTTCTTGTTAACTCCCAAATTCCAAAGGCATGGGTTCTTTAAACGTCTTTGCTTTAATCTTTAAACAAAAACCGAGAGACGGACTTCCTGGTTGCGTCTCCCGCTTGTATGCCAAATTGATTAATTTTTAATCCTGATTCAATCACCTACTCACGGGTAGTAGTTTTCTTTCAGCCGAATGGTCCCCAGGAAAAGGGTCAGTGCTCACCGACAGCAGCTTAGCGGCTTCACTCCGCAAAAAGAGCGATCGACTCACAGCACCGCACCAGCCCCGACACGTTCCGGAGCTCCTTGCGGGGTCCCTTCACGTAATCGGGGGGCGCTAAAGGTGCCCACCGAGTCCCACGACCACAGGCTATCACCACCTGTGGGTTTTTCAGCGAGGGTCTCCGCTTCGCCGTAGCGGACGACCCGTTTCTGCGGAGCTTCCCCTTCACAGATGAAAGGGGACCGCCATTGCCGTTCGCGCCGCCCCCGGAAGAGTTGTAAATATTCTAAACAGTCTATTCCATTTTCTCTTACTTCTTCAAAGTCCTTTAATTTTAATTGGTTGTCAGTTTCTGTTAACAGCTCTTTATGACTATGAAAACTTTTATGAACTTTTGCCTTATGATACCATTGCCTATGCTTATCTAGCATGCCTGGCGTTACAGTCTTCAGGCTTGGGGACAAGATGGTGCCTGGTTTTTGCACCAAGTTCTGTCCATAAGCCCCATTTAGTTCAATGGGATCTATTCTCAGGTCTCTACTGTGCAGACCTTGCCGGCCTTACGAAGTGGGGAGAGGAGTAAACAGAGGAAATTGGAACCACTGGAAAGGTTTATAAATGGGGTTTCTGTTGGGAAGGGGCTGCCCCATTTGTGGATTTGATATCCACAAATGAAGGGGCGCTGCGCAGCTCTCCCTCTCTGCTGAAGCCAGGAGAGTCTTGCTCTCCTGGCTTCAGCGAAAGGAACCCGAAGCCTTCGGAGCACAGAGCGAGTTTCCACTGCGCTCCAAAGGCTTCAGGCGGCTATCTCCGACCCTCTCAGTCTCCAGGCTTCAGCGAAAGCAACGCGAAGCCTCCTGAGCTGAGCTCCATTTGTGCTTTTCCAGGGGCAGGAGAATCCAGTAAGAGCCAGTGTGGAGTAGTGGTTAAGAGTGGTAGACTCGTAATCTGGTGAACCGGGTTCGCGTCTCCGCTCCTCCACATGCAGCTGCTGGGTGACCTTGGGCTAGTCACACTTCTCTGAAGTATCTCAGCCCCAGTCACCTCACAGAGTGTTTGTTGTGGGGGAGGAAGGCAAGGAGAGTGTTAGCCACTTTGAGACTCCTTCGGGTAGTGATAAAGCGGGATATCAAATCCAAACTCTTCTTTTTCTCTCCTTCTTCTTCCCTGCAGGGCCTCTGAGGCTCCATTTGCTTCTTCCTCTCTCCCAGGACCCTGCAGCTTGTTTTGGCTCCTTGACTCTTCAGGAAGGATGAAAGAGATGGATCCTGCAAAGCTAGTGAGGATGGAAGGGGGAAGATGGACAGTTGACCTGGTCAGGCTGTCTCCTACATCCCTCCTCACAGCCTCTGAGCGTTCCTCTCTAGGCCTCTCAGAGAGATCTGGTGAGTTCCAGGGGAGGGGAGATGGGGACATGGAGGGATGGAGCCAGAGAGGTTTTGGGGCTTGCTCAGCCTGGGGGTGGGGGGAGGCAGGCAGGCGGGTGGAGATTGAGAAGGTGAGCACCTTTCTGGGCTCCACCACCTGCCTGCCTGCCTGCCTGCCTGCGCCTTTGTTATCTGCCTTTGTTATTTGGGACTTTGTTTGAGCTAGGAATACATCACAGCTCCCCGGCCACCACAATGTATTGGCAGCTCAAAATGTCTCATACCGGTGCCGTGACCTGAATGCCCTACCAGTGTCAAAAAACTTACTGCTCCATCACACAGCAGTAGAAGCAATGAACTCTGCATAAGGAAGTCAAGGAGGAGAATCGTGGGATCATGGACCCTCTCGGTAAAGCTCCCCGTTGGATCATAAGATCAGTTTTGAAATTCCATACATACCTCTATGTGCTGAACCTCCAGTATTTTGATGGAGACCAGCAGCATCTGCGATTCTAACATCCCCACCATGAACCCTGAATAGAAGGAGATCAACTGTGAATGTTCTTTGTCTAGTCATGCCTTTTTAAACAATGACCAGGTTTGTCTGAACTGCCCAGTAACTTCAATGTGTTCCTCTGCTAATTCAGAGTGTTAAATTTGGATATGAAAACATCAATTCCCCCCCCAAGAGATCCTAGAATATACCGTATTTTTCGCTCTATAGGACGCACCCGACCATAGGACGCACCTTGTTTTAGAGGGGGAGAACAAGAAAAAAAAAATCTCCCCCTCTGTGCTCAGCGCCCCTTCAGCGAAGCGGCAGGAGAAACGGAGCCCCTTCCATTTCTCCTCCTGCTTGGCTGAAGGGGTGCTGCGCAGCTCTCCCTCTCTGCTGAAGCCAGGAGAGTCTTGCTCTCCTGGCTTCAGCGAAAGGAACCCGAAGCCTTCGGAGCACAGAGCGGGTTTCCGCTGCGCTCCAAAGGCTTCAGGCGGCTATCTCCGACCCTCTCAGTCTCCAGGCTTCAGCGAAAGCAACGCGAAGCCTCCTGAGCGCGGAGGGAGCGCTCAGGCTTCGAAGGCTTCGTGTTGCTATCGCTGAAGCCAAGGAGCCTGCATTCGCTCCATAGGACGCACATACATTTCCCTTTCATTTTTGGAGGGGGAAAAGTGCGTCCTATAGAGCGAAAAATACGGTAGCTCCCTTTCTGGTCTTCAGACATAGAATATTCTGCCAGCTTTAACTTTTCAATGATAGATAAAATTCTGTCACATGACTCTGGCAATCTTTCTTTTCTTCATGTTTTAGACAAAAACAAGGTTCTTATTAAATTGTGATGACAACTTCTAAATTCATAAACTTTCTTTAAATTGTGAAGAATTTCTCTGGCAGTAAGACATCTGCCTAAATACATTGTATCACTTCAAATCTGTATTACACTATTCTCATTCTACTATTCCACTGTGTAAAATTTCCTCTATGCATCCTAAAAATTTCTTTCTATTTTTCAGTCTGCCTTTAAAAATTGTTTCTGAGAGAATAATTAAGAGTATACTGGCAAAGTGGTCAAAATGTTAATGTCAGTTACTGAGGTAAAATGTGTCACTCTGCACCTGTCTTTCTGGATTATTTGTGGTTTTCTGGATTTTGTGGGACCCAAATCCATTTTCTGTGGTATTTATATGTGTGGAGGTTGTCCCGGGTGGTTTGACCCTTGAAAAACATAGCTTTTTTTTCTTCTAGAAAAGGATCTGTTTAGAGTTTATACAGAACACATTACATTACTTGATATACTAAAACACTTTTACATGTGCTTATATCTAATAGATCTATATCTATTCTTTACTGATTTAGATTATTTCTACATTTATCCCATTTTTTATTCAAGACAATAAGCTCAAAAATACAAAATAATTCAACATCAAATAATGCTGCTACATTAGGTATTAAGAGGGAATTACAAGTGCTTCTATCTATATGAGACTTTACAGACTTTTTCTGAGGCACATAGCAGCATAAAACAGTCAGCAGGTGCTCTCACAGAAAACCTCTCTCTCACTCGACAGTTGAGAACAGACCTAACTGAAAAAACGGCCTTCTGGAGTGACAGTCACCCTTTCCATAGCAACTTGGAGGCAACATTCACACACAGAGTTGTTAGGGAAGTTGAGGTAATTTCTGTCAGGTTTGGGTTTCTGTTTTAGCCTCTGCCCATTTTTTAAAGAGAAGACCAATGTTACAGTTGGAGTGGATTTCATGATTGTGGCAACAAAAATCCGTCCTAGAAAAGAGCCAGACTTTCTGAACCTCTGGTTCTCAAAAATACGTCTGTGAATGCTTGTTGACAAAGGCCATGACCTCACATCTTCTGTTCTTCCACTTTCACAAATATTCATTAGAATCATAGAATCATAGAGTTGGAAGAGACCACAAGGGCCATCGAGTCCAACCCCCTGCCAAGCAGGAAACACCATCAGAGCACTCCTGACATATGGTTGTCAAGCCTCTGCTTAAAGACCTCCAAAGAAGGAGACTCCACCACACTCCTTGGCAGCAAATTCCACTGTCGAACAGCTCTTACTGTCAGGAAGTTCTTCCTAATGTTTAGGTGGAATCTTCTTTCCTGCAGTTTGGATCCATTACTCCGTGTCCGCTTCTCTGGAGCAGCAGAAAACAACCTTTCTCCCTCCTCTATGTGACATCCTTTTATATATTTGAACATGGCTATCATATCACCCCTTAACCTCCTCTTCTCCAGGCTAAACATGCCCAGCTCCCTTAGCCGTTCCTCATAAGGCATCGTTTCCAGGCCTTTGACCATTTTGGTTGCCCTCCTCTGGACACGTTCCAGTTTGTCAGTGTCCTTCTTGAACTGTGGCGCCCAGAACTGGACACAGTACTCCAGGTGAGGTCTGACCAGAGCAGAATACAGTGGCACTATTACTTCCCTTGATCTAGATGCTATACTCCTATTGATGCAGCCCAGAATTGCATTGGCTTTTTTAGCTGCCGCGTCACACTGTTGGCTCATGTCAAGTTTGTGGTCAACCAAGACTCCTAGATCCTTTTCACATGTACTGCTCTCAAGCCAGGTGTCACCCATCTTGTATTTGTGCCTCTCATTTTTTTTGCCCAAGTGCAATACTTTACATTTCTCCCTGTTAAAATTCATCTTGTTTGTTTTGGCCCAGTTCTCCAATCTGTCAAGGTCGTTTTGAAGTGTGATCCTGTCCTCTGGGGTGTTAGCCACCCCTCCCAGTTTGGTGTCATCTGCAAATTTGATCAGGATGCCCTTGAGTCCATCATCCAAGTCGTTGATAAAGATGTTGAATAAGACTGGGCCCAAGACAGAACCCTGTGTTACCCCACTAGTCACTCTTCTCCAGGATGAAGAGGAACCATTGATGAGCACCCTTTGGGTTCGGTCAGTCAGCCAGTTACAAATCCACGGAGTGGTAGCAAAGTCAAGACCGCATTTTACCAGCTTCTTTACAGGAATTTTATGGGGCACCTTGTCAAATGCCTTGCTGAAATCAAGGTAGGCTACATCCACTGCGTTCCCTTCATCTACCAGGCTTGTAATTCTGTCAAAAAATGAGATCAGGTTAGTCTGACATGACTTATTTTTCAGAAATCCACGCTGACTATTGGTGATAGTCAGCATTGTTCCATGATTGGGGGCTCCATTTCTTCCTGAGGATCTAATTAGTTTCTGTCTTTGTTGTAGGTGTTGATGAATTGGAAAAGAAGAATGGGGGAGACCATGACAAAATCCACACAGTGGAGAAGCCATATCAAAATTGGGAGTATGGAGAGAGCTCCAGTCAGAGTTCCTGTTCCCATCAAAGAACTCACAGTGGGAAGAAAGGCTATCAGTGCTCAGAATGTGGGAAGAGCTTCAGTCGGAAGGACAATCTCACTTCCCACAAAAGAATTCATACTGGAGAGAAACCCTATCAGTGCTTGGAATGTGGAAAGAGCTTCAGTCGCAGCACCCATCTCACATCCCACAAAAGAATTCATACTGGAGAGAAACCCTACCAGTGCTTTGAATGTGGGAAGAGCTTCAGTCAGAGCAGCAGTCTCACTTCCCACCAAAGAATTCATACAGGAGAGAAACCCTATCAGTGCTTTGAATGTGGAAAGAGCTTCAGTCACAGCACCTCTCTCACTTCCCATCAAAGAATTCATACAGGAGAGAAACCCTATCAGTGCGTGGAATGTGGGAAGAGCTTCAGTCGGAAGGAGAGTCTCACTTGCCATCAAAGAATTCATACGGGGGAGAAACCCTATCAGTGCTTGGAATGTGGGAAGAGCTTCAGTCAGAGAACCCATCTCATTTCCCATCAAATAATTTGTACAGGTGTGAAACCCTATCAGTGCTTAGAATGTGGAAAGAACTTCAGTCAGAGCAGCAGTCTCGCTTCCCATCAAATAATTCATACAGGGGAGAAACCCTATCAGTGCTTGGAATGTGGAAAGAACTTCAGCCAGAGCAGCAATCTCACTTCCCATCAAATAATTCATACAGGGGTGAAACCCCATCAGTGCTTAGAATGTGGAAAGAACTTCAGTCACAGCAGCAATCTCACTTCCCATCAAAGAATCCATACAGGGGAGAAACCCTATCAATGCTTGGAATGTGGAAAGAGTTTTCGTCTGAGTGTGGATCTCACTTCCCATCACAGAATTCATACAGGGGAGAAACCCTATCAGTGCTTGGAATGTGGGAAGAGCTTCAGTCGGAGCAGCAATCTCGCTTCCCATCAAAGAATTCATACAGGGGTGAAACCCTATCAGTGCTTGGAATGTGGGAAGAGCTTCAGTCAGAGGACCCATCTCATGTCCCATCAAAGAATTCATACAGGGGAGAAACCATATGAGTGCTTGGAATGTGGGAAGAGCTTCAGAAAGAGGGGAAGTCTCAACCGCCATCAAAGAACTCATACAGTGGTACCTTAGGTTAAGAACTTAATTAGTTCTGGAGGTCGATTCTTAACCTGAAACTTTTTTTCTTTCAAAAATGTTATTAGTTTTTACAATATCAACGACAAACAAAAACATAAAACACACAAAACATAACAAGCATAAATCATAACCTTATTGAAAATAACAGTTATTTACTTTGTAAAACGACTTCCTCGTTTCCCCTTAGTTGAATTTCATTGCATATCCTTATAACAGTTTTCCAAATCCTAATTTTAATACCCTTTAAATTAAACATTAACATCTTTAAATCTTCTCCTTCTTGTATTAAACATATTATTTTATCAGTTAACATAAATACAATCCTAAGCCCTTTAAGTATCTGGACGCTATTTCCAGTTATTTTAGCTTAACAAATTTAGCTAAATGATCATTAAATTTCTTCCATTCTTCGTGGTGTTCCTCCTCCTTCTGGTCGCGGACGGCTAGCTCCATAAAATCCATCATCTTCATCTGCCATTCTTCTACTGTTGGTAATTCTTGAGTTTTCTACTTTTTAGCTAACAAAATACAAGCTGCAGTTGTGGCATACAAAAATAGATTAACATCTTTCTTGGTCAATTCCAACCTGAAACTCTTCTTAACCTGAAGCACCACTTTAGCTAACGGGGCCTCCCGCTGCTGCCACGCTGCTCCCTCACAATTTCTGTTCTCAACCTGAAGCAAAGTTCTTAACCCGAGGTACTATTTCTGGGTTAGCGGAGTCTGTAACCTGAAGCGTCTGTAACCTGAGGTACCACTGTACAGGGCATGAAGCGTAATAGAAATGTGGAAACAGCTTCTCTTCCAAGATGCTTCTAGCTTCCCATGAAGAAATTCATGTGATTGAGCAGGTGGTTGCTGAAGAACTCCAGGCATGCCTGGAGGATGGGGACCATTTGGATCCCTTCCAATCGGGAATCAGGCCTCATATTGGGACTGAAACTGCCTTGGTTGTGCTGGTCGATGATCTCCGGCACGCTAGGGACAAAGGTGAAAGCTGTTTCCTGGTTCTTCTGGAGCTCTCAGTGGCGTTTGATACCATCGACCACGACATCCTTCTGGACCGTCTAGAGGAGCTGAGGGTTATACAGTGGTTCCACGACTTCCTGGGCCGTGTTCAGAAAGTGGTGGTGGGGGATCAGTGTTCAGACCCCTGGGCTCTCACTTGTGGGGTGCCTCTGTTAAGAGAGGCTCAGAACTTACAGGGTAAAGAGTTCTGAGTGATGACGCCTCACATTCTGAGGGCGGGTTTAGAACACGGAAGGGGTGTGGTTTCTCTGTGTTCTTTCAGTCTGCGCTTTTGCTCCAAGGAGAGAGCAAGCGAGATGTCCGCTCTGTCTCCAGGCAGGAGATTTATAGCTGTTGTGTTTTGCTAAGGAATAAAGACTTTAAGATAAGGAGACTGCTAAGTGTCAGCCTGAGTTATTGCCACCACACGACAGAACGTTTCAAGCTTCTACTTCCGCTGTGTTTTACGCTCTGCTGAGTCAAAGGTACCAGGGGGGAAGACCAGAGCTGCGCAAGAGAAGTGTGCCGGACCCCCTGGACGAAATTGACCCTAAACAGGTTATGGAGGTCAGCAATAAAGATAAGCAACGTTCGTGCGTGTGAGGAAGCTGCAGCCAAAGGCCAGCTGATGAGACGCTGGGAAGTGAAACTGCAGGCAGAATCGGCTGAGGAGCAGCCAAAGGCCAGCTAAGGAGTAGCTGGAGCCAGCTAGAGCGAAGGGAGCTCGCTGGGAAGGATCTGCCGGACCGGGAGGTGCTACTGTATCGTAAGTAGGCTGGGCCCCCGGGGGAGAGATGGCAGACAGCCATGAATCGTACTCCGTCCCTTTTGAGAGGCTGGACGGCAAGAACTGGGAAGAGTGGAGTAGGAAGCTAAAGGCCTGGCTACAAGCCAAGGGTCTGTGGGAGGCGGTGCAACAGGCCCCATTGCCCCAGCCAGGAGCCGGAGCAACGGCAGCGGAAGTCGCAGAAGCTCATGCCTCGCGCAGAAGGAACCAGAAGGCCCTGGGAGCTATAGTGCTCAGCCTGGAGGGTTCGCAACTGCCATTGGTTGAGGGGCTTGAGACTGCTGTAGAGGCCTACCGTGCGCTGGAGAGAGTGCACCACAGAACAACAGCTGGGGCAAAGATACACACCACCAGGCGCTTGTTTGAGATGAAGCTGCGTCCTGGGGTCAGCATCAGGAAGCATGTAACTGAGATGCTTTCTGTGTTCAACCAGCTGAGATTGCTGCAGGTGAACTTCTCAGAGGAGCTGAAAGTTTATATCTTGCTCAGCTCTCTGGATAAGAGTTATGACAATTTGTGTCTAACTCTGGAGTCAATGGATCCGCAACAGCTGACGCTGGAATATGTGACCGGCCGTCTGGGGGATGAAGAAGAACGGCGTATCAGAGAGGGCAAGGCTGGCTCGGGCGGCTCCTCCAGTAGCAGGGGGGCCAGACCAGCGGAGTGCTCTGTTCAGGCTTTTTCCGTTCGCCGCTGCTTTGTTTGTAACTCCCCGGACCACTTGTGTCGCAGCTGCCCACAGAGAGCAAAGGAGCCAGGGCAGGATGTTTCCAAGGTTGCTTCCCATGGGAACCAGCCGGGTTTTCATGGCAACAGAGGGAGTAGGCGTGGGAAACCGCAAAAGGTACGCGCTCCAGAAGGGGAGGAAAACGTTTATCAGCTGTCTGCGTCTATGGCAGTTTTGGACAGCAACAACACCTGCAGCGAAAGCTCCAAGGTCGGGGGCAGCAGGAAGTCAGTTGCAAAGGCAACAAAGGACAACTCCGGAGGGGGGAGAGTGCTACGTTGGGTTGTTGACTCGGCTGCGAATGCCCATTTGGTAACAGCGCCACCTGATGGACAAATGTGGAACTGCAAGGCTGTTTCAACTGAGAAAACAGTTAGATTTGCTACAGGTTCACAGGGACGTGTAACCCATGTTTCTAACATGTTTGTCTCTTTTTTACAGGCTGAATTGAAGGTTTATGTTCTCCCTGAGATAAAACATTGCCTGCTATCTGTACCGTGCCTTTTACAGGAGGGATATTCTGTGAGTTTTGAAAAAAATGTTTGCACAATTTCCAGAGGTGGAGAGCAACTGGTACGTGTTGAGAAAAATCAGAACAACCTCTTTGTTCTGAAATCACCTCTCGAGGGTGAGGGGAATACTGGGAAGGCCACTGATCACACTCATGTGTCGTGTGCTTGCGTGTGGCACAAGAGGATGTCACATGGGTCCTGTGAGGACGTTCAGATGTTATCAGAGTGCACCAAAGGTTGCAAGGTAAAAGAATGTGGTAAACCTTTGAATTGCAAGGCTTGCAGGAAAGCCAGAAACAAGGGATTTAGCCATCCCAGGGTGGAGAGAGTGACCACAAGGCCTTTTGAGCTTGTGCACGCAGACCTGTTTGGGCCTATGCCTCAGCCAAGTCTGGGCAAAGCCAGGCATCTGCTGATTTTGATCGATGATTTTACTAGGAACGCATGGGCTTTCACGCTGAAAGCTAAGGAGGTAGCAGCGCAACTGATCAAAGATTGGGTTGCAGAGGTGGAACAGAGGTTCTCCACCAAGGTGCAAGGTTTCCAGTTTGACCGTAGTTCTGAGGTCACTGGGTCTGCTCTAAAGGGTTTCTTTCGCCAGAGGGGGATACGTCACAAGGTGACTTCGCCTCAGAAGAGTGGCGTGACAGAGCTTAGGAGTAAAGCTCTGGTTCGAGCATCCGAAATTCTACTGGATGACTCTGGTTTGCCTCACAGTTTTTGGGGGGAGGCGGTAAAAACGGCCAATTTCTCGATGAACAGGTGCTACAATGCAGTGGTAGGTGACACCCCATATTTCTTGCTCAACGGACAGAAGCCACAGGTGCATTTCTTCCGTTCGTTTGGTTGCAGGGCCATGGTGCCTGTACCAAAGTGGTTGCAGCAAGAGGGTGGTCCAAAGTACCAGGAAATGATCTTCTGTGGGTATGAACCCGCGACAAAAGGGTGGAGATTTGCATATCCAGAAGGTGATCAGACCAAGCTTCTGGTCAGTAAACAGGCTGAGTTCTTTGAGCAGGATGGTTGGGCAAGGCGCAAAGTGCGCTCTGACGTTCACTCAGATTGTCTGTCTGACGCTGAGGAGGAAAGAGAGCCAGAGCCTGAACCTGCTGGTGGAGACCAGGTCCCTGAACAGAGTAGGGCGTCACCACAGGTTGTGAAAGGAGTGTCCAAGAGTGAGCCCTCATCTCCTGTGCGCATAATGGAGAAAGCTCACAGACGTGTCAAGTCAGAGGGGGAGTCTGATGAGGAAGACGCAAATGCTGGCCCCAGTGGGTCAGGAGGAGCACCCCAGTTTGTGCCCAGGCGGTCATCGCGGGCTACAAAGGGAATTCCACCTGAGAGGTTTCAGGTCACAAATGCGTGGGTTGGTTTCGCACAGTGCGAACCTGAGGTTTGTGAGGTTCAACAGGTGCCTAACAACGATGCCAGGAAGGGGCGGAAGGCAATGGGGAAGGTGTTGAACACTCAGAAGTCCCCTCAGAACGTGATTCGAGAGGGGGTGTTAAGAGAGGCTCAGAACTTACAGGGTTAAGAGTTCTGAGTGATGACGCCTCACATTCTGAGGGCGGGTTTAGAACACGGAAGGGGTGTGGTTTCTCTGTGTTCTTTCAGTCTGCGTTTTTGCTCCAAGGAGAGAGCAAGCGAGATGTCCGCTCTGTCTCCAGGCAGGAGATTTATAGCTGTTGTGTTTTGCTAAGGAATAAAGACTTTAAGATAAGGAGACTGCTAAGTGTCAGCCTGAGTTATTGCCACCACACGACAGAACGTTTCAAGCTTCTACTTCTGCTGTGTTTTACGCTCTGCTGAGTCAAAGGTACCAGGGGGGAAGACCAGAGCTGCGCAAGAGAAGTGTGCCGGACCCCCTGGACGAAATTGACCCTAAACAGCCTCAGGGTTCCATCCTCTCCCTCATGCTTTTTAACATCTACGTGAAGCTCCTGGGAGAGATCATCAGGGGGTTGGGGCTGGGTGTTCATCAGTATGCGGATGATACCCTGCTCTAACTCTTTTAAATCAGAACCAGTGAAAGCGGTGAAGGTCCTGTGTGAGTGTCTGGAGGCATTTGGAGGATAGATGGCAGGTAATTGATTGTGGTTGAATCCTGACAAGACAGAAGTGCTGTTCTTGGGTGACGGGGCGGGCTGGTGTTGAGGACTCGCTTGGGCTATTGCAACACATTCTATGTGGGGCTACCTTTGAAGGTGGCCTGGAAACTACAACTAATCCAGAATGCGGCAGCTAGACTGGTGACTGGGAGTAGCTGCCGAAACCACATCACACCGGTCCTGAAAGACCTACATTGGCTCCCAGTACGTTTCTGGACACAATTCAAAGTGTTGGTGCTCATCTTTAAAGCCCTTAACCGCTTTGGCCCAGTATACCTGAAGGAGTGTCTCCACCCCCATCCTTCTTTCTGCACACTGAGGTCCAACACTCAGGGTCTTCTGCTGGCTCCCTCCCTGCGGGAAGTGAAGTTACAGGGCCTTCTCGTTAGTGGCACCCGCCCTGTGGAATGCCCTCCTACCAGATGTCAAAGAAATAAACAACTGTCTGACTTTGAGAAGACATGTCAAGGGAGCCCTGTTTAGGGAAGCTTTTAATATGTGATGAATTATTGTATTTTAATATTTTGCTGGAAGCCACCCAAAGTGATTGGAGAAACCCAGCCAGATGGACAGGGTATAAATAAATTATTGTTATTGTTTTAAGGACTTTACCACGCAACATGGGAATCCACATTCATCTGAAGTTCGGGAGCAGTTGGACAATCCCCAGATTCAGGGGATCTCCATTTGTGGCCATCTGGTAGAAAAAGGGGAACTGGGTTTTATCATGAATAGTAGGAACAGTGTATCCATAACTTGCCCAGGATGCAAAGGGAGAGGCGAGTGCTGTGCTCTGGTTCCAGGACAAATCTCAGACAGTTGACCAACTATAGTCCCCCACACATGCACACAAAGAACAAGACAAAATGCTGACCGTGGAGAACGGGAGGAGTTCTTCCAGGAATGCCTCCAAACTCAATATTTTGTGGGACTGAATCACATCCCAGAATATTAGACTAGAGACTCAGCTACGTTACTCAAAAAACTGTTTTGAATGCATTGTAAACAAGCAACATGGTTATTAAATGCTGTTGCGGCGTGTCATAGGGCATCTGACACCAGTCTTGAGTGCACCTGCTTCCAGGTTCCATCCCACCCTCACCTTTGGGAGAGTCCAAAAAGGAAAGAATGAAAAGCCCATGGCAGAGGCACAATTCCATCCTAACACCGAACCAGCCATACCTGTGGGATTTTGTAGATGCTTGACACAGGTGACATATGTCTAGAAATATCAGCTTCAGCACCTTCAAGAACAGCCAATAGGTTATTCCTCTTCCCACAGCCATAGTTTGGAATGTCTGCGTGCCCAGTAGAGAGCAGGTCTAGCAGGGCATCAGACGTCATCCATGCATTAGAATAATGGTCATAGATGACATAGCCGAGGGTGACGTTGGGTAAGAGCCTGGGGTCCTGATCGATTTCACGAATGGCAGCCAGGAAGGACAGGATATTCCAGTATTTCCCATATTTAGAGCTAGAACGAAAAAGTGCCCCCCTCCACTGAATGAAAACAACATTTCTAATTCTTGCTGTATCTAAACTCTCAGCTGTTTCCAGCACAGAAAATAAAACAAGTCCACCCTGAGATGCTTAAATACCTTCCATTAGCGACCTGTAGGAGAGAGCAAAGGCCCATCAGCCTCACTGAAAGTGGACTGACACCATAGTGAAACTGTGACCACAACTTTCACCATCATGAACATTTCATGAATATTTTGCAGGTGGGATTCAAGCAGTTGGTCCCTTACCTTTACCGCCCCAACCTGGCCACAGTGATCCATGTGATGGCCACCTCCAGGCTTGACTACTGTAATTCGCTCTGCGCGGGGCTGCCCTTGAAGCTGTTCCAGAAATTCCACCAGGTGCAAAATGCTGCAGTGAGGCTCCTCACGGGGTCTCTGCCATGGGAGCATATTCACCCAGTGCTTTCCCAGCTGCACTGGCTCCCGGTGGAGTACAGGGTCAGATTTAAAGTGCTGGTTTAACCTTTAAAGCCCTTCATGGCCTAGGACCCTCGAACCTATGGGACCGCCTCTCCCGGTATTGCCCATGGAGGACCTTAAGGTCCATAAATAGCAGCACCCTAGAGGTCCTGGGCCCTGAGGAAGTTAGATTAGCCTCAACCAGAGCCAGGGCTTTTTCAACACTGGCTCTGGCCTGGTGAGACCAGGGCCCTGCAGGATCTGATTTTTTTCTGTAGGGCCTGTTAGACAGAGTTGTTCCGCCTGGCCTTTGGCTTAGAGTCAATTTGATTCCCTCCCCCTCTTTCTTTTTCCTTTCTCCTTCTGTGATGGGGCTGCGTTTTAACGTTTTAATGTTGTATTTTAATCTTGTTTTTAAGTTGTATTCATTCAGCTTGTTTTTATTATTGCTTGTTAGCTGCCCTGAGCCCGGCCTTGGCTGGGGAGGGTGGGGAATGAATAAATAAATTATTATGATTATGATTATTATCATAGAGCACCACATAATCAGGATGAATGCTGAATCAGCAGGGTGTCTGGAGAAGCCTTGAAACAGGTGGAAAGCATTATTGTTTGGTTGACTGATTCATTGAATTAGAAGCAGGATGTCACCTCACGTTCCTCTCAAAAATGGGGTCCATTTTAGTGGACCCAAAGGAGAACTTTGGACAAATCCCTTGAGTTTCCATGAGAAGTAAAGGAAAGGGGAAGGGGGAAGAGTGATGTTGTGTCAGGCGTGGAGAGTTCTCCTCTCCCTTTGGTAACATCACAGATAAGAATTAACAAGCAGTTGATCTATTTATAGTCCTTTTATTACAGCACCATGTTGCAAGCAGAAATACACAGCTCTTTGCAAGGAGGGCATTTGGCTGCTCTAAATCCTCCTTCTGACTTCCGTAGCGTTTTAGGTGCCAATGGGAAGTTCTTCCCTCCCTCTGACTTCTTTGCTCTCTGATATGTTCAGACCTCCGAGTCTGTGGTGAGGGGGGTTCCCCACACTCTCAAGTGACATCTCAACTAGCTGCCCCCTCCCTTTGGGTTCCCGTGTCATTGTCTCGTACCTGGGCAACTCCTCCCTCAGCTGTTCAGCTTCTGTCTCTCTCTGCTTCTGAACACCCTGTGAACAAGGGTGTTTGTGTGACTTTTCCCCCTCCATCTCTCCATCGGAGAGGAAACTGGTCTGCCATAGAATGCATTCCCCTGTCCTCGTCTTTAGACTATTCCCTGACATGTTGTGATCATTTGGGTTGCCCTTTTTGTAAATTTTGATGTGTTATGGGGTGCTGCAAGTTATTATTCTCTCCCCAGTGCTATTTAAGATCTATACGCTATTTAAAATCTATATGAAGTCATGGGGTGCGGTCCTGAGGAGCTTTGGAGCAAGGGGCCACCAGTATGCCGATAACACACAGCTCTAGGGACATGGCTGGCAGTGCGATCTACTGAGCTTCTTGGGCTTGCTTGTCGGGAGGTTGGCGGTTTGAATCCGTGCGACAGTGGCAAGCTCCCATTGCTCTGTCCCAGCTCCTGCCAACCTAGCAGTTTGATGTTGTTTTTTAATTTTTTTATTTGAATAAAATAAATAAAGAAACATACAACAAAAAACAATACAAGATTCAAATGCCAAAATTCCGCTGAATCTCCTGACTTCCCCCCAACCCTTCTGTAGGTCCTAGTGGTAATATTTACACCTGCATATCAAAACTGTCCAAATTTTGTCTTTCCAAATTGTCCATACTTTCCATTAATTTACAAGTGTGGTTAAAATCCTGCTAATGTTTTAACCTGCTCACAATGGTCTTGCTTTTTGAGCTTCCCAGTTAATTTTGCCATTTCAGCATAGTCCATCAACTTGGTTTGCCATTCTTCTCTGCTCAGGGTTGTTTCTTCCATCTCTGGGCTCGTAGCATCCGTGCAGCTGTTGTCGCATACATAAACAATCTTTTCTGGTCCTTTGGTATGTTGGTACCTATAATTCCTAATAAGAAGGCTTCTGGTTTTTTAAACAAAAGTTATTTTAAACATTTTTTCCAATTCATTATATATCATCTCCCATAATTTTTCAGTTACTTTATAGCCAAGTGGGGGGAGAATGTGGGAATTTTCCAATGTTATCCTGATGACAGTGAAGAGACTGAGGATAATCAACAGCAAAGGCCCACACCCACTAATGAAGATTCTGAATCTGAATCTGAAACTGAATCGTATGATTCAGGGGATTTCAAGAGTGCTATGGCCTCTATGCGACCCTCTGAAGGCTCTGATCGAGAACTGGAGGAACCACTGTTCCCTATACAGTAGGCCACTTTTCTCCTAAGAAAGAAGAGGAGAGTGTTGAAGACTTATGACTAATTCGCAGGTCTGAAAGAGCCACGAGAGGTAGACCTCCAAAGAGATTTGCTGATTAATTTACACATCCACCACATATGATAAAAGTGAACAAGGTCCCATAAATTTCAAATCTGTTTTCCATTACCTCTCCCAATCTGCCATTTGTATATTGTGTCCCAAGTCCCAAACTCTGGCTTCCATCAAGGTGTCCCATCGTGCCAGAAGCGGTTTAGTCCTGTTGGCCACATGACCCGGAAAGTTGTCTGTGGATAAACACCCGATCCCTCATCCTGATAGCGAGATGAGTGCCACTCCCCATAGTCGCATTTGACGAGACTGAACCATCCAGGGGTCTTTACACTTTTACATTAACACACAGCTCTCCTTCTCCATAACAGGAGAGTCTGTGAAGGCTTGTGACCAGTGTCTGGATGCAGCAGTGGACTCCATAAGGTCCAATAAATTGTGTTCAAATCCTGGAAAGTCCACTTACCTTTAATGGTCAGGCGGTGTTGCGGCCAACCAAGTCCACGCCCGCAATTTGGTGCCCTGCTGGGGAGGGTTGCAGCCTGCCTGCGGATTGACCAATTGTGCCAGGCTTAGGTGCAGGCATTCCACAGGGGGTGGGCCCAACTGGCCAATGGGCATTGCTTGGCCCCGCTCCCTGGAGGGATAACTTGGGGCCTGCCCAGGCCTCCTCCCCAGTTTGTCGTTGGATCTCCCACCCTCCGCCCCCTTTTTCATATGTCTTATTTTCATACTAAGACCTTCCTATGAACACTGTCAGCAGCCATATTTGGGGCCTGGTGTCGGAACTCTGCACGACCGAGCTACTCCTCCTCGGACATTCTCCGTCATCTCCACCGACAGTAATAAATGGCCTAAGCCTTTGATGAGGCTCTAAGCACGTTCTCATTCCCCAGAGTATACAAACATCAGCAGAAGGACGAGAAATATATGAGCTACATTGCTACGTTTTATTTCTAACTACGCAGGACAGAAAAGAATATACATCTGCTCTCTGTGAAGGCAGAGAACCAACTGGAACAAAGAAACAGGAAACCAGTAATAACAACATCCGTCTCTCGTGTCCCGTGAAACTTCCAACAGTCTGGAGTGTAAACAGAGTCTTGTGACTCCAAAATCTGCACAGTGGCATAAACAGAAACCTAACACCTGTCAGGAATTTTTCCACTTGGCAACTTGGCCCTGGCCATTTGATTTTCGCCTTCCTCATCGCAGTACTCACAACTTTGTGAGGTTAGGCATTGGGTAAGCCTTAGTCTTGGCTGGAGGGGAGGTTACAGCCTCTGTCCGCCGCTTCTTGGTTAAGGGTATCCTGTTAAAGGGATCTGTGAGGAGTTGCTACTGTCTGGATGCCCAGGTGGGGGCTAGGGCCATAGCACTCCTCCAACAGGGACCCCTCGGTGGTTATCCCTATTTGATGTAAGTCATGGGGGGCAGGTGTGGACTACCCTTAGAATCACCCCCAGCAGATGGACTGGCGTGGAATAAATAGCTATACGCAATGCCGATGCCAAACCATTCACATCTGTAATCAATAGAGCTGTGGCTCATTTGGACCCAATGTTATGCTGTTGTCTTGTCTGGTTTTTCATCACTTAGGGAGTGACAGGAACACAGGAGCTTGGCGCACAATTTGTAGGCTCTTTGGATGATTCCCACTTCTAGGTGGAGTTGCACTTCCCCTAAAATAGCAAGTGCATAGTTTGGGGGTACTCTTGGATACACCTTTGTCACTAGAGACCCATGTGTCCTCTATGGCTGTTTGTGAACAGGAATAGCCTGACCACTGGAGCAATGGAAAAGTTGGAGCTGGACTACTGCAATGCACTCTTTCTGGGGCTGCCCTTGGGTCTGGTGCAGAATCTCTAGTTGGTGCAACGTGATGTGGCCAGATTGTCCTTCCGAGATTTTGGTCAAGAACATCTGGCACCCCACCCCCCATTTGAAGGACTATCCACTTAAACCTATTTTCTGCTTTCTGCAACTTCCATTCCTGATCCACCAGAGGACCTCTTCTCTTATTCCATAACTACTAAGCTTACATAGGAGGCACCTTGTTGAAAGCTTTTTGGGAATTCCAAAATTCCAAAATGTCTGTTTCTTTATTAAATTTCTACACTGTCCTTCACCCAATGATCTTAGGGTGGTTCACAGCATAAAAATACAGGATAAGACCAAAAAGTATATAATAAAAACAAGAACAAAAACAAAACCCAAAAAACCTACAAAAAAATCTCCTGAATCGCCTCTGTCTTTACGTGCAATTTCAGTTCCCTTGGTCACCTCTCAAATTCATCAGAATAGCCCTATCCCGTGTTAGCATCAGTGCGGGGGAGGGGGGATTCTGCAAGGGCTCACGTATGACAGTTCAGGGAACTTCTAACTCTTAATCTTGGGATTTTTCACCAAACTTTGGCATTTGCATCTCACAGTTTGGAGGCAGATCTTGGAGTTTTCGCAAACATGTTTTTCTTCAGCCCTGCAGTTGCAGGTGGAGCTGCATAAAGTGTTTAGGAACTTGCAGAGGTGGTACTTCTTCTCCGTATAATTATCAAAATGATAGTGTGTGTTGTTTTTTTGCTTCCAAAGATCACATTTGAGTCCACTAAACGTGATGTTATGGATATGAGGCAGAAAGGTCTGGCAGATATATGCCTCCTGAGCCACCCAAAACTTGGGGGGGCTGAGATTTAGGACAGATGATAACTGCACCAGAATGAGGTTGGCTTGACTTCTCTCCACTTCAGATGTGATCCCTCTGCAGGGCTCCGTTAGTAAGAAGAAAGTTACTGCATCTTGCAAGGACCACAACAAAAGACTTCTAATTCTTTGTAAGGGAGGTGCTCGTTCCTGGGAGGAAAAAGATGGTCCTCATTCTACTGCTTCTACTGCCTTATGGGGACTGTGGGAAACTGAAGACAAAATGCCTCTTGTCTTTGGAAAGGGATGAGATAGATTCACCTAATTATTTCAGGCCAGGAGACCACCTCATCAGTGGGGTCCTTTCTGCCACAAACACTGTGTTTCATCATCATATCTTTAGCCAATGTCCTTCCACCAGCTTTTATTGGTAAGACGTTTTGTGGGGATGGATATTAAATATTAAAATATTATTAAAATAAAATATTAAACTACAGTGGTCTGTTAAACATTAAAAGCTTCCCTAAACAGGGCTGCCTTCAGTTGTCTTCTAAAAGTGTAGAAGTTGTTCTTCTCTTTGGCATCTGGTGGGAGGGTGTTCCACAGGGCAGGTGCCACTACCAAGAAGGGCCTCTGCCTGGATCCCTTTAACTTGGCTTCTTGGAGTGAGGAAACCTCCAGAAGGCCCTCAGCGCTGGACCTCAGTGTCCGGGCTGAACGATGTGAGTGGAGACGCTTCTTCAGGCCGTTTAGGGCTTAAACGTCAGCACCAACACTTTGAATATATTATGTCCCACATCCTGCGCCCATTTTATAATAACGCAATTTACCTGGTCCTCTTTAGTGTCCCATTCCAAAAGCTTGTAAACGTACTGAGAACCAATGCAGATCTTTCAAGATTGGTGTTATGTGGTCTCGGCAGCCGCTCCCAGTCACCAGTCTAGCTGCCGCATTCTAGATTAGTTGTAGTTTCCGGGTCACCTTTAAAGGTAGTCCCACATAGAGCGCACTGCAGTAATCCAAGCGAGAGATAACTAGAGCGTGCATCACTCTGGCGAGACAGTCTGTGGGCAGGTAGGGTCTCAGCCTGCATACCAGGTGGAGCTGGTAGACAGCTGCCCTGGACACAGAATTGACCTGCGCCTCCATGGACAGCTGTGAGTCCAAAATGACTCCCAGGCTGCGCACCTGGTCCTCCAGGGACACAGTTACCCCATTCAGGACCAGGGAGTCCTCCACAGCTGCCTGCCTCCTGTCCCCCCAAAACAGTACTTCTGTCTTGTCAGGATTCAGCCTCAATCTGTTAGCCGCCATCCAACCTCCATCCGCCTCCAGACACTCACACAGGACCTTCACTGCCTTCACTGGTTCTGATTTGAAAGAGAGGTAGAGCTGAATATTAGAGGTAGAACAGAAATATCACTTGGACAGTGCTGGCATGTATATAATTTCTCCCCCCAGGAAAGGACCCACAAAGTACTGGCAGCTCCTCTCCTTCTTGTATGCCATTCAAGCGATCAACCAGAATCAAAAGCTGTTACCCAACATCACCTTGGGCTACAGCATCCATGAGAACTTTTTTGATGGAAGGGTGACCTATGATGCTTTGCTAGACATGTTGTCAATTGGGCAGCTGAACTTTCCAAACTACAGCTGTGGTAAACAGACTAACTTACTGGCTGTTCTCGAAGGGTCCGACTCTCAAAACTCCATCCAGATTTCAAACGTGTTGGGCATCTATAAAATCCCACAGGTAGGAATGGAGAGATGTATAATAGCATTATGATATTGGCAGTCTTATTTTCAACTACCCTCCTGTTGATCCCTAGCATCAAATTTGCCTTCTTTACGGCTGCCACAACCTTCAAGGAAATCACTGTTCCCACCAAAGGGTCCTTGCACTAGACCTTCCTCCTTCCTAAGACCTTCCCAATCTCATGTTGGGCTTAGAAATATTTAGGCTTTGATCTGAAATCAAACAAGATACAAATCTTCCTTCTCTTCCCAGGTCACTTATGCTTTTGTCTCTCATGTTCTGAATGATAAGAGGCATTTCCCTTTTTTCTACCGGATGCTCCCCAAAGAAGAAGCCCTGTACCCAGGGATTGTCAAGCTGCTCCAGCACTTCCGATGGACGTTGATTGGCCTCCTTGCACCAGACAGCGACAATGGAGAGAGGTTCCTGAAGAGCTTGACACCCGTGCTCATCAAGAGCGGAGTCTGTGTTGTCATCTCACAAAGCATCCAAGGACTGAATACAAATGGAGTATACATACCTCGTCTTCCATTCCGCAAGTGGAGGCAAGTGCATGTATTTGTTTACTACGGGGAAAGGACTTATTTCTTAAATGGACTACAAATTATACAACAGTTTTTTGACATATTGATGAAATCCATTGTTGGGAAAATCTTCATCACAACAGTTTTGTGGGATGTCGCCCTGGAGCTGATGTATAATGAGATATCTTTCCAACACATCCATGGTATATTTTCCTTCTTCACTGAGACAAGTAAAGGGGCAAAATACGGTGATTTTCTACCCTTTTTCTTTGGTATTAAGAAGTTTTGGGAGGATGCTTTTAATTGTTTCTATTTAAAGCATGCATTCTCAGTGAAAGACCGGACAAGATGCAGAGAGAGAGGGAAACTGGAGAGGCTTCCCCAAGATGATCTGGAAAGAATCCTCTCTCTAGACAGCTACAGGATCTACAACACTGTGCAAGCCGTGGCTCGTGCCTTAAATGCTGCATATTCATCTAGATCTAAGCAGAGGGGAACTGAGAGAATGGGACTTCAAAGGCTACAGCCATGGCAGGTATTTTCTTTCCCTTCATAGACATCTCAACTGAGCATGACAATCGATTGTATTGTTGCAGATATTGAATATTGTGCAGTTTGAAACGATTGGAAGCATAAGAACTGGAAGCATTCATTTCCTTTTGGAAATGAATTATTGTCCAGGCGCATAGAAATATTATTCACTCTTTACTCACAAACTCTTTATAACAGAATGAGAACATCATTCTGTCCAGCACAGGCTCGGGATCTCTCTCTCTCTCTCTCTTTTACCTTCAGGAGAGCTTCCTTTACATATTGCCTCTATTGAGTTTTGGAGCCAAAGACAAAAAGGCAACTCCCTTCAAAAAGGAGATATTGCAATCCAAAACCTTCATCACATGATCTAAGGTTACAACACTCACATGTTAAACCAGTTAGTTAATCTTAATCTCAGCAAGAGCCCAGAGCCCTTTAGAAAAAAACTACTATGGAAAAAACCCAAAGTTTGCAAAACACATTACCCGTTTTCCATTTTAAACCTTCCTTAATACATATACATTTTTCATTTCTGTTTGCTATTCTTATTCTTGCCTCATTGCACAGCCCCCCGAGCAACTGCTCCCATCATGTGCCCAATTCTCCTTTCCCCGCAAGTTGGAATTATTTTTGGCAGGGGAGATGACATTGATCAGGCTGTCTCTAATCTCTATTCCTTTCACACCCGCTTGACTCTGCTCTGGCTCTCTGCTCCCTCCACCAAGCTCCTGCCTTTCCCTGCTGAAGCCCATATTAGAGATTTCATTCAGTTTGCCTTGAAAGGAAAAACGAACCTAATTCACTCTTTCTGAAAGAATCCAAGGGGGTAGCATCCTTCAAAAACATGCTTACTAGGAGAAAATCACACAGAAATGCTGAAGAATTCTGATGAGTTTCTATTATTATTTAAAAAATGCTTCAGAAATGTGGAGAACTGAATTTAAGATTGGGGTTTGTGTGTGAGAGAGAAAACAGTATGAACCAAAAGTGACAAGATCCCTCCATTACTATTTGAGTCTGCAACCAGCTCTAAGCAAAGGGGAAGTGGATTGTCATTATGCTTCCATTATTATTATTATTATTATTATTATTATTATTAGATAATTTTTATTAAATTTTCAGTCTAACAATTCCAAATAAACATTTTACAAACTCTAAAATATCCAATAACTTCCCTTCTTCTCTTTCCGTGGTTCATTTTACATCTTATACACCCCTGTATATTTTGCTATAACCAAATCAGTTTTCTACTTTTACATCCATTAAACATTATTTACGTGGTTGAATTTATCTTAATGCTGCCACCGTTTTCAGCTGCATACAGTTATTTTCCCTATACTCAATAAATGCTTTCCACTCTTCTTTCAATGTATCTTCTTCTTGCTCTCTTATTCTGCATGTTAAATCTCCAATTTCTGCATATTCTGTCCACTTAAGCTGCCAATCCTCTTTAGCTGGGACCTCGCTGACTTTCCATTTCTGGGCCAGCAAAACAGGGGCCTATGCTTCCCTTTATTCTAAATGCTCTCATCTTTGCTTCTGTTCCAGCTCCACCCTTTCCTAGGAAACACCCAGTTCTACAATTCTTCCATGGACAGAGTGTATTTGGATGAGAACGGGGAGCTGGCAGCCGACTTGGACATTGTGAACTGGGTGGTGTTCCCCAATAAATCCGTCCTCAGAGTGAAGTTTGGGAGTATTGACAGACAGGGATCCCCAGACCTGAAGTGCTCCATCGACCAGGAGGCCATTGTGTGGCCCAAGTGGCTCAATCAGGTGACGGGGAATGGGAATCATGCCTGTCATTTTGCTGTCTTTTCTATGAGCTCTAATAAGTGCTCCCTGTTCTGTGGGCTGCTGCCCTCACTTGCCTGTCAACTCCAGCACTGGGCCGTTGTTCCAGATAGTACCTACAGCTCCTCTGCTCAGCTGGGTGCCAAAGGAGGCTTCCTGCTAAACTGTGTGAATGGGGAAAGGGGGGGTTCCTCGCTTTTCTCTTGTTGCATGTATTTTATCAGTAGTGAATAGCTCATGGCCCATATACAGAACTTTCTTTAATGGAGGTCCTTTGTTTTTTTCGGAATTTAATCATGAATCATTCATGTAATGGACAGTGATGGGAAATGCTGAGTTTCAAGCTATAGTCTAGATGCTACAGCAGATGACAACATACTATGCCTCAAAGAACAATTCTCATTGACGCTCTTCATCTTTGTGCCTAGACGCTTCCTACTTCCAGGTGTGTGGAAAGCTGTCGCCCTGGATCCGTCAAGGTGATTCAGGAAGGGAAGCCTCTTTGCTGTTATGAATGTCTTCCCTGTGCAGAAGGGACCATCTCCACTCAGGAAGGTGGGTGACTCCAAGGGAAAGGCTGGCCTTGGGGAAGAGAGAAGGGTTCAGTCAGGAATCTCTCAAAACCACTTCTGGGCAGGATCAGGCTGGTATGCTTCATGTGTGGGAGAGAACTGGGTGGTTCAAATTATCATCATCATCAATCTCTTTTTATGATTATTGTTTACGATATTGTTCTAAAATGTATCATCATCATCATTATATATAAATATATTAAGCTGATTGGGAAAAGAGGATATAAACATGTCAATCACTAAATGCCTGCCCACCCATTTCCCACTTCTTAGCCCTACTATTCATCCTTACTCCAAAAAATACCTTTGATCAAATGTGAAGGAGGGAGGTCTAAACCACGGAGCCTCTTGGTCTTGCTGATCGGAAGGTCAGCAATTTGAAACCACGCGACGGGCTGAGGTCCCGTTTCTCTCTGAGCTTCTTCCATCCTAGCAGTTCGAAAGCACACCAGTGCAAGTAGATGGTTAGGTTTCACTGCAGTGGGAAGGTAAACGGTGTTTCCGTGCGCTGTGGCATTCGTCATGGTGCTCCTTTGCGCCAGAAGCGGTTTAGTCATGCTGGCCAAATGACCCGGAAAGCTGTCTGTAGACAAACACCAGCTCCCTTGGCCTGAAGCAAGATGAATGCTGCACCCCAAAGTTGTCTTTGACTAGACTTAACTCTCCCGGGGTCCTTAAGCAGGGAGATTGTTATGGACCTAGGGTAGATATTAGACTTCTGCACAGACCCCTGATCCTCCTTTTGGCCCTGGTATAGGGGGCTCCAAGCAGCCCAACCTGCCAGAGGCCAAGCTGGGAATCTCCAGCCCTGGAATCTGTCCCACATTTCTTCGGGTTAGAGCTAATGTTTAGAAAAACCTAATTAAATACCTGTAGTGATCTGTGGCTGTCCCAAACTGACTTGGTCTACAACTGAATCCCTCCCCAGAGGCTAGATACTGCTCAGGGCTTGGCTGAATCCAGAGTAGTAGACATTACTCTTTCTCTCTCTCTCTCTTTTGCAGATGCAGACCATTGCAAAAAATGCCCAGAAAATCAGCATCCAAACATGAACCGAGATCAATGTGTGTTCAAGCATATCACCTTCCTAGCCTATGAAGAATCTCTGGGGGTTGTCCTACTTTCCCTTGCCCTACTGGGGTCCTTAGCCACAAGCTTTGTTTTAGGAATCTTTATTAAATACAACGAAACTCCCATAGTCAAAGCCAACAACCGGGACCTCTCCTACATCCTCCTTGTCTCCCTCCTGCTTTCCTTTTTGTCCTCCTTCTTGTTCATTGGGAGGCCAAGGAAAGGGACCTGCCTTATCCGACAAACAGCCTTCAGCATCATCTTCTCTGTTGCTGTTTCTTCTGTGTTGGCAAAAACCATCACTGTGGTTCTGGCCTTCCTGGCCAGCAAGCCAGGGAACTCAGTGAGGAGATGGCTGGGGAAGAGTCTGGCCAACTCCATTGTCATTTCTTGTTCCTGTGTCCAAGTTGTCATCTGCATGATCTGGCTGGGGATCTCACCACCATTCCCAGACTCTGACATGCACTCCCAGCCTGGGGAGATCATCCTGCAATGCAACGAAGGGTCTGTGGCCATGTTCTATGGTGCCCTTGGCTACATGGGCTTCCTGGCGGCCATCTGCTTCACGGTGGCTTTCCTAGCCAGGAAGCTGCCTGGGGCCTTCAACGAAGCCAAGCTGATCACCTTCAGCATGCTGGTCTTCTGCAGTGTTTGGGTGTCCTTTGTGCCCACCTACCTGAGCACCAAGGGGAAGTACATGGTAGCCGTGCAGGTTTTCTCCATCTTGGCCTCCAGTGCTGGGCTCCTGGGCTGCATCTTCATTCCCAAATGCTACATTATTTTGCTGAGACCTGATCTGAACACAAAGGAGCACCTGACAGCAAAAACTAAAAATAGCATCTGATTCTTAAAATATTATTTTTCAAGAAGGTAGGGAAGTGAGATTCTTGAAAAATGATGTTTCAGTTTAAAAAACCATTACCCTCATTTGATCATGTAGAACCAACCAACTTAATGGAAGTAGTTATGAAATTTGGCTGAAAATTTGTTAATACTTTGGAAGATATAGATCACATAGATCACAGGGAATTCACATTACCAAAATTTTGTAATTATTCTTGGAACGGAACAAGGATGTCCACTGTCACTCCTGTTATTTCTCCCAGTGAATCTCCAGCCCCCGGCTCTCTCACTTCCTCATTCATCATCACCTCCTCTGCGGGTGCTGCTAAGTACCCTCTGTCTTTGAGCTCTTTGCTCTCCTACTTTCTTTTTTTTTTATAATAATGTTTTATTAAGATTAACAATAAAAAACTACATCCAAACATAATACAATAAACACACAGAAAAATAAAAAACACAACAATACAATCTATCACAAAACAAAAAAGAACAATCAAAGTGGTGCGGGAACTTTATGATCCTTGTGTTCAGGACCCTTGTGTTTCTGGGACCCATAGATGGCTGTGGGGACATGCAACAGACCACGCTTATAGAGAGTTTGCATGAAACCCACAAAAATGGTTAGCTCCATTGGGCCCTTAACTTTAGAAAAGGGGGGAGTTTCAGGGAGCATGTGGAAGATTGGGGCAATCAAAACCCATTCCTCCTGATCAGAATTGATGAGTTGATGACCACTGTAAGCAGATGAAAACATTAGCAAGATTGCAATAACACTTGTAATGTAGCAATTGCTATGGAGAAAATGGAGTGATGTAAAATATGGACTATTGAACAGTATGCAGTTGAACCCATGGAGGGGAAGCTGCGAAGTCCAAAGATTTGGAGAGATCTTTAAATATAGATATGTATGGTTTTATTGTTATAATCTTATACTTGCAAAATCAAATAAAAACTATTAAAAGAAAATAATTGATGAGCTGGTTGTGTTGAGTGCTCACAGCCCATCCCAAGCAAAACATTCAGGTTCATTGGGCCCTTAAACCAAAATGGGGGCTGAAGGGGCCACACAGGTCAGGGGGACTTTAAACCCATTCCTTGTGATCAAGAACAACAGGAAATTCACACAGGGGGTTCAAGCAACCCACCCTGAAAACAATATTTAGCTTCATCCCTCTCTTAAACCAAAATAGGATTTCAGGGGCCACCTGGAAGGTTGGGGCGCTCTAACACATCCCTTGGGATTGCAGGGGGATGAGATGGTTGTGCACAACCTGCCACCCTCAAAAATATGTTTGTGATGACATTTAAAACTAGCCCGTTTGGGGTGTCCTAAAAGCACGAGGGAAAGAAGGAAGAGCACAGCCACTTTTCATTTGTGATGTAGGCTTTTTGCTCTATCCCTCTCACCGTCTGCAGCTGTTTAGGGAATTGACAAGACAGGGGATATTTTATGCACCAAACCTTTCAGACTCAGTGCGAGAAATTATGAATCTCTGGAGAAATCCCTGGAGAAATCCCCAGGAAAAGTAAGAATATTTATGAGGTGGGGAAGCATCGCCCTGGCAACCTTCTGGAGTCTCTCTGTGGCTTGAGGAGCAGATGCAGAGCTGGAGAAAACATGTTTGCAAGAACACAGAGAAGCAGCTGCCCTGTTTTGACATGGGCCAGCATAGGGTAGAAAGGTCAGCTTGGACTTTTTTTTTTATAATAATATTTTATTAAGTTTAACAATAAAAAGATACATAAAACACACAGAAAAGTAAAAAGCAACAATACAATCTTTCACAAAAAAGAAAAAAAACAATCGGAAACACCACAAATAACATAAATAACATAAAACAAACACAAATCACTCTTTTCTAATTATTCATCTTTGGTCAACTTATTTTCCTGACTTCCTCGCACCTCCCTTTTTTGTATCCCTCTTTAACAATTAGCTCAGCAAATTCATATCGTACTACTTTGTCCTTAAATGTTTACCTCCCAAATTTATAGTTTCCAATTTTTATCTCTTGTTACTAGAACTTATTCTTTTTATTTCAGTATCATCCACATTCATACATTTTACAGTACTTCTGTAAATAGATTTTAAATTTCCTCCAATCTTCTTCCACCAACTCTTCTCCCTGGTCTCGGATTCTGCCAGTCATCTCAGCCATCTCCATATAGTCAATTACTTGCATCTGCCATTCTTCCAAGGTGGGTAGATCTTGCGTCTTCCAATGCTTCGCAATAAGTATTCTTGCTGCTGCTGTAGCATACATAAAGAAAGTTCTATCCTTCTTTGGCACCAATTGGCCAACTATGCCTAGGAGAAAGGCCTCTGGTTTCTTCACAAATGTGCATTTAAGCACCTTTTTCATTTCATTATAAATCATTTCCCAGAAAGCCTTAATCTTCGGACATGTCCACCAAAGGTGAAAGAATGTACCTTCAATTTCATAAGGTCAGCTTGGACTTTAGATAGCAATGCACCTTCGTTGGGGTCAGGACCAATATATTATTTTAGGAAGTGTGCAAATATATACACGCTCTACATAGAGTACCTACATCTGAACACTGTGAACTCATGAAACCCACTCCCTTTACAAGGATATGATGATAATGGTGATGATTTATTTATTTATTGAGTTTATTTATTTAGAGGTCTCAGTGGAGTTCACAGAAAAGATCACAACATATATAACCAGAATAAAAACAACAACCTAATAACACCCACCCCCCGAAAGGAGCCACATTTTAAAAGGGTATAGGATGTCAGTCTGGTCAACCAAAGGCCTGGTTAAAGAGGAAGGTTTTTGCCCGGTGCCTAAAGGTGTATAATGAAGGCGCCAGGCAAACTTCCCTGGCAAGAGCATTCCACAGACAGGGAGCCACTGCTGGAACCAGACAGAGGGCATTATCGGTAGTGGTGCCCGCCCTATGGAACGCCCTCCCTTCAGATGTGAAGGAAATAAGTAGCTATCTTATCTTTAAAAGACATCTGAAGGCAGCCCTGTTTAGGGAAGCTTTTAATATTTAACGCTGTATTGTTTTTAACACTCGATTGGAAGCCGCCCAGGGTGGCTGGGGAAACTCAGCCAGATGGGCGGGGTATAAATTATTATTATTATTATTATTATTATTATTATTATTATTATTATTAACGATGTATAAGTAAGGCATCTTTTCTATCTACACTGATGTCCCTATGATGAGCTTTCTACCTGAACAATCTTCCACATTTTCTACGCTAACATCCTTCTGAAGATTTCTTCTTCTCTAGTAGGTTTTCTGTTTATCACTGAAACTTTTTTCCATCCTTCGTGGGCTTAGTTCATTCAGGGAATCATAGAGTCGGAAGGGCCTGGATGGCAATCTAGTCCAAACCCCTGCGATGGGAGAATCTTAACTAAAGCATTCATGTTAGGTGGTTGTCCAACACTCCAAGGAAGGAGAGTCCACAATCTTCCAAGGTGAGGGAGTCCGTTCCACTGTCAAACATCTCTTACTGTCGGAAAGTTCTTCCTGACATTTAGTCAGAATCTCCTTCCTTGGTACTTGAATCCATTGGATCTGATCCTACCCTCCAGAGCAAGAGAAAACAAGCTTGCTCCATCTTCCATGGGACAGACTTTTAGATATTTAAGTTGCTCTATCACATCTCCTCTCAGTTTCCTCTTTTCCAGGCTACACATACCCAACTCCTTCAACCGTTCCTGAGACTTGTTTCCAGACCCTTCATCATCTTGGTCACCCTTCTCTGCACATACAATCTTCTTCAATTGTGGTGCCCAGAACTGGACACAGTATTCCATGTGTCTGCTGACCGAGGCTAAATAGAGCAGTACTATTCAGCCTTGGTCAGACCACACCTAGAATATTGTGTCCAGTTCTGGGCACCACAATTTAAGAAAGCCTCTCCTCCTTACAGAGGGGAGGAGTTGTGAGCGGGAGCTGCTTCCCGTGTCGGCAGGGGGCATTCCGGCCCCTGCCCAGCTGGCCCGGCTGCCACATCATGCCCCCAGGTAGTGAACCAGTCAGGTTTAGCCACTCAAATGTGGCCGCAGCAGCACTTCCCTTTCATTGCGCTGCTGGTTTTCATCAGATCACCCACCCATCCTCCCTTTAGTTCACTGCTTGGTTCTTGACCTTGCTATGGACCTGTGGTTGGTCGCCTTGGTTGCCCAAGGGGCCTGGTAGGAATTTTCATCCAACTGGCAAATTGGCACCAGCCACTTGGTTTTTCGCCTACCTCGTAGCAAATCGTCACAACTTTTTGGGTATTGGCGGTTAGGCATTGGAATATGTTTGCGTATTGGAGGGCAGGGTGTGGCCATCGCCTACCTCTGCACTTTATGGGTATTCCGGTAAAGGAATCTGGCGGTCGTGGATCCTGTCCGACGCCCTTGTGGTGGCTAGGGCCATGGAATGACCCCCGGTGACATCAGGGGGAGCTTACAGTTGTATTTGCATCAACAGGCTCCTCCTACTGGTGGTTAACCCTTGTTAGACTCACCCCTTCCTGTTGTTTTATCCAATGCCTAAGCCAATACCTCTCACGTGCTGTAATCAATAAAGTTGTGGCCTTTTTTATTCCATTAACCTAATAAGGTGAAGGAAAGGATTGGACCCTGATTAATAAAATACACACGAGGCTTGGCCAGCAAGACTCTGGGAGGAAGTGCCAATAGTAATCTGCCACACTCTGGCCCAGGTCCCTTTTATTAACAAAAGAACTCTTAACACAGCTATTGTAAGAACCAATCAGATTTCCTCTGAGCATTTCAAAAAATCCCCCACGTGGGACAAAGTCAGATCAGAGAAATCCTTTTAACTACAAAGAAACTATTTCCTACTTGAGCATGCATATGTGGTTAAGCTAAATAAACAGGAACCAAGGAGGAATGCATTTAGGAAACCCAGAGGTCATAAACCTATAGGAAAGAAAAATAGTATTTACCATCTCCTTGTGAACTCTCTTCCTGGCCCTTAAGATTTACCTAAAGATTAACAAAATCTACATCAAAGCTACTTTCTGTCTTTAAGTACTGAGGATGCCCGGTGAAGCAACTGGTCTGTATTTTAGAATGCTATACATGACTGTCAGGCAGTGAGAAAATGGCAGAGGTGCAGAGGCTTGTGGGATACGATCAGAAATCCTGTCAAATGGCTCAAGCCCAGTCAAAGCAATGCGTTCATTGCTGACACAATGGCTTTCTACATTTTCCATAATTCCTCATAGCAATCCCACCTGACCACCACAATTAACTGCTGGAGTCATGTTGTGTGGGGGAGAGACACCGCATCCTGACACTTTCATCAAGGTGCCTCCTGAGTAAGCTTAGTCGCCATAGAATAAGAGAAGAGGTCCTCTTGTGGATCAGGAATGGAAGTTGCAGGAAGCAGAAAATAGGTTTAAGTGGATAGTTCCTTCAAATGGGGGGCTGTGGTGCCAGATGTTCTTGACCAAAAGCTCGCAAGAACAATCTGGTCACATCGTTTTGCACCAACTAGAGATTCTGGACCAGACCCAAGGGCAGCCCCAGAAAGAGTGCATTGCAGCAGTCCAGCTCCAAGTTTTCCAGTGCTCCAGTGGTCAGGCCATTCCTGTTCACAAAGAGCCCTAGAGGACACGTGGGTCTCTAGTGACAAAGGCGTATCCAAGAGTACCCCCAAACTATGCATTTGCTACATAGGCTTAGGATCCAAGGCCATTATTGTGAAAATGAATTAACTGTAAGTAAAGAACCCTTTTTCTGTACCAGTCGGTCTCCTGAGTATTTTATTTTACCTTTTTAGTCATGCTAATGTGTGAATGAGACCGATTTTGAGTGGTGCCATGGCTGGCACAACCAAAGAAGTTGCCCCCCTGTGCCATGGAACATATGAGTGGGCCTCCCTGCCTCCACCTGCCGCCAGGTAGGAGAACAAAAGCCAGAGTTGTCTGAGTGGGTGGAGCTGGAAGCAGGATGGAAGTTGGACGCGCAAAGACGTACATGCTCTGTTCTGGATTCAAAGCAGGGACTAATGCAGTGCTGATGCTCCGTGGAGGATTAACGCGGTGAAGCCCTACTATCTATGCTCAGGTTGCATGTACACTGGGACCTCGGGTTAAGAGCTTAATTCGTTCCGGAGGTCCGTTCTTCACCTGAAACTGTTCTTAACCTGAGACACCACTAATGGGGCCTCCCGCTGCTGCCGCCACGCGACTTCTGTTCTCATCCTGAAGCAAAGTTCTTAACACGAGGTAATATTTCTGGGTTAGCGGCTCCTCCTGGGCTCCTGCCTTGGAGGAGGAGAGAGCGGGGCTCCGCTTGTGCTCGGCTTGCCAAGGGTTAAAAGGCACAGAGCTGGCTTTCTAGAGAGGACAGGAAGTGGAGGCGTGGGGGGGGGGGAGCAAGGTCCTCCCGAGCAAAAGCCCCTCCCTCGCCATTCCCGCCTGCAAGCGGAGGGGCTGCTTCCGTCTCCCTCTCTCTCTTGCAAGAGCTGCCTGGGGGTGAGTCTCGCCTCCCTCTCCCTCCGGGTGCAGTGGGGAGAAGGGGCTGCGGGGAGGATGCCTGGGGGGCTGGTCAGATCATGCATGGGGGGCGCCAAAGGGGGGGGGCGCGGGGGCCAGGGCTCTGCCCCGCTCTTCTTGCTTGCCCCGTGGGGGAGGGGGAGGGGGTCTTGGAGGGGGGAGCCTGCAGAGAGAGCCCTGGAGTCTCGATCAAGAGCTGAGGAGGAGGAGGAGGAGGAGGAGGAGGAGGAAGGGGGTTCTTCCTCTTGGCCAGCATCGCTACTGTGTCTTTTCTCCTGGCAGATCAAGGAGACAGCAGAAATCGCTACATTTTTAGCAGATCTCGGTGTGTTTTTCCATGAGTAGAATACAGTGGTACCTCGGGTTAAGTACTTAATTCGTTCCGGAGTTCCGTTCTTAACCTGAAACTGTTCTTAACCTGAAGGACCTCATTAGCTAATAATAATAAGAATGGGCCTCCCGCTGCTGCTGTGCCGCCGGAGCACAATTTCTGTTCTCATCCTGAAGCAAAGTTCTTAACCTGAGGTACTATTTCTGGGTTAGCGGAGTCTGTAACCAGAAGCATTTGTAACCTGAAGCGTATGTAACCCAAGGTACCACGGTATGTCCTTTTATTTAGAATGCATCTCTGGGTTATTTGTGGGGCATAGGAATTTGTTCATTTTTCTTTCTTTATTCAAAATATAGTCTGGCCCACCACATGGTCTGAGGGACGGTGGACCGGCCCATGGCTGAAAAAGGTTGCTGATCCCTGGTCTATAGCTCTCCTTCTGGAGCCAGAGAGGTCGGGATAGTCACTTTCCAGGGCACCATTTAAGATGTAGAGGTTTAGCCTGAAGGCTGTTTGAGCCAAGCAGATGCCTGCAAAGTTTGATTTCTGATCTTTGGAACAACGGGTGAGGAGGAATCCACTGGCTTCACGGTTGGGAGGAGACCATTTGTGCTGTGCATAAAGGGCATGATGATTAGGGCCCAATCTGGCATTGAGATCCCCTCCTAAAACTCCAGATGCCTTTGGGTTAAGCAAAATAAGGTCAGTGGTATAAATTTCCCTTTCAACCCACAAGTCTCTGATCTGAGATTTCTGCCTCATTGGGGTCACATCAGCGTTAATTACCAACAGGGCCTGGTGGCTGAATTGTATCAACACTGCCCTGGCTTATGACTTGAATGAGGGGAGAGGGCTTAGAATCATAGAATCATAGAATCATAGAGTTGGAAGAGACCACAAGGGCCATCGAGTCCAACCCCCTGCCAAGCAGGAAACACCATCAGAGCACTCCTGACATATGGTTGTCAAGCCTCTGCTTAAAGACCTCCAAAGAAGGAGACTCCACCACACTCCTTGGCAGCAAATTCCACTGTCAAACAGCTCTTACTGTCAGGAAGTTCTTCCTAATGTTTAGGTGGAATCTTCTTTCTTGTAGTTTGGATCCATTGCTCCGTGTCCGCTTCTCTGGAGCAGCAGAAAACAACCTTTCTCCCTCCTCTATGTGACATCCTTTTATATATTTGAACATGGCTATCATATCACCCCTTAGCCTCCTCTTCTCCAGGCTAAACATGCCCAGCTCCCATAGCCGTTCCTCATAAGGCATCGTTTCCAGGCCTTTGACCATTTTTCCCCGCCAAGCCAGGGAGGGGGCGAGGGGGCCAGGGTTCTGCCCCGCTCTTCTTGCTTGCCCCGTGGGGGAGGGGGTCTTGGAGGGGGGAGCCTGCAGAGAGAGCCCTGGAGTCTCGAGAAAGAGAGGAGGAGGAGGAGGAGGAGGAGGAGGAGGAGGGCTTGAAATGGCATGTAGGGTAGTGGAGACTAAGACCCCCAGGCCCCCTTTCGCTCTTCCACGCTTTACCTCTAGATCCTCCCCAGTTGAGAATGAATGAAATCCGTTGAGTAACGGCTCATCCGCTGTCCATGTTTCCAGGATCATTATGACACAATGGTGGGAGAGAAAGTCTTTAAAACAAGGATCTCTGCTGGATGCAGACCACCCGGCCACATTCCAGGATAAAAGCTAGGTCACTTGATTGTCATGCAGTTGCATTGTGGGTAATTTTTGCAGGAGCAAGAGCTTCGCATTGGTTTGAGATGGTTGTAACTGCGTCTCCTTCTGTGACGAGGGAGAAGGTGCTGTACCATCATGTTCCTGCTCCTCTGTTCTAGCGAGGAGACTGGGAGAATCAGTGCAGTGTGGTCAGCAAAATGTGAATTCCAGGCAAGCAGGGCTGTCATCTCTTCAGCAGGGGAGACTTCCTTTCACTTGTCCGAGGAGAGGAGAGGGGAACTGTTTCTCCTGTGAATCCGGTTCCCTCAGGGCCAGGTGGGACTTCAGAGATGGGGAAGCACATGGGGCTCTATTTCCAGGTTGGGCTTCTTCAAGTGCTTGTCAGAGGTTCCTTTTGCTTGCAGGGCAGATTCTTTGGGGAATCGGCTACTTGGGGTTGTAAAGATTCCTTGTATACTACTGGTATACAAGGAATATTCAGAAGAGTCACTCTCTGCATCACTTCCACTATTATTAGTAAAGTACTAGGGTGATCCTGCTGGGAGTACAAGATTCCCGATGGCTTCGCTCACAGGGGTCATAGGAACGTGCAAGCCCACTCACTGCAACAAGGTGTTGATCCAGCGAGTGAGAAGTACATTTTTGCTAATTTAACCAGGGACAAATACCACCTATACATCATTTTCATGTAGTTCTCCTTCAGTAAAGTACATGCAGAAAATTTCAACTCTATGATAATAATAATAATTTATAATTTCTACCCTACCCATCTGTCTGGGTTTCCCCATCCACTCTGGGCGGCTTCCAACAGAATATTAAAATACAATTATCTATTAAACATTAAAAGCTTCCCTAAGCAGGGCTGCCTTCAGATGTCTTCTAAAAGTCTGGTAGTTGTTTTTCTCTTTGACATCTGGTGGGAGAGCATTCCACAGAGCAGGTGCCACTACCGAGAAGGCCCTCTGCCTGGTTCCCTGTAACTTGGCTTCTTGCAGGGAGGGAACCGCCAGAAGGCCCTCGACCTCAGTGTCTGGGCAGAACGACGGGGGTGGAGACGCTCCTTCAGGTATACTGGGCTGAGGCCGTTTAGGGCTTTAAAGGTCAGCACCAACACTTTGAAGTGTGCTCGGAAACGTACTGGGAGCCAGTGTAGGTCTTTCAAGACCAGTTTTATGTGGTCTTGGTGGCCTAACTTCCAAATCTAACTTCCGAAGCCTTTCTAAGTCCGTCCTTAATTTATTATTTCCCACATCCTTCGCCCATTTTATCATAACGCATTTAACCTGGTCCTCTTTAGTGTCCCATTCCAAAAGCAGATCGTTCATTTTTGACAGCAGTTTTGTACTACCTTCTACTATTTCTCTCTGAAATCTTGACACTTGATAACTAAATCCTTTCTTTTTATGATTTTTAAAAGTTTCATTTAGTTGTAAATATTGTAACCAGTCTATTACATTTTCTCTTACTTCTTCAAAGTCCTTTAATTTTAATTGGTTGTCAGTTTCTGTTAACAGCTCTTTATGTGTTGGCCAATTTATCCTCATATGTACTTTTTTCAAAAATATTGCTTCTAATGGGGAAAGTCACCATGCTGTTTTCTTTTCAAATAAATCTTTATATTTCCCCCCAAACTTTGAGAATTGAGTTTCTTATTATGACTATGAAAACGTTTATGAACTTTTGCCTTATGATACCATAGATAAGCATGCCTGGCGTTGCAGTCTTCAGGCTTGGGGACAAGATGGTGCCTGGTTTTTGCACCAAGTTCTATCCATAAGCCCCACTGAGTTCAATGGGATCTATTCTCAGGTCTCTACTGTGCAGACCATGCCGGCCTTACGAAGTGGGGAGAGGAGTTAACAGAGGAAATTGGAACCACTGAAAAGGTTTACAAATGGGGTTTGTGTTGGGAAGGGGCTGCCCAATTTGTGCTTTTCCAGGGGCAGGAGAATCCAGTGAGAGCCAGTGTGGAGTAGTGGTTAAGAGCGGTAGACTCGTAATCTGGGGAACCGGGTTCTCATCTTCGCTCCTCCACATGCAGCTGCTGTGTGACCTTGGGCTAGTCACACTTCTCTGAAGTATCTCAGCCCCACTCACCTCACAGAGTGTTTGTTGTGGGGGAGGAAGGGAAAGGAGAATGTTAGCCGCTTTGAGACTCCTTTGGGTAGTGATAAAGCGGGATATCAAATCCAAACTCTTCTTTTTCTCTCCTTCTTCTTCCCTGCAGGGCCTTTGAGGCTCCCTTTGCTTCTTCCTCTCTCCCAGGACACTGCAGCTTGTTTTGGCTCCTTGACTCCTCAGGAAGGATGAAAGAGATGGATCCTGCAAAGCTAGCGAGGATGGAAGGGGGAAGATGGACAGTTGACCTGGTCAGGTTGTCTCCTGCATCCCTCCTCACAGCCTCTGAGCGTTCCTCTCTAGGGCTCTCAGAGAGATCTGGTGAGTTCCAGGGGAGGGGAGATGGGGACATGGAGGGGTGGAGCCAGAGAGGTATTGGGGCTTGCTCAGCCTGGGGGTGTGGGGAGGCAGGCAGGCGGGTGGAGATTGAGAAGGTGAGCAGCTCTTTGGGCTCCACCACCTGCCTGCCTGCCTGCCTTTGCCATCTGCAGGGAATTTGAGCTAGGAATACATGACAGCTCCCTGGCCACCACAATGTATTGGCAGCTCAAAAGGTCTAATGCCAGTGCCGTGACCTGAATGCCCTACCAGTGTCAAAAAACTTACCGCTCCATCACACAGCAGTAGAAGCAACGACTCTTTAAAGTAATGTGATGCTGCTTTGCAGTTTGAATGCAGATGGGGCCTATGCTGTGTGTCGCCCTTTTCTTTTTGGAGTAACTTTTTATTTCCTTTTAAAAACAAGGAACATATGAATAATAAATGATACAAACATGTAGACCGGGTCGTCTCATGTCATTTGTATATCTCAAAACTAGCAGAATAAGTTTGCAGGAATGGCTAAAACATATGGTTCATCATTAATGGTCAGTGTATGAGTTCTGGGTTCATGAATTGGTTTAAACTGGAAAACAAAAACGGGAAGCAGGAGAGGACAGAGAGCATTCAACACCACATAGCTGGTTGTCTATTCAGGAGCTCTTCGTGGTTGTTGTACTTAGATTAAGATTAAGGAGAGCCAGTGTGGCGCAGTGGTTAAGAGCGGTGGACTCGTAATCTGGTGAACCGGGTTCGCATGTCCGCTCCTCCACATGCAGCTGCTATTAATGTTAGTTTATGAGGTAAAACGTGCCATTTTACAACTCTGCACCTGTCTTTCTGGATTATTCGTGGTTTTCTGGATTTTGTGGGACCCAAACCCATTTTCTGTAGTATTTATATGTGTGGAGGTTGCCCTGGGTTGTTTGAGAAACAGCTTTTTTCTCCTAGAAAAGACTCCACAAGATTCTCTGTTTAGAGTTTAAACGGAACACATTACATTACTTGATATACTAAAAGACGTTTACATTTGCTTATATCTAGTATATCTATATCTATATATATTCTTTATTGATTTAGATTATTTCTACATTTATCCCATTCATTATTCAAGACAATAAGCTACACTCAAAAAACCAAAATAATTCAATATCAAATAATACTGCTACATGAGGTATGAAGAGTGAATTACAAGTGCTTCTATATATATGGGACTTTACAGACTTTTTCTGAGGCACATAGCAGCATAAAACAGGCAGCAGGTGCTCTCACGGAAATCTCTCTCTCACTCGACAGTTGAGAACAGACCTAACTGAAAAAACGGCCTTCTGGAGTGACAGTCACCCTTTCCATAGCAACTTGGAGGCAACATTCACACACAGAGTTGTTAGGGAAGTTGAGGTAATTTCTGTCAGGTTTGGGTTTCTGTTTTAGCCTCTGTCCGTTTTTTAAAGAGAAGACCAATGTTAGAGTTGGAGTGGATTTCATGATTGTGGCAACAAAAATCCGTCCTAGAAAAGAGCCAGACTTTCTGAACCTCTGGTTCTCAAAAATACGTCTGTGAATGCTGGTTGACAAAGGCCATGACCTCTGTAGAAAGGCCTCACATCTTCTGTTCTTCCTTTTTGAGAAATGTTCATTAGCATTGTTCCATGATTGGGGGCTCCATTTCTTCCTGAGGATTTAATAAGTTTCTGTCTTTCTTGTAGGTGGTGATGAATTGGAAATGAAGAATGGGGGAGACCATGACAAAATCCACACAGTGGAGAAGCCAAATCAAAATTGGGAGTATGGAGAGAGCTCCAGTCAGAGTTCCCGTTCCCATCAAAGAACTCACAGTGGGAAGAAAGGCTATCAGTGCTCAGAATGTGGGAAGAGCTTCAGTCAGAGTGGGGCTCTCACTTCCCACAAAAGAATTCATACAGGAGAGAAACCCTATCAGTGCTTGGAATGTGGAAAGAGCTTCAGTCAGAGGAGCAGTCTCGCTTCCCATCAAAGAATTCATACAGGGGAGAAACCCTATCAGTGCTTGGAATGTGGAAAGAGCTTCAGTCACAGCCACAGTCTCACTTCCCACCAAAGAATTCATACAGGGGTGAAACCCTATCAGTGCTTGGAATGTGGAAAGAGCTTCAGTCACAGGCAGAATCTCAGTTCCCATCAAAGAATTCATACAGGGGTGAAACCCCATCAGTGCTTGGAATGTGGAAATAGCTTTAGTCACAGCGGCAGTCTCACTTCCCATCAAAGAATTCATACAGGAGAGAAACCCTATCAGTGCTTGGATTGTGGAAAGAGCTTTAGTCAAAGCCACAGTCTCGCTTCCCATCAAAGAATTCATACAGGGGTGAAATCCTATCAGTGCTTGGAATGTGGAAAGAGCTTCAGTCGCAGGCAGAGTCTCACTTCCCATCAAATAATTCATACAGGGGTGAAACCCTATCAGTGCTTGGAATGTGGAAAGAACTTCAGTCACAGCGGCAGTCTCACTTCCCATCAAAGAATCCATACAGGGGAGAAACCGTATCAGTGCTTGGAATGTGGAAAGAACTTCAGTCACAGCAGCAGTCTCACTTCCCATCAAAGAATTCATACAGCGGAGAAACCGTATCAGTGCTTGGAATGTGGAAAGCGCTTCAATCACAGCGGCAGTCTCACTTCCCATCACAGAATTCATACAGGGGAGAAACCCCATCAGTGCTTGGAATGTGGAAAGAGCTTCAGTAGGAGCACCCATCTCACTTCCCATGAAAGAATTCATACAGGGGAGAAACCATATCAGTGCTTGGAATGTGGGAAGAGCTTCAGAAAGAGGGTAGGTCTCAACCACCATCAAAGAACTCATACAGTGGTACCTTAGGTTAAGAACTTAATTTGTTCTGGTGGTCCATTCTTAACCTGAAACTGTTCTTAACCTGAAGCACCACTTTAGCTAACGGGGCCTCACGCTGCTGCCTCGCGATTTCTGTTCTCATCCTGAAGCAAAGTTCTTAACCCGTGGTATTATTTCTGGTTAGCGGAGTGTGTAACCTGAAGCGTCTGTAACCTGAAGTACCACTGTACAGGGCATGAAGCGTAATAGAAATGTGGAAACAGCTTCTCTTCCAAGAGGCGTCTAGCTTCCCTTGAAGAAATTCATGTGATTGAGCAGGTGGTTGCTGAAGAACTTCAGGCATGCCTGGAGGATGGGGAGCATTTGGATCCCTTCCAATCGGGAATCAGGCCTCGTATTGGGACTGAAACTGCCTTGGTTGTGCTGGTCCATGATCTCCGGTGCTCTGGGGACAACTGTGAAAGCTGTTTCCTGCTTCTGCTGGATCTCTCAGTGGCCTTTGATACCATTGACCACGACATCCTTCTGGACTGTCTAG
Organism: Podarcis raffonei; assembly: GCF_027172205.1. Classification (NCBI taxonomy): domain Eukaryota; kingdom Metazoa; phylum Chordata; class Lepidosauria; order Squamata; family Lacertidae; genus Podarcis; species Podarcis raffonei. Next base: position 123,604,240 of record NC_070603.1, read on the forward strand.
AGGAGCTGGGAGCTGAGGGTTATACAGTGGTTCCACTCCTTCCTCCTGGGCCGTGTTCAGAAAGTGGTGGGGGGGGGTGAGTGTTCAGACCCCTGGGCTCTCACTTGTGGGGTGCCTCAGGGTTCCATCCTCTCTCCCATGCTTTTTAATATGTACATGAAGCTGCTGGGAGAGATCATCAGGGGGTTTGGGCTGGGTGTTCATCAGTATGCGGATGATACCCAGCTCTAACTCTCTTTTAAATCGGAACCAGTGAAAGCGCTGAAGTTCCTGTGTGAGTGTCTGGAGGCGGTTGGAGGATGGATGGCAGGTAACTGATTGTGGTTGAATCCTGACAAGACAGAAGTGCTGTTCTTGGGTGACAGGGGGCGGGCTGGTGTTGAGAACTTGCTTGGGCTACTGCAACACATTCTATGTGGGGCTCCCTTTGAAGGTGACCTGGAAACTACAACTAATCCAGAAAGCGGCAGCTAGATTGGTGACTGGGACTAGCTGCTGAGACCACATAACACCGGTTCTGAAAGACCTACATTGGCTCCCAGTACGTTTCTGGACAGAATTCAAAGTATTGGTGCTCACCTTTAAAGCCCTTAACAGCCTCGGCCCAGTGTACCTGAAGGAGTGTCTCCACCCCCATCCCTATGTCTGCACACTGAGGTCCAACTCCCAGGGTCTTCTGCTGGCTCCCTCACTGTGGGAAGTGAAGTTACAGGGCATTCTCAGTAGTTTCACCCGCCCTGTGGAATGCCCGCCTACCAGATGTCAAAAAAATAAACAACTATCTGACTTTGAGAAGACATCTCAAGGGAGCCCTGTTTAGGGAAGCTTTTAATATGTGATGAATTATTGTATTTTAATATTTTGCTGGAAGCCTCCCAGAGTGGTTGGAGAAACCCAGCCAGACGGACGGGGTATAAATAAACTATTGTTATTGTTTTAAGGACTTTCCCATGCAATATGGGAATCCACATCCATCTGAAGTTCAGGAGCAGTTGGACAATCCCCAGATTCTGGGGATCTACTTTTGGGGCCATCTGGTAGAAAAAGGGGAACTGGGTTTTATCATGCATAGTAGGAACAGTGTATCCATAACTTGCCCAGGATGCAAAGGGAGAGGTGAGTGCTTTGCTGTGGTTCCAGGACAAATCTCAGACAGTTGACCAACTACAGTCCCACACACGTGCACACAAAGAACAAGACAAAATGCTGACCGTGTAGAATGGGAGGAGGTCTTCCAGGAATGCCTCCAGACACTCAATATTTTGTGGGACTGAATCACTTCCCAGAATATTAGACTAGCGACTCAGCTACATTACTAAAAAAACTGTGTTTTGAGGATATGAATTTGCTGAACTAATTGTTAAAGAGGGATACAAAAAGGAGGTGTGAGGAAGTCAGGAAAATAAGTTAATCAAAGATGAATAACTAGAAAAGAGTGATTTGTGTTTGCCTTATTTTATTTGTTGTGTTTGTATTCTATGTATTGTGAAAGATTGTATTGTTGTGTCTTTTTGTGTGTGTGTGTGTTTTATTGTTGTAAGTTTGGTTTTATCTTTTTATTGTTAAACCTAATAAAATATTATTATAAAAAAACCCCTGTGTTTTGAATGCATTGTAAACAAGCATAGTTTTTTTAAAGCAGTGGTGGGGTGTCATAGGGCATCTGACACCAGTGTTGAGTGCTCCTGCTTCCAGGTTCAATCCCACCCTCACCTTTGGGAGAGTCCAAAAAGGAAAGAATGAAAAGCCCATGGTAGAGGCACAATTCCGTCTTAACACTGAACCAGCCATACCTGTGGGATTTTGTAGATGCTTGACACAGGTGACATATGTCTAGAAATATCAGGTTCAGCATCTTCAAGAACAGCCAACAGGTTATTCCTCTTCCGACAGTCATAGTTTGGAATGTCTGTGTGCCCAGTAGAGAGCAGGTCTAGCAGGGCATCAGAAGTCATCCTTGCATTAGAATAATGATCATAGATGACATAGCCGAGGGTGACGTTGGGTAAGAGCCTGGGGTCCTGATTGATTTCACAAATGGCAGCCAGGAAGGACAGGACATTCCAGAATTTCCCACGATAGCCACTGGAATGAAAAAGTGCCCCCCTCCACTGAATGAAAACGTTTCTAATTCTTGCTGTATCTAAACTCTCAGCTGTTTCCAGCACAGAAAATAAAACGAGTCCACCCTGAGATGCTCAAATACCTTCCATTAGCGACCTGTAGGAGAGAGCAAAGGCCCATCAGCCTCACTGACGGTGGACTGACACCATAGTGAAACTGTGACCACAACTTTCACTATCATGAACATTTCATGAGATTGCGTTTCAGCTGTGTTTACAGTCAGCTGCATTATTTACCCCCTTGTAGGTTTGGATTTTTAAATGCCACTTTGCACAATCATAACATTCTCAGTTGCAGCATACTCATTTTCAGTCAGGACTCTAGGGACATGGATGGCACTGTGATCTACTGATCCAACGACAAACTGGGGAGGAGTTATCCCCAAGTTATCCCCCCAGGGAGCGGGGCCAAGCAATGCCTATTGGCCGGTTGGTCCCACCCCCTGCGGAATGCCTGCACCTAAGCCTGGCACAATTGGTCAATCCGCAGGCAGGCTGCAACCCTCCCCAGCAGGGCACCGAATTGCGGACGTTTGTCATTGGATCTCCCACCCTCCGTCCCCTTTTTCATATGTCTTATTTCCATACTAAGACCTTCCTATGAACATTGTCAGCTGCCATATTTGGGGCCTGGTGTCGGAACTCTGCACAACCGAGCTACTCCTCCGCGGACATTCTTCGTCATCTACTCTGATAGTGATTAACGACCTAAGCCTTTGATGAGGCTCTAAGCACGTTCTCATTCCCCAGAGTATACAAACATCAGCAGAAGGACGAGAAATATATGAGCTACATTGCTACGTTTTATTTCAAACTACACAGGACAGAAAAGAATATACATCTGCTCTCTGTGAAGGCAGAGAACCAACTGGAAGAAAGAAACAGGAAATGAGTAATAACAACATCCGTCTCCCGTCTCCCGTGAGACTTCCAACAGTCTGGAATGTAAACAGAGTCTTGTGACTCCAAAAACTGCACAGTGGCATAAACAGAAATCTAACAACTGGCAGGAATTTTTCCATTTGGCAACTTGGCCCTGGCCATTTGATTTTCACCTTCCTCATAGCAATCCTCACAACCTTGTGAGGTTAGGCATTGGGTAAGCCTTAGTCTTGGCTGCAGGGGAGGTTACAGCCTCTGTCCGCCCCTTCTTGCTTAAGTGTATCCTGTCAAAGGGATCTGTGAGGAGTTGCTTCTGTCCGGATGCCCAGCAGGGGGCTAGGGCTATAGCACTCCTCCAACAGGGGCCCCTCGGTGGTTACCCATACTTGATGTAAGTCATGGGGGGCAGGTGTGGATTACCCTTAGATGCACCCCCAGCAGATGGACTGGGGTGGAATAAATGGCTATACGCAATGCCGATGCCAAACCATTCACATCTGTAATCAATAGAGTTGTGGCTCATTTGGACCCAATGTTATGCTGTTGTCTTGTCTGGTTTTTCATCACTTAGGGAGTGACAGGAACACAGGAGCTTGACACACAATTTGTGGGCTCTTTGGATGATTCCCACTTATAAAGGAGCAAGTGCATAGTTTGGGGGTACTCTTGGATACCCTTTGTCACTAGAGACCCACGTGTCCTCTATGGCTGTTTGTGAACAGGAATAGCCTGACCACTGGAGTAATGGAAAACTTGGAGCTGGACTACTGCAATGCACTCTTTCTGGGGCTGCCCTTGGGTCTACTGCAGACTCTTTAGTTGGTGCCAAATGATGTAGCCAAATTATCCTTGCGAGCTTTTGGTCAAGAACATCTGGCAGCCCCCCCCCCCATTTGAAGGACTATCCACTTAAACCTATTTTCTGCTTCCTGCAACTTCCATTCCTGATCCACCAGAGGACCTCTTCTCTTATTCCATGACTACTAAGCTTACCCAGGAGGCACCTTGTTGAAAGCTTTTTTGGAAGTCCAAGTGTTGGTTTGTCTGTTTCTTTATTAAATTTGTATACCGCCCTTCACCCAATGATCTTAGGGTGGTTCACAGCATAAAAATACAGGATAAGACCAAAAAGTCTATAATAAAAACAAGAACAAAAACAAAAACCTACCAAAAAATCTGCTGAATCGCCTCTGTCTTTACGTGAAATTTCAGTTCCCTTTTCCCCCTCTCAAATTCATCAGAATAGCCCTATCCTGTGTTAGCATCAGTGCGGGGGAGGGGGGATTCTGCCAGGGCTCACGTATGATAGTTCAGGGAACTTCTAACTCTTAATCTTGGGATTTTTCACCAAACTTTGGCATTTGCATCTCACAGTTTGGAGGCAGATCTTGGAGTTTTCGCAAACATGTTTTTCTTCAGCCCTGCAGTTGCAGGTGGAGCTGCATAAAGTGTCTAGGAACTTGCAGAGGTGGTACTTCTTCTCCATATAATTATCAAAATGATAGTGTGTGTTGTTTTTTTGCTTCCAAAGATCACATCTGAGTCCACTAAACGTGATGTTATGGATATGAGGCAGAAAGGTCTGGCAGATATATGCCTCCTGAGCCACTCAAAACTTGGGGGGGCTGAGATTTAGGACAGATGATAACTGCACCAGAATGAGCTTGGCTTGACTTCTCTCCACTTCAGATGTGACCCCTCTGCAGGGCTCCCTTAGTAAGAAGAAAGTTACTGCATCTTGCAAGGACCACAACAAAAGACTTCTAATTCTTTGTAAGGGAGGTGCTCGTTCCTGGGAGGAAAAAAGATGGTCCTCATTCTACTGCTTCTACTGCCTTATGGGGACTGTGGGAAACTGAAGACAAAATGCCTCTTGTCTTTGGAAAGGGATGAGATAGATTCACCTAATTATTTCAGGCCAGGAGACCACCTCATCAGTGGGGTCCTTTCTGCCACAAACACTGTGTTTCATCATCATATCTTTAGCCAATGTCCTTCCACCAGCTTTTATTGGTAAGACCTTTTGTGGGGATGGAGTTCCTGGTGTTCCACTTGCTACCATTTCCATGAGATCCAACTCATCTCCAGTTACTTTCAGGGGCCTTTCTCATGATCTGGTACCTGCCTTTAAGAACATAAGAAGACCCCTATGGCAGATAAATTTGGGGGTGATTAGGCTCTCAGCGGCTACCAGTCACAATGGCTATGTTCTCCATTCACTGTCACAGGCACTATGCCTCTGGGTACCGGTAACTGAGAATCTCAAGTAGGGGAAGAGTTCTTGTGCTTCTCAGTTTTCCATGTGCATCTGGTTGGCCGCCTTGAGAATGCTGGAACAGATGAGCCTCGGGGCTGATTCTGCAGGATTCTTCTGAAAAATGGTGGTAGGAGAAGGGTGTCTGTTTGCCTTAGGTTTAATATACAAGGGGGAAATATCTACTTTCTCTAAGCGGAATTATGATAGTGCTTTCTGGATCTTTTAATCACTGTCTTAGATCCCTGATAATGATGATGATAATAATAATAATAATAATAATAATAATAATAATAATAATATTTTTATACCCCACCCATCTGGCTGGGTTTCCCCAGCCACTCTGGGCAGCTTCCAACAAAATATTAAAATACAGTGGTCTGTTAAACATTAAAAGCTTCCCTAAACAGGGCTGCCTGCTTCTAAAAGTCTGGAAGTTGTTCTTCTCTTTTACATCTGGTGGGAGGGTGTTCCAAAGGGCGGGTGCCACTACCGAGAAGGCCCTCTGCCTTGTTCCCTGTAGCTTGGCTTCTTGCAGTGAGGGAACCGCCAGAAGGCCCTCGGCACTGGACCTCAGTGTCCGGGTTGAACGATGGGGGTGGAGACGCTCTTTCAGGTATACTGGACCAAGGCCGTTTAGGGCTTTAAACGTCAGCACCAACACTTTGAACTGAGCTTGGAAACGTACTGGGAGACAATGTAGATTTTTCAAGACCAGTGTTATGTGGTCTCGGCGGCCGCTCCCAGTCACCAGTCTAGCTGCTGCATTCTGGATTAGTTGTAGTTTCCAGGTCACCTTCAAAGGTAGCCTCACATAGAGCGCATTGCAGTAATCCAAGTGAGAGATAACTACAGCATGCACCACTCTGGCAAGACAGTCTGCGGGAAGGTAGGGTCTCAGCCTTCGTACCAGATGGAGTTGGTAAGCAGCTGCCCTGGACACAGAATTGACCTGTGCCTCCATGGACAGCTGTGAGTCCAAAATGACTCCCGGACTGCGCACCTGGTTCTTCAGGGACACAGTTGCCCCATTCAGGACCAGGGAGTCCTCCACACCTGCCTGCCTCCTGTCCCCCCAAAACATTACTTCTGTCTTGTCAATCTGTTAGCTGCCATCCATCCTCCAACCGCCTCCAGACACTCACACAGGACCTTCACTGTGCCTTTCTATTTTACTTACTATATGTAGCGTTTGGTGTCAGTATTGCTTGTGCAGGTTCTTTGCTGTTCACTTGTGTTCCTTTGGTGGTGAGAGAGGTTGGGGTTGGCCTAGGGTGTGGTTGTTCATTTGTGGTTGTCTGTGGTGGTCTTTGTTTTCATGTGTGAGTGGGGTGGGTGGGTGTTTTGGATCAGGTTAGCCATATTGATCGTCCCACCGCCTCCAGACACTCACACAGGACCTTCACTGCCTTCACTGGTTCTGATTTGAAAGAGAGGTAGAGCTGAATATTAGAGGTAGAACAGAAATATCACTTGGACAGTGCTGGCATGTATATAATTTCTCCCCCCAGGAAAGGACCCACAAAGTACTGGCAGCTCCTCTCCTTCTTGTATGCCATTCAAGCGATCAACCAGAATCAAAAGCTGTTACCCAACATCACCCTGGGCTACAGCATCCATGAGAACTTTTTTGATGGAAGGGTGACCTATGATGCTTTGCTAGACATGTTGTCAATTGGGCAGCTGAACTTTCCAAACTACAGCTGTGGTAAACAGACTAACTTACTGGCTGTTCTCGAAGGGTCCGACTCTCAAAACTCCATCCAGATTTCAAACGTGTTGGGCATCTATAAAATCCCACAGGTAGGAATGGAGAGAGGTATAATAGCATTATGATATTGGCAGTCTTATTTTCAACTACCCTCCTGTTGATCCCTAGCATCAAATTTGCCTTCTTTACGGCTGCCACAACCTTCAAGGAAATCACTGTTCCCACCAAAGGGTCCTTGCACTAGACCTTCCTCCTTCCTAAGACCTTCCCAATCTCATGTTGGGCTTAGAAATATTTAGGCTTTGATCTGAAATCAAACAAGATACAAATCTTCCTTCTCTTCCCAGGTCACTTATGCTTTTGTCTCTCATGTTCTGAATGATAAGAGGCATTTCCCTTTTTTCTACCGGATGGTCCCCAAAGAAGAAGCCCTGTACCCAGGGATTGTCAAGCTGCTCCAGCACTTCCGATGGACCTTGATTGGCCTCCTTGCACCAGACAGCGACAATGGAGAGAGGTTCCTGAAGAGCTTGACACCCGTGCTCATCAAGAGCGGAGTCTGTGTTGTCATCTCACAAAGCATCCAAGGACTGAATACAAATGGAGTATACATGCCTCGTCTTCCATTCCGCAAGTGGAGGCAAGTGCATGTATTTGTTTACTACGGGGAAATGACTTATTTCTTAGATGGACTACTCATCATACAAAGGTTTTTTGACATAGGGATGAAATCCATTGTTGGGAAAATCTTCATCACAACAGTTTTGTGGGATGTCGCCCTGGAGCTGATGTATAATGACATATCTTTCCAACACATCCATGGTATATTTTCCTTCTTCACTGAGACAAGTAAAGGGGCAAAATACAGTGATTTTCCACCCTTTTTCTCTGGTATTAAGAAGTTTTGGGAGGATGCTTTTAATTGTTTCTATTTAAAGCATGCATTCTCAGTGAAAGGCCAGACAAGATGCAGAGAGAGAGAGAAACTGGAGAGGCTTCCCCAAGATGATCTGGAAAGAATCCTCTCTCTAGACAGCTACAGGATCTACAACACTATGCAAGCCGTGGCTCGTGCCTTAAATGCTGCATATTCATCTAGATCTAAGCAGAGGGGAACTGAGAGAATGGGACTTCAAAGGCTACAGCCATGGCAGGTATTTTCTTTCCCTTCATAGACATCACATCTGAGCATGACAATCGACTGTAGTGTTGCAGATATTGAATATTGTGCAGTTTGAAACGATTGGAAGCATAAGAACTGGAAGCATTCATTTCCTTTTGGAAATGAATTATTGCCCAGGCGCATAGAAATATTATTCACTCTTTACTCGCAGAACTCTTTATAACAGAATGAGAACATCATTCTGTCCAGCACAGGCTCGGGATCTCTCTCTCTCACTCTCTTTTACCTTCAGGAGAGCTTCCTTTACATATTGCCTCTATTGAGTTTTGGAGCCAAAGACAAAAAGGCAACTCCCTTCAAAAAGGAGATATTGCAATCCAATACCTTCATCACATGATCTAAGGTTACAACACTCACATGTTAGCTAGCAGAGAACAGCAACCAGTTAGTTAATCTTAATCTCAGCAAGAGCCCAGATCCCTTTAGAAAAAAACTACTATGGAAAAAACCCAAGGTTTGCAAAACACATTACCCATTTTCCATTTTAAACCTTCCTTAATACATATACTTTTTTCAATTCCGTTTACTATTCTTATTCTTGCCTCATTGCACAGCCCCCCGAGCAATTGCTCCCATCATGTGCCCAATTCTCCTTTCCCCGCAAGTTGGAATTATTTTTGGCAGGGGAGATGACATTGGTCAGGCTGTCTCTAATCTCTATTCCTTTCACACCCGCTTGACTCTGCTCTGGCTCTCTGCTCCCTCCACCAAGCTCCTGCCTTTCCCTGCTGAAGCCCATATTAGAGATTTCATTCAGTTTGCCATGAAAGGAAAAACGAACCTAATTCACTCTTTCTGAAAGAATCCAAGGGGGCAGCATCCTTCAAAAAACATGCTTACTAGGAGAAAATCATACAGAAATGCTAAAGAATCATAGAATCATAGAGTTGGAAGAGACCACAAGGGCCATCGAGTCCAACTCCCTGCCAAGCAGGAAACACCATCAGAGCACTCCTGACATATGGTTGTCAAGCCTCTGCTTAAAGACCTCCAAAGAAGGAGACTCCACCACACTCCTTGGCAGCAAATTCCACTGTCGAACAGCTCTTACTGTCAGGAAGTTCTTCCTAATGTTTAGGTGGAATCTTCTTTCTTGTAGTTTGGATCCATTGCTCCGTGTCCGCTTCTCTGGAGCAGCAGAAAACAACCTTTCTCCCTCTTCTATGTGACATCCTTTTATATATTTGAACATGGCTATCATATCACCCCTTAATCTCCTCTTCTCCAGGCTAAACATGCCCAGCTCCCTTAGCCGTTCCTCATAAGGCATTGTTTCCAGGCCTTTGACCATTTTGGTTGCCCTCCTCTGGACACGTTCCAGTTTGTCAGTGTCCTTCTTGAACTGTGGTGCCCAGAACTGGACACAGTACTCCAGGTGAGGTCTGACCAGAGCAGAATACAGTGGCACTATTACTTCCCTTGATCTAGATGCTATACTCCTATTGATGCAGGCCAGAATTGCATTGGCTTTTTTAGCTACCGCGTCACACTGTTGGCTCACGTCAAGTTTGTGGTCAACCAAGACTCCTAGATCCTTTTCACATGTACTGCTCTCAAGCCAGGTGTCACCCATCTTGTATTTGTGCCTCTCATTTTTTTTGCCCAAGTGCAATACTTTATATTTCTCCCTGTTAAAATTCATCTTGTTTGTTTTGGCCCAGTTCTCTAATCTGTCAAGGTCGTTTTGAAGTGTGATCCTGTCCTCTGGGGCGTTAGCCCCAGAATTCTGATGAGTTTTTTTATTATTTAAAAAATGCTTCAGAAATGTGGAGAACTGAATTTAAGATTGGGGTTTGTGTTTGAGAGAGAAAACAGTATGAACCAAAAGTGACAAGATCCCTCCATTGCTATTTGAGTCTGCAACCAGCCCTAAGCAAAGGGGAAGTGGATTGTCATTATGCTTCCATTATTATTATTATTATTATTATTATTATTATTATTATTATTATATAATTTTTATTAAATTTTCAATCGAACAATTCCAAATAAACATTTTACAAACTCTAAAATATCCGATAACTTCCCTTCTTCTCTTTCCGTGGTTCATTTTACATCTTATACACCCCTGTATATTTTGCTATAACCATTCAAATCAGTTTTCTACTTTTACATCCATTAAACATTATTTACGTGGTTGAGTTTATCTTAATGCTGCCATCGTTTTCAGCTGCATACAGTTATTTTCCCTATACTCAATAAATGCTTTCCACTCTTCTTTCAATGTATCTTCTTCTTGCTCTCTTATTCTGTGTGTTAAATCTGCAATTTCTGCATATTCTGTCCACTTAAGCTGCCAATCCTCTTTAGCTGGGAACTCCCTCACTTTCCATTTCTGGGCCAGCAAAACAGGGGCCTATGTTTCCCTTTATTCTAAATGCTCTCATCTCTGCTTCTGTTCCAGCTCCACCCTTTCCTAGGAAACACCCAGTTCTACAATTCTTCCATGGACAGAGTGTATTTGGATGAGAACGGGGAGCTGGCAGCCGACTTGGACATTGTGAACTGGGTGGTGTTCCCCAATAAATCCGTCCTCAGAGTGAAGTTTGGGAGTATCGACAGACAGGGATCCCCAGACCTGAAGTGCTCCATCGACCAGGAGGCCATTGTGTGGCCCAAGTGGCTCAATCAGGTGACGGGGAATGGGAATCATGCCTGTCATTTTGCTCTCTTTTCTATGAGCTCTAATAAGTGCTCCCTGCTCTGTGGGCTGCTGCCCTCACTTGCCTGTCAACTCCAGCACTGGGCCGTTGTTCCAGATAGTTCCTACAGCTCCTCTGCTCAGCTGGGTGCCAAAGGAGGCTTCCTGCTAAACTGTGTGAATGGGGAAAGGGGGGTTCCTCGCTTTTCTCTTGTTGCATGTATTTTATCAGTAGTGAATAGCTCATGGCCCATATACAGAACTTTATTTAATGGAGGTCCTTTGTTTTTTTCTGAATTTAATCATGAATCATTCATGTAATGGACAGTGATGGGAAATGCTGAGTTTCAAGCTATAGTCTAGATGCTACAGCAGATGACAACATACTATTTCTCAAAGAACAATTCTCATTGACGCTCTTCGTCTTTGTGCCTAGACCCTTCCTACTTCCAGGTGTGTGGAAAGCTGTCGCCCTGGATCCGTCAAGGTGATTCAGGAAGGGAAGCCTCTTTGCTGTTATGAATGTCTTCCCTGTGCAGAAGGGACCATCTCCACTCAGGAAGGTGGGTGACTCCAAGGGAAAGGCTGGCCTTGGGGAAGAGAGAAGGGTTCAGTCAGGAATCTCTCAAAACCATTTCTGGGCAGGATCAGGCTGGTATGCTTCATGTGTGGGAGAGAACTGGGTGGTTCAAATTATCATCATCATCAATCTCTTTTTATGATTATTGTTTACGATATTGTTCTAAAATGTATCATCATCATCATTATATATAAATATATTAAGCTGATTGGGAAAGGAGGATATAAACATGTCAATCACTAAATGCCTGCCCACCCATTTCCCACTTCTTAGCCCTACTATTCATCCTTACTCCAAAAAATACCTTTGATCAAATGTGAAGGAGGGAGGTCTAAACCACGGAGCCTCTTGGTCTTGCTGATCGGAAGGTCAGCAGTTTGAAACCACGCGACGGGCTGAGGTCCCGTTTCTCTCTGAGCTTCTTCCATCCTAGCAGTTCGAAAGCACACCAGTGCAAGTAGATGGTTAGGTTTCACTGCAGTGGGAAGGTAAACGGTGTTTCCGTGCGCTGTGGCATTCATCATGGTGCCCCTTTGCGCCAGAAGCGGTTTAGTCATGCTGGCCACATGACCCGGAAAGCTGTCTGTGGACAAACACCAGCTCCCTTGGCCTGAAGCAAGATGAATGCTGCACCCCATAGTTGTCTTTGACTAGACTTAACTGTCCCGGGGTCCTTAAGGAGGGAGATTGTTATGGACCTAGGATAGATATTAGACTTCTGCACAGACCCCTGATCCTCCTTTTGGCCCTGGTATAGGGGGCTCCAAGCAGCCCAACCTGCCAGAGGCCAAGCTGGGAATCTCTAGCCCTGGAATCTGTCCCAAATTTCTTCGGGGTAGAGCTAATGTTTAGAAAAAGCTAATTAAATACCTGTAGTGATCTGTGGCTGTCCCAGACTGACTTGGTCTACAACTGAATCCCTCCCCAGAGGCTAGATACTGCTCAGGGCTTGGCTGAATCCAGAATAGTAGGCATTACTCTCTCTCTCTCTTTTGCAGATGCAGACCATTGCAAAAAATGCCCAGAAAATCAGCATCCAAACCATAACCGAGATCAATGTGTGTTCAAGCATATCACCTTCCTAGCCTACGAAGAATCTCTGGGGGTTGTCCTACTTTCCCTTGCCCTACTGGGGTCCTTAGCCACAAGCTTTGATTTAGGAATCTTTATTAAATACAACGAAACTCCCATAGTCAAAGCCAACAACCGGGACCTCTCCTACATCCTCCTCGTCTCCCTCCTGCTTTCCTTTTTGTCCTCCTTCCTGTTCATTGGGAGGCCAAGGAAAGGGACCTGCCTTCTCCGAGAAACAGGCTTCAGCATCATCTTCTCTGTTGCTGTTTCTTCTGTGTTGGCAAAAACCATCACTGTGGTTCTGGCCTTCCTGGCCACCAAGCCAGGGAACTCAGTGAGGAGATGGCTGGGGAAGAGTCTGGCCAACTCCATTGTCATTTCTTGTTCCTGTGTCCAAGTTGTCATCTGCATGATCTGGCTGGGGATCTCGCCACCATTCCCAGACTCTGACATGCACTCCCAGCCTGGGGAGATCATCCTGCAATGCAACGAAGGGTCTGTGGCCATGTTCTATGGTGCCCTCGGCTACATGGGCTTCCTGGCGGCCATCTGCTTCACGGTGGCTTTCCTAGCCAGGAATCTGCCTGGGGCCTTCAACGAAGCCAAGCTGATCACCTTCAGCATGCTGGTCTTCTGCAGTGTTTGGGTGTCCTTTGTGCCCACCTACCTGAGCACCAAGGGGAAGTACATGGTAGCCGTGCAGGTTTTCTCCATCTTGGCCTCCAGTGCTGGGCTCCTGGGCTGCATCTTCATTCCCAAATGCTACATTATTTTGCTGAGACCTGATCTGAACACAAAGGAGCACCTGACAGCAAAAACTAAAAATAGCATCTGATTCTTAAAATATTATTTTTCAAGAAGGTAGGGAAGTGAGATTCTTGAAAAATGATGTTTCAGTTTAAAAAACCATTACCCTCATTTGATCATGTAGAACCAACCAACTTAATGGAAGTAGTTATGAAATTTGGATCTGGCTGAAAATTTGTTAAAACTTTGGAAGATATAGATCACATAGATCACAGGGAATTCACATTACCAAAATTTTGTAATTATTCTTGGAACGGAACAAGGATGTCCACTGTCACTCCTGTTATTTCTCCCAGTGAATCTCCAGCCCCCGGCTCTCTCTCTTCCTCATTCATCATCACCTCCTCTGCGGGTGGTGCTAAGTACCCTCTGTCTTTGAGCTCTTTGCTCTCCTACTTTTAAGGCTCGCTGGGTTCTGGGAGATGGTGGGTCTAGAATGCTTTCTAATGACGTGTCAGCCAGGTGTTGCTCTGGCTCTCCCATGATTTCCCAACTTTCCCCCTCATCTGCCTCTGAGCCGTGACTTCCGTCAAACCCCTGTTGTAAATCTATACTGTCTTCTTCCTCTTCTTCCTCCCTGGGAGGGTCAGGATGGAGAGGTGGCCTCCCCCATTCCTGCCTGGCCCTTGGTCATCTTGGTCACTCTCCACCCCATACCTGCCAACTCATCAATCTCTTCCTTAATTTATGGTGCCCAGAACTGGACACCGTATTCCAGGTGTGGTCTGACCCCGGCGGAATAGAGTGGGACTATTACGTCCCTTGATCTGGACACTATACTTCTGTTGAAGCAGACTAAGATTTCACTTTTATAAACTTTATAGAACTGTTTAGAACTTTTACAGCTGCCTGGAACTTCCAAAACTGTATTGGAGAATCACGGGAGGCGGGAGCCATCCGTACTCCAGGCACCAAGAAGCAATCAGGGTGCGTAGCGCAATCAAAGTGGTGCGGGAACTTTATGATCCTTGTGTTCAGGACCCTTGTGTTTCTGGGACCCATAGATGGCTGTGGGGACATGCAACACACTACGCTTATAGAGAGTTTGCATGAAACCCACAAAAATCTTTAGCTCCACTGGGCCCTTAATTTTAAAAAAGGGGGGAGTTTCAGGGAGCATGTGGAAGATTGGGGGAAATCAAAACCCATTCCTCCTGATCAGAATTGATGAGTTGATGACCACTGTAAGCAGATGAAAACATTAGCAGGATTGCAATAACACTTGTAATGTAGAAATTGCTATGGAGAAAATGGAGTGATGTAAAATATGGACTATTGAACAGTATGCAGTTGAAGCCATGGAGGGGAAGCTGCGAAGTCCAAAGATTTGGAGAGATCTTTAAATATAGATATGTATGGCTGTATTGTTATAATCTTATACTTGCAAAATCAAATAAAAACTATTAAAAGAAAAGAATTGATGAGTTGGTTGTGTTGAGTGCTCACAGCCCATCCCAAGCAAAACATTCAGGTTCATTGGGCCCTTAATTCAAAATGGGGGCTGAAGGGGCCACATGGGTCAGGGGGACTTGAAACCCATTCCTTGTGACCAAGAACAACAGGAAATTCACATAGGGGGTTCAAGCAACCCACCCTGAAAACAATATTTAGCTTCATCCCTCTCTTCAACCAAAATAGGATTTCAGGGGCCACCTGGAAGGTTGGGGTGCTCTAACACAACCCTTGGGATTGCAGGGGGATGAGATGGTTGTGCACAACCTGCCACCCTCAAAAATATGTTTGTGGTGACATTTAAAACTAGCCCGTTTGGGGTGTCCTAAAAGCACGAGGGAAAGAAGGAAGAGCACAGCCACTTTTCATTTGTGATGTAGGCTTTTTGCTCTATCCCTCTCACTGTCTGCAGCTGTTTAGGGAATTGACAAGACAGGGGATATTTTATGCACCAGACTTTTCAGACTCAGGGCGAGAAATCATGAATCTCTGGAGAAATCCCTGGGAAAAATAAGAATATTTATGAGGCGGGGAAGCATCGCCCTGACAACCTTCTGGAGTCTCTCTGTGGCTTGAGGAGCAGATGCAGAGCTGGAGAAAACATGTTTGCAAGAACACAGAGAAGCAGCTGCCCTGTTTTGACATGGGCCAGCATAGGGTGGAAAGGTCAGCTTGGACTTTAAATAGCAATGCACCTTCGTTAGGGTCAGGGCCAATATATTATTTTAGGAAGTGTGCAAATATATACACGCTCTACATAGAGTACCTACATCTGAACATTGTGAACTCATGAAACCCATTCCCTTTACAAGAAGATTCTTATTCTTATTATTTTATATTTATTGAGTTTATATACTGTTGTATACATAGAGGTTTCAGGGGAGTTCACAGAAAAGATCACAACATATATAACCAGAATAAAAACAACAACCCAATAACACCCACCCTCTGAAAAGAGTCACATTTTAAAAGGGTATAGGATGTCAATCAGGTCAACCAAAGGCCTGGTTAAAGAGGAAGGTTTTTGCCCGGTGCCTAAAGGGGTATAATGAAGGTGCCAGTGTTAGGGGACATTCGGCACAGAAACATGTGTGTATACCTTTAAGAAGTTTCTGGGATTAATTGGCTGCAGCTGGCCGTTGCTATAAAAGGAAAAAGCTGAGTTTTGTAGCCTGCCTGCAGGAATAACACCCACCAGAGTTTGTTTATTGTTTTGTAATAAAGTCTTCATTTTAGTTTGGGTTTTTACACCTATGTCTCCTGGAGTCACTCTGTCCTCTGCCACCAGCTGGAAATCCCCCTCCAACAGGTTATGGGCCCAGTGCCCAGTCCTGAGTGGGCAGAGACAGAGCATGAAAAGAACCCAGAGACTGGAAGCAACTCAGCGTTTTTCAAGCAGCTGGCTGTGTGAAGGCATCGGCAGGGAGTGTCTGTTTGAGACCAGGAGCCGAACATTTCTTCAAGCCATGTGTGAGTAAGGACTGAGTGGAAAGCTGAAAGCTGGGGGGAGCCATGGCTGGACTTGGAGCTGGAGCTCAAGGGGGAGCTTCATATTTTCCAGTAGAGAAACTGGGAGAGTCCAATTATATGTCATGGAGTTTACAGATGCAGGCGTTTTTAAAGAAAGAACAATGTTGGACTGTTATTGTTAACCCTCCTGTAAAAGAGGAGGATGAAGAAGTAGATGAAGCAGACCAAAGGGTGGAGGACAAAGCCTATGCCAATTTAATTTTGAGTTTAGAGAAGTCTCAGTTATCTTACGTGCGAGACCTTGAAACAGCAAGTGAGATTTGGCAAGCACTGAGAGCGATACACATTAGAGACACTGCTGGCAGCAAAATTACTCTAATAAGAGCTCTGTACCGAGCCAGACTAAGTGAGGGTGAATGTGTTTCAACACACCTTCAAAGAATGCGTGATTAATTTTCACAGTTAAATGAACTTGGAGAACATTTTTTCTGAACAGAGAAAGGTTTATATTGTGCTGTCTTCACTTCCTGAGTCATGGGACAATTTAGTGATGACTCTGGAGGCAATTCCAGAAAGCCAATTAACAATGCATTTCTTAACTGGGCGTTTGCTTGATGAGGAGGAAGGACGCCATGAGAGGAAGGCCACAACCCCTCACCGTAACTCCAGAAATGGGAGGCAGTCCAGTAAAAGATATGCAACTGATGAGGAGCGGCAACCTAAAGAGGTTGTTGACCACAGAGAGGAAGCAGCTTTCACAGTCAAAAGATGCTATCATTGTGGGTCAACTAAGCATTTAATACGTCAGTGCACTGTGTCTGTGGGAGAAAACACAAGAAAAGGGCGGCCTGCGTTTGCTGGGAAGCGAGGAGACAGGAAGAGTCGAGTCCAGTATGTTTCTGCAGCAGTTCGAGGCACCAGTCACGACGTTGGACAAGACTGGATTTTAGACTCAGCAGCGACAAACATCTTTGTTAAGTCTGCACAAACCCTTGTAGAAAAGCAGCCTTGTAAATCTGTAAATGTAGTACTAGCTGATGGAACAGTGCATGAGTCAGCTGGAAAGGGTAGTGTGAATATCAACTGTTTAAGTACCAAGTTTACCAATGTTTTATGTGTACCAAGTTTAGAAAATAATTTGCTTTCAGTTACAAGTCTTGTTAAGCAGGGATTTAAAGTAACCTTCTCTGGTTCAGGCTGTAAAATAGAGAAAGCTGTAAAAGTGGTTATAGCATCACTACAAAATGGTTTGTTTGTTTTGAAAGACCAGCTAGTGAGTGAGTCTGGGGCATGTGTTAAAGCCTGTAATAGAGCCTTGCATGATGAGTGCCAGCATCTGTGGCATCGTCGTTTGGGGCATGCCAATTTCCGCAGTATTGCAAAAATGCCAGAATTAAGTAAGGGAATTAAAATGAAAAAATGCTCAGTTTTTCTAGACTGCAATACCTGCAAGGAGTCTAAAAGTAAGCGAGGGTCTTATCCTGAAAGTACTAGAATTAGCAAGAGGCCATTTGCTTTAGTACATTCAGACCTTTGTGGGCCATTTGCAGAGTCTGAAGGAGGAGCAAAGTTTTTTTTGGTTCTTGTGGATGATTATAGCCAGTATACTTGGGTATACTTGTTAAAACACAAAAGTGAAACTGGTCAACTGATTAAGAACTGGGTCAACTATATAGAAAGGCAGTTTCCCTACAAAGTTACCCAGTTGCAGAGTGATCGTGGAGGCGAGTTCATGTCTGAAGCCCTCCAGGTCTGGTTGAAAAAGCGTGGTATTAGTCACCGTAAATCGTGTCCGTTTTCGCCTGAAGAAAATTCAGTTGCAGAACCCAAGATAAGGTCTTTGCAAACAATGCTAGATTCTATGCTATGTGATTCTGGCTTATCCAGGAAGCATTGGGGGGAAGGAATTCTGTGTGCTAACTACGTACAGAACAGATTGTTTCATTCTACCATAAACAACACCCCTCATTTTTTGCTTTATGGAAAAAAACCCTTTTTGGACCATGTTAAAACTTTTGGTTGCTGGGCTTGGGTTCACATCCCAAAAGGACAGAGAAGGAAAGGAGAACCCAAGGCAAAGAAACTTAGGTTTGTTGGCTATCAAAGTTGGTCAAAGGGGTATCGTTTTGGACTAGGGTGTGGCAGAGTTGTGATATCAAGACATGCAGAGTTTTGTGAGCAAGATGAATCAGAAGGGGAAGATAGTTCAGAGGGGGAGAGTGTTCAAGTTAGAAGATCACAAAGAAGCAATAAGGGGGTACCTCCAGAAAGGTTTACTATACAAGAAGTTAAAACTGTTGCTGTGAAGAAAGAACCTTGTGATTATGAGGAAGTTTTAAAGTTACCACACCATGAAATAGTAAGGTGGAAAAATGCAATGAAAGCAGAAATGAAATCTTTAGCAGAACACAATGTGTTTACCATAGAGCCATTGCCAGAAGGAAAAAAGGCAGTGGGCTGTAGATGGGTGTATAAAATAAAACACTTGGCAGATGGTGCTGTTAAGTACAAAGCTAGGCTGGTAGCACAAGGCTTTACTCAAAGAAAAGGTGAAAGCTTTGATGAAACCTTTTCTCCTACTTCAAGGAGTGAAAGTGTATGCTTATTGCTAGCTCTTGCAGCACAACGTGGGTTTAAGGTAAATCATTTTGATATTGAGACAGCTTATCTTAACGCAAATCTGCAAGAAGAAATTTTTATGAATCAAGCACCAGGTTTTGAGGCAGGCGAACAGAATTCTGTATATAGGCTGAACAAAGCAATTTATGGGCTCAAACAGTCAGCTAGAAATTGGAACGAGTGTCTTGATAATGCTTTAAAAAATCTTGGCTTTAAAAGAAGCTTAGCTGATAACTGCTTGTACACTAAAGGAAAGGGTGATAAACAAGAATTATGTTTGTCTTATGTTGATGATTTGCTATACTCTACAAAAAGTGACAAGCAAGTGGAAAAGTTTGCAGAACAACTAAGAAAGGAATTTAAAGTAAGAGATTTGGGTCCAGTAAAAAATTATCTTGGTCTTGAAATTCAAAGAACAAATGATGGAAGTTTTTTGTTGAGTCAAAAAGACAAAATAATGGAGTTACTTGAAAGAAACAATATGCAAAACTGCAAGGGAGTAAAAACCCCAATGGAAATAGGTTTTTTCAAGGATAAAGGAGAATGCACAGAACCTGTAAATCCTGAAATGTACCATTCAATAGTTGGAAGTTTACTATACATTTCCTTGCGGAGCAGACCAGATTTGAGTTATGCAGTTGGAATACTGAGCAGACTAGTAAGCTGTCCCACAGAAAATGCCTGGAAAGGTTTAAAGCAAACACTTGATTATTGTTTGAGACTACCATCTTCAGGGTCTACAAAATTGCAGTGTTACGTTGACAGCAATTGGGCCAACCTTCCTGATAGAAAATCAATTTCTGGAATGGTATTTCAATTTGGGGATTCCTTGATAGGTTGGAAGTCCAAAAAGTAAGGTATTGTGGCCACATCTTCAACAGAGGCTGAATACTGTGCTTTATCTGAGTTGTGTAATGAAATAAAATTTTATGTTCAGATCCTCAAGGATTTAGATATACAATGTGATTATCCAGTTCAAATATGGGAAGACAATCAAGCTGTAATAACTTTGGCTGGGTCTGAGCAGTTTAGAAACAAATCAAAACATTTAGAAATTAAATATCAAAATGTGGCTGAAAATGTGAAGCAAAACCTGATAATGCTGAAGTATTGTGAGAGTATGCAAAATGTGGCTGATATATTTACAAAAGCACTAACTTTTGAGAAACATGCACAACTGGTGACAAAATTAGGAATTGTTGTGTGTGATGTGTAAATATGTTCTGTATATGTTTTAAGTACTGTTTCTATTTGAATTAGAGGGGGTGTTGGGGGACATTCGGCACAGAAACATGTGTGTATACCTTTAAGAAGTTTCTGGGATTAATTGGCTGCAGCTGGCCATTGCTATAAAAGGAAAAAGCTGAGTTTTGTAGCCTGCCTGCAGGAATAACACCCACCAGAGTTTGAGTTTATTGTTTTGTAATAAAGTCTTCATTTTAGTTTGGGTTTTTACACCTATGTCTCCTGGAGTCACTCTGTCCTCTGCCACCAGCTGGAAATCCCCCTCCAACAGCCAGGCAAACTTCCCTGGCAAGAGCATTCCACAGACGGGGGGCCACTGCAGAGAAGGCCCCGTTCTCGTGTTGCTGCCCTACGGACCTCTCAAGGAGGAGGAGGGCCTCAGAAGATGATCTCAGGGTCCTGGTAGGTTTATATGGGAAGAGGCGGTCCTTGAGGTATTGCAGTCCTGAGATCACGCTGACATGCTTGGATCTCCACATCCTCAAGGCCATCTTCCCCCTTACCAGACACATTCTCCACTAACTGAAACTTCCGGACAATCTGAATTATCACAAAAGCTTTGTCTCCTTGTGCATTCTCTGAGGTTTACAAAGAACTCCAAGCATTTATAATAATTATTATTATTATTATTATTATTATTATTATTAATTTATTTATACCCCACCCATCAGGCTGAGTTTCCCCAGCCACTCTGGGCGGCTTCCAGTCGAATGTTAAAAACAATACAGCATTATATATTAAAAACTTCAGATGTCTTTTAAAGATAAGATAGCTACTTATTTCCTTCACATCTGAAGGGAGGGCATTCCACAGGGCAGGCACCACTACCGAGAAGGCCCTCTGTCTGGTTCCCTGTAACCTCACTTCTCGCAATGAGGGAACCGCCAGAAGGCCTTCGGCGCTGGATCTCAGTGTCCGGGCTGAACGATGGGGGTGGAGACGCTCCTGCAGGTATACAGGACCGAGGCCATTTAGGGTTTTCAATGTCAGCACCAACACTTTGAATTGTGCTCGGAAATGTACTGGGAGCCAATGCAGATCTCTCAGGACCGGTGTTATGTGGTCCCGGCGGCCATTCCCAGTCACCAGTCTAGCTGCCGCATTCTGGATTAATTGCAGTTTCTGGGTCACCTTCAAATGTAGTCCCATGTAGAACGCAGTCATCCCCACCAAACAGAACTTTATTTCTGCAATACAACACAACTTTAATACAGGCAACTTGCTGTTTGCACGGGGGTTGCGTTCTGGGTCATTGCACAGCAGCAGACACGCAAAAGCCCATTTCGCGCGCGCCCCCTGTCTTCTAGGGCCGAAAACGACGTGTGGGTTGCACATGCACGTCAATCTATCGCTCGCACAATGGTTCCCACCTGTATAAGAAAAAATGCTTCCTAACGTAAGTTAATACCTGCTTATCTCCCATACAGCTGTAACATATAATGCATCTCTAACAGCAACAGCTTGGAAGGAAAAGGAGGAGGGGGAATCAACGATGAAGTATTGAAAGTAGTATTTAAAGTGCATCTTTTAAAAAACGATGTATAAGTAAGGCATCTTTTCTATCTACACTGATGTCCCTATGATGAGCTTTCTACCTGAACAATCTTCCACATTTTCTACGCTAACATCCTGCTGAAGATTTCTTCTTCTCTAGTAGGATTTCTGTTTATCACTGAAACTTATTTCCATGGTTCGTGGACTGCGTTCGTTCAGGCAATCAGGGAATCGTAGAGTTGGAAGGGCCTGGATGGTAATCTAGTCCAAACCCCTGCAATGGAAGAATCTTAACTAAAGCATTCATGACAGGTGGCTGTCCAACACTCCAAGGAAGGAGAGTCCACAATCTTCCGAGGTGAGGGAGTCCGTTCCACTGTCAAACAGCTCTTACTGTCGGAAATGTCTTCCTGACATTTTGTCAGAATCTCCTGCCTTGGAACTTGAATCCATTGGATCTGATCCTACCCTCCAGAGCAAGAGAAAACAAGCTTGCTCCATCTTCCATGGGACAGACTTTTAGATATTTAAGGTGCTCTATCACATCTCTCAGTTTCCTCTTTTCCAGGCTAAACATACACAACTCCCTCAACTGTTCCTCATAAGGCTTGGTTTCCAGACCCTTGATCATCTTGGTCGCTCTCCTCTGTGCGTACAATCTTCTTAAATGGTGGTGCCCGGAACTGGACACAGTATTCCATGTGTCTGCTGACCGAGGCTAAATAGAGCAGTACTCTTCAGCCTTGGTCAGACCACACCTACAATGCTGTGTCCAGTTCTGGGCACCACAATTTAAGAACATTATATTTGCAGAAGAGGGAGACCAAGAGCGGTACCAGCACTTTTTCTCTAGAAAAAAGGGTGCCAGAACTGATTCCTCATTGCCCCTTCACCGTTGCCCCCCCCCACCGTGTGAGTACTTCTGTGACAGGCTGTTGCGCTCACAGCATTCAATTTCTGATCACGGCAGGTTCAACTAAGACCACTAGATCCTTTTCACAAGTACTACTGGCTAGCTAAGTGTCCCCCATCTTATACATGTGGGGCTGATTATTCCTGCCTGAGAACCTTACATTTGTCCCTACTGAAATTCATTTCATGATTCTAAGCTCACATCCTTCTGGGAGTTTCTCCATTTATCACCGAAACTTTAATCCACGCTTCATGTGCTGGGTTCTTTCGTGCTCCATAAATGTTCTGCAAATGAGCCAACTCCTGGCTTCTTCAACGTGAAGACAGTTGGGTCCATGGAGGCTCTTTCCACACACTTATATGGATGGTTCTGTGTGGCTTCCTTGGTGCACTTTAAGGTTTCCGCTTACAGGGAAGCATTTCCCACAAACTTTGCATTCATACGGTTTCTCCCCTGTGTGGATGCGCCGTTGAACCTTAAGATGCGACAACAAACAGAAACTCTTTCCACATTCCTCACATGTAAACGGCTTCTCCCCCGTGGGAGTTCTCAGATGAAAACTGAGACCATGGGCCTCCACAAAGCCCTTTCCACATTCCATACACTTGTATGGCTTCTCCCGGGTGGATTCTCTGATATTTAGTAAGGGTCCCATAATCGCTGAAGCTCTTTCCGCACTCCAGGCATCAGGTGTGGGTCCTTTTGGATCCCCCACCCGTCATTCGCTGCAACCCCCCCCTTTGCTTTCCCCAACAGGAGCCAACTCCTAGGGGCTGAGGGGTCTCTGCCCTCCTCCAATAAAAAAATTGAGGGGACAGCCTCACCACCCCCACCCTGAAGTTGATGGGCATTGCCATTCAAATGGTGTGCATGCATGGGGTTGATTATGCGGGTCGGGGCTGGTGTGCCCCCCTACCTTCCCTTCTCTCTGCACCTCCCGGCTTTTGCTTTTGCTAAAGCTGAAGGTGTGTCTCCACCCTCATCATTCAGCCCAGACACTGAGGTCCAGCACCGAGGGCCTTCTGGCAGTTCCCTCACTGCGAGAATCCAAGTTACAGGGAACCAGGCAGAGGGCCTTCTCGGTAGTGGCACCCGCCCTGTGGAACGCCCTCCCTTCAGATGTCAAAGAGAACAAGAACTACCAGACTTTTAAAAGACATCTGAAGGCAGCCCTGTTTAGGGAAGCTTTTAATGTTTAATAGGTTATTGTATTTTAATATTCTGTTGGAAGCCTCCAAGAGTGGCTGGGGAAAACCCAGCCAGAAGGGTGGGGTATAAATAATAAATTAAATTAATCTGTCATGGATGCTTAAGCTGAGGTCCCTGCATTGCACGGGGCGCGGGGGGGCGCAGTTTGGACTAGAAGTTCTATGGGGTCCCTTCCAACTCTTACGATTCAGCCCTGTTTAGGAAAGTTTTTAATGTCTGGTGTTTTTATTAATTTATTATTATTATTATTATTATTATTATTATTATTATTATTATCACTATCAATTCTGTGTGGTTTGGCGCAAACATGTTTCTCTCCACTTGTGTCACCTGTAGTTGGAGCCACAGAGTCCAGGTTGTCGCAGAGGTGCTGGCGGTGATTCTCTCCCCCCTTGTACCATCGGCTGGGTGAGGACTGCAGGGCCTGCTCCATTCCAGGGCCTTTTCCAACTGGCCCAGGGGGCGTGGCCCAGGCCCTCTCTCCCAGCTATAAAGGGACTCCTGCTGCAGTGAGGCCTCGGACCATCGGCTGGGTGAGGACTGCAGGGCCTGCTCCATTCCAGGGCCTTTTCCAACTGGCCCAGGGGGCGTGGCCCAGGCCCTCTCTCCCAGCTATAAAGGGACTCCTGCTGCGGGGAAGCCTCGGACCATCGGCTGGGTGAGGACTGCAGGGCCTGCTCCCTTCCAGGGCCTTTTCCAACTGGCCCAGGGGGCGTGGCCCAGGCCCTTTTTGGAACAAACTTTTTGGGAAGGGTGGGAAGTGTTCTGCCATTGCTTCCCTGTTCCAGGTGGTTAATGTGCTTTAAAATGTCCTCAAGCAGTCGGTGGCAATTTAAATTTTTATTTCTTTTTTTCCTTTTTTTCCCTTGTTGGGGGTGGGTGGGATGGATATTTGGTTGGGGATTAATTTTAGTATAATTGTTCTGTTCTTTTTTGTTGTTGTTGTTTTATTGGTTCTGTATAGTTTGCGTTTTGTTTTTAAGGGGCGGGATCAGGGCTGCCTGGGAGTGGGGCCCCAGCCAACACGATGGCTGGGACAAGTTCCACAGGGGGGGAAGCACTGGGACATCCGATCTCGGTGATCATGGGCAGGAGGCGGAGTTACGCTAAGACCAGATCATGTCATTACCGAGGAGGCAGGTTTAGTCGTTGTCTGAAGACTATCCCTGCCTCCGGGTCTGGCCTTGACCGGATGGATACTGGAATCAACAGGGGAAACCTACATGACCTGAAGGTGTTGCTGTGTAATGCCAGGTCAATGATGAATAAAACCACTGCCATCCACGACCTGATTGTGGATGGAGGATTTGACCTGGCATGTGTGACGGAGACCTGGTTGGAGGAAGCAGATGGGCCTGTCCTTGCCGCTGCTTGCCCACCAGGTTTCTCTTACACACAGCAACCTAGGTCATGTGGGCGGGGAGGGGGGGTTGCAGTGATTTTTAGGAAGTCACTAGCTTGCACCAGGCGTCCTACTGGGAAGATCCAGTTTTCTGAGTGCATGTTCTGGAAGTTGGGCAATAGGGGCAGTACAGGATTCCTTTTGGTGTACCGACCTCCCCGCTGCACCAAGGATTCCCTGTCTGAGCTGCTTCAGGTCGTGGCGGATTTTCTCCTGGAGACACCTAGTTTGGTTGTCCTAGGGGATTTTAACATCCATGCCGACACGACCTTACAAGGGGCCGCTCGGGACTTCGTGGAAAGCATGGCCTCCATGGGGCTGTCCCTGAATAAGTTTGGCCCAACTCATAGTCATGGACATGCCTTAGACCTGGTGTTCACCTCTAGTGACGTGGGTGATCTGACACTAAGTAAAAGTGAAACAAAAGAAGTGCCATGGTCAGATCACTTCCTGGTGCAACTGGACTTCTCCGCGACCCTTCCCCTCTGCAGGGAGGTGGGACCAATTCGGATGGTCCGCCCCCGCCACTTAATGGATCCAGATGGTTTCCAGAGAGTGGTAGGGGATGCTTTATCCCATGTTGATGGCCTTTCAGCTGATTCCCTGGTGGCCCGCTGGAATGCGGAGTTAACCAGGGCTATCGACTGTCTGGCTCCGAAGCGCCCTCTCCGATTGCATGGAGCCCGGACAGCCCCGTGGTTTTCTTCGGAGCTGAGGGCGATGAAACAATCGCTGAGACGGCTAGAGCGTCGGTGGCAAAAAACTCACTCCGAATCTGACCGGACACAGGTTAGAGCTCAACTTCGAGCCTACCAAGTGGCGATAGCGACGGCGAAGAAGACTTTCTTCACCGCCTCTATTGCATCTGCAGAAAATAGTAGCAGGAGACTCTTTCAGGTGGTTCGCAATTTAACGGAACCACCTTTACCACCGGGGCCTTGTAAAGACCCCAAGATCTCCTGCAACGATTTTGCAAAGTTTTTTGCAGATAAAATCACTCATATTCGGAAGGAGCTAGACACCACCGTGGGAGCAGGGCTGGGGCGGGAGAGTGCTAGAGCTCTGTCTGGTCAAGTTGCATGGAATCAATTTCAATCCGTTACCCCCGAGGATGTGGACAGGCTGCTTGGACGCGTGAAACCAACCACCTGTCTCCTTGATCCTTGCCCATCCTGGCTAATAAAAGCAAGCCGGGAAGGGCTGGGCGATGGGCTCTGCGGGGTGGTGAATGCTTCCCTCTGTGAGGGAACATTCCCAGATCTGCTGAAAGAAGCGGTCATTAAACCGCTTCTTAAAAAACCATCTTTAGACCCGGCCAGTATGGCCAACTATCGCCCAGTCTCAAATCTTCCATTCTTGGGCAAGGTGATTGAGCGCGTGGTTGCTGAACAACTCCAGGCACGCCTGGAGGATGCGGACCATTTGGATCCCTTCCAATCAGGATTCAGGCCTCATCATGGGACTGAAACTGCCTTGGTCGCGCTGGTTGATGATCTCCGGCGAGCTAGGGACAAAGGTGAGAGTTGTTTCCTGGTTCTGCTGGATCTCTCAGCGGCCTTTGATACAATCGACCATAACATCCTTCTGGACCGTCTAGAGGGGCTGGGAGCTGGGGGCACTGTTATGCAGTGGTTTCGCTCCTTCCTCCTGGGCCGTGTTCAGAAAGTGGTGGTGGGGGATGAGTGTTCAGACCCCTGGGCCCTCACTTGCGGGGTGCCTCAGGGTTCCGTCCTCTCCCCCATGCTTTTTAACATCTATATGAAGCCACTGGGAGAGATCATCAGGGGGTTTGGACTGGGTGTCCATCAATATGCAGATGATACCCAGCTCTACCTCTCTTTCAAATCAGAACCAGTGAAGGCGGTGAAGGTCCTGTGTGAGTGCCTGGAGGCAGTTGGAGGATGGATGGCGGCTAATGGATTGAGGTTGAATCCTGACAAGACAGAAGTACTGTTTTTGGGGGACAGGGGGCGGGCTGGTGTGGAGGACTCCCTGGTCCTGAATGGGGTAACTGTGCCCCTGAAGGACCAGGTGCGCAGCCTGGGAGTCATTTTGGACTCACAGCTGTCCATGGAGGCGCAGGTCAATTCTGTGTCCAGGGCAGCTGTCTACCAACTCCACCTGGTACGCAGGCTGAGACCCTACCTGCCCGCGGACTGTCTCGCCAGAGTGGTGCATGCTCTGGTTATCTCCCGCTTGGACTACTGCAATGCGCTCTACGTGGGGCTACCTTTGAAGGTGACTCGGAAACTACAACTAATCCAGAATGCGGCAGCTAGACTGGTGACTGGGGGCGGCCGCCGAGACCATATAACACCGGTCTTGAAAGACCTACATTGGCTCCCAGTACGTTTCCGAGCACAATTCAAAGTGCTGGTGTTGACCTTTAAAGCCCTAAACGGCCTCGGCCCAGTATACCTGAAGGAGCGTCTCCACCCCCATCGTTCTGCCCGGATGCTGAGGTCCAGCGCCGAGGGCCTTCTGGCGGTTCCCTCATTGCGAGAAGCAAAGCTACAGGGAACCAGGCAGAGGGCCTTCTCGGTAGTGGCGCCTGCCCTGTGGAACGCCCTCCCATCAGATGTCAAAGCGATAAATAACTACCTGACATTCAGAAGACATCTTAAGGCAGCCCTGTTCAGGGAAGTTTTTAATCTGTGATATTTTAGTGTATTTTTGGTTTCTATGGAAGCCGCCCAGAGTGGCTGGGGAAACCCAGCCAGATGGGCGGGGTACAAATAATAAATTATTATTATTATTATTATTGTAATTATCAAAATCACTGTGATTTATTCTCTCGCTCTCTGCAACACTCCATGGTTGTTTCCCTGCCTTCGAGTCCAACAGCAACGAAAAGCAGAATCAAGTCACATCTTGAACAGAGCCCCAGGGAAATTGGTGCGAAGTTGGTGCATAAAGGGGTCGTTTGCCACTGAGAGCCTGGGTGGAGGTTTAGGGTAGTTGCAGGGCAGCAGACTCTGTTGGAGCGAGAAGAGAGCTGCAGCTCAGAGGTAGAGCATCTGCTTTGCATGCAGAGGGTCGCAGGTTCAATCCCTGGCATTTCCAGGTACCTCTGGGGAGAGACCCTCTGCCTGAAAGCCCGTAGAGCTGACTGCCAGTCAGAATAGGCAGTAGTGATGTAAATGAACAGATTTGGTATAAGGCATTTATCCAGGTTCCTGATCCTACCATCATACACTTGGTCTCTGAATTTCTAGCTGGGCTCCTGGCTGAGTGAAGACCCTGCAGTTGAGGGCAGTCTCAGGGGAGGTAGCAGGCAGAGCCAACATGATCATCCTCATTCTGCTGCTGCTGCTGCTGCTAATGCCCCGCGACGTCTATGGGGCAGCAAAGGCAAAATGCCCCTCGAATCTGATCCCAGATGAAAACGAAGCTGTGAATTACTACATGCCAGGAGACCACCTCATTGGTGGAGTCCTGTCTCCAAAAAGGGGTTTCTTTGAACCATTCCTGTTTTCCAAACCTCCATTGTCTAAGACTATAGCGTAAGTCCCAGAATGAATGTTTTGAATAAATTCTTTTATGCAACTGACAGATGGAAAAGTATTCCCCCCCCTTTCTTTTCTTCCTTTCCCCTCCTTCTTAAGCTTTTAGGAAGAACTTCCTGACAGTAAGAGCTGTTTGACAGTGGAATTTGCTGCCAAGGAGTGTGGTGGAGTCTCCTTCTTTGGAGGTCTTTAAGCAGAGGCTTGACAACCATATGTCAGGAGTGCTCTGATGGTGTTTCCTGCTTGGCAGGGGGTTGGACTCGATGGCCCTTGTGGTCTATTCCAACTCTATGATTCTATGATTCTAAGCTTTACCTTCAACTTCAGTGTCCTCTGCTCTGGGCCATTGTTGGGGTCCAAGGGTCACACACACACACACACACACACACACACACACACACATTAGGGGGCTGAGGGATTGATAGAAGGACCCTGTGTGAGGGGCAAGGATGATCTCCCAGGGTGAGAGACTGGGAGAAGAAGGAAAGCTCCCAGCTGAGAACTGGGAGGGTCCACTACTTTCTGTTAATGACAAGGGTTAAGAGCTACCTTTGAGAGAGGACTCTGTGAGAACTCGTTCTCTGTTTTTGTGTTTATTTAAATTTGTTTCTTTATGCTTGCTGAACACCATTTGCCACTTTAATGCTCATTTGTCCAGTTTGGGTGAATCATTTGCAGAGTGTCCGTAACGAGGTACTGGCATGTCTTCTCCTTCCTGATCGCCATTTGTGAGGTCAACCAGAACCCCAAGCTCTTACCCAACGTGACCCTGGGATACAGCTTCTATGAGAACCTTTTCAATGAAAGAATCACTTCTGATGCCGTGATAGACCTGCTTGCGGGTGGCGAAAGCAGCAACATCCCAAACTACCAGTGTGGGAAACGGAATAACCTGCTGGCTGTTCTTGAAGGGGCCAATTCGGACATCTCCAGACAGATTTCAACCATGCTGAGCGTGTACAAAATCCCACAGGTATCTACTCTCTGAGTAAATCAAGAACGAGCCTTTTCTTGAAGCCCATTCTCGAGATTCCACCACAATTGAGGGTGCCCCCCAAAACAAGAGCTTGGGGGTGGATAAAATCTCCCTTTATAGAGATAAAATAGAAAAGATGCAAACTTGAAACTTGAGATGTATATTTTCAGGATGATTGTAATTTTTGTAATTTTTAAAACTGCATTTTAAATCATTGTAATCTGGGAAGTGAAGGGTGAAGGGCAGGTGAATCACCATAAACATAATACAATAAAACCATCTCTGTACACACACGCACCATAATGTTGTTGTTGTCACCCATCTGTCTTGAGAGACAGTGGACTGTTATCATGATGACACTTGTCTTTTCCTCTTTCCTCATTAGCTCAGCTATGGCTTTGCTCTTGATGACAAAACCCAGTTCCCTTTTGTCTACCGGATGTTCCAAAACGAAGAAGCCCAGTGCCTGGGGATTGTCAAGCTGCTCCTGCATTTCGGGTGGATGTGGGTCGGCCTCTTTACCCCAGACAATGACAACGGAGAAAGGTTCAGGAGGGCTTTGACGTCTCAGCTCATCGGGAACAACATCTGCGTTGCCTTCTCCAAAAGGCCGTATGAAACATGGTTCCAGAGTGACTCTCCAGACATGTGGAGACGAGTCAATGTATTTGTTTGCTATGCAGACTCTGGCTTTGCTTTTGGTCCTGTTGTCACGGTGCAACAAATCCTAGAAGAGAAGCTGACAGCAGCTGCGGGGAAAGTCTGGATCACCACAGCTGTGCAGGACATCAACATGATCTTGTATTATGATTTTGCCTTGTTCCGGCACATTCTCGGCTCGTTCTCATTCACGAAGACAAGCAAGCAGGTGAAACACGACTTCTACGAACCATATTCCTCCTTTCTCGAGTCACTTTGGAAGAGCGCATTTGACTGTCCCAAGCACGAGTTGTCTGTGAAAGGCTGGACAAGATGCACAGTGCATGAGGAAATGGATCTCCTGCCACAACGTGAGCGTGAAAGGATCCTGTCCCAGGACAGCTACAGGAACTACGACATTGTCCAGGTCCTGGCCCATGCTTTGAATGCTGTTTATTCACAGAGATCCAAGCACAAGGTCACGGGGGAAGGTGCTAGGTTGGAACTTCAAAGCCTGCATCCATGGCAGGTAGGGATGGAAATGTCCATTTCAGTTTCTTCCCTCTACCACAACCCTGAATTCATCCCTCCAGATTTCTGAGCAATTTCTGAGTTATTTTTGTTTGTTTGTTTTTTTAAAACCCTCACGAAAATTCTTCTGCACTTGAGTGCAAATTTATGCATGCATCTTTGACCCATGTACACATCTTTGCAAGCCATTTCTCCTAACAAAAAAGAATGCAGCATAAATCCTCTTTTAAAGACATCCAAGTTGTTGGACATCACTGTGGGAGAGAGTTCCACAGGTTAACTATGCACTGCATGAATAAGTACTTCGTTTTATCTATCCTCAGTCTTTAGCGAAGGATGCGTAAGAAGCCTTATAAACGCAATAAATAAATATATAACAACTCCAGTCATCCCCAGAAAGAGGTGATTCATGCATTGGGAGTGGGGTGGAGTGTTAACCCCGGAACCCCGGTAAGGTGAACTCCAGTCGTAGGAATATGACATATGTCCTCTTTTTGCAGGACATGTCCTCTTTTTCATGGGTAGAGTCATCATAGAGATCCATAGTTAAAAGCAGATGTCATCAAATGTGTCCTCTTTTTTTGCCCTTCGAAATATGGCAGCCCTGGAGCTCACAGGGAACAGGGATGAGATATTGTGTTGAACCAAAGTTGAACTGTTCCTGAAGCTCTCTTTGCAAATGCCATCCTGGCAGTCAAGACGACCCCACGATTAATCGGTAGTTGTTGTAGCAGTGAGCTCCTTTATGCTTGCTTTGATAATAAGCTAATTGGCTTGCTTTGATGTGATCCTTACCTGTGGGCTTGGGGTGCTGGGCTCTGAGCCCAGAAAGGGAAACTATCAGCAAGATGTGGGTATTTGCCACCTGTGCCCTCATCTGGTCAGGCGAAGTGATGGGAAGTCCTGGTGAAAGTGACCTTTGCCACTTTGTGGATGCTCAATGTTTGCTTGGGCGCGGACAAGCCATCTCCTTGCGGTTATGTACATGCTAAGTCTATAAAGGTTGAGAGACCCGACCAGCTGATTTGCTGCAAGTCTATACTTTTCTTTTAATAAAGCACTAGAACTGATCGCTCTGGCATTTTTGACATCTTTCCTTGGTGTCACTGCACCCAAACACTCCCAGGCGCCCTCCTTTGGGCCTGATCTTCGGGAGAGATATCCAACACTGTTTCTGAATGTTTTCCAAATGCTGGCGTTTCCTCTATCATTCTAGTTTATCACTTTCTTAAGAGAAGCCCACCTTGCTAATACTACTTCTGTCAATGGGAAGGAGGAGCCGGCAGCCGACTTCGACATCATAAATTGGGTGCGGTTTCCCAACAAGTCTCACGGGAGAGTGAAAATTGGGAGCGTCGGAGGACAGCATTCCCAACAATTCACCATCAACCCAGGCGCTGTGGAGTGGCCCTTTCCATTTAACAAGGTAGAGGAAACGGCTTGTTTCTATTTCGTCCATTTGCTGTCTCTAACACGGACTCACGTCCATTAAGTTAAAGCCCTTTCCGCACAGCCAAGTATACAGAGCCTGTGGTCGGACCGCTATGAAAGTGGCAGCTAGACCGTGAAAGGGCCCTGGGAGAGAGGCAAGGAACTGGAGAGTCCGCAGTGTGAGCGACTGGGAGAGGAAAGCAAATCTCCCAGGTGAGATCTGGGAGGGCCAGTCCTTTTCTGTGGGGGTGGTAGGATTGAGAACTAGTTTTTGTCAGTACGCCTTTCAACCGATGTCACCGACTGGGCTCAATAACTGGTTCTGCCCCGAGCGGGCTAGGCGACTGGAGCACTTTCAGAAGACCTTCCAATCCTGGAAAACAGGTCCCAGTGCAGTGGACCCACAACTGTGCATTGTGAGCAACAGACTCATGCAGAGTATAAATAATGCAGAAGCTAGCTGTGAAGCATGTTGTTGTTGTTGTTGTTTAGTCGTTTAGTCGTGTCCGACTCCTCGTGACCCCATGGACCAGAGCACGCCAGGTACTCCTGTCTTCCACTGCCTCCTGCAGTTTAGTCAAACTCATGCTGGTAGCTTCGAGAACACTGTCCAGCCATCTCGTCCTCTGTCGTCCTCTTCTCCTTGTGCCCTTCATCTTTCCCAACATCAGGGTCTTTTCCAGGGAGTCTTCTCTTCTCATGAGACAGATCCTCAGCTTTAGGATCTGTCCTTCCAGTGAGCACTCAGGGCTGATTTCCCTAAGAATGGAGAGGTTTGATCTTCTTGCAGTCCATGGGACTCTCAAGAGTCTCCTCCAGCACCATAATTCAAAAGCATCAATTCTTCGGCGATCAGCCTTCTTTATGGTCCAGCTCTCACTTCCATACATCACTACTGGGAAAACCATAGCCCCCTTCATGGATCACTACCTTGCCGTGGCAAAGGGGCTTTCAGAGAAGCTATGAACTATGCCGAGCAGGGCACCCAAGATGGACAGGTCATAGTGGAGAGTTTTGACCAAACTTGTTCCACCTGGAGGAGGAACTGGCAAGCCACTCCAGTATCCCTGCCAAGAAAACTCCATGGACAAAGACAACAGGCTGTGAAACATAACTCCTTTTATTTCTAATAGCTACTACAAACTAATGAACTACTGGCTTGCATGAGTGTTACATTTCCACTCAGCCATCTGGTCACTACATAGATAAGACTCTCCACACACAAAGTCAGGCGGTCAGTCAGGAGTGGAAGAGTAGATCAGTTTCCGCCCCCTCCTTTCTCAAAACATCAGACCAGGAGATTCTGTCAGTGGGAGGGGTGAAAATATCAACAGTTTTGTACATGCACTTGGTACACTGTTTCTGCACTTTGCATACGATGCCGCTGGTCCCCCCCCCTTAATTTTCAGAGGGCTGTTGTTACTGGGAAGCCATTATGCAATAGAGTTGCCCCTGAGACAATAATATGGCCCATCTGCTTCAGTATCCTGTTGTCCCAGTGGCCAGCCACATTGTGGGAAGCCTGTAGGCAGGACCTGAGCATAACAGCACTCTGGCCCCTGCAATTCCCAACAACTGCCGTGAGTCAGAGGCACATTGCTTCAGACAGTGGAGGCAGAACATAGCATTGTACTCCGTCCAAGTTGATGACCATCATGGCTTCCTGTGGGCGAGAGTTCCAAAGTTTAACTATGCATAGAAAAGCCAGTTATGGGTTCCTCAGCCGTGCGATTATAATGTATATTCTACAAAAAATGTTTTTTCCTCTTGATGCTTCCTTTCTTTCAGACTGTGCCCCTTTCCAGATGCACTGAAAGCTGCCACCCTGGATTTGCCAAAGAGATCCAAGAAGGGCAGCCAGTTTGCTGCTACTCTTGTGCTCCTTGTGCGGAAGGGACCATCTCCACTCAGGAAGGTGAGCGACTCTGAAGGAAAGATGTTCTTGGGTTTGGGCACTTTCAATTCCCATCGTCAATTCCGTGAAGCTGTGGTGGGGCACCTAATTAGGCTCCCCAGTTTTCCCCGATGGAACGACCTTTCTGGTGAAGCTATGCTACATATAAAGCTTTGTATTTTTCTTTATAAACCTTCATAAAATTTATTAAAAATAAAAAAGATAATGCTTGTTTATAGAAAGTGGCTTTGTTGGGTGTTATATTAGATTGAACAAAGTGAATATTGTTATTTATAGCAAACAGATGAAGAATCGGAAGTTCTTTATTTTCTGGATCTTTTTTTCCATCTTTCTCTTTTAACCTCACTCTTTTTTCTTTCCCTATCCCCATCTATCATCTATCATCCATCTAGGTAAAAGTCTTGGTTTGGTTTAACAAAAGGGGAAAAGATATTAAGTTTTGCCTTCTTCTTTATAAACCTTCATGAAATTTATTTTTAAAAATAAAAATCATGCCCACTTGCAAAGGTTAATGGGCCAGGTCAAAAGAGTCTTCTGAAGACCTGGAGATCAGCTGATGAGGAAGAGCTGCACGTGCCTCTGAGCAGCTGAATAGTGAGACTTCCAATCCTCGCAGAGGACACTTTGCATGCCTTTTGTGAAAAGCTCAGCAAGGCACTTTCAAGCCCCAAATATCACTTGATTGTCAGGGGTTCAAAGCGCAGCATCAGCCAATGTCACTAAGTCACAATGTGATTGTCAAGTTGGTCACCCCTCCCATTTGTAAAAACTGGCCCATGGGGAGTAAAGGAGAAAAAGGCCATGGGGAAAGGGCTTATTATTATTATTATTATTATTATTATTATTATTATTAGTACCCCGCCCAGTGACTGGGTTGCCCCAGCCATTCTGGGTGGCTTCCGGCATATATAAAAGCATTAAACCTTAAAAAGCTTCCCTATGCTGGGCTGCCTTCAGATGTTTCTTAAATGTTATATACCGTATTTTTTGCTCTATAAGACTCACTTTTTCCCTCCTAAAAAGTAAGGGGAAATATGTGTGCGTCTTATGGAGCGAATGCAGGTTGTGCAGCTATCCCAGAAGCCAGAACAGCAAGAGGGATTGCTGCTTTCACTGCGCAGCGATCCCTCTTGCTGTTCTGGCTTCTGAGATTCAGAATATTTTTTTTCTTGTTTTCCTCCCCCCAAAACTAGGTGCGTCTTATGGTCTGGTGCGTCTTATAGAGCGAAAAATACGGTAATTACTCATCTCCTTGACATCTGATGGGAGGGCATTCCACAGGGTGGGTGCCACTACCGAGAAGGCCCACTGTCTGGTTCACCACAACATCATCTGGTTTGCCTACAGAAGGCTCCACGTTCAGTCTCTGCCATCTCCACTTAGGGATGTGCAATACCCTTGTCTGAAATCCTGGAAAGCCACAGTCGAGCAAAAATGGACAATACAGACTGTATTGCCTAGCAACGGTGATGATGTCACAATGGACAATGGCAACCCCTCCTCCATGCTGCTGGTTCTGTTCTAAGCATTGGTGCTGGTGGTAGAAAAATCACTTTTTATTTTTCAGATGCAGACCATTGCAAGAAATGCCCAGAAAATCAGCACCCAAACAATGAACGAAGTCAATGTGTGCCCAAGATTATCACCTTCCTGGCCTATGTAGAATCCTTGGGGATCCTCCTGACTTCCTTTGTTCTCTTATTGTCCTTGACCACAGGGATTGTGTTAGGAATCTTCACCAAATACCTTCACACTCCCCTAGTCAAAGCCAACAACAGGGACCTCTCCTACATCCTCCTGGTCTCCCTCCTGCTTTCCTTTTTGTCCTCCTTCCTCTTCATTGGCCAGCCAAGAAAAGCGACCTGCATTCTCCAACAAACAGTCTTCAGCATCATCTTCTCAGTTGCTCTCTCTTCTGTGTTGGCAAAAACCATCACTGTGGTTCTGGCCTTCCTGGCCACCAAGCCAGGGAACAGGGTGAGGAGATGGCTGGGGAAGAGTCTGGCCAACTCCATTGTCATTTCCAGTTCCTGTGTCCAAGTTGTCATCTCCAGTCTCTGGCTGGGGATCTCACCACCATTCCCAGACTCTGACATGCACTCCAAGCCTGGAGAGATCATCCTGCAATGTAATGAAGGGTCTGTGGCCATGTTTTACGCTGCCCTCGGCTACATGGGCTTCCTGGCTGCCATCTGCTTCACGGTGGCTTTCCTAGCCAGGAAGCTGCCTGGGGCCTTCAATGAAGCCAAGCTGATCACCTTCAGCATGCTGGTCTTCTGCAGTGTTTGGATCTCCTTTGTGCCCACCTACCTGAGCACCAAGGGGAAGTACGTGGTAGCCGTGCAGGTTTTCTCCATCTTGGCCTCCAGTGCTGGGCTCCTGGGCTGCATCTTCCTTCCCAAGTGCTACATTATTGTACTGAGGCCTGATCTGAACACAAAGGAGCACCTCACAATGAAGACAAAAGCTTCTATCTGATCTTTCCACTAGTGTTAGGGAAATAAGGCCCATAAGCAACTTACAGTGAATGTGAGGATAGCCATTTAAGAAAACCATGCTCAAGGTTATGCGTAATCATATTCCTCTAGGCTGCTACAGCCTCGGGAGAGGCCAGTCATCATATTCTGTCTATAGAAGTCCACTGTAGCATTGATGTATTTGAAACCGCAGCCACATAACACCCATCCCACATTTTTAAGAACTCAATATTTTAGGTTGGAGCAGCTACATTTCAGAACTTCTTGCCAGCTGATATCAAGCTGTTCCCTTCGCTGTACAGTTTTTGGCTCCTACTAAAACCATTTTTTTTTTAGAGGAGGCTACCCAGCTGTACAGAAAGTTGGTGGAAGTTTTAATCTGTTTTTAATCTGCTGTTATATTAACTTCTTGAAAGTCTTAAATTATGGGTATTGGTTTTTCTTGTTGATAATTTTCTTGTTTCGTCTTTTTTTGTCAATAGCTTTGAGGAGTTTTTTAAAACAACCATGTGGTGCATGTGTTTTATGAAATAAATAATAAATTATTAAACCGTTGCTGTTAAATTTACATCCTGCTCTTCATCCAAAAGGATCCCAGGATAACCGGTGCATAAGTGTTAAAACCATTAAAAACTTTATGACTCAACTCAGTTTTTGCTATGGCTACTTTTTCTGGTTAGATAGACAGACAGACAGACAGACAGATGATAGATATTCTGCCAGTTCTGCGACGCACACCAAGGTTTGATTTGCAAGCCAAGAGGTATTCCATGGCAGGGGGCTGGATTCCTTTGTGCTCCCTCTGGCCTGCTTTTCTTTGTGAATTCCTTTGTTCGGTTGGAATCCCATGGAAAGGAGTGCCTTCGGAAGCAGCAGTTTTCTTCTTGTAGTTCTGATAAACTTTGGTTTCCATGCTCACTGGTTCCCTCCCATGTTCACTTTTTCTCCAGCCACCTGCTGAAATAAAGAGAAGGATGATGAGGCAGAGACTCAAATCGAGATAAGGTAAAGGTAAAGGTAAAGGACCCCGGGACGGTTAAGTCCAGTCAAAGGTGACTATGGGGTTGCGACGCTCATCTCGTTTTCAGGCCGAGGGAGCCGGCGTTTGTCCACAGACAGCTTTCCGGGTCATGTGGTCAGCATGACTAGACTGCTTCTGGCGCAACGGAGGACAGTGACGGAAGCCAGAGTACATGGAAATGCTGTTTACCTTGCCATCACAGCAGTACCTATCTATCCACTTGCACTGGTATGCTTTCGAATTGCTAGGTTGGCAGAAGCTGGGACAGAGCAACGGGAGCTCACCCCATTGCATGAATTCGAACCACCAACCTTCCGATTGGCAAACCCAAGAGGCTCAATAGATCACAGAACTGCCCACATTCCTAGAGCTGTGTGTTATTGGCATACTGGAGACCCCTTGATCCCAAACTCCTCAGGAGCACACCCCGTGACTTCATATAGATATTAAATAGTGTATTGATCTTAAATAGCTCTGGGGAGAAAATAGCATGTTGCAGAACCCCGTAGCACAAAAACTGGGGGGTGGGGGTGAGGAACAATAATCCAGCTTTACTTTCTGGACACGACATTGAAGATACAAACATAATCAACAACGGCAGCAAGAGTACTATTGGCACAGAAATGGAAACAAGAAGAACTATCGACGAAAGAAGAATGGCAGACGAAATTAATGGACTATGCAGAATTAGATAAAATGACAGGAAGGATTCGAAACCTGTGGGATCAGAGATTCTCAGAGGACTGGAGTAAATATGTGAACTATTTGAAAAGCAATTGTAATCAACAGATTACGCTAGTAGGACTACGCTACAAGAAGTTTTGTAAGGAGGGCTATGTGAAATATTGCAAAGAAAAGCATGAAGAGAATTATTAGTGAAGGACTATTAAAAGTAATAGTGAAACTAATGAAATGCAGATTAAGTGAAAAAGACTGAAAAATCTTCAGACCTGGGTGATGGAAGTCCAAAACATTGTATAAGATAAGAAAATACGTTGCATGGAAACTTTACGTAAAAAATAATAATAATATATTTTTAAAAAGAAGATATGAACAGAATCACTGTAATACAATGCCTCTGACATCCACCTCACTAAGACAGTCCAGTAGGATACCATGATTAATGGCATAAAAATAATAAATTATCATTCTTAGGATAAAAATAATAGATTATTACCTCCACACCAGCCCCCTCCCATGGCCCTTGGCGCACGCGGGAAGCCAACACGCCTCGAAATGTCCATTTCCCCCCGTATACCAGATGAAGAGCTCCGTGGGGAAGAGGAGTAAATGCAACTATGCTGGAGCTGGAAAGGTGGGGAAAGTTCAGCATCCACACAGAACTAGGACGTAGAGGGTGTTTTCTTTACATGGGAACCGGCGGGAGGGGAGAGAGGGAGGAGGGGAGTCATTCTCTCTCATGGGCCCCCCTTCCTGCAGCTCCCTCCACGCACCTCGTTTTGCCCTCCTCCTCGCCTCCCTGCCCCGGGGCTGCGGCTTGCAAGGGGTGGAGACAGGCACCTCACGCCTTTCCGGGACTGGCCAGCTGTCTTGTTACAAAAGAATTTCAGAAATAGACTGGAAAGAGAAGTTGCTGAATTGCAACTTGTTGTTGTTGTTGTTTAGTCATGTCCGACTCTTTGTGACCCCCTAGACCAGAGCATGCCAGGCACTCCTGTCTTCCACTGCCTCCTGCAGTTTGGTCTAACTCATGCTGGTAGCTTCGAGAACACTGTCCAACCATCTCGTCCTCTGTCGTCCCCTTCTCCTTTCCCAACATCAGGGTCTTTTCCAGGGAGTCTTCTCTTCTCATGAGGTGGCCAAAGTATTGGAGCCTCAGCTTCAACTTATTACCAAACTTAAAACCATGGAGAGACCTGGTCTGAATAGAGACATTGGATTCTTATCTCATTATACACGGTATAGCTATTTTTTGCCATCTCACCCCTTGCTTTTTCCTGTAAGTCCAATTGCAGTCGTCAACAGTCGTCAATGGGTTTTACCATACCTATCAGCCAGTCACCCATTCCCACCACCCTTCTGAGTAATACCCCTCCCCACCCTCTCACTATACATAAGGGTCTGGTGACTTCTGTTTCAGTGTATCTGAAGAAGTGTGCATGCACACGAAAGCTCATACCAATAACAGACTTAGTTGGTCTCTAAGGTGCTACTGGAAGGAATTTTTTAAATTTTGTTTCGACTAAAGGATATTGTTGAAATTAAAAAGGGGCAGCCCAAATTATCATGACATCACTCTGCCCCCTCCCACTTCCTCTACTTATCATGAAAACTCAAGGGATTTGTCCAAAGTTCTCCTTTGAGTCCACAAAAAATGGACCGCATTTTTGAGAGGAATGTGAGGTGACAACCTGCTTCTGAACCAGGAAGGACTGGTGCATTTATAACTCATAATGTTTTGAAGTAACAAAGTCATGTTCTGGTGGGCCATACACCTCGATCCAGGATTGTATGATGGTGTTTCTATAAAGAAAGTTTGCCCCTTTTCCTCTCGCTGCTCCTGGCTCTGGTGAGTTCTCACAAACATGTTTTTCTCCAACTCTGCCCCAAGAGCCACACAAGAGATCCCATGAAGTTGCAGGTGTGATCTTGCTTCCCCTTATAATTCTCCAAACCACAGTGATTTATTTCTCCTCACTCAAGGGATGAGTCCAACAGCATAAGCATCAGAATCTAGGGCAACATGAGGCAATTTCTTGCATGAGCCTGAAAAAGCTAATGCATAAAGACCTTCTCTTGTGGCACTGAGAACCTGAGCTGGGATATAGGACAGGCTCTAAGTGTGTTGCTCGTGGGTGGCTGCATGGAAACTCTGACAGAGCACTGTTTGCGATCACTTCCTTCAGCTCTCAAGCCCTGGCCGGACTCTGCAAATGCTTGCAAAGTCACTGCAGCTTGAGTCTATGGTTTTCTGGAGCTGAAGTTAAGAGGAGCAGCTATAAGGGAGATGATTGTGGCAAGCAGACTCAGAATAAGACATCTATTCGCATTCCTCCTGCTGGGCTGTATAACCTTTGGGATGTTGAAGGGGAAATGTTTATTGAATTTCATAAGGGATCAAAATAAGCCCCCAAGCTACTACAAACCAGGAGACCACCTCATCAGTGGGCTCACATTTGTAAGACGTGTCCGATTTCTACCATTCAACTTCTCTGAGCCTCCCTACACAAGACTTAACTTGTGAGTAATTACATGGTATAAAGAGCTTAATGCTTCTGGTGTTTTTATTTTATATTTTTATGCACTGAACTGCCTTGAGATCGCCAGATGAAGGGCGGTATACAAATTCAATCAATCAATCAATCAATCAATCAATCATGCTCTCTGACTGATAGAAGGCTTCACCAGGTCCCCTCCTGATTCAGCATTCATCCTGATTTACTTGATTATGTGGTGGTCTTTACTGAGCATTTGTCGTGATTTGTGGGAAGGGAGATCCTACAACAATCAATATTCATTGAGCATCCATTCAGATTTGCATATGAGGGGTTCACATGCCTTCCTCCTAATCATTTGATCATTCTACACTTTTCTATCCATTTCTGCGTAACTTTCAAAACTGCAAAGCATTTTTTAAAGTTGCAATTCTCGCACTATGGCAGAAACCTTTAATTGCAGGAAAACAAAGTTCTGCCATGCGCTGGAATCCCTCCTGCAAAATATTGACTGTCTGGAGGCACACTCTGGTTTCATAGGTTCCAGTTGCCCCCATATGCCAGGACCATGAACTTAGGTGCTTCTCAGTTGAAGGTGCAGCAGCAGCTGATGCTTAAGTCCTGACCGAAAATGAGTATCCTGCATTTGAGAATGTTATGATTTTGCAAAGTGGCATTTAAAAATCCAAACCTACAAGGGGGTAAATAATGCAGCTGACTGTAAACACAGCTGAAACGCAATCTCATGAAATGTTCATGATGGTGAAAGTTGTGGTCACAGTTTCACTATGGTGTCAGTCCACCTTCAGTGAGGCTGATGGGCCTTTCTTCTCTCCTACAGGCCGCTAATGAAAGGTAGTTAAGCACTTCAGGGTTAATTCATTTTATTTTCTGTGCTGGAAACAGCTGAGAGTTTAGATACAGCAAGAATTAGAAATGTTGTTTTCATTCAGTGGAGGGGGACACTTTTTCGTTCTAGCTATAAACATGGGAAATACTGGAATATCCTGTCCTTCCTGGCTGCCATTCGTGAAATCAATCAGGACCCCAGGCTCTTACCCAATGTCACACTCGGCTATGTCATCTATGACCATTATTTTGATGCAAGGATGACTTCTGATGCCCTGCTAGACCTGCTCTCTACTGGGCACGCAGACATTCCAAACTATGACTGTCGGAAGAGGAATAACCTGTTGGCTGTTCTTGAAGATGCTGAAGCTGATATTTCTAGACATATGTCACCTGTGTCAAGCATCTACAAAATCCCACAGGTATGGCTGGTTTGGTGTTAAGACGGAATTGTGCCTCTGCCATGGGCTTTTCATTCTTTCCTTTTTGGACTCTCCCAAAGGTGAGGGTGGGATGGAACCTGGAACCAGGAGCACTCAACACTGGTGTCAGATGCTTGCTGCTTTTTACCCTTTGCCACCCCACCACGGCTTTTTAAAACCATGTTGCGTGTTTATAATGCATTCAAAACACAGTTTTTTGAGTAATATAGCCGAGTCCCTAGTCTAATGTTCTGGGATGTGATTCAACCCTACAAAATATTGAGAGTCTGGCGGCATTCCTGGAAGACCTCCTCCCATTCAACAGGATTAGCATTTTTCCTTGTTCTCTCTCTCTCTCTCTCTCTCTCTCTCTCTCTCTCTCTCTCTGTGTGTGTGTGTGTGTGTGTGTGTGTATGAGTGACTGTAGTTGGTCAACTGTCTGAGATTTGTCCTAGAACCAGATCAAAGCACTCACCTCTTCCTTTCATTTCCTAGGCGAGTTATGGATACACTGTTCCTGCTCTTCATGATAAAACCCAGTCCCCCTTTTTCTACCAGATGGCCCCCAAAGTTGACCCCCAGAATCTGGGGATTGTCCAACTGCTCCTACACTTCAGATGGACATGGATTGGTCTCTTTGCTCTAGAGAATGACAGTGGAGAAAGGTTCCTGAGTATTCTGACTGCTCGGATGATCAAGAGTAGTATTTGTGTTGCCTTCTCAGAAAGCATCCCAAGGCAGACCACCGCAATGTTTGCCATCCCTGCCGCTTCACTTTTCATGTGGGCACAAGTCAACGTATATGTCTATTATGGGGAGATCCGCTCCTTTCTTCCTCCACTAGATATTATACAACAGGTAGTTGTACAGCTGATGAAACCCATTGTGGGAAAAGTCTGGATCACAACAGCTGTATGGGACATTGCCGTGTCTTTGGCTCACAGCAGTGTGAATTTCCGGCACATCCAAGGGTTTTTTTCCTTCTTAGTCAGGAACCAAAGAAAGGCAAAATGGGGCAAGTATGAAGCCCTTGTTTCTGCTCTCAGAAAAGTTGTGGAGGTAGCCTTTCCCTGTGTCTACTTAAAACCAGCGTTGTCTGTAAGAGGGCGTACGAGGTGCAAGGAAAAGAAGAATCTGGAGACCCTGGACCAGGATGCATTGAAAGAAAGCTTGTCTTTTGAAAGCTACAACATTTACAACACTATCCAAGTTGTGGCCCATGCCTTAAATACTGCTTATTCATCTGGATCCAGGTGGAGAAGGGTGACGGGTGGAGAGAGGCTAGAATTTCAAAGGCCAAAGGCCTGGCAGGTACTAGCTTTCCTTTTTCTTCTGTTAGAATTAGGCCCCTCTTACCCAGCGCTCTTCTTCTGGCAAAAAAGTGCCAGTACTCCGTACCCTTGAGTACACCCCCCCCCAGAAAAAAAGCAC
Organism: Podarcis raffonei; assembly: GCF_027172205.1. Classification (NCBI taxonomy): domain Eukaryota; kingdom Metazoa; phylum Chordata; class Lepidosauria; order Squamata; family Lacertidae; genus Podarcis; species Podarcis raffonei. The sequence continues at coordinate 123,647,670 of NC_070603.1, forward strand.
AGTTCATACCCTTAATCTAGGGACTCAACTACATAAGTAAAGAAAAAATGTTTTACCAGGTGGCGGTGTTCCATCTTTCACCAACGTGATTTCCCAACATGAGGTTTACAACGTGTTTTCCTGAAATGATTTTTTGGTGTGTCTCGATCTAGCCTACATGTGTGTCTGTGTAAGAATGTGTAACCACACCAGTGCAAATGATGTGCAGACTGCAGCTGCGTGCACACTGTAGATTCAAAGCACATTGCTTCCTCCAGAGAACGGAGGGAACTACGTATAGTTTACCCCTCACAGAGCTACAATTCATGCCGGGGCCAATAAATCAGACCTCAAAAGAAGCAGGGCTGAGATACCCAACTTATTTCCCTATTTTCTTAATGGTGGCATTTGCTTCCCATCATTCTAGCTCCACCCTTTCTTGAGGAACCTCCAAGTTTACAATACTTCCAGAGATGGCATGTATTTCGATGAGGACGGCAACCCAGCAGCAGACTTTGATCTTATGAACTGGGTGAAGCTTCCCAATAACTCTGTTCTTGGACAGAAAGTTGGGGCTGTGGAGAGGCAGGCATTCTTCGGCAGGAAAGTTTCCATCGAAACTGCATGGCCTGGACTATTAAACAAGGTGGGGAATGAGCATTTGCTGTCCCCCCCTCCTGTACTTTCATATTTGTTTATGTCTAATAAAATTAATATTTGGGTTGTGGGTTTGTAAGTAAAGTGATGACATCCTGCTCTGTAAAGATGCAGAAGAGAAAATACTTAGAGAAAATGTTCAAAGACCCAAGAGACGCTTGAAAATTACTGAGGGTCTTAGTGGAATTATTCTTCTGCTGGTTATAGCAATTGTACTGCACCAGACGGTGTGTGATTTTTAATTCTATTTTATTGCTTCTTTAATTTCTTACCTATCGTATTTTATTGTATGACAAGTTTATCACAAATGGATTTAAAAATCAATATAAATATTCAATGTAAAAGGTGCTGTATCTCCCACCGTTCACCACCGATCCAAAGAAATATCAATCCCCAGATGGAACATTTTGTATGCCTTGGAAGTTTCTGAACATTTCACAAGGGTAGCCCCACACAGAGCATGTTATAGTAGCCATTCTCTATAGCTCTCCATCAAAAGAACTACTTCTGGAAATGTAAATGTCCCTTTGGGTCTGTTCCAACCATAGGAGTCATTTGCATGACTCCTCACATGTTTTGCTTGATTGTCCTTGTCTATGTGATTTAGACACTTCCTCAGGCAAGGTGCACTGAAAGCTGTCGCCAGGGCTATTCCATGGAGGTTCAGGACGGAGAGCCAATTTGCTGCTATAATTGTGTTGCCTGTGCAGAAGGGACCATCTCCTCTCAAGAAGGTAAGCCTCTCTAGAGGTACCCCTTAGTGGGGAATAAAGTTTCATTCATTCATTCATTCATTCATTCATTCATTCATTCACTGAGTCTCTAAGAGGCTGTAGCTCCATGGTGGAGCAATTGCTTTGCAAAATATCCGAACTGCACTTCCTACAAGTCCTGGAATCTTCCATAATGAATTGGGATTCCGCAGCCAAGAGGCAGAATTTCCTTGATGGATGTGGTGACATGATGGAAACAGTTCACGTTAGTCAGAGTATACACAGCTCTAGGCTGGATGGACCAATGGTCTGAGCCAATGAGGAAACGGTATTTTGCTACACTAAAATAGGACAAATTTATATGCTAAAAACCATTGCTCACCACAAAGGTATAATCAAGCTGCGGTAGAATGATTTGGCTTGGAGAAGAAAGTATATTGTTTTTCCAGTGGATGTTTAACTCTCCAAATGTCAATTAAATTAAAACTTTCCATCAAATTTAAAAAAGTAGTTGGTAGTTTTATATGCTAAAAACCACAAAGGTACAATCAAGTTCACAAATGGTTTTTAATATGATTCCCAGCATATTATAGACATCATCTTGCCTACTCTGTTGTTTGCAGATGCAGAACACTGCAGCAAATGTCCAGAAGACCAGTATCCAAACAAGGATCAGTTTCAATGTCTTCCCAAATTGATCACCTTTCTGGCCTTTGAAGACTCTTTGGGAATAGTCCTGGCGTCCATTGCTCTATTCTTGTCCTTAACCACTGGTTTTGTGTTAAGAGTCTTTATTAAATACAAACACACTCCCATCGTCAAAGCCAACAACCGGGATCTCTCCTACATCCTCCTGGTCTCCCTCCTGCTCTCCTTCTTGTCCTCCTTCCTGTTCCTTGGGCAACCAAGAGAAGTCACCTGCCTTCTCCAGCAAATAGCCTTCTGTGTGATCTTCACACTTGCAGTCTCTTCTGTGTTGGCCAAAACCATCACTGTGGTGCTGGCCTTCCTGGCCACAAAGCCAGGGAACAAGGTGAGGAGATGGCTGGGGAAGAGTTTGGCCAACTCCATTGTCCTTTCCTGTTCCAGTGTCCAAGTGATCATCTGTACCATCTGGTTGGGATTCTCACCCCCATTTCCAGACTCCGACATGCACTCCCACATGGGAGAAATTGTTCTGCAATGTAACCAAGGGTCTGTGGCCATGTTTTATGGTTCCCTCAGCTACATGGGCTTCCTGGCTGCCATCTGCTTCACAGTGGCTTTCCTGGCCAGGAAGCTACCTGGGGCCTTCAATGAAGCCAAGCTGATCACCTTCAGCATGCTGGTCTTCTGCAGTGTTTGGGTGTCCTTTGTGCCCACCTACCTGAGCACCAAGGGGAAGTACATGGTAGCTGTGCAGGTCTTCTCTATGTTGGCCTCCAGTGCTGGGCTCCTGGGCTGCATCTTTCTCCCCAAGTGCTACATTATTTTACTGAGGCCTGATTTGAATACAAAGGAGCACTTGACAACAAATGCTTAGGATAGCATCTGGATCTTGAAACATTCCATTTTTACAACAGATGTGCACCACAACAGCTTTGAAACCCATATACATGTCATAATAATAATAATAATAATAATTTAAGATTTAAGATTTAAGATAAATTTATTGTCATTGTCCATATATACACAGTATACACAACAACGAAAATCAAACACCCACCCAAAGACCGGGTTCACATACACATTTGCACGTATCTCCAACATTCTCATCCTATTCAGACATAATCTATAAAACATAACATAATCCAAAATATAACATAACCTATTTAAAGGCATAACATAACCTAAAACCTATCTCATTCCTTCCTACTTCCTGCTTGCTATTTCTTGCAACTGGCCCTAAGATCATTATTTAGTGCAATCAGAGCTCTTGGATAGAAACTATTCAGAAGGCGTGTAGTTCGTGTTTTCATTGTCCTATATCTTCTGCCCGAAGGCAACAGTTCAAAGAAGTTGTGAGCAGGATGGGTGGGATCTCTCAGGATATTGTGTGACTTCTTCAAAGTGCGAGACGTGAAGATCTCATCCAGGGTTGGTAGTTGGAGCCCAATAACATTCTGGGCAATTTTAATTATTCTCTGTAAAGCTTTTTTATCCGTTTCAGAGCTGCTCCCATACCACGATAATACACTATAGGTTAAGACACTCTCAATGGTACTGTGATAATAGGACAGAAGTAGGTGCCGAGATAGATTCAGTCCCCTGAGCATTCTCAGGAAATACAATAATAATAATAATAATAATAATAATAATAATAATAATAATTTATTATTTATACCCCGCCCATCTGGCTGGGTTTCCCCAGCCACTCTGGGCGGCTTCCAACTGAATATTAAAAACAATACAGCATCAGACATTAAAAACTTCCCTAAAGAGGGCTGCCTTCAGTTGTCTTTTGAAAGTAAAATAGTTGTTTATTATGTCATGAGTATATAGCTTCTTAGATGTAAACATTTCTTCCATTTACATAAATAATGAATGATGAAAGTTCAGAATTATTGTGTAAGTGGCCACATACAGTGAGTCGTGTAGTCTAAGTAGAGATTGCTATTGACAACAGTCCCAAGGGAGTCAGACAGTCCAATAACCAAACACAGGTTCAGGTCCAATGAACTGAGAAAGGTTCAAAGTCAAATGGACATTCAAAACCTTTGATAAAGATCCAGGATTGGAGTTCTAGGGTCGGTTCCAAAACAACAGTCAAGTGGAGCTCCTGAAAGAACCACACCGTCGTCCATCAACAGTGACAGTTGAGCAGGCACTGAGTCTCTGCCTTGCTTCCCCTCCCAGACTTAGTTGACGGTGTCAGTATTTTCATCCCTCCCACTGCAAGGATCATCAGATCATGTTTGTTTTACTTTCTGTCTGTGAGAAAGGAGGGACGGAAACTACTCTTCCAGACTTCCCTCTCCAGTACTATGTGCTTTTCCTTTGATCTGTCTAGAGACAGGATGGCAGCCTGAAAGCTGTTTCTCTCGTACATGTCTGTTATGTTCTTTTAGTTGTTTAATCAGCAGAAATAAATTAGCTATGCTACAAAACCTCCACAGCTTTGCTTCCGTTACTCTGCTGCATTTGAGGTGCTCACATGAGCAAATGAGAGTCCACTGCACCAGGACCTATTCTTCGGGACTGCTGTGTTGCTGTTCCTGCGTTCCTGTGATTGGAAGGTCGGAGAAGGTGTTTCCGTCACCCAGCCCATGCAGGCGCTGAAGATGTGAGCTGAACATGGGTGTACGGAAAGACGGACCTGAGCTTGCCCTAGCTGTGTCTCTCCTCTTAAGAAAACGTGATTGTCACCTGTCCTGAACTCACAGAGAAGGGGGCACCTCCGGTTCTGGTGATGTGTCCCCTTCCCCTGGCTCCTGTGAGCTGTTGGCTGCCCCTTCAATGTCCTCTGAGGTCCAAACAGGACCTCCTAAGTCGCCAACCTCCCCTTCCTCTTCTTCGGCTTGCTTCTGTGAGTACCAGTTGCAGCTATACCCCTCAATGGGACCCTCTTTCCCTTCCTTGATGTCCTGCCAGTTCATGACACTAATGAACCCTACTGATCTTTAGGCAGCTAGTGCCTCTCTGAGGTCAGTGTGACTGCTTTTCAAATAATGTGCAATTGAGGTATGATTGTACACCCACGGATATTTTTTCAAAGGGCCAGTCAAACAACGTCTTCTAGTCCAACTGTTGTCAGGCAAACATCCTCCTCTGCTTCTTCAAATCAAATCAAATACATTTATTGGCATCATAGTATAAAACATTTCCGGTCACTGGAATAATTAAAAGGACAAGGGTGAAACTGTCAAGGGTTATAAGGTCACACCATAATTGTGTGCTCTTAGATATTCTGCTACACCGTCTAAGTCCCAGGCTCTGTGGTTTAACCCACAGTGCCACCCGCGTCCCTTGTTATTTGGCAAATCTCCAGCGTCACTCTTAAGTAACTCTTAGCCTTCTCCCTTCGTGTAGCTACTTGCTGGAACTGGTTCCATGGGGTGGAAGCGATGCCCCTCGCCCGTTCTGCTACAGCCAGCGAAAACAGTAGGACTTATCTGCCCTGTTCCTCCCCAGCCAGGGCTAAGACTGCTCAGCCCAGTCGTTCGGTCTTCTGCCTTCCCACCAAAGGAAATATCACCAGCACCCATATAGCACAATGTATACATTTCATCATAAAGACGATCTCCCTAAGCTGGTTTGTCCCAAGGAAGGATATGGTGGATTTGCAGGGACAAGAATGGCGCGGGGGCTGCCTGTTGCAAAGATCCCTGAGACAAAAACACCTTGCAGCATTTGAGGAACTTCAGTAATAGTTGCAAGGTAGATATAAGAAATAGATATATTAAGAAAAAGTTTAATTATGATAAAAGTGTGTATGGCAATAAGTAATATGAAATCGAAATATGGAATAGACGGGAGGTTGGGTCTTTAGTGTTAAGACCAATTTATGTTTTATTGTTCGTTAAGAAAATTATGTGTCTGTGGTTATTCCTGTGTGTAATTTGGTATTCGTGTTTTTCCTTTTTTCTTGCTGCATCAAAAAAGAAGAAGAAGAAAAAAAGGAGAGTTGGGCATGTTTAACCTGGAAAAGAGGAGACTGAGAGGAGATAGGGTAGTCATCTTCAAATATCTCCAGGGCTGTCACATGGAAGAGGGAACATGCTTCTTATCTCCTGCTCCGGAGGGGAGGACTCGAAACCATGGCTTCAAGGAGATTCCAACAAAACAGCAGGAAGAACTTTCTGACAGTAAGAGCTGTTCCAACAGTGAAACGGACTCCCTTGGGAGGTTGTGGACTTGCTTTCCTGGGAGGTTTTTAAGCAGAGGCTGGATGGCCAACTGCCACGGATGCTTTAGCTGAGATTCCCGCATTGCAGGGGGTTAGACTAGATGACCCTGGGGTCCCTTCCAACTCTAAGATTCTGTGATGTCCTCCAACCACTAGCCATTCTTTTTCACCAGGTTCCGCTTGGTGGACCTGGGGGCTTAAGCGAGAAACAAAGAAGATCCTGCAAGTCTGAAGTCTGCTCAATTTGTTTATTTGACTGCTTCCCTACCCTTCACCACAAGTTCCTAGGGCAAGATACAACAATATAAATGTACAAAATTATATTTTAAAAAAAACAAGTGAAACTTTTCATACAATTATAAAAAAAGTAAAGCAATAGAGCAGTTCTAAGCAGAAGCAGACCTGCATAGATTAAACAAAACTGAAAAGGGAGGGGGTCCCAAACAACATACTTTTAACTCTCCAGACGCAACCATGAAGAAGGAATTCCACAATTTAGGGCAAACTACAACTACCACTATTTACGGGACTGCCTCTCCTGGTCTGCCCCGCAGAGGACCTTAAGGTCCATGAATAATCATAGTTTAGAGGTCCCGGGCCCTAAAGAAGTCAGATTATCCTCCACCAGGGCCTTCTCAGTCATGGCTCCGACCTGGTGGACTGCTCTGTCCCAGGAAACCAGGGCCCTGCAGGATTTAACCTCCTTCCACAGGGCCTGTAAGACAGAGCTATTCCACCTGGCTTTCAATTTGAACTTAGCCTGATCTTTTATTCCCATAAACTAAAGTCTTCTCCATAACTAAAGTCTTCAAACTGAGCTATTTCTTAACATGGCCGTTGCATTGATGCCACTTTACGTCCCTTCCAACTCTTCAATTCTATGACTCTATGAACCAGTCGTCCACTGTAAGCCAGCGCTACTCTAAAATAGCAAGGCTTCTTTTGCCAACCGCTCAGGTGGGATGGATCCTGCTTGCATCTGAGCAACAAGCGGTTTCTGCCGAGTGGAATGTCTGTACTCACTGTTTCCATATGTGAATATTTATAGTTACTTATTTAAGGCGGAGGTGGGAGACATTTTTCCAGCCCAAGAGCCACATTTCCTTCTGGGCAAACTTTCAGAGGTGAGAGACCAGTGATGGAAGAAGAAGAAGAAGAGTTTGGATTTGATATCCTGCTTTATCACTACCCGAAGGAGTCTCAAAGCGGCTAACATTCTCCTTTCCCTTCCTCCCCCACAACAAACACTCTGTGAGGTGAGTGGGGCTGAGAGACTTCAGAGAAGTGTGACTGGCCCAAGGTCGCCCAGCAGCTGCATGTGGAGGAGCGGAGACGCGAACCCGGTTCACCAGATTACGAGTCTACTGTTCTTAACCACTACACCACGCTGGCCGTGGCCAGAGGTGAAAGTGGGAAGATCAGGAAATGAACATTTTAGCTTTTATACAGTAGGCTAGTTTCTGCACAAGCCCTGCTCTGCCTTCCATCCAAGCCAAGAGGCAGCATTATCAGAATTCAAAGACACACCCAAGTGTGGCAAAAACACTCAAGGAAGAGTGTGAAACAGGAGCATGTGCTGTGGGAGTTTCACACAGATCGGACAGAGTGCTTTCAGCTCTTGTACCAGAGGTTCCCACTCCTAATTTAAGGGATCTTGGGACAGGCTACATCAAATATAAAACCAAACTAATAACAAAATAATAATAATAAAAAACATTAAAACCGTATAAAACCAATCTCCATAACCTCCTTCCTACAAAAATAAAGAGCCTGAAACTTCTACCTTCTCAGAAAAGCAATGTCACAATGTCATCATGAAGTTATCAGATCAAAATGGCACAGGACAGTATAGGAACCATCTTTGCAACTGCAGATGTCCAGCGGGATCTTTCTCCATGGTAGAGGGGTGGTCACTTGGAAGAATTAGGAAAGTTTATTCTGCCCAGGTGGCCAGAGGAGCCTTTAATCAGAAGATGTCATGGATGAGGTTGGCTCCTGTAGATGCTTGCTCACCATAGTCATCCTCTCATTAGCAATGTTGGGGAGCCAACATACAATTTGTCGGATCGTGAATATTTATACAGTTTCTCTGTATTTCCTCTCAAGGATCGCAGATTTGATTAGACAGATAAGCGCTTAAGTCATTTAGATTCCATATCCGATGTATGGATCCTCTATTTTGAAGGCCTGTTCCGTAACTGAAATTCTTTCCACATTACAGGCCTCGGCAGAATTGACAGCAACCACCCCTTTATGAATTCTTTCGTGTACGTTAAGGTTTGACCTCTGGCTGCAGCTTTTCCCGCACACCGAGCACGTATATGGTTTCTCCCCCGTGTGGATTCTTCGGTGTACATTAAGGCTCGAGCTCTGGCTGAATCGCTTTCCACATTCCGAACATTTATATGGTTTCTCTCCTGTGTGGGTTCTTTGATGGCTTGTAAGGTGTAGTCTCCGGATGAAAGTCTTCCCACACTCTGAGCATATATATGGCCTCACCCCTGTGTGGATTTTCTGATGTTCGGTAAGGCTAGAGTTGTGACTGAAACTCTTCCCACACTCCGAGCACGTGTACGGCTTCTCTCCGGTGTGCACACTTTGATGACGTATGCAGCTTATGTGGTTACGGAAGCTCCTTCCACATTCGGAGCACTTATATGGCTTCATCCCCATGTGGATCTTCTGATGCGAAGTAAAAGAAGTCCTCCAGCTGAAGCTCTTCCCGCACTCCAAGCACTCGTACGGCTTCTCCCCTGTATGGATTCTCTGATGTAACTTAAGGTTCATGCTGTGGTTGAAGCTCTTTCCACACTCTGAGCATTTGTAGGGTTTCTCGCCTGTATGGATGGTGAGGAGATGCCGTGTGAGGCTTTTGCAGTGAGTGAAGCACTTTCCACACTCGGAGCATTTGTGTGGCTTCTCCCCTGTGTGGATTATCTGATGTGAGCTAAGGTGTATCCGCTGCCTGAAGCTCTTTCCGCACTCCAAACATTTGTACGTTTTTTCCTCGGTGTGGATTCTCTGATGCGACCGAAGGTGCGCGCTGCTAACAAAACTCTTCCCACACTTTGAGCAGTCATATGGTCTGTCCCCCGTATGGAGTTTCTGATGTGAAGTAAGATACGCCCTCAGACGGAAGCTCTTTCCACACTCGGAGCAGGTATACGGTTTCACACCAGTGTGGATCGTCAAGTGCCGTGTAAAACTCGTGCTGTGCTGAAAGCTCTGCCCACAGTCCCAGCACTGATATGGCTTCTCTGCTATGTGGACTGTTAGATGTTCACGAACATGTGCACTACAGCTGAAGCTCTTCTCACAGACCGGGCATTTATATGCTTTCTCCTCCATGTGGATTCTCATGTGAGTATTAAGGCCTGATTCACAACTAAAGGTTTCCTCACACACACTGCACTGAATACTTTTCTTCTCTTGGTCTTCGGCTGGGATTTCACACAAGTCGCGACACTGAGAAGCAAAGGAGTTGTCCTTCTCTTCTGGTTCCATTTGCCTTCTCTGAGCTTTCCCGTCTATACAGCCAGCTCCTTCCAAGAACGTGCTGTGCGCTTCGCCCTCAATCTCACTCGCCCATTCAGCACCTGCTATAACAAAGAGAGGAAAGTAGACATAAAGCAGAGTTGCTAATAATGATGATGATGATAATAATAATAATGATAATAATCTTTGTACCCTGCCCACCTGACTAGGTTGCCCCAGCCAGTTTGAGCGGCTTCCAACATATATAGAAACAAAACAAAACATTGGACGGCCTCAGTCCAGTATTATCTAAAGGAGTGTCTCCACCCCCATCGTTCTACCTGGACACTGAGGTCCAGTGTCGAGGGTCTTCTGGTGGTTCCCTCACTGCAAGAAGCCAAGTTACAGGGAACCAGGCAGAGGGCCTTCTCGGTAGTGGCACCCGCCCTGTGGAACGCCCTCCCACCGGATGTCAAAGAGAACAACAACTACCAGACTTTTAAAAGACATCTGAAGGCAGCCCTGTTTAGGAAAGCTTTTAATGTTTGATGCATTACTGTATTTTAATATTTTGTTGGAAGCCGCACAGAGTGGCTGGGCAGAATATAAATAAAAAATTTATTATTAATTATTATTATTATTACACATTGAAAAGCTTCCCTAAACAGAGCTGCCTTCAGATGTCTTCTAAAGGTTATATCATCTCTTTGACATCTGATGGAAGGGCGTTCCACAGGGCCACTACTGAGAAGGCCCTCTGCCTGGTTCCCTGTACCTGGTTCCTTCCCTGAAGGAACAAGATGATCTCGATACATTTCAGTCTGGTTTTAGGCCCAGTGTTGGCTCCGACACAGCCTTGGTTGCCTGAGGAAGAACCTTTCTTGGGACTAAAAGAGGGCTTGAACCCTGTTGGCTTTCCTTGACCCACCAATGACTTTTGAAACCATTGACCGTGGTGTTCTTCTGGAATGGCTCAATAGGGTGTCAGATGGAGGTCCTGTTTCATAATGCTTTCACCCCTACCTGCAGGGTTGCTACCAGGAAATAGCACTAGAGACTGTTGCTTTGCTCCCTGGTTGGGGGCTGCAGGGTCCCACAATGACTCTTTCTGTCTCCTGTGCTGTTTAACACCTTTATGAAACTGTTGGGAGTGGTCATCCGGCATTTTGGAGCATGAAGCCGGTACACAGCTCAATCTTTCAATTCCTTTGGAATTGGGAGAGGCTGTGAAGATGTTGGACAGGTATCTGTGTGGGAAGAATTTACTTCTCGACCACTTGGTTCATCTCCCAGGCAAGGGGAAACAACTGAAACAAAACATGAAGCCAAGGAATAAAAGCGAGTCCAGTATCCAGTTAGTAGTAGTAGTAATAATAATAATTATTATTATTTATACCCTGCCCATCTGGCTGGGCTTCCCCAGCCACTTTGGGTGGCTTCCAACAAAATATTAAAATACAGTAATGCATCAAACATTAAAAGCTTCCCTAAAGAGGGCTGCCTTAAGATGTCTTCCAAAAGTCTGGTAGTTGTTGTTCTCTTTGACATCTGGTGGGAGGGCGTTTCCACAGGGTGGGTGCCACTACTGAGAAGGCCCTCTGCCTGGTTCCCTGTACCCTCACTTCTCGCAGGGAGGGAACCGCCAGAAGGCTCTCGGTGCTGGATCTCAGTGTCCGGGCTGAACGATAGGGGTGGAGATGCTCCTTCAGGTATACAGGACTGAGGCCGTTTAGGGCTTTCAAGGTCAGCGCCAACACTTTGAATTGTGCTTGGAATTGTGCTGGAGGTTTGCAGAACCTCCAGTTAAGCCAAAATCTTCTCTGAGCAGAATTTGAAGGCATGTTACATAGGCGCACAAAGAGCCATAAAACATCAAAACATTCAACATTCTCAAGACTTAAAAAGGTACGTCTGGAGGAATCTCTGACTCCCTCAGAGGGAACCCTAGAAAAGAAGAGGATATCATTCAATAAAAGGACCTCAATCAAAATTTCAACCTTCAGCATCCGCCACACAAGGCAGAGAGGGACCCTTACCGACAGACTCCAGGTTCCTCCAGTTCTCCTCCATGACTTCCCCGTGCAAAGCTCTCTGGGCCGGATCCAGCAGATCCCACTCCTCCTCTGTGAAGCAGACACCCACCTCGTCAAAGCTCATCGGAGCCTAGAATAAGGAAGAGAAGGCAGCTTGTCCGTCTAGGTAATCCAAAAAGGAGGACCCAACAAGAAAGAAAAGGCAACATGTCTGATGGTTCTCCTGGAGCGTGAAAAGCATTCAAATAATAATAATAATAAATAATAAATTTTATTTATATCCTGCCCTCCCCAGCCGAACCCAAGCTCAGAGCGGCTAACAACAGTAAAATGATAAAACATTCTAAAATCATTTCATTATAAAATTAATTCCAATCAAATGGCAACCATTGGGCTAGAAGTTCTGTGAGGATTGCCAAAGGAGGGGGTCAGGCTGTGCCCTGGCCAAAGGCCTGGTGGAACAGCTCTGTCTTGCAGGCCCTGCAGAAAGATGTCAAGTCCCGCAGGGCCCTAGTCTCTTGTGACAGAGCCTTCCACCAGATCGGGGCCACAGCCGAAAAAGCCCTGGCTCTGGTTGAGGCCAGCCTAACCTCCCTGTGGCCCGGGGCCTCCAAGGTGTTTTTGTCTGAAAACCGTAAATTCCTCTGTGGGGCATACCAGGAGAGGCAGTCCCATAGGTACGAGGGTCCTAGGCCGTATAGGGCTTTAAAGGTTAAAGCCAGCACCTTAAACCTGATCCTGTACTCCACCGGGAGCCAGTGCAGCTGGTATATCACCGGGTGAATGTGATCTCGCAGCGAAGACCCCATAAGGAGTCTCGCCATGGCATTCTGCACCCGCTGGAGTTTCTAGGTCAGTCTCAAGGGCAGCCCCACGTAGAGCGGGTTACAATAATCCAGTCTGGAGGTGACCATCGCGTGGATCACAGTGGCTAGGTCAGGGCGAGAGAGGTAAGGAGCCAACTGCTTAGCTTGGCGGAGATGAAAAAATTCCGCCTTTGTTATAGCTGCAATCTGCGCCTCCATGGAAAGGGAGGTGTCGAAGATTACACCCAAACTCTTAACGGACGGCGCTGGCACTAATTGCACCCCTGCAAGAGATGGGAGTTGCTCCCCCAATCCCATATCGTCTCGACCCAGCCAAAGGATCTCTGTCTTCAAAGGATTTAACTTCAACCGGCTCCCACGTAACCATCCAGCCACAGCTTCCAAACATCTGATCAGTGTGTCTGGGGCCAAGTCAGGATGGCCATCCATCAACAGATAGACTTGGGTGTCATCAAAGCACAGCTAGCTAACAATATTGGTTAGAACAGCGGCCAAACAGATGCCCAATGTAAAAAGCAGAGAAGCAAGGAGGACCCAAGAGCAACAGGAGCAGCAACACTCTTCCCTCCCGGCAATTGGGATTATTCAGAGGCATCTGAATTGCTCGGACCATGAAGGCAGAGCAAAAGTATTGTGGCTGGAGGCCAAGGAGAGCCTTCTCCCTCCATGAGTTTGTCTAACCCCCTTTTAAAGTTGGCGGCCATCACGGCTACTCGTTGGAGCGAATCCCGTAACTCAGGCATAGGCAAACTCGGCCCTCCAGATGTTTTGGGACTACAAACCCCATCATCCCTAACTAACAGGACCAGTGGTCAGGGATGATGGGAACTGTAGTCCCAAAACATCTGGAGGGCTAAGTTTGCCTACGCCTGCTGTAACTATATGCTGTGTGGCTACGCACTTTCTTTCGCCACTTTGGGAATTCCCAGCATTGAGCTTTTATTACCTTATTTGACTGGACAGCAGCTCCTTTCCCTCCACCAACCGCGGGAGAAATTGCCAGGGTTGTGCCACTTCCTGGGGGGGAGAAAAGGAGACGTGGAGATGCTTAATCCTGTTATCTTCTTGCCAATTATTTGTTATTGAATTTCACATTTGAAAAAACAAATTCCACAGCGCGGGTGCCACTACCGAGAAGGCCCTCTGCCTGGTTCCCTGTAACTTGGCTTCTCGCAGTGAGGGAACTGCCAGAAGGCCCTCAGCGCTGGACCTCAGTGTCCAGGTAGAACGATGCGGGTGGAGACACTCCTTCAGATATACTGGACTGAGGCCGTTTAGGGCTTTAAAGGTCAGCACCAACACTTTGAACTGTGCTCGAAAACAACTCTCAATTATTATTGAGAGGGGGATAAAACTTTTTCTATATCCACTTAATGCTGTGCATAATTCCATAAACTTCTGTTGCATCACCTCTCACTCGCCTTTCCTGTAAACGCTGCAACCTTTCCTCCCAGGGGACTTGATCCATCCCCTTGATCTACCTCGTGGGGCTAAAATGGGGAGAATCATCTACACCACCTCAAGCTCCTTGGGCGAAAGGTGAGATAGAAATGCGATAATCAATAATCAGTATGTCAGGCGTGGAGAGTGCTCCCCTCCCTTCAGCAACTTCACAGACAAGAATTAACAAGCAGTTTATATTTTATGGTCTTTTTTATTCAGTCATCTGGTTGCAAGCAAAAATCCACATCCCTCCACAAGGAGAGCAGTTGGCTACTCTAAATCCTCTCCCTTCTGTCCCCAGAAACATCCTCCTCTCTGCATCCTTTGTTCTCTAATACAGACGGAACCTCCTCGTTCTTGGGGAGGGAGGGTCCCCCACATTCTCTAATGACGTCTCTGCTGGCTGCTCCCTCCCTTTTTTTTCTCTTGCCAGTATCTCATAACTAGGCAACTCCTGTCTAAGCTGTTCAGTGTCTGTATCTCTCTCTGCTCCTGAAATCACTAGAAGCAGGAGGAGCAAATCTTCCCCCTCCTCCTCCTCCTCTTCAAAGAGGATCTGATCTGCCTGAGAATGCATACCCTAATCCTCTGATTCAGACCATTCCCTGACACAGTAGAATGAAAGCAACCGAGGCGGAAGAGAAGGCCAAGTTGAGCTGGGCCCCGTCATGGTCCTTACCCAGCAAGGTGGCACCTTCACTGCCCTCCTGCACGATCCACCTGTAAGGTGGCCTCAGTGTTGTGGCCGAAGGGGCTGCCTCTGTCTCTGCCAAGTTGGTAGCTGGGTCTGCCACCATTTCTTCCACCTGAAACGGAATCATAAGGATCCCAGACGAGGGACAGAGTGAGGGATTAGGAAACGGTTTATGTGAAGGCCATCGCTGTCTGGCCTGTGAATTACCGTATTTTTCGCTCTGTAAGACGCACCAGACCACAAGACACACCTAGTTTTTGGAGGAGGAAAACAAGAAACAAAAATATTCTGAATCTCAGAAGCCAGAACAGCAAGAGGGATCGCTGCGCAGCGAAAGCAGCAATCCCTCCTCTTGTTCTGGCTTCTGGGATAGCTGCACAGCCTGCATTCGCTCCATAAGACACACACACATTTCCCCTTACTTTTTAGGAGGGAAAAAGTGAGTCTTATGGAGCAAAAAATACGGTAACCCACAGTACTAAGACAGCCTCTCCTCTCATTTTTAAAAATGGTTTTAAAAATGCCCGCAGGTCTCAGTGTGGTTCACAACATAAAAACACAAAATTCATAATAAAAACAAGAACAACCCAATAATCTCCCCAACAAAATTTTTTAAGAGCATTGGCTGTCAATCAGCCAAAGGCCTCGTTAAAAAGAGGAATGTTTTTGCCTGGTGCCTAAAAGTGCATCATGATATATTGGTGATACAGGTGAAACTCAAAAATTTAGAATATCGTGGAAAAGTTCATTTATTTCAGTAATTCAACTTACAGCTGATGAAAACCCCAAATTAACAATCTCAGAAAATTAGAATAATAAATGAAATCAGCAAAACAAGGACTGCAAATAGAGCAATATTGGACCTCTGAGAAGTAGAAGCATGCATATGTACTCAGTACTTGGTTTGGGCCCCTTTTGCATCAATTACTACCTCTGAACTAGACTGAGAGACCATTGAAAGGCTCAGGAACTCATTGCAGGTGTTATGGATTGAATAGCTACTGCACCTTTCCACAATATTCTAATCTTCTGAGATTGTTAATTTGGGGTTTTCATCAGCTGTATGCTATAATCATCACAATTATAACAAATAAAGGCTTGACGTATCTCGCTTTGCATGTCATGAGTCTATCTCATATATTAGTTTCACCTTTTAAGTTGAATTACTGAAATAAATGAACTTTTCCACGATATTCTAATTTTTCGAGTTTCACCTGTATATCGCCAGCTAAACACCATGATGTAACACAGATGTATCACAATGTCTGAAATAAGGATGGAGCTATGTAGAGACTTCAGCTGGCTTCAACTTTCCCCCACGTCATGGTTTTTGCATAGCACACATACACACACACACATCGTGAATGTCGTGATGTATTGCCAGGTCAAAAAACCAGTTTTGGGTGATATATCGCTGTATCGCCCATATTGCGTATTTAGCAGATTAATTGCACTGCGAAAAGCGTGCTGGGGAGACCGCATGTTCAGGAAACAATGAAGAAACGCAAAAATATATTTTGCTTGGGTTTAATAACAAAAACTCCTCTTACATTAAATCTATTAAGTATGACCCATTCACCAGGGTAGTGAGAGAGGTACACACTGCTCTTTATATACTATACCCAATTGCTGACACAGCTTAATTCACACAACTTAACAGCACCTGCTATACTGCTTCACAGCTGTAAAACTAGGTCATGATGTTTACTCTGTCCTTTAAAGAGATACACATCTTGTGAAACAATAATGAACCTTAATATTAAGAAACCATTCAACAGCCCAGCCCTATGAAGAGCTGGAAAGGACTGCCTGCCTGAAACCACTGCCTGCCAGCGTCGACAATACTAGGCTAGACACATCAGTGAACTGACCAGCCTAAGGCATTCCTGTGTTTTCTTTGTACTACTAGGATGAAACACACTCTTACCTGTTTCTGCTTCTTCCCCTCTGCCTGGCTCAGGAGGAAGCCTTCGGCCAGGGCCACCGCCTGGGAGCTGGTCTCCGCTCCACACTCCCTGACCCAGTTCTCCATCTCCGGGGGGAGGACAGCCAGGAACTGCTCCAGGATCACCAAGTCCAGCATCTGGGCCTTGGTGAGCCTTTCCGGCTTCAGCCACTGGCGGCAGAGACTGTGGAGTTGGCTGCAAACCTCTCGGGGTCCCTCGGCCTCTTGGTAGCCAAACTCCCTGAAGCGCTGACACTCAGCGCCTGAGCTGGTGTTGTCATTGCCCGGAATCTTCTGCATGGTTCTTTCCCAGAATCCTCGACGGTTCCTGATCTTG
This sequence comes from Podarcis raffonei, assembly GCF_027172205.1. Taxonomy (NCBI): domain Eukaryota; kingdom Metazoa; phylum Chordata; class Lepidosauria; order Squamata; family Lacertidae; genus Podarcis; species Podarcis raffonei. Next base: position 123,664,597 of record NC_070603.1, read on the forward strand.
TGCCCCCTTCGTGTTTCAGGACTTCCCTTTAATCCGTGCTCTGCATCTGGTTCCAAAATGGCCAAAGGCAAACAGCTGGGATGTGCACTTTTGAAAGCCAAGAAGCTGTAAAAGGTGGGAGTGGGATTAGAGAGAGGTAAAGCAGTGGTTCCCAAACCTTTTCGGGCTCCCACCCTCTTGGTTCCAATTACAAAGCCTCAACCTCGCCATCCAGCGCCGAGGGCCTTCTGGTGGTTCCCTCACTGTGAAAAGCAAAGCTACAGAGAACTAGGCACAGGGCTTTCTCGGTAGTGGCACCTGCCCTGTGGAACGCTCTCCCATCAGATGTCAAAGAGATAAACAACTACAGTCCTACCTTGGGTTACAGCCGCTTCAGGTTGCGTTTTTTCGGGTTGCGGAACACTGAAAACTGGAACGGGTTACTTCCGGGTTTCGGCGGTCTTGCATGCGCAGAACCGCCGGATCGCAACCCGTGCGTGCGCAGACGCACGTGAGTTTGCTGGAAATCATTTAAGGTGTATAATGTTCTCTTAAATAGGGCTATGTTTGAAACTTGTCATTGAGGTTTTTATACCTTTTTTGTAAACTCAAGGAGTTTGTTTGATATCACTTAAAATCATTTAAGGTTTATAATTTCTTTATTTCCTTCTGAGGAAACTGATTAGTTCAGTGAAATGAGTTTTGTAGCCGGCATCTCATTTGTTTAATTCTAGGTTAATTTTTCCTTAAATTTTTTGATTTTTGTTATTTAATTCAATTCTATAGATTTACTTCTCGTTTCAGGGATTTTCACGGCAATTCTTTTGTTTTGTGTAATTTCTTGGTTCCGTGACTGTCTTTTTTTCACTGAGTCCAAACCAAAGGCCAGGCAGAACAGCTCTGTCTTGCAGGCCCTACAGAAAGATTTCAAGTCCTGCAGGGCCCTAGTCTCTTGTGACAGAGCGTTCCACCAAGTCGGGGCCAGTACCGAAAAGGCCCTGGCCCTAGTTGAGACCAGTCTAACCACCTTGTGACCTGGGACCTCCAAAATGTTGTCATTTGTGGACCTTAAGGTCCTCTGCAGAGCATACCAGGAGAGGCGGTCCCGTGGGTACGTGGGTCCTGGGCCGCATACCTTATACCTCCAGTGTCCCCTTTCTTCTTAGTGCCCCCCCAGGTGGCACTATTGCCCACCAGGGGGACAGTCCACCTACCTTGGGAACCACTGGTGTAAAAGGTTGGGGGTTTCAGACTAACTTGCTCCATTGCCTTTTGCTTACCTGTTTTTCTTAAGGATGCCGTTTACATCAGCACAGAGTTAATGCATTTGTTTAATAAAATCAATATGTATTGTGATTTTAAGAAAACCACCCTACCCCACGGGCATAAAAATAGTTGAGAACTGTCAGGTACCATAACTCTATGCAACCATCTTGATTCAGTACAGCTCAAGGCTATTTTTCTTTTCTTTACAAAAAAGGGGGGGCAGTTATTTTAATTTAGACCTTGGAACCCTTTGCAATTATATACTAAGCATCCCTCTCCCCTTGGTATATTATATTATTGATTCAGAAAATTGCATAGCTGAATCTTATGTTTCTTTATTTGCCATGGTGACAACTGACATAATTTTTAAAAAAATAAAAACAACTACTATTTCTTTCATTTCTTTTTTCTGCAACTGGTTTGTTGGCAATAAAAATAAATGAAAACATATACGAGGGGAACCCCTCTACGTGGTTTTCAGAAATATAAAAATCATGATTTAAATCTCTAGTCAGTAAGACTTGATTTAAATCATATTTTTACATTCTTGCTGGTATAATCTTAATATTAGAAATACATAGACCGATAATTATGAAATTATTGTGATGTTTAATAAGTAAACTGTTTATATTTGGACTTTTCTGCTGTACTTTACTCGAAGGAGAAAAAGAGTCATTTCCTTAATAACAATTTAAACAATTTATTAAACTGAAACAATAACATTATAGCATATGTATCCATGTTTGTTAACTGAGGTGGTTAAACAATTTTTTTTAAAAAAAACCAACAACCTTAGACTGAGTTTTAGCACACATGAAAAACTTAAACAAATCCTTATTTCCTGATGAATAGTCTTTGGAATATAATGTAACTTATATTCTATGATTTGAATATGATTTTTTTTTAAAGAATCAGATTTTTAACATTTTAATTGTATTTTTAAAATAAAATGCTTTTGGAGGAAAAATCATTCTAAAGATAGTTAAATAGAAAACTATCTTTAGAATGATTTTTCCTCCAAAAGCATTTTATTTTAAAAATACAATTAAAATTTTAAAAATCTGATTTTTTTAAAAAAAACCACATTGATTTTTATTCACCCTGAAATAAAGCATTAAAATTATGAACAGAAAATTAAAATAAAGTACAGTCAGTAAGCATTTTTCACATGCTCAGTTGATGTGCGACCAGGATCGTTTTGTACCCAGAAGGGGGCAGAATGGGGATGGAAAACAGTGGGCTTTGGTGCGCTCTGCTGATGCGCACAGGAGCCAAGAATGTAACACCCCCCCCAAAAAAATAGGTGCCTGACTGTATTTAGAACATATTCAGAAAATTAAAATCAACAGTAGCTAACAAGAGATCAAGCACATGTAACTTCTATGGGTTTGGGGAGGGCTTGCCTAAACGAAAAATGTTTTAATCAGGCACTGGAAAGCGTGCAGATAACTGATGTCAACAGTCAGGGAGCTCCAAAGTCTGGGTGTTGCCACACTAAAACAGCAGCTCCACAGCGACCTGGAGAAAGTAAGGATGCCGCAAAGCGCCAGGAGAAAGTGCAGAACGAGTAATACGTGGGCACAGTGCCAGTCCCACAGATTGGAGCTGTTAAGGGGAGGGAACGCATGTGTTTCAAAAGGTGTTTCCCTCCTGAATATTTTGTTATATTCATTCATTTTTTATCTATAAAAGGTAAAGGGACCCCCTGACCGTTAGGTCCAGTCGCGGACGACTCTGGGGTTGTGGCGCTCATCTCGCTTTATTGGCCGAGGGAGCCGGCATACATGTGGCCAGCATGACGAAGCCGCTTCTGGCGAACCAGAGCAGCACACGGAAACGCTGTTTACCTTCCCGCCGATGCGGTACCTATTTATCTACTTGAACTGGCGTGCTTTCGAACTGCTAGGTTGGAAGGAACTGGGACAGAGCAACGGGAGCTCACCCCGTCGTGGGATTTGAACCACTGACCTTCTGATCGGCGAGTCCTAGGCTCTGTGGTTTAACCCACAGCGCCACTCACGTCCCCCTTTTTTATTTATAAAAATATTTATATGCCATCCATGTTGTAAAAGAAAAGATCAAAGAGGTTTAGAGCAACGAAACATAAAACCGTACAATAAAAACCATAGAAATAAAAATAAAAAACAGGCATCAATTAACTATGGGTTCTTAACTGCATGCATTGTGAGATTTCTGATGCAATTCCCGAAGGTTCTTGGTTTCAGAGTTTTGCAACTTGTCTAATAAGGAGTTATCAAAGAGAAAGACAAACAGAAAAAGTGGGATGCACACATGCGCGCGCGCACACATATTTTGGCATCGCAGGGGGTTGGACTGGATGACCCTCAGAGTCCTACCCCCACTCTACAATTCTATGGTCCTGTGAAATGAATATCCATTCAACATCATCATCATCGTCATCATCATAAATTTTTATTTGTTCCCTGCCCTCCCCGGCCGGAGCCGGGCTCAAGGCGGCTAACATCATAAAACTAACACAGTATAGAAAAAACATAAGAACATAGAAACAGGCAATCAATTAATTAAAATGCATCTTAAAATTAGTTCAGAGCAAATTAAAATCTGGACAGATGGCAGTCCACAGGTAAAATTAAGAGTGGTTAATATTCTCCAGGGCCAAATGTTACCACTGGTCTTATAAAGGACCTGTGAGTGGCACAGGAAGCCTCTTTAATGCTTGTTCTTATACAGAAAGAGAAAGGGCCTGCTTGTATTTAGAACATATTCAGAAAATTAAAATAAACAGTAGCTAACAAGAGCTAAAGCACATGTAACTTCTATGTGTTTGGCCTGGTGGAACAGCTCCGTCTTGCAGGCCCTGTGGAAAGATGTCAAATCCCGCAGGGCCCTGGTCTCTTGTGGGAGAACGTTCCACCAGGCTGGGGCCACGGCCAAAAAGGCCCTGGCTTTGGTCAAGGTCAGTCTAATCTCCCTGGGGCCTGGGATCTTCATATATCACTTTAATGTGAAAACAGGCTTCCAAGCGGTTTGTGAAACACAGACATTTAAGATGCAAGCTTATCCATGAGCAAAATACACAATAAGACAATAGGATTGAAGTATTAAAGTACTGAGACATCCATAACTAAACAGCAGAGCGTTTGTGACCCACTCCCTCCCACTGTACCCCAAGATAGTTCAGCTGGGAGCATATGAGACTCTCCATTTCAGGGTCCGCCCACTTTGGGCAAACGATTCCTGCGTTTCAGTGGGGTTGGACTAGATGACCGCCAGGGGTCCCTTCCTTACAACTCTACGATTCTGATCTATGACCTCTTTCCTCTTGGTGTCTGCAGCCCTGCACAAAAATCCCTTGGGAGTCCACTGATGCCGAACCCCCATTTTATTCATTCATTGCATTTAGATCTCATTCCCCCCCTTGGCACACAGGGTACCCCCAAAACTGCATCATGCCGTGGGGTGGGGGAGACACGGCCTGGAAAAAAATCCTTTCTCCCCACCTTAGGGCCTGGGTGAGAATTCTGCCTTGCAAATAGGGGAGTTCAGCCCCCACCGGACAAACAACACCACCCCCCTGCGCGTGCAATGGACCCCAAATGTCCTTGCATCTCTCTTTCTTTCTATCCATCCATCCATCCACTTACCTGCGCGGAGGATGGGAAGCAGGGACCAGCCGCGGAAACCTCCGCGCGGAAAAAGAGGACCTTCGGCCAATGGGGAAAAGGCGCCCCTTTGCGCGCGTCAGCAGTTGCTAGGCAGGGCGGGGGTTTCGCGCGGAAAAGGAAGGAGGTTTTTGCAGGAAATGGGAGGGGAGAGCCACGTGTCAGTCTTTCTTGCACCCCGTGGGCTGGTGGGAGTTGTAGTCTCGATACATCTGGCGGGGGGGGAGGAGGGGGGGGTGGAACGCCAGGCTGGCAAAGCGTCCTGCGTTCAGGAGCTGCGCCTTGGAGACGAATGAAACCCCATTTAAGGCTTGGAGCCTAATTTCTGCGCCCCCCCCCGCCACAACTGCATCCTTGCAGGGACCCCTCCTCCGTGGGATCCTCCCTCTTAGAGCACAAAGGGGTCAGTGCTTCCCCCGCCCCCGCATGAATGCGGTGGGGGCAGGCTGGAATGGGAAGAAGGGGTGGGTGGTTAAAAAACAACAACCAGTCATTTATTGCATTAATATTAACCCCCCTCCAATGAGCTCCAGGTGGCATGCCTAATTATCTCCCCTGCCCATCCATTGTAGCCCCACAGCAACCCTGTGGGGTAGGCTAGGCTGTGAGATCGGTCCTGTTCCCCAAGCTCACCCAGGGAGCTTTCTGCCCAAGTGGGGATGTGAGCCCTTGTCTCTCCCAGGTCCTAATACAGGGGTTCTCAAACTCCGCCCCCCCCCCGGGGCCACCCTTTTCAGAAAAAAAACTTGCTTGCGCCACACCGAATTTGTTTTTATTGATAAGAAACGCGTCGGAAAACAACAAAGAAACGACTCCTAGAATGTGAAAATCTGTCCATATTCTGCAAATAACAAAAACCCCATTTTGATACTATACTATGGTTACCAGATTTTTTTCAATGAATCCGGGGACACTTTTTTTTTTGAAGCTGAGTAGCAACACGGAGTCACTAGTGGGGATTGTGAGGCAAAAGACCCTGGGCCCAAGCACACATGCATTTTGTATAAAGGTGCAAAGTCCTTCTTTCGCACGCTGTAAACATAAATGCGCAGAGTTTTTAAAAAACTGGGCAACGGCACGCCACCCACCCACGACTCCCGAGCCTCCCCCGATCAGTCAAAACAAAGGGGGAAGGGGGCAGGAGATCACATGGGACACATCATTTGGGCACAAGACACATCATATGGGGAATTCCGGCGAGGAAAAATGGCGGGCACCATGGCAGCGGGCAGCTCCTGAAGCTGGCCAGAGCCAACTGCGCTACCAGGCTGGCTGAGGCTGCCGCTGCCACATTTGTCCAGGGACAGATTTGCAAATCCGGGGACTGTCCCCAGGAACTGGGGACGTCTGGTAACCCTCTACTACACTACACTGAGGTGCTTAAATGTCTCTTTGATTGTCCCTGAACCTTCCTGCCACACCAGGGTGGCGTGCCACAGTCTTTTGAGGGCCACTGCCCTAGTCTGGTACTCCAACCACTGTACCACAATGGCTCCCTAGGGACAGGGGACAGGAATAGGTTTGGGGGGATTCAGCAAGGAAGGAGACGTAACAAGAAGATCAGGCCAAAGGCCCATTTAGTTTGGCACCCTGTTCTCATAGTGAGCAACCTCGTGGGAAACCTGCGAGTGAGAGCAACTCTCCCCTCCTGCAGTTTCTAGCGACTGCCACTCAGGCACGCGGCTTCAGTTTATTTTGCTTCTTGAGACTTTAGCTTCAGGAGGCAGGAAGGAACTTCAGTTTACCCACAGGAGAACCACAGGAGGGGGAAAGTTGCTCCTGTGCTCAGGTCCTGAAGTGGATGGTGTAATAATATATTATAATAATAATAAGTTATTATTTATACCCCGCCCATCTGGCTGAGTTTCCCCAGCCACTCTGGGCGGCTCCCAATCAAGTGTTAAAAACAATACAGCATTAACTATTAAAAACTTCCCTAAACAGGGCTGCCTTCAGATGTCTTTTAAAAATAGGATAGCTGCTTATTTCCTTGACATCTGATGGGAGGGCGTTCCACAGGGTGGGTGCCACTACCGAGAAGGCCCTCTACCTGGTTCCCTGTAACCTCACTTCTCACAATGAGGGAACCACCAGAAGGACCTCGCGGCTGGATCTCAGTGTCCGGGCTGAATGATGGGGGTGGAGACGCTCCTTCAGGTACATGGGACCAAGGCCGTTTATAATAGATTGACCATTAGCCTGATCTAGCATGCGCTTCTTATGCTCAGGTATTCAAACAGAACAGAACAGAAAAAGACGGTGCCCATTAACCCAGAGAGAGCAATAAATATGAATAAGGACATAGGAAGAAGACATTGAACCGCCTAGGCCAGCATCCTTTTCCCCACAGTGTCCAACCCCTGAAAAGGACTCTGAGCCCTGGAAGAAATAAAATGCTTTTGCAGAGATTCCTGCATTGTAGCGGGTTGGGCTAGATGACCCCTGGCGTCCCTTCCAACTCTGCAATTCTATGAAAACAAACTCCCCCCACAATGTACCACTGTAGCTGATTTGAAAGAGGACTTTGCGTGTGTGCGCCATAGCTGTCAACTTTTCCCTTTTCTTGCGAGGAATCCTGTTCGGAATAAGGGAATTTCCCTTAAAAAAAGGGAAACATTGACAGCTATGGTGTGTGCTCTCCGTTCTAATTTTTGGAGCACAAGAAAAGCATTGCTGGATCAGGCCAAGGTCCCCTCTGGTCCAGCATCCTGTCTCACAGTTAGCTGCCCAAATACCCCAGTAATAAGATCATTAAGTTCCCAGATGATACAACGGTGGTTGGTTTAATCACGGCTGGAGAGGGGGAGGCGGCCTATAGGAAGGAAGAGCAGTTGAGGGAGCAGTGCAGGAAAAACAACTTACTCCTTAACTTAAAGAAAACAAGAAAGATTACTGTGGACTTTAGGAAATGTCAATTGAATATTCAGTCACTCATTATTGAGGGGAAGTGTGTGGAACAAGCCTCGGTGTTTCGATTTCTGGGAATGGAGTTGAGAGAGGACCTAACCTGGGGAGAAAACAGCAAAGACCTGATGAAGAGAGCACAGCAGAGGTTATATTTTCTGAGAATCCTCCGGAAAAACAATCTCTCAAAGGATCTGTTAATGGCATTTTACCATTGTACTGTGGAGAGTGCATTAACTTATGGTCTGTGGTTTGGGAGCTGCAGGGTCAGGGGGAAAACAATGCTGTCCTGGGTTGTGAAGACTGCGGAGAGAATAATTGGGTGCACTCTTCCCACCTTGGATCAAATCTATGCTGTCAGGTGCCATAAGAAAGCTGCAGAGATAGCGCAGGATAGTGCCCACCCCGGAAATGATCTCTTTCAGCTGTTGCCTTCTGGAAGAAGGTACAGGGCTATAAAGACTAGGACTAGCCGCCTGAGAAACAGTTTCTATCCAAATGCAATTTTGGTTTTAAATGCATTGTAAGGTAGTCTCTATATATTGTATTTAATTATGGGTTATCAGTGTTTTTAGGGGGCTAACCAGGCTGGGATAGCTGGCTTGTTGGTTTTGAATGTCTGATGTAGATTTTTTCAATTTCGTTGTTCTGTATGGGACAATAAAGATGATCATATCATATCTCAGCTGTCCCAAGGAAACGCACCAGCAGGATCCGAGCGCAAGAGCGACTCTCCCTTCCCACGCTGGTTTCCAGCATTGCTGGCTGCCTCCAGTTGTGGGGCCAGAGCAACGTGGTGGCTAGCAGCCGTTTATCCTTTAGCAGCCTTTGACAGCCTTAACTTCCATGAATTCTTGGGCTGCATAACCCTTTTTGGGTCCTTTCCAACTCTAAAATTCAACGATCCAGATCTATGGATTGGTCCCGTCCTCTTTCAAAGACACACACACGCAGCCAGGCCTGACTTGCAGGGGTATCTCACAATGCAAAACAATGCAAGCCCCACATGGGAGACAGGAGCCCCCCACCCCCACCCAAATCACCCCATTGACATTTTTGGGCACCTTGAATTCTGGCCTCCTTCCTGCAGCTCCTCCTCGCCGAGCAAAACTCTGGCGGCGGCTGGTTTTGCAAAGGGCATTCTCACGATGGAGCATAGAGATAAGCCTCAAAAGCAGGAACAAAAACACACACACAACAACAACACACCTCCCACATACGCACAGGGCAAACACTTCCGGTACTCATTCCTCTAAAAGGAGCTTGGGGGAAGAGGAGAGAAAGGTGGCTCTGAAACTTCCTCTTCGCAGCTCTATGGCCTCGTTCGAAAGGGAACCTGAAGTGTCCGTTGCGGGCGTTTTAGAGGGGTGCACAATGATGAGAAAAGAGCTTTGCAGGGACATTTTACGGAGAAACTGGATAGAGATTTCTGCCTTGGCTAAGTGGCTGGAATCATCTCAGGCATGAGACTGTGTGGGAAGGAAGGGAAACATGTTGTGGTTCAGAAGAGACTACAGAAGTCTCCACCAGGAGCTTCTCTCTTCCACGTGCTTCTATGATTCCATGGCTTGTACATTGTGTGAGTTCGATTGCTGCTGCCTTCCCATCTTCCAAAATTTATGTATTGATTTACTCAGAAAAAAGGGGACACTTTTAACTGGATATTGGTTAGCTCAAATGAACAGGTTCTTTAGAAGTCTGCATCACCACATCTTTCAAAAAGCCCTGTCTGTGAGATATAAAGCAGTGATCTGCAACCCAGGATGCCTGAGTTCTGCCCTAAGATTCATTATTTCATAACGCTTCCAAATTTACAGGTGAAACTCAAAAAATTAGACTATCGTGGAGAAGTTCATTTATTCCAGTAATTCAACTTAAAAGGTGAAACTAATGTATGAGATAGACTCATGACATGCAAAGCGAGATATGTCAAGCCTTTATTTGTTATCATTGTGATGATTATGGCGTACAGCTGATGAAAACCCCAAATTAACAATCTCAGAAAATTGGAATATTGTGAAAAGGTGCAGTAGCTATTCAATCCATAACACCTTTAGAAGTCTGCATCACCACATCTTTCAAAGTGACAGGGGCCACTGTCTTACACAATGAGGTGCTATAACCATGCTCTGGAACCAACCGGTAAAACCTCTCTGCTTGATCAAATAAGTCAAGAGAGATGGGGTTCAAGAGGACATGTGGTTAGGCTGCTCTTACTTCTTCTCTACTCCCCCCCTTTTTAAACCTTTTTCTTCACAGATTCTCTGCACTTCCCCATTTTGGGGTCTCCTAACGGGATTAAGCTCTCAATCGTACAAGATGCAGAGACAATAAATACAACCCAGGTGGTTAAGAAAGCCCAACGGAGACTCCATCTCCTCAGAGTATTGCGGAAGAACAATGTCAATCAACATTTGATGATCACCTTCTACTGGTCCACAATAGAAAGTGCCCTTTCATACTGCATCACGGTGTGGTACGCTGGTTTGACATCAACTGATAGGAAGTGCCTACAGAGGGTGGTGAATACAGCACAATATATTACGGGCTGTCCAGTGAATCCGCTGGATGAAATAGCGGAAGAACGTTGCCTCAGGAGAGTGAGGAAAATTCTCAGGGATGATTCACACCCTGGCCGGCACTTTCTTGATCTCCTGCCCTTGGACAGAAGATATAGAAGCCTGATTAGTCGCACCAACAGGGTAAAGAACAGCTTCTGTCCGTGGGCTGTTAGGCTGCTGAATGAAAAGAGAACAACAGGGCAACTGACTTTCGGGTTTGGTGGGTGAGCGTCAGTAAACGAGGGGAATTAAGACTAAGAGAGCTGAGTGGGGGGTGCTCGTGTAATCTCACTGTATACAAATTGCACAAGTGACAATAAAGTATTTCGGTTTCAAACACAGATGCTGACAGCTTTGCATCACCAGGAACACATTGCCCCAGTATGATCTAGCATGTCCATTTTCTTCCTAAATTGTAGCATGTTGCCCTAGAGGTTTGATCTTAACAACTCCTATGCAGCTTGGGCACTACACAATGTCTTGTCCTCCACCATCTTCTTATGCCACCTTGAAGTTTCTAAGAGCCACTTCTGATGGTTCATCTTCAAATATCTTAAGGGCTGTCACATGGAAGATGGAGCAAGCTTGTTTTCTCCTGCTCTGGAGGGTAGGAACCATACTAATGGATTTAAGTTGCAAGAAAGGAGATTCGGACTAAACATTAAAAGTAGGGTGGGAGACTATATTAAAAAGTTCCATCTACTCATCCCACATGTATGGATGCAGAGGTGGTGAGGAGCAGAATCCTCTGACATAATCTGAAGTTGGATGCTGTACTTGCTGAACAACACACCTGAAAAACAGTTTCGAGAAGAATCAGTTTTCTAATTTAGTTTTTGTGGATAAATATGCCTTTGTATTTAGATCTGGCCTCAATATAATAATGTAGCATTTGGGAATGAAGATGCAGCCCAGGAGCCCAGCACTGGAGGCCAGCATAGAGAAGACTTGCACCGCTACCATATATTTCCCCTTGGTGCTTAGGTAGGTGGGAACAAAGGACACCCAAACACTGCAGAAGACCAGCATGCTGAAGGTGATCAGCTTGGCTTCATTGAAGGCCCCAGGCAGATTCCTGGCTAGGAAAGCCACTGTGAAGCAGATGGCAGCCAGGAAGCCCATGTAGCTGAGGGAACCATAAAACATGGCCACAGACCCTTCATTGCACTGCAGGATGATCTCTTTAACCTGGGAGCTTGTGTCAAAGTCCTGGAATGGAGGAGAGATCCCCAGCCAGATGCTGCAGATGACCACTTGGACAGTGGAACAGAAAATGACAATGGTGTTTGCCAGACACTTCCCCAGCCATCTCCTCACCCTATTCCCTGGCTTTGTGGCCAGGAAGGCCAGCACCACAGTGATGGTTTTTGCCAACACAGAAGAAATGGCCACTGAGAAAATGATGCTGAAGGCCGTTTGTCGCAGAAGGCAGGTCACTTTCTTTGGCCTTCCAATGAACAGGAAGGAGGACAAAAAGGAAAGCAGGAGGGAGACGAGGAGGATGCAGGAGAGGTCCCAGTTGTTGGCTTTGACTATGGGAGTGTCTTTATAGTTAACAACGATTCCCAGCACTAAACCTGCGGTTAAAGTTAAGAAGAAGGCAAAGGAAGCTAGGAGGATTCCCAGTTGTTCTCCATAAGCCAAGAAGGTGATAATCTTGGGTACACATTGATCTTGGTCCTGGTTTGGATGATGATCTTCAGCACACCTTGAGCAATGCTCCGCATCTGCAAAGACAATACAAATATGGGTTTTTATTTGCAAAAGATGGTCCCTCCTGTTTGTTTATGTCTTTGTTCGCATCCATTGGGGGTAAACTTGAACTGTCCTACTGTTTAAAAACTCTATTCCATAAAAATCATTGGACATGACCAAGGAGGTTGGGATTGGAGAACAGCCTTTACCAAATGTGCTTTGAAGACCCTTGCAGGACGCAAGGGAGAATCGTGCTAAGAGGAAGGCACGCTTGGCAAATCCACACCGTGATCAACTCCCACCTGGAGGAAGGACGTGTGGATCCAGAATTGGCCTCCACAGTCACTTACGGACTCATTGTTAAAACAGTGCTCATGGAAGGCAATCTTACTCAGCTATGAGTGATCGCCGAATAAGAAGACCATGATGAAGAAGGCCCTCCTTCAAGGTAGTAGAAAACCATGTCACATGGTTTGGGGAGAAAAAAATGAACCGGCCAAAGGTCCTCTAGTCATTCCTGTTTCTGGGGTGACAGGTATTCATTTATTAATTGTCCATACAACTTTTTAAGCAATATTGGAACCCCTTATCCTGACAACAGTTTTACAGGTGAAACTCGAAAAATTAGAATATCGTGGAAAAGTTCATTTATTTCAGTAATTCAACTTAAAAGGTTTGTTATAGTTGTGATGATTATGGTGTACAGGTGATGGAAACTCCATATTAACAATCTCAGAAAATTTGAATATTGTGAAAAGGTGCAGTAGCTATTCAATCCATAACACCTGCAATGAGTTACTGAGCCTTTAAATGGTCTGCTGACAGTTGTGCAGAAAGCCATCATTGAGACCCTCCTTAAGAAGGGGAAGCCTCAAAAGGTAATTGCAGAAGAAGTTGGATGTTCCCAAAGTGCTGTATCGAAGCACATTGATGGAAAGTTATGCGGAAGGGGAAAGTGTGGAAGAAAAAGGTGCACAAGCAGCAGGGACGACCATTTAAAGGCTCAGGAACCCATTGCAGGTGTTATGGATTGAATAGCTACTGCACCTTTTCACAATATTCTAATTTTCTGAGATTGTTAATTTGAGGTTTTCATCAACTGTACGCCATAATCATCACAATGATAACAAATAAAGGCTTGACATATCTCGCTTTGCATGTCATGAGTCTATCTCATACATTAGTTTCACCTTTTAAGTTGAATTACTGGAATAAATGAACTTCTCCACGATAGTCTAATTTTTTGAGTTTCACCTGTAAATTTGGAAGCGTTATGAAATAATGAATCTTAGGGCAGAACTCAGGCATCCTGGGTTGCAGATCACTGCTTTATATCTCACAGACAGGGCTTTTTTCACCCGGAACTCAGTTCCTGCACCTCTCAGGTGGGCACCATTCTAAGAGAATGAGGGAGAAGTTCATGGTGAGCTCCAGGACTTCTTTTTCTAGAAAAATAGCACTGCTCACAGACTTCACACCTACTCTCCACAAAATATTCAACCATGTTTCTATTATTAAAGAAATGATTCTACAACATGGAGACCTCATGTTCCTGAGAATATTGCTACATGTTGGAGTTTATCCCACCTTCGTGAGTGGAGATGGTCCCTTCCGCACAGAGAAGGCAGTCATAGCAGCAGAGTGGCTTTGCTTCTTGAACCACCTTGGCAGATCCAGGGCTGCAGCTTTCTGTGCACCTGGAAGGAGGCAGGGTCTAAGCATAAAGACAAGGGGCACCAAGGAAAATAGGTTAGGCCTTATTTTGTCATGGAAATGAGGCACAAGGCATTGGCACAAAAATGGAAGCAAGAGGAATTACTAATGAAAGAAGAATGGCAGATGAAATTGATGGACTAAGCAGAATTAGATAAATTAACAGGAAGGATTCAAAACCTGCGGGACCAGAGATTCTTAGAAGATTGGAGTAAATATATGAACTATTTGAAAAGCACTAGCTGTGATAGTTCCTAAGACAGGGTTAGTCTGGACTCAGTTTTCTATGCTCTGATAACCTCCTGGTTGTACTATTGTTGAGCTACCATTCAAGACAATCCAGAGGCTGCAGCAGGTGCAAACTGTAGGTACCTGGTTGCTCATTGTGGGGAAAGCCAAATGGAATGACATTTCATGAATTCCCTGAGAATTTTTGGTATTGGAAAAAAAGAGTGAGTGTTAAAAGAAATTTGTACTAAAGCGGCAATCAGGACATTTTATTTTTTTAAATGTCTGTCTGATGTAGAATTATGGGGAACTGAACTCAAGACTGGAATAATGAAAATCTGAAATATATGGAAATTGAGAGAGTCACTGAAATTTGCATAGTACCAAACCTCCAGTAACTACACAGGCTCCATGTTTGCTACTGAAGCCAATTTATCAAATGGGTACATATGATAAATGGATCAGGACCTAAGTTCTCAGAAGACTTCAAGGTAAACACTGAGAGCCATAGGATACAATCCAATTGATTAGTGTAGAATATTTCCCAGCAATGTGAAACAGAGCCTTCACTATAGATAAGGGAATTCATATGTCTATTTTCTCTGTACTCTGCCCTGGGCATTTAATGAAGGAAGGGAATAATAATGGCATAATAAATTATTATTAAGAAGCGTTTCTAGTTTAATTAGGGCAGGGGTTGGAGGAAATGTGGGCCACTTCATCTGGTTACTAAAATAAGCAACCTCCTTACACCACAAACATCTGAATGCTACATGTACATTTTAACAGGGACCTACTACTAAATGAAATAAATCCTGGATGCTGATGTTGAAAATATGAATCCCTGTGATTCACATGTGTGGCATAAATAATGTGTGTGTGTGTGGGGGGGATAAACTCACTCTCCAGTAGCCCGCAGTTGCAGTTAAACTCACAATGTGAAGCAGCATAGTGAAGTGTTAGGAATGTAGGCTGCTAATACTGTTAAGTAAGTTTAAAAAGTTTTACTTACAAAACATTCCAAAGGTCAGATTCATGCATTTATCCAAGCAGCAGCAAGGAGAACAAAGGCAGAATGCTCAAGTAAAAAATACAGTATATTACAAACTTGTGTGCTAAGCTTGGAGCTTGCTTAAGCACATCCTCCTTGGTCATTTACATGACATGGAGAGAACAACATGGCAAGAAGAGAAGGCTTCACTTCCTCTTTCATTGGAAAAGAGGGGGCTCGAGTTAGCTATGCTCTGGTTGTAATATTGTTGAGCTATCCTACAATACAATACAGAACAGGGGTTGTCTTAAACCTTTCATGAACTAATTAGCACTCAATCATAGTTATGTTTGACCGCAATCTCCCACAGATGTTGACAGGCATGTGGAGGTAGACCATAGTTAGAGCTGCTGAGGTGGGAAATACCATAGAAAAATAGATGAATTCTCTCACCTGTTTGAGCCCTTTGGGCCAAGCACCGGCATCCTGGTCGGTGGAGAACTGTAGATCTTGGGATCCCTGTCTGTTGATACTCCCCAATTTCACTCTAAGGATGGACTTGTTGGGAAACTTCACCCAGTTCACAATGTCCAAGTCAGCTGCCAGTTCCCCATTCTCATCCAAATATACTCCATCCATGGAAGAATTGTAAAACTGGGAGTTTCCCAAGAAAGGGTGGAGCTAGAATGGCAGAGAAAAGAGTATCATCTAGAATAAGGGGAAATTATACTGGCTATCCAATTCTGCTGAGAAGACTCCCTGGAAAAGACCCTGATGTTGGGAAAGATTGAGGGCACAAGGAGAAGCGGACGGCAGAGGACGAGATGGTTGGACAGTGTTCTCGAAGCTACCAGCATGAGTTTGACCAAACTGCGGGAGGCAGTGGAAGACAGGAGTGCCTGGCATGCTCTGGTCCAGGGAGTCAAGAAGAATCGGACATGACTAAGCGACTAAACAACAACAACAGCAATCCAATTCTGCCCATTTCATGCTTAGATCTCCTTTGACCTGGGGCTGGGTGCAGACTCAAGTAGCTGCGTCTTTAAGCATCTGCTTGGGAAAGTGATATTTTGCAGACCCATTTTTGAAACGACCTGAATTGGTCCCTAAATTTTTTACCTCCCCACACTACACATGTTCTCAGACAAATCCAAGAAAATGATTCTGGAATGGTACGACTGATTGTCACGTCTGGCAGAGATGTCTGTGATGGGAATGAAATACCTGCCATGCCAGTAGCCTTTGAACTCCCAGTTTGTACTTTGCCGTCTGTTTATATCTAGATGAATATGCAGCATTTAAGGCACGAGCCACAGCTTGGACAGTGTTGTAGATCCTGTAGCTGTCTAGAGAGAGGATCCTTTCCAGATCGTCTTGGGGAAGCATCTCCAGTTTCTCCCTCTCTCTGCATCTTGTCCAGCCTTTCACTGAGAATGCATGCTTTGAATAGGAGCAATCAAAAGCTTCCTCCCAAAACTTTTTAATACCAGAGAGGAAGGGTAGAAAACCACCGTATTTTGCCCGTTTATTTGTCTCCAAAAAGAAAGAAAGAAAGCCGTGGATGTGTTGGAAAGATAAGCCACTGTAATTTAACTCCAAGGAGATGTCCCACATAGCCGTTGTGATCAAGACTTTCCCTGTCTTGGGTTTTAAGAGGTTGAATGTTTTTTCTATAATTATGATTCCCAGGGATAAATAATTAGTTTCTACATAGTAAAGAAATACATTGACTTGTCTCCACTTTTGGAATGGTAGGAAACTGATATTCACAGGTTGATTGTCAACTAGGGGGATGCTCTGTGCGATGGGAACACAAACGCCATTCTCAGTGAGTAGAGGCAGCAACATCTTTAAGAATCTCTCTCCGTTGTCGGTGTCTGGAGCAAAGAGACCAACAAACGTCCATCTGAAGTGTTGGAGCAGCTTGACAATCCCTGAATATTGGGCTTCTTCTTTGGGGACCATTCGATAGAAAAAAGGGAACTGACTCTTATCACTGAGAACTTGGGAGACAAATGCATAACTGACCTGGCAAGAGAAGTAAGATGGTTGACTTGTTTCGGATCAAAGCCTTTTATTATTATTACTCCAAATAAAAACTATTTACCTTGTAAATGCAAATCTTTGTGCTGAGGCAATGACTTGACACGTAAGATCAGATGGGATTTTAATCTCTAGGAATTCCCTGGGTCCCTGTTTTTATTTGTTCTTAATAGGCTTTAATATTATGATTTTACTACTCTTTGTTACTTTATTTGCATATATAGTTCATTAATTTCATAAAATGCATGCACTGCTTGAAACAATAGCTCTTAAGGCAGTTTATGAAAAGTAAGAAAATCAAGAAAAAATTCAGCAATACTTTAAAACATATGAAGGTTAAAATAGTAAAACAGGTTAAAATTACCTCAACCTTTAAAGCTTCCGAGTAGGCTTCTTGTTATGGTATGCCTCTTAGATGCTTTCAAAATGTTATGCTATCTCTATCTATCTATCTATCTATCTATCTAATCTATCATCTATCTATCTATCATCTATCTATCTATCTATCATCTATCTATCTATCTATCATCTATCATCTATCATCTATCATCTATCTATCTATCTATCTATCTATCTATCATGTATCATCTATCTATCTATCTATCATGTTTAATGTGATTTGAGAGCCAGTGTGGTGTAGTGGTTAAGAGCGATAGACTCGTACTCTGTTGAACCAGATTCGCATCTCCGCTCCTCCACATGCAGCTGCTGGGTGACCTTGGGCCAGTTACACTTCTCTGAAGTCTCTCAGCCCCACTCACCTCACAGAGTGTTTGTTGTGGGGGAGGAAGGGAAAGGAGAATGTTAGCTGCTTTGAGACTCCTTAAAGGGGGTGAAAGGCGGGATATCAAATCCAAACTCTTCTTCTTCTTCTTCAAAACATATCTACTTTCCCAAATATTTAGTGGCATGGCCACCTATACTGTTAGGAGAGGCTCAGAACTTACAGGGTTAAGAGTTCTGAGTGATGACGCCTCACATTCTGAGGGCGGGTTTAGAACACGGAAGGGGAGTGGTTTCTCTGTGTTCTCACAGTGTGCGTGTCAGCTCCGTGGAGAAAGGAGCAACATGGGCGAACTCTCGCCAGGAGATTTATAGCTGTTGTGTTTTGCTAAGGAATAAAGACTTTAAGATAAGGAGACTGCTGCGTCCAGCCTGAGTTATTACCACACGACAGAACGTTCCTGCTTCTGCTTCCGCTGTGTTTTACGCTCTGCTGAGTCAAAGGTCCCAGGGGGGAAGACCAGAGCTGCGCAAGAGAAGTGTGCCGGACCCCTGGACGTAATTGACCACCCAACAGGTTATGGGGGTCAGCAATAAAGATAAGCAACGTTCGTGCGTGTGAGAGGCCAGCAGCCAAAGGCCAGCTAAGGAGTAGCTGGAGCCAGCTGGAGCGAAGGGAGCTCGCTGGGAAGGATCTGCCGGACCGAGAGGTGCTACTGTATCGTGAGTAAGCTGGGCCCCCGGGGGAGAGATGGCAGACAGCCAGAGGTCGTCAATTCCTTTTGATAAGGTGGACGGGAGCAAGCCCTGGGCCGGGAGAAGGCAGGCACTGAAGAAAGCAGTGGGAGCCAGGCCAGAGGGGGCTGAGAATTGCTCTGAGGAGGCCCCAAGAAGCCCAAGAGGGGCTGAGGGACGCCCAGAAGGCCCAGAGGGGGCTGGGACTGTGTTGGAGGGCTGCCGGAATGCCCCTACACGTCAGCTGCATGCTGCAGAGTGGCTGAGAGAAGAGAAGAACTTTGCACCAGGGAATGGGGTTGCAGGCCATTCCAAGGGTCTTGAGAGTGCCCAGGCTGTTTGGCAGGAGCTGGAGGGGGTTTGCAGAGAAACCACAGCAGAAGCCAAAAGCCATTTTCCCAACGGCAGAAAAGCCTCAAGGAGGAGTGCTGCTGGAAAGGTTGGGGGGGCAGAGAAGACCAAAGGCAAGTTTGCAAAGTTTTCCACTAGGCGATGTTTTGTTTGTGCCTCGGCTGACCATCTGTGTCGCAGCTGCCCACAGAGAGCAAAGGAGCCAGGGCAGGATATGTCCAAGGTCGCTTCCCATGGGAACCAGCCGGGTTTCCATGGCAACAGAGGGAGCAGGCGTGAGAAACAAAAGAAGCTACGTGCTCCAGAGAAGGGAGGAAACGTTTATCAGCTGACTGCGTCGATGGCTGTTTTGGAGAACACCTGCAGCGAACGCCCCAAGGTCGGGGGCAGCAGGAAGTCAGTTGCTAAGGCAACAAAGAAGGACAACTCCGGAGGGGGGAGAGTCCTACGTTGGGTTGTTGACTCGGCTGCGAATGCCCATTTGGTAACAGCGCCACCTGATGGACAAATGTGGAACTGCAAGGCTGTTTCAACTGAGAAAACAGTTCAATTTGCTACAGGTTCACAGGGACGTGTAACCCATGTTTCTAACATGTTTGTCTCTTTCTTACAGGCTGAATTGAAGGTTTATGTTCTCCCTGAGATAAAACATTGCCTGCTATCTGTACCATGCCTTTTACAGGAGGGATATTCTGTGAGTTTTGAAAAAGATGTTTGTACAATTTCCAGAGATGGGAAGGAGCTCGTAAGTGTTGGAAAGGATCAAAACAACCTCTTTGTTTTGGAAACACCACTGGAGGGTGAGGGGAATACTGGGAAAGCCACTGATCACACTCATGTGTCGTGTGCTTGCGTGTGGCACAAGAGAATGTCACATGGGTCCTGTGAGGACGTCCAGATGTTATCAGAGTGCACCAAAGGTTGCAAGGTAAAAGAATGTGGTCAACCTTTGAATTGCAAGGCTTGCAGAAAAGCCAGAAACAAGGGATTTAGCCATCCCAGGGTGGAGAGAGTAACCACAAAGCCTTTTGAGCTTGTGCATGCAGACCTTTTTGGTATGCCACAGCCAAGTCTGGGCAAGGCCAAGTGGCTGATGGTGCTGACAGATGATTATACACAGAACGCATGGGCGTACACGCTGAAAACGAAGGAGGAGGCAACGCAACTTATCAAAGATTGGGTTGCAGAGGTGGAACTAAGGTTCTCCACCAAGGTGCAAGGGTTCAAATGTGACCGAGGTTCAGAGGTCACTGGGTCTGCTCTAAAGGGTTTCTTTCGCCAGAGGGGGATACGTCACAAGGTGACTTCTCCTCAGGAGAGTGGCGTGGCAGAGCTTAGGAGTAAAGCTCTGGTTCAAGCATCAGAGATCCTACTGGATGACTCTGGTTTGCCTCACAGTTTTTGGGGGGAGGCAGTAAAAACGGCCAATTTCACGATGAACAGGTGCTACAATGCAGTGGTAGGTGATACCCCGTATTTCCTGCTTCATCAGCAGAAGCCGCTTGTGCATTTCTTTCGCACTTTTGGTAGCAGAGCCATGGTGCCTGTACCAAAGTTTCTGCAGCAGGAGGGTGGCCCAAGGTACCAGGAAATGATCTTCTGTGGATATGAGCCTGCGACAAAAGGGTGGAGATTCGCATATCCAGAAGGTGATCAGACCAAGCTTCTGGTCAGTAAACAGGCTGAGTTCTTTGAGCAGGATGGTTGGGCAAGGCGCAAAGCGCGCTCTGACGTTCACTCAGATTGTCTGTCTGACTCTGAGGAGGAAGGAGAGCCAGAGCCTGAACCTGCTGGTGGAGACCGGGTCCCTGAACAGAGTAGGGCGTCTCCACAGGTTGTTAAGGGAGTGTCCAAGAGTGAGCCCTCATCTCCTGTGCGCATAATGGAGAGAGCTCACAGACGTGTCAAGTCAGAGGGGGAGTCTTCAGATGAGGAAGACGCACACGCTGGCCCCAGTGGGTCGGGAGGAGCACCCCCGTTTGTGCCCAGGCGGTCATCGCGGGCAACAAAGGGAATTCCACCTGAGAGGTTTCAGGTCACAAATGCGTGGGTTGGTTTCGCACAGTGCGAACCTGAGGTTTGTGAGGTTCAACAGGTGCCTAACAACGATGCCAGGAAGGGGCGGAAGGCAATGGGGAAGGTGTTGAACACTCAGAGGTCCTCTCAGAACGTGATTCGAGAGGGGGTGTTAGGAGAGGCTCAGAACTTACAGGGTTAAGAGTTCTGAGTGATGACGCCTCACATTCTGAGGGCGGGTTTAGAACACGGAAGGGGAGTGGTTTCTCTGTGTTCTCACAGTGTGCGTGTCAGCTCCGTGGAGAAAGGAGCAACATGGGCGAACTCTCGCCAGGAGATTTATAGCTGTTGTGTTTTGCTAAGGAATAAAGACTTTAAGATAAGGAGACTGCTGCGTCCAGCCTGAGTTATTACCACACGACAGAACGTTCCTGCTTCTGCTTCCGCTGTGTTTTACGCTCTGCTGAGTCAAAGGTCCCAGGGGGGAAGACCAGAGCTGCGCAAGAGAAGTGTGCCGGACCCCTGGACGTAATTGACCACCCAACATATACTAGAGACCTTGTTTATTCCCTTTTATTCCCCATACAGAGAGTGCTGAGAACCACCATTTGACATGAAGATGACTTCAAAGAGTGAAGCTTCCCAGCTGAACATTCCCAATCTTCCGCTGTTTTTGCCTAAAACGACAGCCCAGTTGTTTACTGGCATTCATTCCCCCATCTTTTCCTCTTACAATTAATTAAATAGAAAAAAGAAAGAGGCTTAAGCCTGCGATCCAAAACACACTGTCCGCTATCATCCTAAATCCTCTTTCCATGTCAGTGGCTATTGGTTTTGTTCCCATATGTGTTCATGTGGTCTGAACCAGCATTGACTGATTGGGAGCAAGACTCTGGAGTAGTAGTGGATTGCTCATGTAGCGACATGAGCTGGGATGCTACAGTAGCGAAATACAGGTTAATCCAATACTTGGGACATTAGAAAAATTCCAATATTTGTCACTGAGGGTCCCCCCCCCCATTTAATGTATCCGTCATAGTCAGTTCATTAGTATCATTTAATTCCAATACCCCACCCCCCGAAAAAACCCACAATTGTTTGTGACAGCTTTTAAAAATAAAAATCCTAACATCTCAGGTCTTCCTCATTTTGAAGAGGAAGACATTATGTCAACACTATGCAAAATGTACATAGCTTTTGAGTTCTCTAGAATTAGACTCGGACAGAAAATGGCACACCTCTCTCCATTCCTACCTGTGGGATGTTATAGATACTCAGAATCCTGGAAATCTGAATGGAGTTGTGAGACTCAGCCCCTTCAAGAACAGCAACCAAGTTATTCTGTCCTCCGCAGTTGTAGTTTGGAACATTCACCTGCCTAGAAGAGAGTTGGTCTACCAAGGCTTCGTACGTCACCCTTCCATGGAAAAAGTTATCATGGATATTATAGCCCAGAGTGGTGTTGGGTAAGAGCCTGGAATTCCGATTGATCTCCTCAATGGCAAACAAGAGGGACAGAAGTTTCCAGTACTTTGTGGCTGCTTTACTGCCAAAATAAAATGATCAATAATTGTAGGCCAGGGACAATAAACACACATCCAAGAAGAACAAAGTGTGATAGAAAAGTGCATTTAGGCATTGTCATAGTACACAACCCAATCAGTATGAACGCTCAGGAAGCAGTGAGTGCCATATAAAGGTAAAGGGACCCCTGACCATCAGGTCCAGTCGTGGTCGACTCTGGGGTTGCGGCACTCATCTCGGTTTATTGGCCAAGGGAGCCGGCGTACAGCTTCCGGGTCATGTGGCCAGCATGACTAAGCCGCTTCTGGCGAACCAGAGCAGCGCATGGAAACGCCGTTTACCTTCCCGCCGGAGCGGTACCTATTTATCTACTTGCACTTTGACGTGCTTTCGAACTGCTAGGTTGGCAGGAGCAGGGACCGAGCAACGGGAGCTCACCCCGTCGCGGGGATTCGAACCGCCGACCTACTGATCAGCAAGCCCTAGGCTCTGTGGTTTAACCCACAGCGCCACCCATGTCCCATGAGTGTCATATACTTCCCCGCTAAAAATTGTGGAAAAAGATCAGAATAAATACTCAGTCAAGAGGTACTCTGGAAGTGACCCTTCAGTGTTTCCCTAGCTGAAAACTTATGGACAGCTGATATGTTGCTAAAAGGTCATAGTGGATTTGGTCCTACTTTCCAACAGAAAACATGGCATTGGGCAACATTTGCTTATTTAATAAGAAGCTATCGGGATCACCCAGAGAGAGTGCCCTGCCCTTTTCCACTTTCAAAACCAAGAAAGAACTGCTTTGTCTTACATTTCTATACTTTACAGTTGGAAGGGGACTTTGCTAATAACAACATCTGAAAAGAGAAGCCATGCCGTCAATGGTGCCTTAGCACTGATGCATTGCTGAATCTCTCCCCAAAGACAAAACAGGGCAAGGATTAACAGGAGCACAAAAGAGCCCCGTCATTGGGAATGTTTGGGGTTCATTCAATTGTCAGCTTGTGGAGCAGCAGTAACCAGGTTGACTTACAGTCTGAAGCTGGTCGAGGGAGACATATTGAAGACGTATGAATGAAATAAAGCTCTTGTAGCAGAAATGACCGCACTGATGAGATGATCTCCTGGCTTGTAATAATTGAATGGGTCAATCCATTCTCTCTCTAAAGTCAAGGGGCATTTCACTTCCACCATTCCAAAATCTGCATAGGGCTGAAGGAGCAAAAGAAGCATAAGTGGTATCATTTCTCATCTGCCTTGAACAGTCCTCTCCCATGGAACTGCTCCTCTCAGCTGGAAGATTGTAGATGAAGCCAAACTAGATGATTTAGCTGAGATTCCTGCATTGTAGGGGTTGGACTCGATGACCTGTGGGTCCTTTCCAGCTTTAGTATTCTATGATACTTTAAGCAAAGTTCAGTGGCTTTCCTAACATTGATGGAGCCCAACCAAGACTTACAGTCTGAAGGGGATGGAAGTCAACCTCACACCTGTGTAGTCTGTACAAAACTCTCACCCAAGCTCTTAATAGTAAAGGAGATACTTATGCACCAGCCCTTTGCAGCTCAGATACAAGATATTACATCATGGGGCTCTTGAATCAGATGTTTACTTCAGTGGGCTCCAAGGCAATATTTGGAGAAATCCCTGGAGCTTTGTTGAGAAGATTAAAAAAAAACCTGCTATGATTTTGATAATTATAAGGGAAAGAAAAACTGACTCCTCCGCAACTTTCTGATTTTTCAGTGTGGCTCCATATTTTTCAGGGGTGAAAAAATGCTGTCCAGGGTTGTAAAGACTGCGAAGAGAATAATTGGGTGCACTCTTGGATCAAATCTATGCTTCCACGTGTCATAAGAAAGCTGCAGAGATAGCGCAGGATAGTGCGCACCCCGGAAATGATCTCTTTCAGCTTCTGCCTTCTGAAAGAAGGTATGGGGTTATAAAGACTAGGACTAGCTGCCTGAGAAACAGTTTTTATCCAAATGCGATTTGGGTTTTAAATGCAGTGTAAGGTACTCTCTGTGGGAGTATATTGTATTTAATTATGGGGTATCAGAGTTTTTAGGGGGTTAACCAGGCTGGGATAGCTGGGATAGCAGGCTTGTTGGTTTCTGAATAACTGATGTAGATTTTTTCAATTCCGTTGTTCTGTACAGGACAATGACAATAAAGAGTATTGTATTGCATTGCATTGCATTGCATTGCATTGCATTGCATTGCATTGCATTGTACGCAGGTGCAGGACTACTGTAAAACACGTTGCAAAAACCACCAGATGTGGCTCCAGACTCTGAGGATATCAGAGAGGTCAGCTGAGCATGTCAAAACTTGATGGAAAACACATTCACAAGAGTCCAGATCAAGGGTTCCTTCTAAGACAGAGGTGGGAACATCTGGTTCATGGGCCAGTTTACACCTGCCAGGTCCTCCCCACTTGGTCTGCCAGGCTGTTTTGGTCAAGCCATGCCCACCTACTCTATACAAGCCCTTTCGTTGTTGTTGGGAAGTACGGTAACTTTCAGAGCAATCCAAGGACACTGCCAAGGGTTTGCCAAAGTTTGCGTCTATACCGCAACCTCTAGAGTGGCCCAAAAGCACACTTCCATAAGAACACATAAAAATATTTGCAGGGCATTGCCATTCAAATGGTGTGTCCCACATTATGTGATCAGTTATATGGGCTGGGGCTTACCTGGGCCCGATATTTTATTCAAGTCGGCACCCCTGTGTCCTGAGAATACTGAGTTAAAGGTAAAGGTACCCCTGCCCGTACGGGCCAGTCGTGTCCGACTCTAGGGTTGTGCGCTCATCTCACTCTAGAGGCCGAGAGCCAGTGCCGTCCGAGGACACTTCCGGGTCACGTGGCCAGCGTGACGAAGCTGCTCTGGTGAGCCTGCACCAGCGCAGCACACGGAAACGCCGTTTACCTTCCCACTATAAAGCGGTACCTATTTATCTACTTGCACTTAGGGGTGCTTTCAAACTGCTAGGTGGGCAGGAGCTGGGACTGAACGATGGGAGCTCACCCTGCCGCGGGGATTCGAACCACCGACCATGCGATCCATGAGCGCCACCCGCGTCCCAGAGTTACTGAGTTACTATGGCTTTATTAAATTGTATCAGGTGTTTTGATACATTTGTTCCCATTGTTTGCTTCATTTATATGCCATTGTGTTTCATATTATAGTGATTGCAATGGTGTTTTTTAACACTATTGTGATCATCCTGAGTGCTATGATTTTTGTAAAGCCGTAATTAAAACTCAAACCTTGGAATGCTTGTGTGAACTAAACTTTTCTTCATAATAAGAAGTTGTATGAAAATTTAAAAACATTACTGGTGAAATAAAAAAATGTAAGGTCATATATGTGTGTGTGTGTGTGTGTGTGTGTGTGTATGAATAATATTCATAAAGATACCAACCAAGCACGTACATAGATGTGTGGACCACATGTCTGGAGCAGCACAGGAAGACCGCCCTGAAACCATTTTGACTCCCAAAGTGACCAAATGTTTTCTCTGCAAGGAGGGAGGGGGTGGGGGAGCCTCCCCATTGTCTTTTTGTTCACAAATCCTGTCTTAAGGGTATGTCTGTGTATGAATAGGATGAACCCGTGAGGTGGCTCAGGAACTAAGTATTTGTCTTTACAAAAGACTGGCCAGGCTCCCCAGGGTATCCAATCAAGTAAGCATTAACAGGTAACCTGTCAGACGAGATAAACAACACACTCAGATTTCTGCTGTAGACTGCCCTTTCTGTGATGTAGGTATGATGTTTCTGGGGGTGGTCTTGATTCCAGGGCGGGCAATTTAAAATGTCTATATAAGGGTGGGCACACCTTGGTTCTGGGTCCTCCTCCTTTCTCCTGCGTGTGAGGGGAGCACCCTGTTGCAACAGTTCAATAAAGATCAGGCTTACGAGCTGCTTTGCTTCTCAATATTCTCTGGTTGGCCTCTGTTATTTTCTCCGACCGATGGAGAACCTACAAAGGACTCTATAAGGGCTCTTGTGTCCCCCATAAGGGAATAAGGGTGGATTTTTGTTTGTTACACTGGGAAAGGCCAGAGTACAACATAACTCCCCAAAACAAAAACAAACAAACAAACAAAACCCCATCAAACCACCTTAAAACCCTTCAGGAATGTAATTTTAAAAATTATTTAAAATTATTTAAATATTTTTTTCAAGAAACAGGATATAAGCATAACATTATCACAACAATTGGTTCTGTACCTCCCGCAGAGCAGAAGACTAATACAACAATTTCTTCCATACATTATCATCATCAACAACATAATAAAACATCACACATTAAAAACTTCCCGATACAAAAGATCAGCATCCAAACAAGAACAGAGACCAATGTGTCCCCAAAGTTATCAGCTTCCCGATAAATGCACAGTTGGTGCATGCCAGTAATAAGCGTGTTCATTTGAATACTTTATAAAGGTATGCCTTTTTTTTCTTTTGCTGTGAGCAATTGTGTTACTACCCAAATAAAAGTGATAATTTCCTTGTGCCATAAGGAGACTGTACTTGTTATGACCTACTTATGATCACAGGACTCATACACTGGATGACAATCACTTTAAAACAATTCTCTCCATATTCTTGCTTGGAGAAAAGTGCCATTTTATCATTAATTCTTTGACCGGTTCCATTTTGCGCTCATATTTTGCTTCTATATATCTTAAGAGGGTGATAAATAAATTCCTGTCTGTAATTACCAACTTTTCAGATTTTTGTAATTTCCCTCAATTTGGCTGATTTGAAATACGTCAGTTAGGTTGTTTTATTTGGGGTTTTTTTAGAAAATGAATGTAATAAAAATGTAAACTGTTCAGATAAAATATTATAAAATAGTTATATAATATATTATAGTTATATGAAAATATCAATAAAACCGATTTTCAAAAAGAGTAATGCTCATAAGGTTATCAAAGAAAAAATGTGCAGAGTTTAAGAACAAATATATACAATAAAGTGACCTTTCCAGATAGCTTTGTCTATAAATTGTTTAGAAGTTAGGTGCTGCCATGCTAAAACATCAATTCCTTTTTTTATAATAAATGTTTATTAAGGTTTTACAAAACATAAAAGTCATCAAATCACATAAATCAAACAATCATATATAACAAAACAAAGAACAGAAAAACAAAAAAATACACACTTAGCAAAGAAAAAGAAGAAGAAAAAAAAAATCCACTTTTAAGTTTCAAAATTCCATATCCCTCTGTCCTGACCTCCTCACATCTCTCTTTTTTGTGTTCCTCTTTATTCCGTCAAATTCAGCAAATTCTAACCCTCTTTCAAACCTCATTTATAATTATATATTTCCACTTATTATGTCTCAAATTTCCCTTATCTTGGTCCTTTACTCCACCTTGTATACTTTGACATAATATTATTCTAGTCATACCCCCCTTCTCCTTTTTAAGATTCTTCTTTTCATATCTCTTTTAACCATATCCCAAATGCCATGTTACCTTCACTTCCCACATCATATTAGCACTCAAACATTTTACAATATTTTTGTAGATTGTCCTTAAACTTTTTCCAATCCTCTTCCATCAATTCTTCTCCCTGGTCACGGATTCTGCCGGTCATTTCTGCCATCTCCATATAGTCGAACACTTGCATCTGCCACTCTTCCCTAAAACATCAATTCCATGCCATGGAACATTCCATGCTAAAACATCAATGGCCATTCCTTTAAGGAATGTGATCCTTAAAGTGGCTCCCCAAAATTTCTCTTTTGAAACTATTTATAGGGGGAACCTACATGGAAGACTTTTGTATCTCAAAGAAATAGACAGTGGTTTGTATTATTTTTCCTATCTTACTGGCACTTCGGCGATTAGCAAGGGTTTTTGGCTTAATTTGGTGCTTACCTGAGACATGCCAGAATTGAGTTCCGGCTAAAATAAGCCCCGAGTCTCTCCATTATAGATCCCTGGAGTTCCCAATAACTGAACGGGGAAGTTCGGTTCATGCTCTGTAATTTTGCTAAAAGACTTTTTGTGTATGCTGTCTATTAAATAAAAACCCTGAACTTCCCTCCACTTGTGCTGTGATTGCCACTTTACCCCTTGCATGTGGCAAAACAGTATTCAACCCACAATGGACCTTCACCATTCCATCTCTTTTTGATTTTCACTGCAAATGTAAACTTCAGAGGTAGAACATCTGTTTGGCATGCAGAAGGTTCAAGCATCAATCCTCAGCATCTCTAGGCATGGCAACCAGTCACTGCAGACAGTACTTGATGGACCAAAGCTCTGATTCAGCTTCCTGTGCCCATATGAAGCTTGTATAATTTGCAGGCAAAAGCTCTGGAGGAGCACTGAAGATTCACAACAGGCCTTTTGGGCACCTTCCTCAGCACTCTGGCACACCAGCAGAATATCTTGCTGCAGAAATGTAAATGAAAGACTGTTGTTAAGCTGGCATGGTGGAATTGTCAGCATGAAGGCCTTAGGGACTGGAAGGATCTAAGGAGCCCATCAAGTCTAGCCTATTCTTCTGAGGTAGGGCCAACAGAACATCTGCATCAACCCACCACAGCTCAAGTGACATGCAAGGGGTGCTACAGTGAAGGGGAAGGTGTGTAATGGAGAGAGAATTGCAGGGCTCCAAATGAGGACTCACACAAGGAAATGGAGTCACATATTTTCCTTCCTGATCCCTGTAAATGGCGTTCAGGCAGACATTGAAATTCTACCAGGGGGTAACAGAGGAAGCAAATTCTCCATGGAGACAGAAGATAGACAAATCAAATAGGGAGGCATAGGGTGAAAGTAGCCAGCCACTATTATTAATTAATTTATACACCACTTAATGCAAAATAAGAGGTAAAACATGTTTACAAAGTATTTAAACATTAAACAGATATCATCGTTCTGCACCAAGATACTCTTCGTCTCTTTGCCAGTGCTGCTTCTCAGAGTCCCTCCCATGTACATACTTTGGACTAGAAGAGTCTCTGCACAGAGACAAAGACCAAGCTGGAGACTCATTTCCCCCAGAACATGTCAAGGATGGGGTGGAGAGAGATGTCATGAGTCTTCTGCAGCTTGAGGACCAGTCTAAGACCTGAGCACCACAATTCTCTCCTTGTCCCACCCTAGAGATTGGCTGTGTGTTGGAGAAGCATTTCAAAGAGGGCATCTCTCACCTGAAGTTGCTCTGGAGCCACCCTCTCGCTGGTTTCCTGTGGAAGCAGATGCAGATTATTGGAAGTGGAAGAGACCCCCAGGTACCACTCAACCCCACTCCACTCCACTTGGCCTCCCTGAGACTTGAAAACACTAAACCCTCTCCAGCACAGGCTCCATCAGTTTTTAGCAGCCTCAAGTGCCTTACAAGAAGAAGAAGAATTTGGATTTGATATCCTGCTTTATCACTACCTGAAGGAGTCTCAAAGTGGCTAACATTCTCCTTTCCCTTCCTCCCCCACAACAAACACTCTGTGAGGTGAGCGGGGCTGAGAGACTTCAGAGAAGTGTGACTGGCCCAAGGTCACCCAGCAGCTGCATGTGGAGGAGTGGGGGAACGAACCTGGTTCACCAGATTACGAGTCCACCGCTTTTAACCACTACACCACACTGGCTCTCTTGCTTATCTTGCAGGAAATCAGTCCTTGTGCGGATGCAGCCATGGCTACTTTCTTCGGTCATGGTACTAAAACACCATTCACATAGTTTCTGGGCACATCAGGGGAGATGTTTATGGGTACCTCCAGATTTTGATGGGCCACCAGCTATCAAGTCCTCAGCTCATCCTCAAAGTCTAAAACAGCATGATCTCCTTCCTCCCTGCATATGAATTCACAGTTTATACTCACTGATGTATAGTGTGATCCCTGCTACCATAAGAACAGCCCCAGGCACCAAGATGATCCACAGATAGAATACTTTTGAGGCTGAAATGGGGTAAAAGAGAGAATGATGAATGGGAACCCCAACAAAAAATACTTCTTCATGCAATATATAGTAGAACTATAGAATTTGCCCCCCATCGAAAGGCAGTGAGGGCCACCATTGTGGATGGCTTTAAAAGATTAGACAAATTCATGGAGGAGAGCGCTATCAATGCCTACGAGCCACAATGGCTACGCTCTGCCACCACAGTTGGGGGCAGTATGCCCATGAACGATACCAGCAGCTGGGAACTGCAGGTGAGGAGAATGCTGATTTGTTCAGGTCCTGCTTGGACTTCCCATTGGGGCAACTAGTCACCACAGCCAGCCTTCCTCCCCTCCTGATTGCTCACCAGGCTCCTCCCAGGCCAAGTCCAGAGGCTCCGGAAGTCCATCATGTTCCACATGGCACCGGAACTGGTCCCTATCCTTGGGGTCAACCTTGATGCTGAGCCAGGCGTAATAGGTCCCATCTGAGTTGGGGACCACATCCCTGCGGAAGGTGTCCTGCTCCCAGACCTCCCCATCCTTCATCCACTTGGCGTTGATCTCTCTGGGATAGAATCCGTAGGCCTGGCAGATAAGGGTTTCCAGCCCATCATAACCTGCCAGGCGTGTAACTTTCACCGTCGGAGGCTCTGCGAAAATGACAAAGTTGTCGCTAAAGCACATCTATCAGCACCCTTCCAGCCACTGAGAGGATGGATGCGCTCCTTTAAAGTGGGTGGAGCACTTAATGTAAATTTGACATTCACAGGTCTATAGAAAGTGGGTGTTCAGGAAGAAGAATTATCAGGACACATTCTAGACAAGCAAAAATACTCAGTGGGTGTAACACATTCAGGTGTCCTGGACCTGAGGTTTTCTAGCTGTGTTGTAATAAGTTAGCAAAATATCCCACCAGTTGAAGGATCCCCAAGAGATTAGGAGCTCCCAAGAATGGGATTCCATTGCTACAAAAGGCAGTAATTGGCATTTCTTCACCTTACATAGTGAGCCTTCTTAGGCCTTCAGGGAACAGCATTACTGGGTCTCCATAGCAGAACCGGAGTCAGATCTCTCTGATCGAGTTGACTTATCTGTGAGGAGCAACGTTAATCTTAAACCACCCCAGAGTTCCTGATACTTCCACTTACCCCATGCAGAAGATCCTTGGTTCCCTGTCCCCTGCCTGAAACTCTGCAAAGCCACGGCCAGTCAGTGTCGATCAGGCGTTGCCAGTGCAGTGTTTGTGGAAACTTAGTGTGCCTGCCAATATCTCGGATAGTGCCCATGAAAGGACTCCATTCTGGGTTACGCCACACACCCCATGGTAGCCATTTTGTGACTGACTACTACTTCTAAATTCCTAATGTGCCCATTGGTCCCCAAAGGCTGGCAAACCTCGGCTTAGACCAGGGGTCAGCAAACTTTTTTACCAGGAAGCCAGTGCACTGTCCCTCAGACTTTGTGGGGGGCCGGTCTATATTTTTTTTTGGGGGGGGGAATGAATTAATTCCTATGCCCCACAAATAACCCATAGATGCATTTTAAATAAAAGCACACATTCTACTCATGTAATTCCCGGACCATCCGTGGGCCGGATTTAGAAGGCCATTGGGTCAGATGTGGCCCCGGGCCTTAGTTTGCCTACCCACGGCTTAGACCAGGGGTCAGCAAACTTTTTCAGCAGGAAGCTGGTCCACTGTCCCTCAGACGTTGTTGGGGGTCAGACTATATTTTGAAGAAAAGAAAAAATGAATGAATTCCTATGCCCCGCAAATAACCCAGAGATGCTTTTTAAATAAAAGGCCACTTTCTACTCATGTAAAGACACGCTGATTCCTGGAATGTCCACGGGCTGGATTTAGAAGGCAATTGGGCTGGATCCGGCACCCGGGCATTAGTTTGCCTACCCATGGCTTAGACAATAGGGAGTTAGATGGACCATCACTCGTGGAAAACAGGATGGTGGTGGACCTAGTTCAGGGAACTCGTGGCCCTGCAGATGTTGCCGCATGACAACTGCCCTCACCCCTGACCATTGGCCATGTCGACCAAGGTTGATGCAAGTTGTGGGTCCAACAACATCCACAGGAGTTCCACAAAGGGAGCTGATTGTTAAGTCTGTGGGATCTGCTTTCCCATCCGCACCTTTCCTCAGCAAAACCTCCTTTCCACACTCCAAGAATTTCGGCAGCCACTCAGGGCACTCCTTTTCCAGGTAGAACTTGAGGCGTTGAGACCAGGCCAAGTCAATCTCCCACTTCCTCTTGGTAAACTGGGCCGGAACATCCGTCGCTGTCCAGGTGAGGGTCTCCTTGTCAAAGCTGAGGAAGTCTTCCCCATCATAGCCATATTGGGT
This sequence comes from Podarcis raffonei, assembly GCF_027172205.1. Lineage (NCBI taxonomy): Eukaryota > Metazoa > Chordata > Lepidosauria > Squamata > Lacertidae > Podarcis > Podarcis raffonei. Next base: position 123,697,230 of record NC_070603.1, read on the forward strand.
ATAGCCTGCTCTGTGGCCATCCTCACTCACCTCACAGCCATACGCCATCTGCCAAGTGTGGAAGCCTGAAAGATAAACATCAGGGTCATAGTAGGATATGCTGTTCCAATTTTCGGGATTAAAAATCCTTCTGATTTATGCTGGAAAATGTGGGAAAGGAAGAGTTCTTTGTTTCTGCTAAAAGTTGCGGCAAGCAAAAAGAAAACACTGTTGATTTCGGTAAAAGACTGCACCTTTATCCCAAAACTTTCAGAGGGGACTCTCTTGAATGCTGCTCACCTCCACTTTGGTTGTAGTGCTTTTGCAGGTTCTCCACATCTTTGCGGAACCTCAGTTCAGCACTCTGTAATCTCCAAGTGTTTATATTCCATATATGAGGATCATGATTTACAGCATCTTTCATCCATGGGACGGCAGGCACTGCCTGCCTGCTCTGGCTGTCATAGTAAGTAGCTCTCTGGTCATCCACGTAAACCACTGCAGTGAACTCGAAAAGTCCTCTGCTGGGCTCCCAAACTGCAATGAACCAGCCATGCATGGTGTGAAAGGAGTAGCCTGGAAAGGAAGAAAGGCAGGCAAAGTTAGTGGGTCACAGAATCACAGAATTGTTGAGTTGGAAGGGACCTTCATGGTAGCCGACAGTTGCAGGGGGAAAGTCAGGCTGGCTAAAGCTCAGAATGAACTCAGGCTTGCAAGAGAGGTTAAAAATAGTAAAAAAGGTTTCTTCGGCTGTGTCTGAAGTAAGAGGAAGAACAAGCAAGTGGTAGGTCCTATGCATGGGGAACAGAGAGAAATGTTATTGGGTGACAGAGAAAAAGTTGGAACTACTCAACACCTACTTTGACCCAAAAGGAAGGCGATGCCCAACCTTTTGGACGCGGGTGGCGCTGTGGGTAAAAGCCTCAGCGCCTAGGGCTTGCCGATCGAAAGGTCAGCGGTTCGAATCCCCGCGGCGGGGTGCGCTCCCGTCTTTCGGTCCCAGCGCCTGCCAACCTAGCAGTTCGAAAGCACCCCCAGGTGCAAGTAGATAAATAGGGACCGCTTACTGGCGGGAAGGTAAACAGTGTTTCCGTGTGCTGCGCTGGCTCGCCAGATGCAGCTTTGTCACGCTGACCACGTGACCCGGAAGTGTCTACGGACAGCGCTGGCCCCTGGCCTCTTGAGTGAGATGGGCGCACAACCCCAGAGTCTGTCAAGACTGGCCCGTACGGGCAGGGGTACCTTTACCTTTACCTTAAATGATGTAAGGAGGGAACAGCAGCCCAAGACAGGAAAAGAGATAGTAAGGGAACACCTAGCGACTTTAAATGAATTCAAATCTCCAGGGCCTGATGAACTGCATCCCAGGGTACTAAAGGGTACTAAAGGAGCTTGCGGATGTAATTTCAGAGCCTTTGTCTATTATCCTTGAGAATTCTTGGAGACCAGGTGAGGTCCCTACAGACTGGAGGTGGGCAAATGTCCAAAGCAGCGCACGGAAACACTGTTTACCTTCCCGCCGGAGCGGTACCTATTTATCTACTTGCACTTGACGTGCTTTCGAACTGCTAGGTGGGCAGGAGCTGGGACCGAACAACGGGAGCTCACCCTGTGCGCGGGGATTCGAACTGCCGACCTTCCTATCGGCAAGCCCTAGGCTCTGTGGTTTACACCACAGCGCCATCCGTGTCCCTTGAATAAAAGGTAAGAGCATAAAAAACGGTATCATCCATCAGTGCCATATTGGGGGGGGTGGGGTATTGCCCTGGGTGGCGCCTCCAGAGGAGCGCCATTACGCCTTCCAGCCTGTGTGTGTATGCAAAAGCTCATGATGTGTGTGTGCCAAATTTGCTCTTTGACCCAGGCGAAACAAAGCCTAGTTTTCCCCTTGTTCTATCACCACAACCTTATGATGATCCATAGGGTGGTCAGGTGTGCAGAATACTTTTCAGAAAGGTCAGCGTTTAGGGGATCAACCGGGGAGGTGGGAGGACTGAGGCTCAGCAGCACCCCCACCGCCAAATTAAAAACCTCCCTTGCATTTCTAACAGCAGAGCCATATGTCTGAAATTTCCCGGACATACAGTGGTACCTCGGGTTACAGACGCTTCAGGTTATATACGCTTCAGGTTACAGACTCCACTAACGCAGAAATAGTACCTCGGGTTAAGAACTTTGCTTCAGGGTGAGAACAGAAATCGTACGGCGGCGGCACTGCGGCAGCTGGAGGCCCCATTAGCTAAAGTGGTGCTTCAGGTTAAGAACAGTTTCAGGTTAAGAACGGACCTCCGGAACCAATTAATTTCTTAACCCAAGGCACCACTGTACTATATATTTGGACGCTGGGACAGAAATCTCCTAAATGTCCAGGAAATCCCAAAAGTATGGTAAGTGGCGATTTTGACCATTTCGTGTGGGGGAGCTCAAGAACCTCAATTTAAAAAGCGATTTTGCAAAAAGAGAAACCTCAACAACTTTGGCCGAAAACGCTCAACAACTTTTCTGTCCGAATGTACATTTTCTGAACTACGGCAACCCTGGGTAGGCGCGGATGATTTTAAGCAGGGCGGGCAGAAGACTATTTAATGCAGCAAAAAGAGGAAAGAGACATTTCGTTGCTGTGAACGCCTTCTAAAGCTCTTGCCGGCTGTGCGCGGAGCCGATGCTGAGTGTGAGGCTCCTGACCGGTAGGAAAAATATATTCAGGGCTCAAAATGATTCAAGGCTGCTGCTTAGTCATGGGGTAAGCAGGGCCGCCACCACCACAACAATCTTCCTCCCTTCTTCCTCCCTTCGCGGAAATCCTTTGCATGGGTGTGCGGAACGGTACTCACCTGAGCGGCTTCCCAGCAGGACGGCAACAGCCGCTTCCAGGATCAGGAGCTGCCACATCTTGGATCGATTGCTATCGCAAACAGCCCCGGTCCGTGCGATCGAGAGCCCCCTCCGTGCAATCTAGAGTTGCGGCTGATCTAGATCAAGCGCCGGGATTGGCCCAGAGCAACACATCCGACCAATTAGAAAAATGAGCTCGGGTTTCGGCAGCGGTTGCTGGGCGGACGTCGCAGCGGGAGGCTGCGAAGTGAAAGTGAACTTTTTGGCGATTATGCAAATTCCGGGAAACGCGGAGTAAGGCGGGGGGGGGCGGCGCTTGCAATTTTCGGTGTGTGTACGCACATCATTCTTGGCGATCATGTGCTGGAGAAGCAAGTCCGGAGTCAGCCTGGCAAGAAAAGGTGGGAAACATTTAGGGAAGTTTTTAATCTTTAATAATAATAATATATATTTTTTATTTATACCCCGCCCTTCCCGGTTCAGAAAACCGGGCTCAGGGCGGCTAACAACAAATTTAAAACACTTAATTGATGCAACAAAAAACAGCACAAAAATACAATATAAAAAGTGAATAACAGTAAGTTCAGAATTCAAAAAATCAATTTAGGGGGGAAATGTTTTATTCTGTTTTTAATCTGTTGGGAGCCGCCCAGAGTGGCTGGGGAAACCCAGCCGGATGGGCGGCGTATTATTATTATTATTAATTACAACTACAACAATTACCACCCCTGCCAGGTAAAGAGGAGGCGGCTGGGATTGACTCAGCAGGGCCCTCCAGTGTCCCACCTGTGCAACTTGCAGGAAAGGCGCTTGTCCGCCAAAGTAGAGAGAATTGGAAAAAAGGGGAAGAGCATGCGACGGTCCAGCAGCTTTTCTGGGCTCTGTTTGGCTGCTGCTCATAGGAAAGATAGCTTTTTATTATGATTTTTAAACTGTTATTCTTAACCACTTCGAAGTCAGTGACAGGGTACTGCACCATACCAAATACCAAGCAAAAAGGTAATACAGTGGTACCTCTGGTTAAGAACTTAATTCGTTCTGGAGGTCCGTTCTTAACCTGAAACTGTTCTTAACCTTAGGTACTGCTTTAGCTAATGGGGCCTCCTGCTGCTGCTGTGCCATTTCTGTTCTCATCCTGAAGCAAAGTTCTTAACCCGAGGTACTATTTCTGGGTTAGTGGAGTCTGTAACCTGAAGCGTCTGTAACCTGAAGTGTCTGTAACCTGAGGTACCACTGTAAATAACAAGAAAAGGAAAAGACGAGGCACAAGTATAAATCAAAACATCTAGGTTCGAAGCGTAAGAAATTAAATCCCAGCAGTTGACATAGCAACGTTCTGGATCCTCCATCACCCTAGAAACACACAGTTTATTTGTATCCCCCCCTCCATCAAACAATAGCCAAAATCCACAAGTTCTTTTTCCACGCAGCCATAAGGAAGAAAAAACCTGCAGGGCTGAGCTCCAATGAATAAACATGCCCTGAGTGCACTCTTGCAATGATGTCAAACCTAGCCTCCGCCTTGCTAGGAAACTAAGCCCTCAAAAGAAAGAAGTGCTTTCTGAAGCTCCTTTCCTGCCCAGGCTTGGTGAAGGTTTTTTCTTGCAGCAAGCCCTTGCAGGGCCTCCTGCCCCGCTCCACCCCAGGGGTAATATGGGGCATTTTGTCGGGATCAAGCCATAAGTCAGAGCCTCCAGCTCTGCTCTTAGTCCAGAGGAATTTGGCCACCCTCCAGGTGCCCGGCTTGAATCCTTAAGACCTCCTGCCAGCGTCTGCCGGCAAGATCAAAGGAGGTCTCTTCGGCGATCCTTTTCAAACGTGAAAAGAACACACCACCACTCCTCCCCCACTCCTCTCCCAGGGAGGGGGAAAGAGACAGACAGAAATATATCTACATGTCTTTATTCCTGTCTTTCACCAGTACAGAGAAACATGTCTGCACACTCTGCTTCCCACTGCAGAGAGAGAATAAACTCCTCCCATGTACTTCCAGTACAGGGTCATGTGCTGCTCTGAGGTAACATCCGGCTCTCAGAGCACTTTACAGACAGTCCCAGTTTCCCACGGGACAATCCAATAACACCCGCATCCTGTTTACCATTCCAGCCACCTGGTGCTTGCTTCTGCATTGCTCCTTTTTCGTAACATCCTCCCCCAAAAGAATCAATGCGTGTTGCAGCAAGCAAAGCATGATCCAGAGAAGAAAACAAACAGTTGTTATACACATAACACTCCCCTGTTGTTTCAGTTCCACCCTTGGAACTCCCCGCCACTGGTTTCCCCAGTGTACCTCTCTGGTTGTCTGGTTTCCAAGGAATGAGTGCATCTGCATTACCTTGGCTAGCAACTCTCTGTTGTGTCTTTGTCTCTGACTTAGACACAGCTCCAACCTGTCCTCGGTTGTTTACAACAGCAACACATGCAACAGCTAAGTTAGCAAACTCTTTTGAGTACCTCTTGGGTGGTTGACCCTTTGTAACTCTCTCAGACCTACGTGTGAGGTGCTGATCCTCTCTGCTCACTGGTCCAGTCTCAGGACTCTTTGGAGAACCAGTTCCAATGGTAAACAGTGGTTCATCCTTCAGTTGTGAAGGCCTATCTATTGTGTGAGATTTCCTCTCAATGACTGTGACAACTGAGCTCTCCGAGCTATCAGTGTCATCACTTTCTGTACAGCTGAAATCAGTGAAATCATCATCATCTGAATCGTCATCAGTGGGAAAAGTGTGTACTATCACTCTCTCCTGTTCAGGAGCACTCTCTAGAAATTTTGTGAGAATCACCTGACCAGATTCAGACAAAATTACTCTGTAGAGACCCTTTTCATACCCCACAAAAATGCCTCTGGCATTCTTTACTCCACCTGGAGCTTCTGTTCTCACATGAGACCCAAAAACCTTGAAATGGGCAACAGAAGGTTTTCTGTGGAACAGTTTCTCAAAAGGAGAACTTCCCAACTCTTTTGAAACCTTTCTCACTTTCGTATAACAGAACGACATCAGAGACTCGGCCCAGTACTCATGTGGCAGATGTGAACTTAGCAATTGCGCTTCCATCCCCTTTTGCAATTCTCTGTTCACCCGTACACAGACACCCCTGTTCCACGCTTCCGCTGAAACAGAAACCTTGTGTCTTATTCCCTTCTTTTGCAGGAACCTCTGGAAATCCTGTAAAAGAAAAATCTGCTTCTCATCTGTGAATAGACAATCAATGTTAGCATCATGCATACTCTTAACTTTGTCACAAAACTCCTGAAACCTCTCCAAGGCTTCCTTTGGCTTTCTCAACACATAAACCCAGACATAGTTAGAGAAATGATCCACACACACAAGATAATATTTTGCATTGCCTCTAGATGGTTCTAGAGGACCAATCACATCAGCATACACCCGCTGAAATGCTCTGTTGACCCCGGTCTTCTTCTTGCTCACACCTGCAAGAGAAACTTGGTTAGACACAGATGAATTACATTCCATGTAATCACTTTGTGCAAAAGTCAACAAATAAAGTCCATCCTTCTCCCTGGCTGAAAGAAATAACTCTCCATCTTTGTAGATCTTGCAGCTCTCAGCATCGTAGGACAGTTTCAGTCCTTTCTTTGCAATCTGCGAAACACTCAGCAGATTGAACTTCAATTCAGGAACCAAGTAAACATTGTTTATTGTCAAGTCCAGACTCTTAAGATAGACAGTCCCCACGCCGGCCGCTACCAGCTCCTGACCATTGGCCTGTGTCACAGTGAAGCTTTGCTTCTTAAACGTTGAAAAGAGTTCTTTGTGTGGAGACATATGAACTGTCGCTGCGGTGTCGATAATAAACGCGTTCCCAACATCTGGCGTGGTTCCCTTCGCCATCAAAGCCTTTGCAGGTTCCACCATAGGCTTGGTACGACCTTTGCCTGACACCTCAGGCTTCGCTGAGCGGCCCTTCGCTCCTTTTGGCTGGCGTGGCTTCTTGCAGCTCCGCTGAAGATGCCCAGCCTGTCCGCAATTGTAGCATCGGACAGCGTTCAAAGCTACAGCATCCTCTCCAGTAGCCTCATCGGTGGGGGAATTAGAACTCCGTTCCTCCCTCCCCCTGTCCTTTACTTCCAGTGCAGCATGCCGGCTGTGTTCATCTAGAACCACGGCACTCAGGGGCACTCCCCTCTTCCTGGCATCCATGCTGAATCCAAGGGTCAGTTTTACACTCAATCTCAAGCCAGCTTTCACTTTTCAAGCCAGTAAAACTCCAAAAGTTCTCTTCTGTTTACTGCTTTACTGGCAGGCAAACTTTTGGGTTGTTTTTTCAAAACCCTTGCACAGCTGCGCAGATACACTTTCGATTTCCCAGGCTCTTTTTAGCCCACTCAGTAACTGGCAGACGTTGCCTAGCAACCTGCTCAGGACGGAACTCTTTATCTCACCACAGGAATGCCTGGTATGCAAGTTTGCTCTTTCAGAGCTGTTGTTTTTCAAACGCAGCTCTTGTGAACCAGAAATTAAACCTTTCTGCATTCACTTTTCTCTAGCTCAAAATGCAGCATACCTTATCCGTTGCCTTGAAACACACTCCTCTCGGTGTCCAGCTGTCTGTTTCAGCTTCTGGCTGCAGGCAGACGCTTTTCTTTATCTCCTTAGGTGCAGAGGATGGCAACGATTCATCGACCTCTCACCTCTCATGCAGATTCTCATAGATCAGATATCCATCGGTCTGCTACCAGTTGTCGGGATCAAGCCATAAGTCAGAGCCTCCAGCTCTGCTCTTAGTCCAGAGGAATTTGGCCACCCTCCAGGTGCCCGGCTTGAATCCTTAAGACCTCCTGCCAGCGTCTGCCGGCAAGATCAAAGGAGGTCTCTTCGGCGATCCTTTTCAAACGTGAAAAGAACACACCACCACTCCTCCCCCACTCCTCTCCCAGGGAGGGGGAAAGAGACAGACAGAAATATATCTACATGTCTTTATTCCTGTCTTTCACCAGTACAGAGAAACATGTCTGCACACTCTGCTTCCCACTGCAGAGAGAGAATAAACTCCTCCCATGTACTTCCAGTACAGGGTCATGTGCTGCTCTGAGGTAACATCCGGCTCTCAGAGCACTTTACAGACAGTCCCAGTTTCCCACGGGACAATCCAATAACACCCGCATCCTGTTTACCATTCCAGCCACCTGGTGCTTGCTTCTGCATTGCTCCTTTTTCGTAACACATTTTGCCTCAAGTGCTGGAACAGTGGGCCTCTCCTTCGGTGTTAGGTGCACCTGCTCCAAAAACTCGGGCTTGTTGTGTTGGCATCCACCTGTCTCAGGAGACAATGGTGTGCTTTCATGTGAGGTCAGGCTGTTGGGTGGTTGCAGTGCTTGCCGTGGCTGTACAGACCGACACAGGAGAGACATGTTTTGTTGCAGATGGGGCAGATGAGGGTGTCCGGTTGTGCTGCTGCAGATGCACCATGGCGTTTCTTAGAGCCAGTGTGGTGTAGTGGTTAAGAGCGGTAGTCTCGTAATCTGGTGAACCGGGTTCGCGTCTCCGCTCCTCCACATGCAGCTGCTGGGTGACCTTGGGCCAGTCACGCTTCTTTGAAGTCTCTCAGCCCTGCTCACCTCACAGAGTGTTTGTTGTGGGGGAGGAAGGGAAAGGAGAATGTTAGCCGCTTTGAGACTCCTTCGGGTAGTGATGAAGCGGAATGTCAAATCCAAACTCCTCCTCCTCTTCTTCTCTCTGTGCTCCTCCCAGCAGTCATTCCTCCTCTGGTCAATGCTAGGGATACTTTTTCTTCTTCGGCGATCCTTCGTAGCCAAGTAAGATTGTCTTCCATAAACACGGTTTTAACAATGAGGCCAATTCTGGATCCACACGTCCTTCCACAGTGGGGACATAAGTTTCCGGGCAGGAGCTGATCACGGTGTGGATTTGCCCAGTGTGTCTTCCTCTTAGCACGTTTCTCCCTTGCATCCTGAGTCTTCAAAGCCCATGACACCTTTGGTAAAGGCTGTTCTCCAAATGGAGCGCTCTTAGGCCAGTGTTTCCCAATTGTCGGTGTTTATACTACATTTTTTTAAAAATTGCCTTGAGACAGTCTTTAAACCTCTTTTGTTGACCACCAGCATTACGCTTTCCATTTTTAAGTTCGGAATAGAGTAGTTGCTTTGGAAGACGATCATCAGGCAACCGCGCAACATGACCTGTCCAACTAAGCTGATGTTGAAGAATCATTGCACAACCTGCCTGTCCCCAGGCCCTGCGGTTGTCTGCAACCCAAACTGCTGGATTGATGCTGCTGGCCTTCATGTCTGTTTGCACACATCTTCATAACGCAAAGTTGGTCTGCCAATGGGATTGGTGCCTGAAGCCAGCTTCTGACAGAGCATATCCGTGGGGATCCTGCCATCTTCCACCCACCCCAAATAACCCCACATGCACTATTTTATTTAGATCTACTTGTTTTGGGAGAAACCTGGAAAAAACACGAGGCTTTTTCAAATGAAGCTCCTGAGTGGAAACTTTGGAAGTGAGCTGGAGACCAGGAGTTCCTCGCAACATGCTTGGTGACAGAGGACCTGCCTTGCTCTGAGACCCCTCAGATATAGGGCGGTATATTCAATCATCAATCAATCAATCAATCAATCAATCAATCAATAGCAGGCAGGAGGCCCCATTTTCAATCTCCAATGGCATCTCCCTGCAGGGCTGTGCGAGATCACTACCTGGAATCCTGGAGAGCCACTGCCAGCGGTCAGATTCAGTATAAGGCAGCTCCCTGTGTTCCTTCCTGGTTAACCCTTTCCTTGTGTGTTGAGTTGCCCAGCATCACACACCCCATTTCCTTTTACCAAGCCAGCTTCAAAGCAGGGAGGGGCTCCGTGCTGCTAAAAAAAGAAAAAAGGAGGGAGTTTGTGTGTCTGCTCTGTCCTCCTGTTCCCTTTTTACATGCCTACACTACAAAGACAAAGAATTAGTTCCTGTTCCGCACTTAACCTGGTTACTCGCCCATTGTACTCTACCCAACAACAGCAACCCAAATGAGGCACCATGGCTGCAAAACCCCTTCGCACCTGGATTCACATGCCATAGCTATTTGATGCAATATATACTGTGTCTATAGGCACGGGGGGGGGGGATCCTTCCCAGATGCCTCCCCTAGCCCTGGATTGGCTAAAAGGGAAGAGTTGGCCAAAAATTGTATTCTGGCAAGTTTCCCGTGGCATAAGCCAGTCATTGCCAGCCTGGTGTCCTCTCTATGTTTTGGGCTACCCAGTTTAGCATATGCTCTCATAACACTGGGCTGCTGCTCACTTTGTCAGAGACCTACAGTGAAATCTTAGTTGGAACAGTTATGTAATAGGGAAGAGCTCTTTGTCTGCACTGGCTCCCAGTGGAGCACAGGGTCAGGTTTATGGTGCTGGTTTTGACCTTTAAAGTCCTATGCGGCCTAGGACCCACGTACCTACAGGACCACCTCTCTTGGTATGCCCCGCGGAGGACCTTAAGGTCCACAAATGACAACATTTTGGAGGTCACAAGTCGCAAGGTGGTTAGATTGCTCTCAACTAGGGCCAGGACCTTTTCAGTACTGGCCCCGACTTGGTGCGACTCTCTGTCACAAGAGACTAGGGCCCTGCGGGATTTGACACCAAATGTGGAGGAATGTCCCCACCAAAAAATCCATTGAGGAAGAGTGACGAGTCCCATCAGAACCATCAGAACCTAGGGCACTACATGGAAGGCCACCAAAGTCCCACAGGATCTGAGGAAAGAGGGAGATAGAAAGGCCTAGATTGGGCCGGACACTAATACATTTTCCCCAGGCTGTGTCAGTGAGAGTGTGGTGTTCAGTGAGCTTAAATAGAACTAATCCCCTACAGAGCTAATTGCCCTTGTAGTTGCCGACATTACCCCTGCGGGAGAGTCCACCTCTCCTATTCTTGCAGAGATAGGATTCCCACGTACAGGGAAGGAACAGAATTGTTCTGATTTAGTTGGAGGGCTTTTCTTAGGTTCTTCTGAGCACAGTCCAGGCCAAATGCCCCCCTTCACTTTGAATCATGCCAAACTGTGGAGATGCTCACCGCAAACATATTTTTCTCCAGCTTTGCACCTGCCCCTTGAATCAAACGAAGACTCTGCAAAGTTGCAGCAGCAAAACTTCCACCATCTGCAATTATGAAAATCATAGTGATTGCTTCTTCTGAAAGCTCAAGAGATGTTCCTGGAGATTGCCTAAACATCAGAACCAATAAAAGCATGGTGTTATTCATTGCACAGTTTCTGGAAAGAAAAGTTGGTGCAAATAATATTTCTCGTGTCAGAGGCAGGCTGAGTCAAGGTTTAGAGGAGGTGAAAGGTTGGGGGAGTGGATAAATATTTGCATGGCATTGAATGGCTCCAAAGCCATTGCTGAACACCAGCCAGATTGGGACGGCGCAGGACGCAGAGGCAGAATGAGATCCCTGTTGATTCTCTTACTGATTCTCCTGCTAATGCTTCATGGAGCCAGTGGCAACCTGAAGGCAAAATGCACCTTGAAACTGGTCAGGGATCAATCTGAAGCACCCAGTTATTACTGGCCTGGAGATTTTATGATCAGTGGGATCGTATCTCCAACATCTATTGATCAACAACATCCATATGTCTTTTCCGAGACCCCCTTCACAAGGATTAAGCCGTGAGTAATTTTTCTGCCACCAAGGGAGTGGTTCCTGTTTACCAGAAAAATGGCTTGTGGCTCTTCAGAGGTTGCTGGACTATTTCCAAGGTGCCAGCAATTTATTAATCTTATTAGGACAAGTAAATTACAATAATTTTGAGGAATGCAATAGTAGACCAATGGTAGATCCTGTAAAAATCCTTCTTAGCTAAATATATTCCTCTCCATTCCCACCCCATTTCCCCTTTGTGTCATGTATTTTTCAATTACAGTGGTACCTTGGGTTAAGTACTTAATTCATTCCGGAGGTCTGTTCTTAACCTTAAACTGTTCTTAACCTGAAGCAACACTTTAGCTAAAGGGGCATCCTGCTGCCACCGCGCCACCGGAGCACAATTTCTGTTCTCATCCTGAAGCAAAGTTCTTAACCTGAGGTAATATTTCTGGGTTAGCGGAGTCTGTAACCTGAAGCGTATGTAACCTGAAGTGTATGTAACCCGAGGTACCACTGTATAAGGTTCAGGACAGAATTCTCTTCTTGCCAAAGAGCAGGGAAAGCATGCTTTAAATGAAACAATCTAGTCCTGGGGATCTTCCTCAGTAGAGGAGTCTCCAAACTATGAACTGTTCAAATTTATCACACAGGTTTCATTCGTAAATAAATATGTATTGGTGAGTTTGGTGCTTCCTCATCTGCACTCAAATTGCACTAAAGTACCAGTCCTTTTTAAAGAACAGTTGTGGAATTTTTCACACACTCCTTTTGAAATGGCCAAGGCCACTGAAACAACAGCAGCACTTGCAACAATTTCCCAGTATTTCATGAACTTTTAAATTGATTTATTTTTTGCAGGGGAATATTTAAGTCCTACTGGTACGTCTTGTCCTTCTTGTTCACCATCCAGGAGATCAACCAGGATCCCAGGCTCTTACCCAACATCACCCTGGGCTACAACCTCTATGAGAACTATTTGGAAGAGAGAATGACTTCTGCTGCCATGCTAGACTTGCTTGGAGGAGGGAATAGCAATGTCCCAAACTATATCTGTGGAAAACAGAATAACCCGCTGGCTGTTTTTGAAGGGGCCGATTCTGTAATCTCAGAAGAGATTTCAGCCATGTCAGCCATCTACAAAATCCCACAGGTATGAAGGGAGGACAAGAGGAGATAGAAGATATTTGTCCTTTCAGCTTAATAAAGACGTTCCTTATCATGAAGGTACAGCAAAATACTAATCTCTTCTTTCTCTGACCAGATCAGCTATGGTTTCACTAGGCAGGTTCTTGAAGTTGAGACCCAGTCCCCTTTTGTTTATCGGATGGTCCCCAAGGAAGAAGCTCAGTACCCAGGGATTGTCATGTTGCTCTTGCATTTTGGGTGGACGTGGGTTGGCCTCTTCGCTCCAGATGACGACAGTGGAGAAAGGTTTGTGCGCACCTTGGTGCCTCTGATGATCAGCAAAGGGATTTGTGTTGCTTTCTCAAAAAAAGTAACTCAGATAGTTCCATATGACATGCTTTCCCCAAGCGAACCATTTTTCATCTGGAGACAAGTCGGTGTATTTGTTTACCATGTACCTTCTTACATGGGATTGGGACTAATCGTTGCACTACAGGTGCGACATGGGAAACAAATTGGGCCCAAAGTCTGGATCACGACCCCTTTTCAAGACATGAACTTGAACTTGTCTATTCATCCTGATGCCTTTCAGCATATCCATGGATCTTTGTCTTTTGTAATGAAGTTGCAGATAAGAAAGACACATCAAAACTACAAACCAGATTCCTACCTCCTTAGGCAGTTTTGGAAGGAAGCATTTCATTGTTTATATTCAAAGCATGTGTTGGCCGCGAAAGGTCGGGCAAGATGCACAGAGAAGCAGAAACTGGAAAAACTGCCTCAAGAGGAGCTGGAGAGAGCCATGTCTCAGGACAGCTCCACCACTTTCTTTAGTGTTCTAACTGTGGCACATGCCTTAAAAGTTGCACATTCATCTAGATCAAAGTTGATGACGCTGGTGGGTGGACGAGACAAAAAGCTAGAGCCATGGCAGGTATTTCCTCCCCCTTTCTGCAAATGGTAATCCCTTGTCCCAAATTTAGCAGTGAGCAAAAATGTTCCCTATCAGGATTCCAGATTATGTGGCAACCATTATGAGGGCTCCCTTCAGATGTTTGTGCAAGGAAGAGGAGCTACTCAGCACAGTCAAATGTCCGACTCGTGCTGATATTGAAAGTGGATTATACCTGTGAAAGTCTTCTCTGCAGCGGCCCCCGTACTGTGGAAGAATATTCACTTGAGATAAATTGGACAACTGTGGCAATGGCATTATGTCAGCTGGTTAAAATATACGACATTCCCAATGACTTGTTTTTAGAACTGCCTCTGCTGTGCTTTCTGGGTATCTGTTGTGTTTTTTATACTTCGTTGGAAAGCACTCAGAGTGGCTGGGGTACAAGTAATAAATTGTTGTTTTTGTTGTTAATGGTCTTTGCTTGAATTAACAGTTTTATCAGTAGAATAGAATGGATATGATTTGTGGCTGACATGAGATGTGCACTGGCCCTAATTAATAACAGCTGTTGTAGAATTAAAAAACAGCAACACCTCATTCACCAAAAGCTCTTCTATTTTGAGAACTCAGGAGTTCATTTACTTGCGTGAGAGTCAGGACGGTCTCTGAGCTCATACAGTACAAGAACAAGCATGTAAAATTTCAACAGGCAGGGCACATGTTAACCTTCCCAATTTTGCAATGGAAAACTACAAGTCACGTAGTTTTGACATGCAGCAGCACTTCTAAATAAAATTATTTGCACTTTAGTGTTAGTTTGCAAGCAATCAACTTGCAGTTACACGTGAAGGCATAACATTAGGAATCTTTTGTTCCAAAGCTTGCAGACAGCTTCACCCTTAGTTCAGGCCAACTTGGTTTTCATTTTAACTGTGGCAGAGTTCATACCTTTAAATAATGGGTAGGCAAATTAAGGCCTGGGGGCCAGATCCGGCCCAATCACCTTCTAAATCTGGTCTGCGGACGGTCCGGGAATCAGTGTATTTTTACATGAGTAGAATGTGTGCTTTTATTTAAAATGCATCTCTGGGTTATTTGTGGGGCATAGGAATTCATTCATTCCCCCCCTCAAAAAAATAATCCGGCCCCCACAAGGTCTGAGAGACAGTGGACCGGCCCCCTGCTGAAAAAGTTTGCTGACTCCTGCTTTAAATCCTGAACCAAACTTACTGATTTATCTGACAGAGCTGAAAGCAAGCGGGACTGAGATATCCAACACACTTTCGTAGTTTCTTATTGCTGGTGTTTTCACTGTCATTGCAGCTTCACCCTTTCCTAAGAGAAGTCCAAAGCTCAAACACTTCCATGGGCAGACTGTGTTTGGATGAGAATGGGGAGCGGCCAGGCAACTATGACATTGAGAACTGGGTGATGTTTCCCAATGCGTCTAGCACTCGAGTGAAAATTGGGAGTGTTGAGAGAGAGGCGTCCACTGGCATAAAATTCACCATTAACCCAGGAGCCATTGAGTGGCCCAAACAGTTCAACAAGGTAGTGAACATAACAGAGTGGAAAGCTAGGAAAGTTCATGCTCTTCTTTCGCACAACTGTTACAAAACAGCCTTGTAAGGTGGACCAATTGTATCTTAACTACCCAGCAATAGTTGCCTCCACCAGTCCCTCTTGCCACAGGCAGCAGCCCAGACGGGAGGGGAATCCAGGATATTCAAAGGAATCCTAGAGTCTGGGGATCCTGAGAAAATACACCCTGTGTTTATCAGTTCACTTGGGGTGTAATAATAATAATAATAATAATAATAATAATAATAATAATAATATATATTATGTATACCCCGCCCATCCGGCTGGGTTTCCCCAGCCACTCTGGGCAGCTTGAAACAGAATACTAAAATACAATAACCTATTAAACATTAAAAGCTTCCCTAAACAGGGCTGTCTTCAGATGTCTTCTAAAAGTTTGGTAGTTACTTTTCTCTTTGACATCTGGTGGGAGGGCGTTCCACAGGGCAGGTGCCACTACCGAGAAGGCCCTCTGCCTGCTTCCCTGTAACTTGGCTTCTTGCAGCGAGGGAACTGCCAGAAGGCCCACGGCACTAGACCTCAGTGTCTGCGCAGAACGATGGAGGTGGAGACGCTCCTTCAGGTATACTGGACCGAGGCCATTTAGGGCTTTAAAGGTCAGCACCAACACTTTGAATTGTGCTCGGAAACATACTGGGAGCCAATGTAGGTCTTTCAAGACCGGTGTTATATGGTCTCGTCGGCCGCTCCCAGTCACCAGTCTAGCTGCCGCATTCTGGATTAGTTGTAGTTTCCGGGTCACCTTCAAAGGTAGCCCCACATAGAGCGCATTGCAGTAGTCCAAGCAGGAGATAACCAGAGCATGCACCACTCTGATAACACAGTCTGTGGGCAGGTAGGGTCTCAGCCTGCAGCTCCTGGCTCTCTCTCCCAGAGCAGCTGGTTTTTCTCCATCTTCTTTTTGTATGTTCTGTCTTCTGCCTTGAGCCTACATTTGTATTAAAAGGTGGAATAAAAATGCTGAAACAAGCAAGCAGGTACACCAAAGTGGTTTACCTCTGATGCTGTTTTGCATTAAAAGTGCTTCCTTGTTAAAAACAGAAGTGGTTGTGCTCAGTGGGTCCTTTCCAGACTATGAATGAATTCCATACACAAATGCTTCCAGCACTTTCCCCTTGATGTACCTTCTTCTCTTTATGCTTAGACTGTGCCTCGCTCCAGGTGTACCAAAAGCTGTCAGCCTGGATACGCCAAGGTGGTTCAGGAAGGAGAGCCAGTTTGCTGCTATTCTTGTGCTCTGTGTGCGGAAGGGACAATCTCCTCTCAGGAAGGTGGGTGACTTCAAGGGAGAGGGTGTTTCTTAAGATGATAGAAACAGGGTGGAGAAGCACTCTGAGAAAGCTTGTGCTCCATATATATCTCTGGAGGACAAGCAGTTACAAGTGAAGGTAGTACAGTGATACCTCAGGTTAAGAACTTAATTCGTTCTGGAGGTCTGTTCTTAACCTGAAACTATTCTTAACCTCAGGTACCACTTTAGCTAATGGGGCCTCCCGCTGCTGCCACGCGATTTCTGTTCTCATCCTGAAGCAAAGTTCTTAACCCGAGGTACTATTTCTGGGATAGCGGAGTCTGTAACCTTAAGCGTCTGTAACCCGAGGTACCACTGTAGAACACAGATGGTTATGGATGGTTTTTCTCCTCCGCAGATGCAGAACTTTGCACCAAATGCCAAGAAGATCAGCATCTGAACAAAGGCCATGATCAATGTATCCCTAAGATTATCTCTTTCCTGGCTTATGAAGAACAGTTGGGGATCATCTTAGTTTCCACTGCCCTGTTCTTATCTTTAACAACAGGCATTGTGTTTGGAATTTTCATTAAATACAAGGAAACTCCCCTAGTCAAAGCCAACAACCGGGACCTCTCCTACATCCTCCTCATCTCCCTCCTGCTCTCCTTTTTGTCCTCCTTCCTCTTCATTGGCCAGCCAAGGAAAGCAACCTGCCTTCTCCAACAAATGGCCTTCAGCATCATCTTCTCTATTGCAATTTCTTCTGTCTTGGCAAAAACCATCACTGTGGTGCTGGCCTTCCTGGCCACCAAGCCAGGGAACAGGATGAGGAGATGGCTAGGGAAGGGTCTGGCCAACAACATAGTCATTTCCTGTTCGAGTGTCCAAGTTGTCATCTGCACCCTGTGGCTGGGACGGTCTCCCCCATTTCCAGACTATGACATGCACTCACAGCCTAAAGTCATCATCCTACAATGCAATGAAGGGTCTTCTGCCATGTTCTATGGTGCCCTTGGCTACATGGGCTTCCTGGCTGCCATCTGTTTCACAGTGGCTTTCCTAGCCAGGAAGCTTCCAGGGTCCTTCAATGAAGCCAGGCTGATCACCTTCAGCATGCTGGTCTTCTGCAGTGTTTGGGTGTCCTTTGTGCCCACCTACCTGAGCACAAAGGGGAAATACATGGTAGCCGTGCAGGTCTTCTCCATCTTGGCCTCCAGTTCTGGGCTTCTGGGATGTATCTTCATCCCCAAATGCTATATTATCATGCTGAGGCCTGATCTGAATACAAAGGAGCACCTGACCACAAAAACTTAGGATAGCTTCTGTTAGGATTGTAACAATCCTGTGTTATGCTAATTATGATCCTGGAGTGTTGTGTTTCATCATTGGACTTTTTTTGGGTAAAATTGGGGACTTTTGAGTAAGTTTGTTTCATTTGGAGCTGGGATTTCTGGATTAACCCTGAGCCTCTGAAAATGAAGTTCTTTCTCTTAGTGATTGTTAGCTGCCTGAGAGTCACAGCCCCTTACCTGGCCCATAATCCCTTGTTATATGTTGAAGGCTGTGTGTGGCAGTATTATTTGTACCCACATGAATACGAAGGAACATCTTTCAGCTGTCCCTGTCGTGGCGTTCCATCTTCTGACTGAGTTCTAGAAAGCTAAAGCAATCCTGCCCTGAGATTGGCTTAGTGTAGACACTACTTTCACTTTCAGGTACTGCAGTTGGTCAGTCTTTTGTGGTTGTTGCTCTTTGTCTTCTGTGTGGTCCTTGATCTCATCCAGCCATTTCTGTTTCAGTTTGTGTCTGTCTGTGTCAGTGACTTGGTGGCAGGGGCGGAGCTACCGGCACCTGGAGCAGCGCAGGGGCAGGGCTAGCTGCCCACACAGCAAGCATCCCTAGCCGCCCGCCACCCATGCAGATAGCGTGGGGGTGCGCCGCTAGCCACCCATGCGGAGAGCATTGGGAGGGGTGCCGCTAGTCGCCCGTGGCAACATTGTCCCTAGCAGCCCGCTGCCAGTGCAGCAAGAGTGGGTTTGGGTTGGTGGTGGCGTGGCAATTTCACCCGCCCTCACCACTGACCCCCGGTGTGACCAACCTGTTGGGAAATTCAAGCCCTTCTCAGGAGAAGCTGGCAGCAGTCCCAGGCACCCGGCTTGATTCCCTGTTGACCTCCCTGGCTGCATTCCCCAGCAGGCTTTGCAGAGCTCCCCTTAGCTCCTTTCTGTTGACGTGGCCTCTTACAGTTCCGCTGAAGATGCCCAGTCTGTCCACAATTGAAACAACGGACAACGTTCAAAGCAACAGCCTGTTCTCCACTTGCACTAGCAGTGGGGGTGTCAGAACTCCGAGCTTCTCTCCCCCTGTCTTTGACATCTATTGCAGCAAGTGTGTCTCTCTCATTGAGAATCACGGCACAAATTCTCTCCGCCGTTAGATCTCTGGCTGGTAGAGAACCCAGCTGACTTGCAACCGTTTTATAAGTCTGATTAAGGCTGTTAATAATCATGAAACAGAATATCTCTTCCTGTAGAGGAAAATTGCGTTGCGCCATCTGCTGGCGTAAGAATTTCATCTCTGTCAGATGCTCTTGCACATCTCCATCAGGCGCTAGCCTAAGATTGGTCAGCTTTTCAAAATGCAGCAACGCTGAAGAACCAGCATCTCTTTGATGTATTCTACACAGCGTTTGCCAAATCTCACACGCGTATTCCAAATTCTGAATATGCACAAGTTTATCATCTGAGACACACAGAATTATGGCCGTCCTGGCTTTCACATTCTGTGAATTCCAACCTGGTGTTGGTGCAGGAGGGATGGGGTTATCAATCACCCCAAAAATCCTCTGATTCTGAAGCAGGGCTTTCATCTTTACAGACCATGAGGCATAATTGTCATTAGTCAGTGGAGGTGGGTAAGGTAAGCCTTCCCCCTTCTTGGTATCCATTTTGAATCCAAGTCTGAGCTCTCAATCTCGAGCCTTCTAAAATCCAATAGCTGGCTGTTTACTCTTTGCACCTGGCAGCTAAACGCTGGCTGGTTTGGAAAGTCCCTCCAAGAGCAGTGAGAAGGCAGTCAAAACAAACGTTGTTTTTCTTGCCTCTTACAGTCCCAGCCTCACTTCCGTGTTGGCTAGTAACTTTCCACTTTTCTGAAAAGACTGAAGTCTCGTTGCTTAGCAACTGGACATTCCAGGATTCAGCAGCAAACCGTTATCAGTCCCAAGAATGCGAGGAATGTGGCTGTCTCCCAGTGCTGTTTCTTTATCCAAAAAACAGCTTTTGTGAACCAGAGAAGTATCAATCTGCGTTCACTCTTTTTAGCCCATAAATCAGCATACCTTGGGGTTCCGTTGCTCCTTGCTTATCAGCATAAACGTCTGCTTCGGTGTTCAGCCGTTCGTTGTAGCCTCCATCCGCACGCTACCACAAACTCCTTTATCTCCTTGCAGAGGATGAAGTACGATCCATCAACCTCTTTAGCTGCTTTCATGGATCGATGCCATCGGCTCCGTGCTACCATATGTTGGGAAATTCAAGCCCTTCTCAGGAGAAGCTGGCAGCAGTCCCAGGCACCCGGCTTGATTCCCTGTTGACCTCCCTGGCTGCATTCCCCAGCAGGCGCAGGCAAGGTCTCGATGGGCGATTCTTCTCAAACGTGAGAAGAACACACCCCTCTTTCCTGGCCCCCCCAGGCAGGGGAAAGAGATAGACAGAAACATATTTACATGCCTTTATTTCTGTCTTTGCAGCGTTACAAAAAACATGACTGCTCTCTCCATACTCCACCAGTGTTGTGACAAACACTTCCTGTACATCCCGGACAGGAATAAACGGAAGAGCTCATATTTCACTCTGAGCTAATTCCGGTGCTTCGCACTGTGAATTGACTGTCCCTCTTTTTCCCATGGACAGTCCCAACATTCCCATCATGTTTACTTTTCAAGCTAGGACTTTGCAGCAGCATTGCTTCATTATCGTAACACAACCCCCCCCCCCAACCTGCCTTCCTCCACCAGTGCTTGGTGGTAAAGTATCAATCCTAAATTAACCCTAGCTGCCAGTGGCGATCACACAGGGTCCCCGGACATTTCACCGCCTATTGATCCCTGTGCCACCACTTGATTTCTCGCTGCCACCACCCAGGCCCTACCTGGGACAATACTGAATCCAGTCAGGGTTAAACTTCTGTTTATTTATTGCAGTTTAACAAGCGTGTGGTTTCATAAACAGTATCGGTCCATTACAATCATGGGGTGCCTATCCAGACCTATAACTTCCGCTACCTGCTCTCACTCACTAAACCACCTCTCAGATATTTACTTGTCTGCCTAGGCCCTAACTGTTCCTGACTCAGCTTATTTCTCTACATTAACTCAACCTACCCACAGACTCCATCCCAATTCACTCCCACTCCAACCAACCACCCAACTCCCAACGAACTCCTCTCTTCGCCCCTCCCAGAGCTGGTTTTATAGTCCCTCTGACTCCACCCCCCTGGGTTCTGATTGGGTAACTTGCTTAACTATTTCACCTCCAGCACTCTCATATGTTAACGTCACACTGACAACCACCTACCCACGGAAGCATCATCCCTAACAGCCTGCTGCCCATGCAGCGAGCATGGGGTGGGGTTAGTGGTGGCGTGGCGATGTCACCCACCCTCAGCACTGACGCCCGGTGTGAACCGCACCCCCTGCACTCGCCTTCCTCCGCCAGTGCTTGGTGGTAAAGTATCAATCCTAAATTAACCTTTATAGATTTCTCTGTGTGTACACGACTAAACGTCCCTAAATTCTCAAATAAACTTTGATATATTTATTGGGTAACAGGATCTCTGTGTTGCTACTCTTTTACTGTCTTAAGAAACCTATGTTAATAAACTGTATTGAGGATTAAAAAGAAGAGTGGACTGTGTTGCTGGCTCTTAAGGAAGGGGTGTATTAAACAAAGGTATGAAAGGTCATGGGATTGTAGAATTGGAAGGGAACCCAGGGGCCATATAGTCCTACGCACTGCAATGCATAAATATTACAGTGAAGGCATTTTGCAGCAACAGCAGAAGCTTGTGTTTAGAATTGGGAAATTGCTCGGAGTTATTCCACTTGCAGAACAACAGCTGAAAAGTTTTTATCAAATAGTGGTGTCTCCAGAGGCTGGACATCAGATGCTCCAACTATCTCATGATCAGTCAGGACACTGAGGAATTGTGTGTGTGTGTGTGTGTGTGTGTGTGTGTGTGTGTGTAGGCTCTCAGCAGCATAGTGCATATTTTCCCAGGCACAGTACAAGAAATTACCTTGCCTTCCTCTTGATTCTGATGTTTAGTTGATTGGTTTCACAGGCAATCTTTGGTCAAATCTCTGGAGCTTTGGCAGGAATAAGAATAATTGTAAGGGGGAGACGTGTCACCTTGGCAACATCCTGGAGTCTCTGTGTGGCTTGAGGGACATGTTCAGAGTTGGAGGAAAACATGTTTACGAGAACTTACAGAAGTGGCCCCCTGCTCTTAGCATTGGTCAGAACGGGGAGAAAAGTCTGTGTGGCCTTTAACTGACCAGGACGAAAATATCATTTTAGGATGTATGCACGTACAGACACAATACACGGTTATTTCTGAATATTGTGAGCTTCTGAAATTGTTGCAGGGGTTAGCAAAATTTTCAGACTTAAAGCCACATTTCCTTCTGGACAGCTTTCAGGTGACCACATGACAGCGGTGGTCAGAGAAAGAGGTGGGCAGAACAACACATGAAAATTTTACATTTCTTCAGTAGTAGAGTTTCCACACACACACACACACACACCCCTCTCTACCCTGTAGTCATCCATGCAAGGAAGAAGCATTCTCAGAGTTCAAGGCTAAAACACTTTAGGAGGGAACAAAACAGGGCCAATAGGGGCATGTCTAGAATGGGAGCGGGCCAGGGAGAGTACTGAGGGGCCAGATAAGAGACACTTGGAGGGCCATATTCAGCTTCTAGGCCTGAGATCTCAAGGGCAGGAAGAGCCAGTGTGGTGTAGTGGTTAAGAGTGGTTAGTCTTGTAATATGGGGAACCGGGTTCGCGTCTCCGCTCCTCCACATGCAGCTGCTGGGTGACCTTGGTCCAGTCACACTTCTCTGAAGTCTCTCAGCCCCACTCACCTCACAGAGTGTTTGTTGTGGGGGAGGAAGGGAAAGGAGAATGTTAGCCGCTTTGAGTATCGGGTAGTGATAAAGTTGGATATCAAATCCAAACTCCTCCTCCTCCTCTTCTCCTCCTCCTCCTTCTTCTTCTTTTCTGCAACCTCACTCCCATTCCTGACCTTCCCAATTGCACCTCTTGATCAGCTGCTTTTGTTGGTGAAGTAGGATGCCAGAAAAAAAAATCCATTCGCCACCTAATAGCGTTAACTGTAGGCTCTTCACAAACATCAGTGGGAAAGACAACACACGAGGACCCCCAATGGATCAGACCCAAGGCCTAGCCAGTGCAGTATTCAGTTGTCACAGGACAGGAAGGCAATAGCATTCTCCCGCTTCTCTTCCAAGCAACCAGTATTCATAAGCATATTGCCTCTGTCACAGATCACACAATCAAAATCAAAACAGAGGCAACCGAATAACACCCCCCAACAAAAAGTTTTTAAAAATATATATATAGTTTTTATTTATTTTCAAAGGTATAAAGAACATGAAAGAAAAAAGAGAGAGAAAGAATAGCTACATAATAATATAAAAAAATCCACATATCAAGATTACCCTGAATCACTTGACTTCCCCCCATCCCCCCATCAAATTCCGATTGATAAAAAAAGAAGAAGAGGCTTTGCAACTGTATTATGAGGCAGCTAGTGTATGTTGGTTAAAGGAATGGATTTTCTTGGAAAATGCATATATTTTAGATTTGGAAGGCCATGATTTAAAGTTTGGCTGGCAAGCATGTCTTTGGTATGGGAAAGCAAAGATTTATAAAAGCTTTATGATCCACATCATTAGGAGGAATCTGTATAGAGTCTGGGAGAAAGATAAAAATTTGTTGGAAGGGATAACACCTTTATGTTTATCCCCCATTGAAGCAATCACAATCAAGATAATTAATATGGATGGGAAATGGGTGACTTAGAGAGACTTATTGGAATTTACAGGTAGTGAGCCCAGGTTGAAACCAATGGAAGAAGTAAGAAGCCTAGTTACGGATTGGTTTCTGATTTGATCCCGGAATGCCCCTCTTTTCCTTAGGACATGGATAGGCAAACTAAGACCCGGGGGCCGGATCCGGCCCAATCACCTTCTAAATCCAGCCTGCAGACGGTCCAGGAATCAGTGTGTTTTTACATGAGTAGAATGTGTCCTTTTATTTAAAATGCACCTCAGTGTTATTTGTGGGGCCTGCCTGATGTATTTACATGAGTAGAATGTGTGCTTTTATTTAAAATGCATCTCTGGGTTATTTGTGGGGCATAGGAATTTGTTCATTCCCCCCCAAAAAAACATTATAGTCTGGCACCCCACAAGGTCTGAGGGAATGTGGACCTGCCCCCTGCTGAAAAAGTTTGCTGACCCCTGCCTTAGGATGTCCCTGAAAGCAGCCCTGTATAGGGAAATTTCTTATGTTTATATGCTGGTAGCCACCTGGAGTGGCTGGGGTAACCCAGTCAGATGGACAGGGTATGATGATGATGATGATGATAGAACAAAGGTAAAGGGACCCCTGACCATTAGGTCCAGTCGTGACCGACTCTGGGGTTGCAGCGCTCATCTCACTTTACTGGCCGAGGGAGCTGGCGTACAGCTTCCAGGTCATGTGGCCAGCATGACTACGCTGCTTCTGGAGAACTAGAGCAGTGCATGGAAACGCTGTTTACCTTCCGGCCGGAGCAGTACCTATTTATCTACTTGCACTTTGACGTCTTTCAAACTGCTTAGGTTGGCAGGAGCAGGGACTGAGCAACAGAAGCTCGCCCCATCGCGGGGATTCGAACCGCCAACCTTCTAATCGGCAACCCCTAGGCTCTGTGGTTCAGACCACAGTGCCACCTGTGTCCCAATAGAATAGGATGTGTCTATTTTCATCGGAGAAATGTTGGAGGATATGTGGCAGGCTTAATTCTGTCTGCAGATCAGAGTTTCCTCATCACTGTCCTAAAAAGAAATCTTGATCCTGACTCTTGTGAATGTGTTTTTGCACCAAACTTTAGACATGTTCAGCTGTCCGCTCCATTATACATCTGGAGTCCGGAGCCACATCTGCAAGCTTTTCTCCAGCCCTGCACCTGCGCATGGAGCCACACAGAGAGTTCATGATCTTGCACAGGGGGTGCTTCTTCCCCTTATAATTATGAAAATCATAGTGATTTTTCTCTTCTTCTCTGGAGCTTTGTCCAAAGATCTTCTTTAAGCTTACTGAAATAAGCATAAGAAATGAGAGCCAGGAAGGACGGGAGCATAAACCTCTCCTGCCGCACCAGGAGCTTGGACTGAGATTGAGGGCAGTTGCGTAGAAATCTCTTTGTGTGCGCTTGACTTACTACCACCCCCTTCTGATGGGAGATCTTGGCTGGGCTCCATCACCATTCGGAAAGACATGCAAAAGCATTAGGCTCAATATAATAATTCTTTTGAGTTATCACAAGGTAGGAGGCCGTTCCAGGCAGACATAGGATGCTGGTGTTTCTTCTACTACTGTGGCTGCCTTATACAGACTGTGAGATGCCAAAGGTGAAATGCCCCTTAACTTTGGAGAGGGATCAGATTGACCCATTTAATTATTACAAGCCAGGAGACCACCTCATTGGTGGGGTCATTTCTCCCACAAGAGCGTTTCTTAATCCACACACCTTCAACAAATCTCCTTCCACCAGCTTTTTCAGGTAAGTCATTTTGTGGGGGTGGGATTGGTGCTGCTCCATTTTGTATTGATTTTATGAAGTCAGATGACCCCCAACAACCAGGCTCTTTCTTGCTCCTACTAAATCCCTCCCCTCTTTAGCCTTTGGAGGGAGACTTTGAGGGTGTATCAGTGCTGAAGTGCAATTGATTTCATAGCCTGCTTTTCATATGTATACATAATATGTATATTAGGCAAGGTTGCATAGAAAAATATATTTTAGGTTTGAAAGAAACCATAGGAAAGGGTCCGAGAGCTGTAGAATTTTTGCCAAGTTCTGATGAACCTGGGTCACCTCTCCCTCTGAAACCGAATGGGGACCAGGGTCTGTGCCAGTGCTTTGAACCTTCCACTTAGGTTCAGCCTAAGGATGGACCAATCTGTCAATTCTGGTTTCTCTCAGTTTCTCATTCTTCCTATCTCAAATTCCATTTTCAGCATGTCCACATACTTTACACACACACACACACACACACACACACACACACCATCAAGGATGTTTTGGCTGTTATGGTTGAGTGCTTTGGATCAGTGCTAGCATAAGTTAAATTCCAAAAATTAAATCCAGTTCATCTTGTCAAAAGAGCAAGAAATTAAATTTTTTAAAATCTTCATTGAATGTGGGACATATTTCCATATATTTGCAGGAAATTAAAGACAAGATACTGGCAGATCCTCTCCTTCTTGTTTGCTGTTCAGGATATCAACCAGAATCCAAAGCTTTTACGAAACATCACCCTTGGCTACAGCTTCTATGAGAACTTTTATAACAGCAGGGTGACATATGATGCCATGTTAGACCTGCTTTCTACAGGGCAGGTGAACGTTCCCAACTACAACTGTGGAAGACAAAATGACATTCTGGCTATCCTTGAAGGGGCTGATTCTCAAAACTCCATCCAGATTTCAAGCTTGTTGGACATCTATAAAATCCCACAGGTGGGGATGGAGAGCGGTGGGACTTTCTGCAGTCTGAGCCTAATTCCCCTTTGCAATCTTTCCAGAGAATCCAAAAACCGAGTGGGGTGGATATTAAGTGGAACTGGAGACAGGCATTCATTTTAAAAAGAGTATTGCACAGACCTGAGAGAGTTTTAACTGCTTCTGGTGGACAATCGCCCTTTCTTTCCTCACATAGCCATTTCTACTCAAATGTTTTTTTTCAGGGATTCAAAGCAATGGGACTCAGCTACATTAGTAAAAAAATAACGATTTGAATGTGTTATAAACATGCAACAGAAGATGGCGCCAGAGAGCAGAACATTTTTCTACGTGATTTTCCATAGGGTTTTCCCCCTTTTGTTATAACGATCTAATTTCTGACCTATTTATAGCTTATTTTTTTCATGTGTGTAGATCCACCCCACGACAAAGGATTCTTCCATGCAGAAATTTATTGCGGAACTGTAAGTTCTGTGTAGTGTCAACAAATATCATCCTCACCAACATGAGGACAATCTGGAACACCAGGGCACAGAATAAAATCACCCGGCACAAGCAATTGTGGGTGGAAACCATTCAGAAAATGAATATCTTTCAGAAGATACTGTTTATTATGTATAGGAATCAAAAAATATTGAGGAAATTAATGGATACATTAATATGAATGCAGATAATAGAAATTTTTATTTTCAATCTCCTCAGCATGGAAATTGCTTTTTCCACAACTGCCATACATTTGTTGTCAACAAAAAAACAAATAAAAACCACCCACTGATCTTCCTTCCCTTTCCAGGTCAGTTATGCTTTTGTTTCTCATGTTCTGAATGATAAGAGGCAGTTCCCTTTTTTTTACCGGATGGTCCCCAAAGAAGAAGCCCTGTACCCAGGGATTGTCAAGCTGCTCCAGCACTTCAGATGGACCTTGATTGGTCTCCTTGCACCAGACACCGACAATGGAGAGAGGTTCATGAAGAGCTTGAAGCCGGTGCTCATCAAAAGCAGTGTTTGTGTTGTCATCTCACAAATCTTCCCACAACTTAATACATTGAAAGAGAAGATCCATCATCTTCCATTCCTCAAGTGGAGACAAGTTCATGTATTTGTTTACTATGTAGAAAAATCTTATGTCTTAGAGGGAATATTACTTATACAAGGTTTATTTGACGAGGTGGTGAAGCCCCTTGTAGGGAACGTGTGGATCACAACAGCAATGTGGGACATTTACTTGGATGTAGTGTACTCTGACTTATCTTTCCAACACATCCACAGCATTTTCTCTTTCTTTTTGGAGACAAATAAACGGGCAAAATATGATGATTTTCTACCCTTTTTCTCTGTTGTTAAGAAGTTTTGTGAGGAAGCTTTTAACTGCTCCTATTCAAAGCATGCATTCTCCGTGAAAGGCTGGACAAGATGCAGAGAGAGAGAGAAACAGGAGGTGCTGACTCAAGACGATCTGGAAGGAATCCTCTCTCTAGACAGCTACAGGATCTACAACACTGTCCAAGCTGTGGCACATGCCTTAAATGCTGCATATTCATCTAGATATAAAAAGATGGTGACGGACCGTATGAAAGTTCAAAGGCTGCAGCCATGGCAGGTATTCATTAGAATAATGGTCAATGGTCCTTCTTCATGCCTCCTTAAATATCCTTAGAGGTCACAGACCCTCTGGTCACACCCACCATCTTTAGCATAACTCCTTCTCCCGTGGGCCATTTGAAGTAAGTCCTTCTACCTCCTGCATTGAGTTCCCTTCTGCAGGGAAGATGGCCTTGTGCAGGCTCTTCCTAAGCCTCCCTCCCTTCTCACTTGGGTGCTCCATTGGCACTGGCCTGGGCAAACTAAGCCCCAGCCTATCTCCAAGGGTGTGTGTGTGTGTGTACGGGAGCCTTACTAAGTGTGTATGCATGCAACCAAGGAAACGGGGGCAATTGGCAGGCTGTCTCCAGCCCACTGACCAGTGTGCCAGGTGATCTTCAGTCCTTGGCATGAATCTGTGACTCAAGCTTCAGAAGCTAGGGCACGCTACTCAGCAGAAGTGGCAGGAGAAGCTGTGTGAGCATGTTTACAAGCAGTTTATTCAGCACGCATCAGGACAAAAGGAAACATGTCTGATCTCCTTCGTGTCCAAAGCACGACTGCTAAAGCAAAAGCTATACACAAACAGAAGTTCCCAGCAAGCTGTGCTGGAGTGTAAACAGACATGTGACATACAACAATTCCACACATCTATTATTAAGGTGGAACAGAATATCCCAACAGGCTACACATAAGCTCATTAGTGTAGAGTTATGTATACATGTGTAACATTTCTTGTGCCTTAATATTCTTGTCCTAATAATTGGAATGATCGTTTATATTTAGCAGAGTTTCTCGAATTTCTTTTTTATACTCCACACTTGCATGTATTTGAATTTGTCCAAGGCAGGCATGGCCAAACTTGGCCCTCCAGCTGTTTTGGGACTACAGTTCCCATCATCCCTGACCACTGGTCCTGTTAGCTGGGGATGATGGGAGTTGTAGTCCCAAAACAGCTGGAGGGTCAAGTTTGGCCATGCCTGGACTATGGAGAACAACGCTGGTCTTTCCCATTCATGCAGTAGACATTCCCCTTTGGGTTGCAGTCTAAATACCTCTGTTCAAAAGAAAACTGGAAATAGTTAAAAGCATGGTGGGAAAAGAAATGAAAGCAATTGTGATTCCTAAGCACACACTTTTCAGCCTGGGGCACAACTTCTGGTGTAGAAATTTGAATGTGGTTTGCTTGGTGCAGTTCTCTGGTTTTCAGTACAGCTGAAGGATCAAAAGAATTTATCACCGTTCAGAAGCATACTGGAAACAGGAGGTAGAAAATAACTGAAAGTACTGAGGGAATAGTGGGTGTGCAAAAGAGAGTAACAGAACACCAAAACAAATGACCCTGTGTGGAGCTCTTTGAAGCCTGATTTCCCCCCAGTTTATCTGATTATCCCCATATCCCCAAATTTACAGTGGAAAAACATTAAGTTTGGTGTTGTTTGTGGGTGGACTATGCAGATTAAGTTTGAATGCAAACAACATGGGAATGCACAGTAGACTCCCTCAATGTTTAGAAAGACTCCAACTCTGAGTCGGAGGAGCTCTAAGCACGAAATGGGCTGAACTGGATAGTAACGAAGTTTCCCATATTCTAAATGTTGCTGTTTTAATTTTAGCTCCACCCTTTCCTGAGATACTCACAGTTTTACAATTCTTCCATGGACGGAGTATACTTGGATGAGAACGGGGAACTGGCAGCTGACTTGGACGTTGTGAGCTGGGTGAAGTTTCCCAATCAGTCCATCCTAAGGGTGAAGTTTGGGAGTCTCGACAGACAGGGCTCCCCAAACCTACAGCTCACCATCAATGAGGATGCCATTGTGTGGCCCAAATGGCTCAATCAGGTGGGGGAGATCACCTCTTTCATTTAACTGGGTTCCCTATCCCATAAGCTCCAGTAAGGGTGCCAGGCTCTGTGTGGAGCTGCCTTCAAATGCATGCCATGTCCAAGGTCCAACATTTCTTCAAGATCTTATGGTGGTCCCCTGAGAAGCTGTGTAAATGGAGGGTCCAGCTATTGGGAAGGAAGGCAAATTTCAAGGGCGTAGATAATTTTAGTTACTAAATGAGGTGGCCAAATTTAGAGTGTAAGGCCAAATTTAGAGTGTAAGAACACCCTCATATCTCTGAGAGCCAGTGTGGTGTAGTGGTTAAGAGCGATAGACTTGTAATCTGGGGAACCGGGTTTGCGTCTCCGCTCCTCCACATGCAGCTAATAATATAATAATAATAATAATATCTTTATTGTCATTGCCCCCTCTCAGGGACAACGAAATTACTCGACTGCTCCATAAAAACACTAATTAAAACAATACAGTATAGTACAGCAAGGAAGATTAGATGACTTTCAAAGTCCAGGCTTCCCATTCAGGGCTGAGATCGCTCTGGAGAAGAAGCTGTTCTTAAGACGGCTCGTTCTTGTCTTCATCGTCCTGTATCTCCGTCCCGACGGCAGGAGCTCGAAGAGACAGTGACCAGGATGCGATGGATCTTTTACTATGTCCAGTGCCTTCCTATGGCACCTTGTGGCATAAATCTGCTCTAAGGTGGAAAGTGGGCAGCCAACAATGCTCTCTGCTGCCTTAACAACTCTGCACAACCCCATCCTGTCCTGGGTAGTACAGCTTCCATACCACACACATAAGCCATAAGTGAGCACGCTCTCAATGGCACAGTGATAGAAGGCAAGCAGCAGTTTCTGCGGAAGATGGTTTTTCCTTAGAATTCTCAAAAAGTACAGTCTCTGCTGCGCCTTCTTCACAAGCCCCCTTGTGTTGACACTCCAGGACAGATCCTCTTGTAATTCAATGCCCAAAAATCTGAACGTTGTTACCCTCTCCACACAGACCCCATCAATCAAAAGTGGCTGGATATTGCTCTTCTGTCTCCTGAAGTCCACCACAAGCTCCTTTGTCTTCCTTGTATTTATGAGCAAGTTGTTAGCTCTGCACCACTCTGTCAGCCGCTCCACCTCATCTCTATAGTGCGTTTCACCCTCCCTTTCAGGGATGAGCCCAATCACGGTTGTGTCATCTGCAAATTTGACAACCCTATTACTAGGGTGAGCAGCGACACAATCGTACGTGTAGAGAATATAAAGGAGCGGACTGAGTACGCATCCCTGTGGTGTTCCTATGTTAGTCTTAAGCATTTTAGAGGTATAAGGGCCCAACCGAACCCTCTGGGAGCGGTCTGACAAAAAGTCCAATATCCACCCACAAAGTGATAACGGAAGCCCCAGATCTTCCAGTTTAGATATCAGACGCTGTGGTAGAATGGTATTAAATGCCGAGCTGAAATCTAAAAAAAGCAGTCTGGCATAACCCCCCCGCTGCTCCAAATGTGCAAGGACGGCATGGAGGGCAATCGCCACAGCGTCCTCTGTCGATCTTTTCGTTTTATAAGCAAATTGGAATGTGTCCAGTCCCTCTGGTAGGCAGGCAATGACATGATTTCGTACCAGCTTTTCAAAGCACTTCATGATTATAGGTGTGAGTGCTACTGGACGAAAGTCATTCAGATCTTCCGGGTTAGGTTTAGGACGAAAGTCATTCAGATCTTCCGGGTTAGCTGCTGGGTGACCTTGGGCCAGTCACACTTCTCTGAAGTCTCTCAGACCAACTCACCTCACAGAGTGTTTGTTGTGGGGGTGGAAGGGAAAGGAGAATGTTAGCCGCTTTGAGACTCCTTTGGGTAGTGATAAAGCGGGATATCAAATCCAAACT
Source organism: Podarcis raffonei (assembly GCF_027172205.1). Classification (NCBI taxonomy): domain Eukaryota; kingdom Metazoa; phylum Chordata; class Lepidosauria; order Squamata; family Lacertidae; genus Podarcis; species Podarcis raffonei. The sequence goes on from NC_070603.1 coordinate 123,728,638, forward strand.
CTTCTTCTTCTTCTTCTAGTATAGTGAGGTTTCCAGTAATGTCCTGACTGGTTGCATTTTCTGAAATGCACCAGGAAACCAGTTAGGCCTCATGCAATTTCCTTAATGGTCTTTCTCTTTATGCTTAGACCTTGCCTTCTTCCAAGTGTGTGGAAAGTTGCCATCCTGGATTCATCAAGGTGGTTCAGGAAGGAAAGCCACTCTGCTGCTATGATTGCATTCCCTGTTCAGAAGGGACCATCTCCACGCAGGAAGGTGGGTAACCATATAGGAAAGGGATGCCCTTGAGGAAGCTGACACAGATATCAAAGACATTTTTAAAGTGAAATTTATAACTGCCCAATGCTATGTGATTATAGTTCATGCACAAATTGTACCTTGTTAGAGCACTCCTCTGCATTTCCTTATGTGTGCATAGATACTTTCTTTCTTAGAGTCAAATTCCATGACATCTGGAAGCCTACACAGCGTGGGGGGAAATCCTCAGAACTCACATTAGAAATGTTGGTGACTGCTCTCTGGTTTTGGGCAACCAATCCCTTCCAACATGTCACTCAGGCGTCGAACTTTGATTCAGGAGACCGAAGTTTTGGCCTAAGTTTCATGTATTTTGATATTGTTGCGTATTTTAAATTAGCACTAGAATGGGGTGTTGCTTCTTGTAAAAAACTGCATGAAACAAGAGTAGATAAATGCATAAATCAATAAAATCCTGCCAAGTCAGAAGCAGGGATGACTGACTGATGATAGACCACTCCATTTTTCGCACACTAAACAACCTGCAAGGATTATTCTGACATGCAAAGGTGGCTGTTTCTACACTGCGGTGCCTACTATGTGGAATGCTCATCCAGATGAGATAATTATGTCCACCATCTGGGTGTACTTTCATCACTACTGATGTATAGAGATCAGATAAAACTTTATTTGCATTAGCCAATGGCCATAGCAACAGTAAAACATTACAATAATGATGTATAGATAAATTTTGATTTGTTTTAAACTTTTTTTATATTTTGTTCTGGTTTTTGTAAGCTGCCCTGGGAATGTAGTGTGAATGGTAGAACAACAAAAACAGCAACAACAATAATTCTGTTCTTTGCAGATGCAAACCGTTGCATCAAATGTCCAGAAGATCAACATCCAAACAAAGACCGAGATCAATGTGTCCCCAAGATTATTACCTTCCTTGCCTATGAAGAACCTTTGGGGATCCTCCTGGCTTCATTTGCCCTCTTCATGTCCTTAACCACAGGCCTTGTGTTAGGAATCCTAATGAAATACACAGAAACTCCCATAGTCAAAGCCAACAACCGGGACCTCTCCTTCATCCTCCTCATCTCCCTCCTGCTTTCCTTTTTGTCCTCCTTCCTCTTCATTGGCCAGCCAAGGGGAGGGATCTGCCTCTTCCGACAAACAGCCTTTAGCATAATCTTCTCGGTTGCTGTCTCTTCTGTATTGGCAAAAACCATCACTGTGGTGCTAGCCTTCCAGGCCACAAAGCCAGGGAACAGGGTGAGGAGATGGCTGGGGAAGAGTTTGGCCAATTACATTGTCATTTCTTGTTCCAGTGTCCAAGTTGTCATCTGCATGATCTGGCTGGGGATCTCGCCACCATTCCCAGACTCTGACATGCACTCCCAGCCTGGGGAGATCATCCTGCAATGCAACGAAGGGTCTGTGGCCATGTTCTATGGTGCCCTTGGCTACATGGGCTTCCTGGCGGCCATCTGCTTCACGGTGGCTTTCCTAGCCAGAAAGCTGCCTGGGGCCTTCAATGAAGCCAAGCTGATCACCTTCAGCATGCTGGTCTTCTGCAGTGTTTGGGTGTCCTTTGTGCCCACCTACCTGAGCACCAAGGGGAAGTATATGGTGGCCATGCAGGTATTCTCCATCTTGGTCTCCAGTGCTGGGCTTCTGGGCTGCATCTTTATTCCCAAATGCTACATTATCGTGCTGAGACCTGATCTGAACACAAAGGAGCATCTACAGCTAAAAATCAAATCAAAAGATGGTATGTGATGGTATGTGTATGAAAATGGCATCACAACACTTGCAATGGCCACAGACCTTTTGTCTTGGTGATTTACATGTTGGTTGAATTCAAGAGTGTATTATGCTGAACATTCCATCCTGCACAACCATATCCCTCTCTCTTCACATACCCAAGCCTACGATATGAGAAGTGCTCTCTCTGTAGTGTCAAAGCCACTGTCAGCTCCCGTAAAAAATGTTCTCTCTCTCTCTCTCTCTCTCTCTCTCTCTCTCTCTCTCCCTTTTTGCCAAATTAGTTTTCCAAATTTTAACCAATCAATACCAAATTACATCAGATTTAATACATTTTCTCCAAATAAGCTGACTTCCCACTTTTCTTCCTAGATGTGTCCTACTTTCCCCTGTTTATTGCTTTATATTACAAATTTATATTCCAACTAACATTTCAAACCTTATATCAATCTTAATTTTCACATTTTAAAATTTAATTTCTTCTCCTCTCTTTCCCCTTTTCCCTCAGCTGTCTAGTTTTCAATTCCAGCTCGTATACTTAACAATATCTTATTCCCTGATACAGCAAAAGCAGAAACAAATGAGGTCTCCCAGCTCCTTGCCTCTCCACCTTAAATCCTTACTTCTTGTTTCTATACTAATTCTCTTTGTTTTCATCTTGTGTGTGTATTGATCTGGGTCCATCCTTTCCACTACTGTTCCTCTTTCTTTCTGTCTCCAGCCTGAGCTCTTTTTGACTCTGGCTGGAGTTGCCGCTCCTGTTTGAGGAGTGGAGGGATTTTCTCACCCTTTGTCTGGGCTGACCCTAGCTCTCTCCTGAACTCTTCTTTTTTTAACATGGCAGAACAGTTCTGGGCCCAACAGTGGGGAATCCAACCCAGAGCACACCTGGCAGGCCCTCTGACACATGTAAGGCAGGGGACAACTTTTAAATAAATACATGGATAGATATTTAATCTGCAAATAGCAGCTGGGGGAGAAGGCTGCATGGTAGAGGGCAGGGCTAAGGATACACTGTCTAGCTCACAACCCTCTGCAGGTGGGCCAAGAGAGATACTCATTTGACCCCTGGCAAAGAGGAGGGGGAGATGGAGAGGCCCTTGCGAAGGGATCTGGAAAAGGGAATATTCTGAGGGTGGTAACTGAGGAATTCTTTATTGATTTCACAATTCTGTGATTCAGAAATAAGGCCAATATTGATATGGATGCGAGAGTACGGTCTGATGCCAAAACTGGTAGGAACCACTTTAGGAGGAACCTGAGTGTATACTATAATAAAAACAACTAGCCATCAGGGTAAAAGGTGAGCTTCTGCACATACAGTAAGAAAATCTCGGGTTCAGTAACTGTTTTCAAGGACTGTGGCTGGGTGAAAAGATAGTGAGGTGCTGGGATAACAGAAGGTGGCAGAAGATGGCACATATATCTTATATATGTGTTGGTGCTGATGTTTAAAGCCCTAAACGGCCTCGGCTCAGAATACCTGAAAGAGCGTCTCCACCCCCATCGTTCAACCCGGACACTGAGGTCCAGCTCCGAGGGCCTCCTGGCAGTTCCCTCACTGCAAGAAGCAAAGCTACAGGGAACCAGGCAGAGGGGCTTCTTGGTAGTGGCGCCCGCCCTGTGGAACGCCCTCCCATCAGATGTGAAAGCGATAAACAACTACCTGACATTTTGAAAACATCTGAAGGCAGCCATTTTCAGGGAAGTTTTTAATGTATGACATTTTAATGTATTTTTAATCTTTGTTGGAAGCCGTCCTGAGTGGCTGGGGATATCCAGACAGATGGGCGGGGTACAAATAATAAATTATTATTATTATTATTATTATTATTATTATTATTATTATTGGTGTGTGTTAACAGATATGCAGCAACAGACTATTTAGTACTACAGTATGTCATGTAATGTTTTACTGAATAAAGTCTGACCAGTTGGGAATGCGGCATCTGATCATAGCCTGCATTTTAATCAAGGCTTATATTTTGATCAGATTCCTGTATTCTAAAAATGAGCTTAAATTCACAAATGTTTCTTTTCGAGACAGGAAACCAGCAGGCAAGGTCTTTGTCGCAGGCAAGGTCTTTGTCAGAGGCCCCTTTGGTTTATTGCGGTCATAAAACAGGCTGGGAGCAAAAGGTCACATTGACCATACAAATTATAGAATACAATCAAGGTTGCAAAAATAGTAATAATTATTGTGCCTCCCATTAAACTTGAGCCACATCTTCCTAAGGTTAAAAGGGCAAGAGCTAATACAAACAGCAACTGCACTAGGCGAAACTGCTTTGAATCTTTAGAGAATTTAGCTTAGCTTTTACTAAGTTCCCTTTCTTCTAAAAAAACTATATATGTTATGAAATATATTGGCTTAAATGTAATTATGCAAAGGATTTAGAAAGTAAGAAATCATAGAATCATAGAAGAGTTGGAATAGACCATGAGGGCCATTGGGTCCGGACCCCTGCCAGACAGAGAGACGCCATCGGAGCACTCCTGACATATGGTTGTCGGGCCTTTGCTTAATGACCTCCAAAGAAGGAGATCTTTCATTGATAATGTGTGGGAAGATGAACAAAAAGAGCTGTTCAGATAAAATTAGCCACCATCTGTTTTGGAGTGAATAGGGCAATAGGGCAAAAGATGAAATGTTAGTTAAGGCGCCTAGTCTAGGGCAAAAGGTTATTTGGTAATTAAGGTGCCTGGTCGAGGTAAATGTAAGATATATGACTACTTATTTGCCAATTATAAATAGAAGGAAATATAGCTCTTCGTCTCCCATAAAAGGTAATAGGAAATGGGTGTATCTTTTATGATTGGTTCTAGCAAACAGCCAATAGGAATTTTAACCAGGCTGATTGGACAGAGGCAGCCAAAGGAGGAGCAAGGGGGCTGAGCTGAGGGAATATAAGTGCTGGCCATAATGGCAGGAGGCCAGGCCAGAGCTTGGTAACCATATACCACTGTGCCTCTTATTTATTTGTCCGACAAATAAATTATTATTTTAATTTCTCTATTGCTGCGTTGAATATTTCATTCCAGCTAAGCGTTAACCACAAGCAGGGTGCTACATTTTATGGTGCCTCTGTGACTCGGATAAGTGGTCTGCTGGAACGCAGCCCCATCGCCTTACTGGGCAGGGTACAAGAGGGAGGACCACTAACTGCTTACCCAGCGCGCACTGGAACATTTTTCCAGGGGAACGCAGAAGTCTCGTCTGTCTGATACCCTGCCCACCGACGGCGACGGACCGGGGGTAACCAGAGAAATAAACTGGGAACCAGCTAAGGGTAAGTGCACAAAGGGTTTGGCCCTCCAATTAATTAGGAGGAAGAGAAGTCCTGATCAAACTTCTGCGTCTCAGTAAGGGGAAACTGAGTACGCTACATGGCTGGGTACATCAGATGGTGATCTGATGTAGGGAAAAGGGAAAGGTTGGGAGGTAGAGTGTGGTGAAGTATCCAGCGCATTGTATGTGTGAGAAAGTACAATCTGTAAGTGTGGAGTGGGTACTACTTCATTTCCCAGTAAGGCGAGTGTGTGAGTGACTGAGTGGATACTTCACAGGCCCATATAATGGGAGTTGGAGGTTCAAAGGGGGGAAATACACCTCTTGAATGTATGTTAAATAATTTTAAGAAAGCCTTCTCAGGGGCATATGGAGTCAAAATGACGCCAGAGCGCTTGAGAACGTTATGTGAATTAGAGTGGCCGAAACAAAATACTGAATGGCCATCTCAGGGAACCTTTGATATAAATTTAGTAAGCAAACTTTGGTCTAATATCGCCAAAGAAACTGGAGGGTGCCCAGAACAATTTTCATATATAGATTCTTGGCTGAGCACATTAAATAATAATCCTCCATGGATAAGGGAATGCAAAGTCCAACGATGCAAATTATTGGCTGTAAAAGCCGAAGCTAGGAAAGGAATCTTGCCAAATAAACTCAAACCCATTTTTGAGGGACCAGAGGAAGAGGTGCTTCCACCTCCACCCTATGCTCCACATCGAAGGGAGCCTAATCCAAATACTCCACCAGTTGTAACCCCAAGGCAAGAAAGTGGAATGAATAATGGGGGTGGAGTCACAGAACTTGATTCCTTGATAGATTATGATAAATATCTTCAGGAGGCCTTGGAGTCCTATAATAAAGCCCAAGCAGAAGTGGTTATTCCACCTGTGAGTCCCAGTAGAACTCCATCTACAGTCTCCTTTAGTGGAACAACCAATTGCCCACCCCAAACCCCTGTACATCCAAATCCTAGAGAACTATTACAGAAGTTACAGGGAGACCTTGATCGGTCAGCAAGCAATAGAGCCAGGCGTATAAAGCTGCTAAAAGAACGCCTTGGGGCAGATACCATCCCCTATGATTTGAGGCCCCTAGAGCAAAGCGAAGAGAAAGGTCACGTAGTAGCCCCTCTTAGAAGAGTATTTGATGCACTTGAGGAGCCTGTGCTGGTTAACGGGTAACCCAGACCACGGCCACCTCGAACTTCGACCCTCCAGTACATTCCATTCACAACTACGGATCTGATGAATTGGAAAACACACACCCCATCTTTCGCAGAAAAACCTCAGGCTATGATGGACTTGGTGACTTCAATAGTAAATACTCATAGTCCTACTTGGACAGATTGTCACCAACTCCTGAATACTCTGTTCACCACTGAGGAAAGGAGAGACATAATTGAAAAGGCACAGATATATTTGCGTGAGCAGGCCAGAGTGGGAAATATTTTTAATATTGACCGTCATCTCCAGGATAACTTTCCTTTGGAAGATCCTAATTGGGATCCAAACAATGCAATTCACCTGGCCAGGCTTACCACCTACCGCCAGACGCTTGTGCAAGGTATCCGCAGGGCATGCCAGAAGCCCACTAATATGTCTAAAGTCTCAGAAGTAGAACAGAAACCAAATGAGAGTCCGGGAGACTTTTTAGAGAGGCTGCAGGAAGCCTATCGTATATGGACTCCTTTTGACCCTGAAGCCCCTGAAAACAGCAGAATGATTACTGCTACATTTGTGGCCCAGTGCGCTTCTGACATTCGTAAGAAAATTCAGAAATCAGAAGGATGGGAAGGGATGCTGATGAGCCAAATTATGGCCATTGCACGCCGAGTTTATCGGAATAGGGATGAGGCTGAGAAACAAGAGAAGAAGAAGTGGCAGAAGGAAAAGATGGTAATGCTGGCCACAGCAGTGATGTGTTACCCATAACACTGTTTCGTGTTCAGTGTGCACCACAAAAGACTTAAGTTGTCACCTTTTGCGCTCCTGTATGGGAGGCCACCCTCCTTTGTTCAGGATATTCCAGCTGACCTCAAACAAATAGGAGACCATGTGACACAGGGACAAGTGCAATCTCTCTCCCGTGTTTTTGTCTCTCTCCCGTGTTTTTGTTGTTGTTGTTTATCTTAACAGGTGGGCCCTCAAGCACACGCCGTGCAGCATTGCCGAGCCGATTCATCAGTTCCAGGCTGGCATAGCGTATGGGTGAAAGAGTGGAAACATGATCCACTTGCACCTAAGTGGCGTGGACCTTACACCCTCTTGCTCTATACTCCAATAGCGGTGAAGGTAGCTGAGGTGACCCCCTGGATTCATCACTCCCGTTTGAAGAAATCCGAAGGCAGTTGGACGTGCAAAGGTGACCCCTCTAATCCTTTTTTAAACTGACTCTCTCCAAAAAACCCCTGTATCTAGCCCTACGGGGAACGGGCTAGGTCACGGGCAACATTAGACGACTGGCCTGCTGCAGCCACAACCTGGAAGCTGGCTGACCTGCGCACGCCTGAAGCTTGAGGAGCGTCTGAACCAGCGATTGTGAACGGGAAGATTCTCTTATACAATTGATTGACTGCCCCCCCCCTGTGGAACAATTATTAGAGATATTACTCATTGGGGATCCTTGGGATATATGTTTTGGTCTTGGTGGTTCCCCATTTCTGTCACTGGAGGAATTATATTGGGACTAATATTTTTTTGTTATCACAATAAGGTAATCTTTTGTGGAAGGAATGCATATACTAGACATCAACATGATTTTATTATTAATCCTGATCCCTTGGGAAGGGGAAGGGTCCTTGAATTTGAGCAAATTTGCTAAATATGGATTCCGCCATGACCACAATATGTGGGTAGGCTTAGCTGAGATGGTAGCCAATGTTACAAATAGGACCAATTGCCTTGTTTGCTCTCTTGGGCCAGATGATTCAGAGGGAGGTATGCCCTTATTACCAATACCATTAAATGCCATTGGTATGGTAAGCGAAATGCCACACCAAACAGAAGTACAGAATTTCCCCGAATGGAACTCAACTAAACCAATACGAGTTATACCTGTACAAGGGGAATTCTGTGTACATAAATCATCAGAGGCAGCTGATTCTACCATGATAGGCTCTTCTCATTGCCACTATACTTGGGATTATATTAAGAATAGTCAAACCTGGGCAAACGGTACTACCTATCGAACTCGGAATACCTTGCCCTGTGCACCTCCTTTTATTCATGCATGGAAAATGGTGTGGAACATAACTGTGACAGAAAAAGGCAATCTAACATACTGCACTGTGAACTCTGTACCCCTTTTGATATTTCGCCTTATGCACTCCACATACCAAAAACCTCAGACCCGATGGTTGTGGTGGATATGTGGAGAATGGGCATACAAGAAACTCCCTTCCAAATGGAGTGGGACTTGTTTCCTGGGATGGGTATTACCACCAATGTGGATTATGCCCACTAGTTCAGCCAAGCGTACACGAAGAAACGCTGATATTTCTCATATAGCAGGAGGAAGTACCCAAAGTTGGAGCGATACTGATGATTGGCCACCAGAGCGCATTATAGCCTATTATGAACCTGCCTCCTGGAATCCTGATGAGCTCATACAAGGGGCTCGGGATCCTATTTATAATCTAAACAGAATAATTCGATTGCAAGCAGTAGTGGAACTTGTAACCAATGCAACGGCCCAGAGTTTGAGACATTGCACAACAGTTGGATGAAAGTAGAGCCGCCATTTTGCAGCTGAAAATGGGAATGGATTATGTACTTGCCAGGCAGGGAGGCCTATGTGGAGTCTTGAACTTGACAGGGAATGCCTGTTGCTTTAACATTTCTGATAATGGTGAGGCAATCCGTGTGTTGGCTACAAAGATGGAGAGTATAGCACATGTCCCAGTACAAACATGGGAAGGATGGGATATGGGATGGCTCACCAATTGGTGATACTATTGTCTTGCTTGTTTTTCTTGACGGTAGTAGTAATGGTTTTATGTATGGTGGCATGTATCATTTCATGTTTTAGAAGTACAATTAGCAAGATGATTTCAAATGAAACTTTACCTCATATCATGGCCCTATACAGAGCTTTACCTCAGGAATATGATGAAGGTCAAGCTATCAAGGACACTTGGGAAGGTCCTTGAGCTTGAAAGGGGGGAATGCGGCATCTGATCATAGCCTGCATTTTAATCAAGGCTTATATTTTGATCAGATTCCTGTATTCTAAAAATGAGCTTAAATTCACAAATGTTTCTTTTCGAGACAGGAAACCAGCAGGCAAGGTCTTTGTCGCAGGCAAGGTCTTTGTCAGAGGCCCCTTTGGTTTATTGCGGTCATAAAACAGGCTGGGAGCAAAAGGTCACATTGACCATACAAATTATAGAATACAATCAAGGTTGCAAAAATAGTAATAATTATTGTGCCTCCCATTAAACTTGAGCCACATCTTCCTAAGGTTAAAAGGGCAAGAGCTAATACAAACAGCAACTGCACTAGGCGAAACTGCTTTGAATCTTTAGAGAATTTAGCTTAGCTTTTACTAAGTTCCCTTTCTTCTAAAAAAACTATATATGTTATGAAATATATTGGCTTAAATGTAATTATGCAAAGGATTTAGAAAGTAAGAAATCATAGAATCATAGAAGAGTTGGAATAGACCATGAGGGCCATTGGGTCCGGACCCCTGCCAGACAGAGAGACGCCATCGGAGCACTCCTGACATATGGTTGTCGGGCCTTTGCTTAATGACCTCCAAAGAAGGAGATCTTTCATTGATAATGTGTGGGAAGATGAACAAAAAGAGCTGTTCAGATAAAATTAGCCACCATCTGTTTTGGAGTGAATAGGGCAATAGGGCAAAAGATGAAATGTTAGTTAAGGCGCCTAGTCTAGGGCAAAAGGTTATTTGGTAATTAAGGTGCCTGGTCGAGGTAAATGTAAGATATATGACTACTTATTTGCCAATTATAAATAGAAGGAAATATAGCTCTTCGTCTCCCATAAAAGGTAATAGGAAATGGGTGTATCTTTTATGATTGGTTCTAGCAAACAGCCAATAGGAATTTTAACCAGGCTGATTGGACAGAGGCAGCCAAAGGAGGAGCAAGGGGGCTGAGCTGAGGGAATATAAGTGCTGGCCATAATGGCAGGAGGCCAGGCCAGAGCTTGGTAACCATATACCACTGTGCCTCTTATTTATTTGTCCGACAAATAAATTATTATTTTAATTTCTCTATTGCTGCGTTGAATATTTCATTCCAGCTAAGCGTTAACCACAAGCAGGGTGCTACAGGAATTTGGTGCGAACCTTAGTAATGAACCCCCAATGGAGTTGTCTCCTACATATCCCATGATGGGGAACCAATTTTCCAGCAGAGAGCTCCATTCCCTTTGGGGATGCTCCACCTGTTAGCTCTGAGCCATGCTGAAGTCAGTTGTGGCCAGTGGCAGAGCCAGAAGTGAACGGACCACCCTTTCATGCTCTTGTTGCAAACCACAGAGCCAGAGGAGAGCTTGTGTGAGTCGTGAGCTGCAGGAATGCCAAAGGAGGATGTCAAAAACTCCAGAGTGATCAGTTCTGGTGCCTTTATTAAGAAAAGTATAGGTTTACAGAGATGCAGCCTGCCAGTTCCTCCTCGCACTCACTTGTGCGGGATGGACACCACAAGCAAGAAGATGCACACCCAAGCTAAAGGTCAAAGCAGCACACACTAGCCACCTGACCAGGAGGGTGAAGTTGGCAAACACCCAAACATTACAGTTTCCCTTTCTGGTCTCAGAGCTCAGCACCCCAAACCCTCAGATAAGGGTGACATGAAAGCAAGACAATTAGTATGCTTCAAAGCAAGTGACTATAAACACATATGAGCTCAGTGCTACAACCCCTACCAATTAATTGGGGTGGGGGGAATCTTGAGTACCAATATGGTGTTTGCAGAGCTTCCGGAACAATTCACCTTTGGTTCAGCACCGTTCTCTCTTCCTCTCAACCCAGGGCTGAACTGGGGATCAGAGAAGTATCTGAGATGTCTGGGGAGAACACGGAGGTTGCCGAGTCTCTAGGCAGTAATGGGAAGGGGCATACCTAGGGGTTGGCCATGTTGGCCCTTGACAAGGGCATAGGCTCTAGAGGGTGCAAAAATCATGTCTCTCCACTCTGGCTTGGAGCGGCTTGGAGCTTTTGTGATCCCCAGGTGCATCTCTGCTTCTCTGGTTGGCCAGACAAGGCACACAGGCTCCTCTCCCAAGGGTGCAAGGGACAGGGGGTGCCGATACATCTCTTTGGCAAGGGTGCAAGGGAGTCTAGGTACGTCTTGGGTGGTGGATGAGGGCTGAAGCTAGCAGTGGGCAGGACAGATGGAAAAACAGTTGAGTCACCCCTCTTCACTTTCACTTTCTTCCCCCCTCCTTTTTCCTTCTCCCTCTTCCTCTCTACCCAGTATGCCTAGGGCACGGGTGTCAAACACAAGGCCCGCGGGCCGAATCCGGCCCGCCAGACCTCGTCATGTGGCCCGTGTAGCCACCGCCGGCCGCCAGCCTTCACCTTTTATTCTCGCTTTTTTTTTTTTGACACAAGAAAGCCGCCTCTTCAGCGCATGCGCGGCAGCCTACAAGCCAGAGACAACAACAACAACAAAACTTTATTAGCAAAGCCAACAGGCCACAGCTATACAAGAGTTAAAAGTAAAAATAGAGATAAAAGGAGGAAAAGAACAGGCAAAAGATGGTCCGTCGGATGAACAAGTCTGTCACTCAGATGGTGGCCCTCAATTTCGCAGCTCTCTCGATGTACCTCGCGACCTTCTCTGTTATCTGACTTTCCGTATCAGATAATAGAAAATACAGTGTAATGTCTGATGAACGGCCGGGGTTGGAGAGAATGAGTGGAGTAATAATCTCATTCCTTAGGTCTTTGTAGAGGGGGCAAGAAAGAAGGACGTGAGACACTGTTTCCGTGTTACCATCTCCACATGGGCAGAGTCGTTTTTCAAATGGAGTCTTTTGGTAACGACCTTCGAGTACAGCAGAGGGAAGAACATCCCATCTAGCCAATGTAAAGGCACGTCTGTATTTCGGGATGGTTAGTTTAGACAAGTATGAAGCTGGAGAGTCAAAATGAGAAGGGGGAAAGTAGGTATACCATGGGCACAGTTTCTTTAAGATGGTCAGGTTGTTTTGTCGTTCGATGTCTTTCAGGCGCTGGCCTATTAGACTCTTTGCTTTGATGAGGCCCATTGATAATAGGGACTGTGAGTGCAGACCGCATGTAAGGAGTTTTTGATGCACGGTTTTGAACCACTTGCTTTTGTGAGAGTCTTGCATTACTAAAGGCAGTAGACCAGGTGGATTCAGATTAAGACGAAGCCAATAGTTGAATGTTCTCTGCCAAGTCCGAGTTTCCACAGATGGAAGGCAGGCCTCGAGTCTTAATGCTGCGTTGGGAACACAGGGGGGGACACCGAGAATCTGCCTTAGAAATTTAGACTGGACAGACTCAAGACTGGAGCAGTGGTTCCCCGTCCAGATTTGGGCCCCATACAGTAACTGCGCCAGAGGTTTTGCTTGATAAACTTCAAGGGCTGCTGGGATGTATCTGCCCCCCTTCGTGTAGAAGAAGCGGGACAGCATCTTGATACTTTGAGCTGCTTTTTCTTTGGCACATTTTTGATGGACATCCCAGGACCCAGTCGACTGGAAAACGATACCCAGATATTTGAAGGCTTTGACTTGTTCAATTGTCTGGTTATCCATCCTCCAGCTATACTGTCTGTGTTTCCTTGCAAAAACCATAGTTTTGGTTTTCTGATAGTTTATTGCAAGTTGCTCTCTCCTACAGTATGCTGAGAATTCACCTATGAGCCTATTTAAGCCTATTCTTGTTCGGGATAGGAGTATCGCATCGTCAGCGTACAAAAGCACTGATATTGCTTTGTCAGCCAGTTTGGGGGCGTGGAAGTCCGGAGATGACAAACAGTTAACCATATCGTTGATGTAGATGTTGAATAGAGCTGGGGCCAGGATGCAACCTTGCTTGACCCCCTTACTGACAGAAACTGGTCCTATAAGATGGCCGTTTAACGAAGTTCTTACATGCAGCACCGTGTCTTTATACAAACAGCTCATCAGAAATAATAGTCTTTTGTCTATACTTGATGTGCTCAATTTATCCCAGAGTCTTACACGTGGAATTGAATCGAAAGCAGCCTTTAGATCGATAAAGGCTGCATATAACACCCCACGGGATTTTTTGGCATATTTGTCAATTAGATAGGCTAAGATGAAGCAATGGTCTATGGTGGATCTGCCTTGCCTGAAACCCGCTTGCTCTTCCGCTAGAATGGCTTCAGTTTCCAGCCAGCTAGTTAGCTTGGTATAAAGATGTTTGGCATATAGTTTGCTCGGTATAGGCAGAAGGCTGATTGGTCTATAACTTGCCGGGTCTGTCATGGGTCCTTTTTTATAGATTGGGATAATTATTGCCTCAGACCAACCATCTGGGAGTAAACCCGTTGAGTCGATCCAAGAAAATAAAGACGCCAGCAGGGGGGCCCACCAGCCAATGTTGGACTTCAGAAGTTCAGCAGGGATGTAATCATTCCCTGGGGCCTTGTTGTTCTTTAGTTGTGCGATTAAATTCTCAACTTCCTTCGCAGTTACTGGTGGCCAATGAGGTAGGTCCTCCAATTGGATGCATAGTTTGTAATGTTGGGCTTCCTGGTCATAGAACAAAGATTGAAAATGGCGCAACCACTCCATTGGTTCCACTGTACAGATGGAATTAGTACGCTCCTGGTCCAGTAGACCAGATATGGTTCGCCAAAAACAGGTAGTATCTTTCTCGTGCGATGCCTTAACCAAACTGTGCCAAGCGGCTCTTTCAGCTTCCAATTTCTTTCTCCTTAGTAATTGTTTGTAAGACCGTCTCAGATAAATATAAGCGTTAAGTAGGGGGGCAGTCCCTGATTTCCTGTATCTCCAGTAGGCTGTTCTCGTTTGTCTCCTTGTTTGCCTGCACTCCAGGTCAAACCAGCTAGCTCCGTCCTTTGCCCTCTTTGTAGCGGAGCAATGTATCACTGTTGTTAAATGGGGTTTCAATCTTTCCAAAAGTAATTTAAAGCGTTCCATGATCGCAGCTACTGAATTGCCTGATACGATAGCGGAGCGAATACGCTTTAACTCCACTGACTGAAGAAGGAGGGTTAGATTTTCATTCAGTATTGGGGACCATTTAAGTCTTTTGGGGGCAGGTATAACCAAATTTGCAGAAGGTATATATTGTGGCTCGGCAATAGAATAGTCAAAAGGCCGACCTGCAAACTCTAAAATTAGAGGCAGGTGATCACTCAGAATATTGTGGCCCACTTGGAACTTCCTTACAAAGCTGTGAGCAAATCTTGAGATTAAGATATAATCTATAACGCTTCCCCCAGCCTTGGAGAAATGGGTATATTCCCCGGGGCGGTCCCCCTCTATATTGCCGTTTAATATCAGCAGTTCCCTCCGTCTGGCAGCCTGCACCAAGCAGAGACCTGAGAAATTACTTCTGCTATCTTTGGACAGTCGTGTCGCGCCAATATCCGTCAGTTCTTCGGGGTCCATAAATTGGTTGAAATGAGTGTATAGACTGTTGTCATCTGTTCCTATGCGAGCGTTGAAGTCTCCGCACACAATGGTCAGGGCAGACGGGTAAGTAGATTCGAGAGGCTCTAAAAACGCCTCTAGCTCAGCCCATGTAGCCTTGACAACAGGGTTTTTTTGGCCTGGGGGAATATAGACATTGACCAGCAAGAGAGTAGTTCTCTTGAAGCTAAGTAGAGCAGCTGTTGCTACAGAATTGCAGCTAGGTAGGGCTGTTAGAGAATGCGCCAGCTCCGTGGAAATGAAGCAAGCTAAGCCACCACTAGATCTGCCGCCCCTCAGAGATGGAGAGGCAGGCAGGTAGTGGCAGTTATACCCATTAAGAAATATAGGGTCATTCTGCCATGTCTCCTGAAAGAAGATGATGTCAAATTGCTTAAGGTAACACAAAAATTGTTGGTTATTTTTCTTGGCGTGCCAACCCGCGATGTTCCAAGACAGCACTTTTAGGCCCCGGGCCCTTCGGATGTGAGGGCGATCTGGCTGCGACATCTGTCACCCCATTGATCGCCAGGGTTGATTCGGCTGATCTGGCTGGCTAGGCGGGTGTCCCCTTCCTCCCTCACCGCTCCATGTGCGTCCCTCCCGAAGCTGCGCGCTCGGTGGAAGAGGACGACCATCCCAGATAGAAGGAGTGTACCGTTCTTCGGTCAAGGGTATACAAGCCAGAGAACGTCTGCCCTCTAGCGGCGCCGGCCGTTCTACACAGGAAACCTCCACTTTACATGCATTCAGGAAACCTCCACTTGTTTTTATATTGAGCGCATGCCGTCCTGTGATGTGACAGATCCAACGGCTGCCTGAACAACCGGCCCTTTGAGGGTGACCAAACTGCTGATGCGGCCCCCCGATGAATTTGAGTTTGACACCCCTGGCCTAGGGGGTGAGGCTCAGACTCACCAGCCCTACTGAAAAAGCTCTTCATGAGGCCAGAGAACCATCGCCTGGCTATTGTTATATTGTTTTAATATGCTGTAAACCACTTTAAGATTTTTATTAAAAATGTAAACTGGTATAGAAATTTAAAAAATAAAAAATAAATATGCTGTCACCTGTAGGTGGCTTTTGAACCAAGGGCTGCAAACCTAGACAGCATCTTAAAAAGCAGAGACATCACCTTGCCAACAAAGGTCCGTATAGTTAAAGAAATGGTTTTCCCAGTAGTGATTTTTGGAAGTGAGAGCTGGACCATAAAGAAGGCTGATCGCCGAAGAATTGATGCTTTTGAATTATGGTGCTGGAGGAGACTCTTGAGAGTCCCATGGACTGCAAGAAGATCAAACCTATCCATTCTGAAGGAAAACAGCCCTGAGTGCTCACTGGAAGGACAGATCGTGAAGCTGAGGCTCCAATACTTTGGCCACCTCATGAGAAGAGAAGACTGCCTGGAAAAGACCCTGATGTTTGGAAAGACTGAGGGCACAAGGAGAAGGGGGCGACAGAGGACGAGATGGTTGGACCATGTTCTCGAAGCTACCAGCATGAGTTTGACCAAACTGCGGGAGGCCGTGGAAGACAGGAGTGCCTGGCATGCTCTGGTTCACGGGGTCATGAAGAGTCAGACACAACTAAATGACTAAACAACAACAACAAAGGGCTGCATGCAATTAACTGGGGGCTGATCTGTTCACAGGACTGCAGGCTGACCACCCCTGGTTGCAGGCTATCCCTAAACAGCCAAGGGCATGCCATCCCTGGAAGCTCCTCTGAGAGCATAGTGGTGTTGGTTTTTCCCAGTCGTGAGATTATTGATTATCTGTACTGTATCCCTGCAGTTGCAGCAAAGAACAAGGGGTTAAAGTCCCATTACCCACCAATCAGGTTTTCAAAGTAGTTTAGGCCCCAGTGTTGATCTGATATTTAAAGGGAAACAAACCAGTGGCAGGTTATAGCTACATCTGCAAGATAGCTGCTGGAAATTTAATCTGCCCAAGGATCAAGTTCCCAAGGATGGAGCTTTTGGTTCAGAATTCTGCTGATTCATCTTTGGTTCAAAACATATATAGGACTACAAAACCAATTTTCTTTCTTTCACTATGTTTATTGAATGAACAAAACAAAAAGAATCAGAAACGATACACAAGATTTGCAAGATTTTTCAGGAATAATAATAATAATAATAATAATAATAATAATTTATTATTTATACCCCACCCATCTGGCTGGGTTTTCCCAGCCACTCTGGGCGGCTTTCAACAGAATATTAAAATACAATAGTCTATTAAACATTAAAAGCTTCCCTAAACAGAGCTGCCTTCAGATGTCTTGTAAAAGTCTGGTAGTTAAACCTGATCACATTAGCTAAAGAATAGTTCAACCAGTTTCTTTGTATAGGAAGTTATGAGATATTTAGTTTCTTAAGCTCCTTGATATTTCTTTCTTATTAGATGCTCTCTGCTGTTGAGGTTAGGTCTCAGGAGAATAATGTAGCATTTGGGGAGAAAGATGCAACCCAAGAGACCAGCACCAGAGGCCAAGATGGAGAAGATCTCCACGGCCACCATGAACTTCCCTTTGGTGCTCAGGTAGGTGGGCACAAAGGAGATCCAAACACTGCAAAAGACCAGCATGCTGAAGGTGATAAATTTGGCTTCGTTAAAGCTGTCAGGCAACTTCCTAGCTAGGAAGGCTACTGTGAAACTGATGAGGGCCAGGAAACCCATGTAACTCAGGACAGAGTAAAACATGGTGACGGAGCCTTCATTGCATTCCACTACAACCTCCACAGCCATGGAGTAGAAATCCAGGTTTGGGAATGGGGGAGAGGTTGCCAGCCAGATGGCACAGATAACTGCTTGAATGAGGGAACAGACCAGGACAATGGTGCTTGCTAATTGTGTCTTCAAGAGTTTTCTGGCCACGTTTCCTGGCTTGGTGGCCATGAAGGCCAGAACTACCGTGACGGTTTTTGCCAAAATGGAAGAAATGGCAACAGAGAAGGTGATTCCAAAAGCCATTTGCCGGAGAAGACAGGTGACTTTTTTGGGTCGACCAATGAAGAGGAAGGAGCAGAGGAAGCAGAGCAGGAGGGAGACAAGGAGGATATAAGTGAGGTTGCGGTTATTGGCTCTGACAATTGGGGTGTCCTTGTTTTTAATGAAGGTTACCAGGATTAATGAGGTGATTAGAGAAAGGAAAAGAGCCAGAGAAGCTAAAACAAATCCCAAAGCCTCGTGATACGAAAGGAAGTTGATTTTCTTGGCAATACACTGGTCTTGGTCCTTGCTTGGGTATTGATCTTCTGGGCACTGGGCACAGTTAGCAGCATCTGGAATTAGCAAGCACTATTTGAGTATATCTAATATAGCTTTATTTTCATCCACACACACACACATACACCAGGCTGGTGTGCATGGTAGGTGGGGATGGCAGGAGAAGAAATCAGAGGTGTAGACCCTCGTTATAAATATTATTTTGTGTTGGCCTGCCCTATTCTCCTTCTTATTGCTCAAAATCTCTGAGATTCTGCTCTATTTTGACCTTTTATTGCAAAAGATCAGAATCTTAAAAGTTACAAAACACATTTTTTGAAACAGGGAAGCAAGCTGCAAAGAAACTTAGAACTGCAAAGTTACATAGAACTATAGCAAATCCTACACGTTGCAATTCTGGAATACGTTTTGAAAATTCTTCTAGTTACAGCGAAATTCAGGGGGATGTTGAGGCCAGCAGAGCTAAGCAGTAAAAGGACATAATGAAAGAAGTCTGCACTTGCCTATTACGGTTACCAGATTTTTTCCAATGAATCCGGGGAGATTTTTAAAATTATTTTTTAAAGCTGAGGAGCAACAGGGAGTCAGTAGTGGGGATGGTGAGGCAAAAGACCCTGGGCCCAAGTGCACATGCATATTGTGTAAAGGTGTGAAGCCCTTCTTCGCACCCTGTGAAACACAAATGCACAGAGTTTTTAAAAAACTGGGCAACGGTGCGCCGCCTGCCCGTGACTCCTTCTCCAATGATCTGCCCCCTTCCCCCTTTGTTTTGACAGACCGGGGGAGGCTTGGAAGTCATGGGTGGGCGGCCGTTGCCCAGGAGGGGTGCAAGACACACCGTTTCTCTGCCAGGCAAGGTCCAAAGCCCTTCTTTCACACCCTGTGAAACATAAATGCGCAGAGTTTTTACAAAACTGGGTAACGGCTGGCTGCCTGCAACTCCCAAGCCTCCCCTGATCAGTCAAAACAAAGGGGGAAGGGGGCAGGAGATCTGTACTGCCGGACATCCCCAGTTCCCCTTCGGCAGTGGCGGCAGAAGTGGCAGTCAGCAGCCCGGAGCCAGCTTGGTAGCGCAGTTCGCTCTGGCTGGCTTCAGGAGCTGCTCGCTGCTGTGGCGCCCACCATTTTTCCTCGCTGGAAGTCCCCATATGATGTGTTGCTCACAAGACACATCATACGGGGACTTCTGGGAGGCAAACTGGTGGGCGCCACGCCAGCGAGCAGCTCCTGAAGCCAGCCAGAGCCAACTGCGCTACCAGGCTGGCTCTGGGCTGCTGAGGCTGTCGCTGCCATGTTTCCTGGGGATAGATTTGCAAATCTGGGGACATTCCAGGGATGGAATTTGTCCGGGGACAGATTTGCAAATCCAGGGACTGTCCCCGGGAACCGGGGACGTCTGATAACCCTACCTTAACCCTCCCTGGACACAAGCAACTTCTGCACTGTAGAATAAGGTTCAGGGTTGGAACTACCTGTCTGGTTAGAAAAAGTCCCTTCTGGACAGCGAATGCATACATTACAGCAAACCGGCTTCCCTTCTGGAATTTTTCTCCTTTGCCCTGGAGAGCAGATCTTTGCACAGCTTGCAGAAGGTGGGGTCTAAGAAAGGCAGATATAATGAAAGGTTTTCTGCATGGATAGAAGTGTTTTAAGCAGGACTTGGAGGTCTTCAAAGGTGGCCCCCTCTTTGCACGCTAGAAATGATGATAAATGTAGGTAAGAGGGTCAAAGCTATTTTGAACCACTGCATGGAGCAAGGTTGGGGAACCTGTGCCTTCCCCCACCCACCAAAAGATTCCCAGATTACATCTCCCATCATCCCTAACCATTGGCCATGTTGGTTGGAGCTGACGGGCATTCAAGTCCATCATGCTCTAATTCTTTCGCAAGCTCTGGGACATTCACTCCACCTTGGTAGACCACACAATTGTATCTGGGTTAATGATGAAGTCTTTGCCCCGTGGGGCTTCTGGATCCATCCTCCCAACTTTCACTAAAGCTGTTGACTCATTTCGGAAATAGATCCAGTTGAGAAGATCATAGCCAGAAGATCCCACCACACTGTTGTCCGTGAAAGATACTTCATCTCCAGCACTGTTGTTAAATCGGATGTTCCTCAAAAAGGAGAGAATCTGAAGAACAAAGGAGGGGAGAGGTTTAGATAACATAGTGACTTTGCTGAGCCTTGACCTATTGGAACAGTATTTGGAGGGGAGGGGGGTATTATTTTTTCTAGTCTTTTGTTGAGTTTAAGACCAAGGGACACAATTTTGCCTGATGAAGGGAGTCTGAGACAGGCGTATCCTCCATATTCAACTAAGTCATTCTAGCAGAAGCCACAGGAAAGATTCCTACTAGCACCACGGGACTTGCCCTCTCCTCCTCAGGCACCATTGCACGCTCCCCAAATCTGTTCTAAAGGGTCGCGAGAACCCCCAAAACAGCGTGCGGAGGAAGGAGAGGCAAGTGTGCGGAGGAAGGAGAGGCAACAAACAAGATGAACTTTAACAGGGAGAAATGTAAAGTATTGCACTTGGGCAAAAAAAATGAGAGGCACAAATACAAGATGGGTGTCACCTGGCTTGAGAGCAGTACATGTGAAAAGGATCTAGGAGTCTTGGTTGACCACAAACTTGACATGAGCCAACAGTGTGACGCGGCAGCTTAAAAAGCCAATGCAATTCTGGGCTGCATCAATAGGAGTATAGTATCTAGATCAAGGGAAGTAATAGTGCCACTGTATTCTGCTCTGGTCAGACCTCACCTGGAGTACTGTGTCCAGTTCTGGGCGCCACAGTTCAAGAAGGACACTGACAAACTGGAACGTGTCCAGAGGAGGGCAACCAAAATGGTCAAAGGCCTGGAAACGATGCCTTATGAGGAACGGCTAAGGGAGCTGGGCATGTTTAGCCTGGAGAAGAGGAGGTTAAGGGGTGATATGATAGCCATGTCCAAATATATAAAAGGATGTCACATAGAGGAGGGAGAAAGGTTGTTTTCTGCTGCTCCAGAGAAACGGACACGGAGCAATGGTTCCAAACTACCAGAAAGAAGATTCCACCTAAACATGAGGAAGAACTTCCTGACAGTAAGAGCTGTTCGACAGTGGAATTTGCTGCCAAGGAGTGTGGTGGAGTCTCCTTCTTTGGAGGTCTTTAAGCAGAGGCTTGACAACCATATGTCAGGAGTGCTCTGATGGTGTTTCCTGCTTGGCAGGGGGTTGGACTCGATGGCCCTTGTGGTCTCTTCCAACTCTATGATTCTATGATTCTATGATTCTAGATCATTATTTTAGCCAAGCAGAAATGTGGTTGGGACACCCCTGTTTGGACCTTTCCCATGATCCAGCTATTGACTCTCCTGATCACTGGTGCCTTCCTCCTGTTCAGATATTCATTGAGGCCCTGATTTCACCTCCCTCATCCTGGCTCAGTTCCTTTTGCAGGAAGAGGAAGGATGGGTGGAGCCTAGGACTTTGGCAAGAGACCATGAAGTGCATTTTCCCTGACTGTGTGTTAGTCTCAGCCCTGCCCTCTGTTGACTGGAGGTATGCAAGGTTGCTCACACACAATAACAGAATAAACAATTTACATATCTAGACGGTTGGGTTTTTTTAAACTTGCATATGCTTTTCTCTGAGATGAGGACCCTGAATCTAACCCACCTGACCCTACTTGAAGAATAATGTTGTGTAAACTGGGCCATTGGCACAATCCAACAGGCTCTTCTTACGTTTGAACTAAACACAGACCAAAGACTTTGGAATTACATCCATTGAGATAGTTACAGAAAGGTAGCCGTGTTGGTCTGCCATAGTCAAAACAAAAAGTGTATCTGAAGAAGTGTGCATGCACACGAAAGCTCATACCAAGAACTAACTTAGTTGGTCTTTAAGGTGCTACTGGAAGGGAAAAAAATTTTTGTTTTATCCATTGAGATAATTAGCCATGGGATGGAATGAATATAATAATAATAATAATAATAATAATAATAATTTATTATTTGTACCCCGCCCATCTGGCTGGGCTTCCCCAGCCGCTCTGGGCGGCTTCCAAAAAAATATTAAAATCCTCTAATACATCAAACATTAAAAGCTTCCCTAAATAGGGCTGCCTTCAGATGTCTTCTAAAAGTCTGATAGTTGTTGTTCTCTTTGACATCTGGTGGGAGGGCTTTCCACAGGGAGGGCGCCACTACCAAGAAGGCCCTCTGCCTGGTTCCCTGTAACTTGGCTTCTCGCAGTGAGGGAACCGCCAGAAGGCCCTCGGCACTGGATCTCAGTGCCCGGGCAGAACGATAGGGGTGGAGACGCTCCTTTAGGTATACTGGGCCGAGGCCGTTTAGGGCTTTAAAGGTCAGCACTAACACTTTGAATTGTGCTCGGAAACGTACTGGGAGCCAATGTAGGTCTTTTAAGACCGGTGTTATGTGGTCTTGGCGGCTGCTCCCAGTCACCAGTCTAGCTGCCGCGTGCTGGATTAGTTGTAGTTTCTGGGTCACCTTCAAAGGTAGCCCCACGTAGAGCGCATTGCAGTAGTCCAAGCGGGAGATAACCAGAGCATGCACCACTCTGGCGAGACAGTCCGCAGGCAGATAGGGTCTCAGCCTGCGTACCAGATGGAGCTGGTAAACAGCTGCCCTGGACACAGATTTAACCTGTGCCTCCATGGACAGCTGCGAGTCCAAATTGACTCCCAGGCTGCGCACCTCATCCTTCAGGGGCAAAGTTACCCCATTCAGGACCAGGGAATCCTCCACACCTGCCCGCCTCCTGTCCCCCAAGAACAGTACTTCTGTCTTTTCAGGATTCAACCTCAATCTGTTAGCCGCCATCCAACCTCCAACCGCCTCCAGGCACTCACAGAGGACCTTCACCGCCTTCACTGGTTCTGATTTAAAAGAGAGGTAGAGCTGGGTATCATCCGCATACTGATGAACACCCAGCCCAAACCCCCTGATGATCTCTCCCAGCGGCTGCATATAGATGTTGAAAAGCATGGGGGAGAGGACAGAACCCTGAGGCACCCCACAAGTGAGAGCCCAGGGGTCTGAACACTCATCCCCCCCCACCACTTTCTGAACACGGCCCAGGAGAAAGGAGCGGAACCGCTGTATGTCAGTACCCCCAGCTCCCAGCCCCTCAAGACGGTCCAGAAGGATGTTATGGTTGATGGTATCAAACGCCGCTGAGAGATCCAGCAGAACTAGGAAACAGCTCTCACCTTTGTCCCTAGCCCGCCGGAGATCATCAACCAGTGTGACCAAGGCAGTTTCAGTCCCATGATGGGGCCTGAATCCCGACTGGAAGGGATCCAAATGGTCCGCTTCTTCCAGGCGTGCCTGGAGTTGTTCAGCAACCACTCGCTCAATCACCTTGCCCAAGAATGGAAGATTTGAGACTGGGCAATAGTTGGCCATCGTGGCCGCATCTAAAGATGGTTTTTTAAGAAGCGGTTTAATAACCGCCTCTTTCAGTGGGTCTGGGAAGGCTCCCTCACGGAGGGAAGCATTCACCACTCCACGAAGCCCATCGCCCAGCCCTTCCCGGCTAGCTTTTATGAGCCAGGATGGGCAAGGATCAAGGAGACAGGTGGTTGGTTTCACTCGTCCAAGCAGCCTGTCCACATCCTCGGAGGTAACAGATTGGAACTGATCCCACGCAATTTGACTAGACAGGACTCTGGCACTCTCTCGCCTTGGCCCTGCTCCCACGGTGGCGTCTACCTCTTCCCGAATCTGAGCGACTTTATCTGCAAAAAACTTTGCAAAATCATTGCAGGAGATCATGTGGCCCGTACTGGGCCCCGATGTAGCAGGTGGTTCTGCTAGATTGAACTTTCAGCAGCAGCCCCAAATAGCTGGAAAGTGCAAGTAACGGTTGCTTTTCATGGCTGGTGTCTATTTGCTATAACACAACCCACATGCTTGGGTGGGAGCAGAATGCAGTTAGATTTGTAGCCCAGAAAAGGAAAAGATAACAGGCGTTATCTGTCATGAGTTCAGCCTACACTTGAGTAGGACCCTGGCAGAGACCTATGCCCGACTGGCATGTTCTCTCCCTCCTGGTCTTTCGTTCGTGAGCTTCAAAAGCTTTCTTCAGCCTGAACATCACAGCGACCGATGCCAACTGACACCGGCACATTTAGGGATCCGCAGAGTTTGCGTATCATGCGCATGACAGACCTCAGCAACTCAGCATTTTGGCTAATCTACTTTATTTACATATAAACACACACGGAGCACTGCAACATGGCTCCCTCTCTTTCTAGCATCCGACAGCATAGAGAAAAAGAACAAAGGACAATAGTCCCACTTCACGGAACACAGTAACACAAGCATCCTGTCTCTGTCCCTTCCCACTCTGTGGAGTCAAAACATACACCGTCATGTGATAGACAAAAATCCCATGACTGCAATCATAGATCAGGAATTCATAAACCTCCTCTCCTCACCCAGGAAACAACTACAGTGGTACCTTGGGTTACATATGCTTCAGGTTACATACGCTTCAGGTTACAGACTCTGCTAACCCAGAAATAGTGCTTCAGGTTAAGAACTTTGCTTCAGGATGAGAACAGAAATCGTGCTCTGGCGGCTCGGCGGCAGCAAGTGGCCCCATTAGCTAAAGTGGTGCTTCAGGTTAAAAACAGTTTCAGGTTAAGTACGGACCTCCGGAACGAATTAAGTACTTAACCCGAGGTACCATTGTATAGAATGTTGCAACATTCTTGAAAGGAAGAGACTGAAGCTATCAAACAGGAGAAATTGAGATCTTTGGATGGTTTTAAAATACCAATCTGTATCCATCTGTATTGCGACCCATGACAAAACACTAGCGGACTAGTGGGTCCATTACTTTGGGAAAGAGAGAGATACATCTAAAGAAAGATGTTACCTGCCATGGCTGGATAGCCAGAGGTTTCTTGCCCTCCCGCATCATGGCACGAGTGGGTCTCAATGAGTACATGGCATGTAAAGCGTGTGCCACGGAGTAGATGGCATTGTACATGGTATAGCTGTGGCCAGTCATTCTCGTTTCAAACACAGAGGGTGGCAGGTCCTCTAGTTTCTCCTTCCCTGTACACTTTCTCTTTCTAGACGTTTGACCTGCTATCGGAAACCAGCAGTTAAATGCCATTTGCCACCAGTTTCGGAGAAAGACATCCCCCTCGGGCCGGGCTGGATTTAAAGCCAAGAGGAATTTATTAAACCCCTGGACATCACTTGTGTGGACTCTGAAGGACAGAGCACCGTGGAAGAATTCCAGTTCCTTCCAATGCATTTGTGACCCCAGAGCAGCAAAATCCCAGCGGGCTGTCACGATCCAAACCCTCACACGTGAGGGCCTGAAATCCTTTCTGAGAAAATCGAGTTTATGTATTAGCACGGCTGCTTCCTTGTAGTCTACAGAGATAATCATGGCTTTACTCTGCCACTTAATAAGAGATTTCTTAAAAAGATTAGTTGCTAATCGCTTCATTAGCCGTTCATTTATCATTTCTACCGAGGACACACAAATATCATTCTTCGTGAGCATTGGCATCAGAGTCCGGATGAAATTTTCACCAGTGTCGTCATCGGAAGTGATGAGGCCAATCCAGTTCCATCGGAAATGTAGGAGCAGTTGGACCAACCCGACGTACTGCGGCACTTCGTTGGGATCGATTCGGAAGAAGGAAGGAAGCATCTGTCTCTCAACAGGGCTGAATGAACCATAACCAAGCTGAAGGAAAGAGAAAGCATTTATTCAAAATTTATTTAGATTTTTTGAAATATTTCTAATACACTTTTCCTCCCACGGATTCCAGGGCTGTGCAGGAGAGAGATGAAATTACTTGAAGTAATTCATGCATTTGTTTCCCAGGTCAGGCTCCAAACTGAATTGGACTTAGATGTGAACAGGCAACCAGCACAGTTCTCTCAAAACCGGAGTAATGTTATTATTGGGGTCCCCCCCAAATATCATTTATATTAAGTCTCCAGAAATGTTTCAAAGAATTTATCATCATATACTATCTTTTTTAACATCCAAAGTTTCTTCTTGACTTCCCATCCCTTCCTGATGTTTGCTTTTTTTACTCCTTTTTATTAGCTGTTTTATAATGCATACACTTTTATTATCTAAACCCCACTGCCATTAAACCTTTCAGTAATCCACTGCTTATACTGTATTTCAAATCCTGCCTGTGACTACATATATGGGTGATAATTTGATAGATTGTCAATCAGTGGTCTCCCTTCTTCCTTAAACACTTCTTTTTTAAAAATAATAATAATGATATTTATTAGAATTTAACATTTACAAGAAAAAAGACAAACAATAAAAGAGTTACAATACTCCAAAAATAAAAGAAAATACAATAAAAAGACAGTACAACAAAGCAATAAAAGAAAGAAAAAACAAAAACATTTAAAAACAAAAACATTTAAAAAGAAAACAGAAAAAAACCACATCCGATATTTTCATATCTTTGTCTTTCATTTACTTATTTCCTCGACTTCCTCACACCTCCCTTTTTTGTATTCTGGTTCAATAAGCTGTTTCAGCCTTCCTTAAATGCTTCGTCATTATGCCCTCTTAGTTTGGCAGCTAATTTTGCCAGTTTCATGAACCATTTGCTCCTACATTGGTAATCCACTTCTTTTGATTTCTGTTATTATTGTTAATTATTTGATTTATATACTGCTGTTTATCAAAAGATTACAGGGCAGTGTACCACATTAATAATATATTTTATGGAGCATCATGTTAAGAACATAATACAGAGCATAGTAATAGACAGCATACTGTATACTATATGAATATAGATATTCATATATATCTATATTCTATATATATTTACCTTCCCGCCGGAGCGGTACCTATTTATCTACTTGCACTTTGCTGTGCTTTCGAACTGCTAGGTTGGCAAGAGCAGGGACCGAACAACGGGAGATCACCCTGTTGCGGGGATTCGAACTGCAATGACCTTCTGATCGGCAAGCCCTAGGCTCAGTGGTTTAGACCACAGCACCACCCGGGTCCCCAGACAAATTCTCTTACCTGTGGAATCTTCAAGATGCCAAAGAGGTATGCCATCTGCATTGATGATTTGGAGCTGAGACCCCCAATGATGGAGAACAGCTTGTCCCGACTGTCGCATTGATAGTTGGGAGCCACGTCCCCCCTCGTGGAGAGCAGAGACAGGCTGGACTCATAAGTCGTCTTTGCATCACTGTTATCACCATAGATACGGAAGCCCAGTGTTGTGTTGGGTAGGAGCACGGGGTCCCTGTTGACCTCACTGACAGAGAATGCCAAGGCCAGGATGTGCTGGTAGGTCTTCAGCACTTGACTGTAAGGAGAGTTGTGTCAGAGGAGGCGAGGAAATCCCAAAAGAGGACATGTCCCACTTACCTTCATCCGTTCTTTCCAGATGGAGGGAAACATGGTTTAAATTAAATTTAAATTAAATTTAAAGTTCCGTATCCACGCTCTGGATCTTTCCCCATGAAAACCAACTCTTTGAGGATCAACTGGAGCAAATGTCCATCTGTAGAAAACCCAGATTGACATTTGCCCCAATTCAGCTTTAAAGAGTGAGGGGTTTTTTGGTGGGGAAAGGTTGGGGCAAAAAATCCCCCAAAATGTTTGCACATAGAGCATTAAGGGTAGACTTCTGGCTGGAACGAGAGGAGTGAAAGGTAAGTGTGGCTAATTGGCCTCAATCCAATTAACAACATTTTCACCCCTTTACTGCTTGAATTTAGGCAATTCATCTACCCATATCACTTGCATAAGATTGCACAGTACATTTCTAATGAAATACTTTTTTAAAAAGGCATATTATTCTTTCATTAGATGCCAGATGGCAAGATGCTGTGATTGATGCAGCCACAAAACTCCATCAAGTCACATTTTGTGGGATCTGTTTCAATTTTTTGCAGCAGCCTGGCGACTTTGATAGGATGCTTGTGTTTAACGGCATGCACACATTCTTCAACATCAACTTCGTTGGACTGGTCATGTTGTGCGGATGCCTGATGATCCTCTTCCAAAGCAACTACTCTGTTCCAAAATTAAAAATGGAAAGCGTAATGCTGGTGGTCAACAAAAGACTCCCTCAAGGCAAATATTAAAAAAATGAAGTATAAACAGTGACAACTAGGTAACACTGGCCTGCGAGCGCTCCAGTTGGAGAACAGCCTTTGCCAAAGGTGTCATGGGCTTTGAGGACACTCGAACTCAGGACGCAAGGGAGAACCGTGCTAGGAGGAAGGCACGCTTAGCAAATCCACACAGTGATCGACTCCCGCCCAGAAACCAGTGTCCCAACTGTGGAAGGACGTGTGGATCCAGAATTGGCCTCCACAGTCACTTACGGACTCATTGTTAAAACCATGTTTATGGAAGACAATCTTACTCGGCTATGAGGGATCGCCAAAGAGGAAGAAGAAACGGCATGGCTTTGTCCAGCCCATGGAGGTATCTCCCCTGAACTGGCCCAGGTGAGGTAAACTTTGCCGACCCCTGGTATAGAATAACCATAATAAGCAGCATTAGTTGGGTAGCTGGAGACACCATGGAGATGTGGAGGAGAAGTCCAAAGTTATTTGATTATTTACTGTAATTTGTTGTAAACTTTTTCGAAATATAAAAATAAAAATTTTAAAACACAAAATTTATGACCTCTCTAGCCTCTTCTTTCTACAGCCGCCCAGAGTGGCTGGGAAAACCCAGCCAGATGGGCGGGGTATAAATAATAAATTATTATTATTATAATCAGTGACCAGCCAGAATCATCTGTTTTACACACAATCACATTCCACTCCCTCCCGCTTGCTATCTACAACAAAAGCAACCCCAAACAAATAAAGGCTGTCTGAGGTTGCTCAACAGGAAAGGAGAAGAAACTTAAGCAGCAGCCTTAAAATCTCTGCCTTCGATACCAGAGGTAGTGGACGCAGTCTTCATGATTATCAGCCATTTATGACCTTGAATGTGAATTTGTTCAATTCCCTTTAAAGCTGTCCAATCAGTACAACATGCATTTGAGAGTGCATGCAGGAGGGTGCCAGTGCCTCAGGTGGGTCCATTCTCCCTCTCCCTGTAAGCTGCAGCTTTTGAGGGCAAAGGGATGTACACCAGGTGTAGACCATGCAGGCAGAACAGCACAGTTTGTCAGGCTTTCCACTGCCTGACTTCTGTGTAAGAGTGCAATTAAGCTGCACTGGGGAGGAGTTGGAGGAGAGATTTGGAAACCACTTGGAGCTGGTGTGCATTTAGCAATTAGTACTTCCAAGTCTAGGGGTGTTCCTAAACCACTGAGCCTAGGGCTTGCCGATCAGAAGGTTGGCAGTTTGAATCCCTGTGACGGGGTGAGCTCCCAGCTCCTGCCCACCTAGCAGTTCAAAAGCACAGCAAAGTGCAAGTAGATAAATAGGTACCGCTCCGGCAGGAAGGTAAACGGCGTTTCCATGCGCTGCTCTGGTTCTCCAGAAGTGGTTTAGTCATGCTGGCCACATGACCCGGGAGCTGTACGCCAGCTCCCTTGGCCAATAAAGCGAAATGAACGCTGCAACCCCAGAGTCGTTCGTGACTGGACCTAACAGTCAGGGGTACCTTTACTTTTACCTTTATTGCTTTATTACAGCAAAGGTTCATTTTGTTCAAGTAGATTTCCCCTTAATGTTGGTATTCGAAGCAGACTGCTTTAATTATCTGCCCTGCTCCAGGTTCAGTTTAATTTTGCCAATTTGTTTTACTGTACTTCTGAATGTTCTTGGCAACCTTGGGCAACACTTTGATCAGTGGAAAGGAGAAGATAGAATTGTTTTCCCGTATGTTTACATAGAATAAATAGTAATAATAGTAATAATAATAATAAATATTTTCTGTTGGCGAGCCTAGCAGCCTTCCCATCATGATTTATGGGGATGCTTTGGCGTTACTTTCTCCACCATAAACAGAAGCACCTGCCCGTATGGACAATTATTTGGAGATGCCATGGTTTGCTTTTCAGTAACCAGACAATTAAACCCCTGTGTTGCAAACAATTCTCAGTAATATCCAAGGCAACACGATGACCATGTACAACAATGCAAAATCAATATAAACTCTTTATATAATCTATACGGAACATAGAATATGAAATATATGAAATATGTACTCTCTGCAGACCCAATAAACAGAAATCTTATAAGTCTCTGAAAGTCACAAAACGTGCACTCCTGATGGATTCTCTTGAAAACATAGAGCGAAATAAACATAAGTCTTATAAGTCTCTGAAAGTCACAAAATAGGCACTCTTGATGGATTCTCTTGAAAACATAGAACCAAATAAACATAAGTCTTATAAGTCTCTGGAAGTCTTTGTAGACTATGCAAGTCTCTGAAAGAAGCAATGGGTCAGATTCTTATCTGGTGAAGACAAGCCGTAAAGCTTTGTTTTATGGTTTGTTTTTCATTCTGGGAAACAAGCCATATTGCTAATGCAGAAGAAGAAGAAGAGTTTGGATTTGATATCCCACTTTATCACTACCTGAAGGAGTCTCAAAGCGGCTAACAATCTCCTTTCCCTTCCACCCCTACAACAAACACTCTGTGAGGTGAGTGGGGCTGAGAGACTTCAGAGAAGTGTGACTGGCCCAAGGTCACCCAGCAGCTGCATGTGGAGGAGCGGAGACGCGAACCCGGTTCCCCAGATTACGAGTCCACCGCTCTTAACCACTACACCACACTGGCTCCCTGGATGCAGATCCCTGGAACAAGCCCTCTAGTCTACAATGATATTAGAGCAACCCAAATCCCTCCCCAGAGTTTCCATGTACGTACTTAGAAATGTATATGTCCCGTTCTCGGGGTGACAAATTAAACATCTGATTTGTGTGTATGGCACTGCTGAAGCGTAAATGTCCCCCCACAATGAGATCTCCTGGCCTGTAATAGTCTTCCTGGAGTTCAAAAGGCCTGGTGAGGAGACATTTGGTCCTCAGGGACATCTTGGTGGCAGCCTGAGGAAGGAGCAAAAAAACTAAAACCCAAATCATGGACGGCAGAAAGAGACCCTCGCCCCACTTGAACAGAATATAGGGGCCACCAAAAGGTCTCAGCCACGGATTCAGAACATTGGGGGAAATGACCAGACGTCGGAGTGTCTGTCCGGTATCTCACTCCCCCGCCTTGCAAGAGTTCAGGGCGTATTTATCACAATAATGTTTTGCTCTGGATTTCTTTGTTGCTGAGTTTCTGGGTGGAAATCCACTGGGATTCAGCAAGAATGACTGTTATTTTGTTAATTCCAGGAGAGAAAAACAATCCCAACTTCCGGAGAAGCTCTTTGGAGCTTAATGGGAAGAAACACATGTTTTGTATTGCTCACTGGGATGCCTGGGCTCCGGGATTTGGCCGTAATATGTATATGTATATGTATATGTATATGTATATGTATATGTATATGTATGTGATGTATGAATATGTATATGATGTATGTATATGTATATGTATATGTATGTGATGTATGAATATGTATATGATGTATGTATATGTATATGATGTATGTATATGTATATGTGTATATATATATATATGATGTATGTATATGTATGTACATACTTTCTGTGGTTTGGGGGTGGGTTTTTTCAACAACAATAATAATAATTATAATTCCTCAGGAATACTGGACTATAGTTGCTGCTTCATATATATATATATATATATATATATATATATAATATTCATTATATATAATATTTATTATGTGTATATATAATATTTATTATATGTATATAATATTTATTATAGAATAAATTATTTTATGTAATATATAGTATGTATTATTATATTATGTATTATATACATCATGTTTGTGAGTTTGTGTGTATGATATCTCTCCCTCCATATTTGACATCTGAGGAGATGGCATCTAAATGGGTAATTGAAAGCCACATTGGTTTCTCTTAGAGACTCCCCTCAGAATTCTTTTAACCAGGCTTGCCATGTTTCAAAAAATAAAAACCAGCGCACCCTGATGTCCGCAATTTTTCGATGAACTTCTCTAAGATCCAGGACAAAGCGCCGCCTTTCAGAAATTACCCCTGGACATCAATTTCACCTTTGAAATCCTGGTAAAGACTGGGTGGGGAAATCCGGACATTAGGTGTTTCAATTATACACCAATGTGTGTGTTGCCTTGGAATGTTACCCCACATACATGGGGGGCTGCCTGTAGTATAAAAAACAAACTAATCTAGATAAAAATAAAAACGAAACAAGGAAAAGAAAAGAAAAAAGTAAGATAGAAGAAAATACAAAGCCCTCTCTCAAAGGAGTCACACAGGGCCTTTCACACAGGCCAGCCATCACCTTCATGTGCCTCACTAAACCAGAGTAGAGGACGTAAACAAAAGAAAAGAAAACATAAGTAAAAGCAAAGCAGAGAAAAAGAAATAAGAAGAAACTGGAAGAGAACAAGAATTTCAAAAGAAAAAGAAAAAAGAGGGAAGAAAGGAAGAAACAGAGTGGACTTCCAATTCTTCGTCCATCGATTATATATTTAAAAGTTATTCAGAATATTTGAAGTGCTCACTCCAGGATGTTACCCAGCTGTACCTTGTTCACTAGGCAATATTTCCCCAGTCTTCAGACAACTCAAGTTCACTCATTTCCCCTTCCACACAAAAAATTAAAAGGGGCTCTCCAATTGTTATTATTCCTAAATGTCAATATTAGTCTCCGATATGATGATTTTTTTTTATTAGGAGTTTAAATTGTTTATAATTAAAAACATTGGGATCATGCCACTTACGGTCCTCAAATTTTCAACAATCAATAACTTGAATGCTTAACAGGCTGACTTATTCAATATCTTAAAGGAAGGAAGGAGAAAATCAACATGCACGTTAAACACATTTAATCTGTAAAATGAACACAGTTCAAATAATGCAAACTTTTCAAGGATCTGCAAAACATTCATAAAAGCTCTCCAATACAAGCTTGCCCAACCAGGCTCCCTCAAGATATTACTCAACTTCAACTCCCATCATTCCTGACCATAGGCTGCTGGGAGACCAGAGAATGTTGGAAGGGAGACAAAATACCAACTAAAATAGAGAGGCAGACAAAATTATTTGACTTTGTAGAATTGGCAAAGATGCCAAAAAAGCCACCCAGAGTGGCTGGGGTATAAATAACAAATTATTATTATTATTATTATTATTATTATTATTATTACTACAGGGGAAAATCAGAAACCAGACAAACCAAAAGTTTAACAAATAATGGGATATATACAGATTATATTTAAAAGAAGATTGTTCACATATGAAATCTTTGACATGCTTTGATTAACTTCTGCAATGTTATATGCTACAAAGATTATAGCTATTTTATGATAAATTAAATTTATGATACAATATGCAGTCAACAAGGAAATCTAGGACCCATACTGAGGGTGATGGAAGTCTCAACGTATGGCAGAACTTTATTTTATATGTAACATTATTATTATTTTTGCATTTGATGTGATTTGTTTTTTCTTTGGTTGTTTTTGTGGTGTATGGATTCAATATTTTAAATCAATAAAGATTAAATTGCAGAGAATGTTGATTCAGGTGGTTGTTTCATGCTTACATTTGATCTAGCAAGAAACGTGGTCTCCCTACTTCCAGCAGAATTAAGTAAAATA
Organism: Podarcis raffonei; assembly: GCF_027172205.1. Lineage (NCBI taxonomy): Eukaryota > Metazoa > Chordata > Lepidosauria > Squamata > Lacertidae > Podarcis > Podarcis raffonei. Next base: position 123,762,455 of record NC_070603.1, read on the forward strand.
ATTACTCATCTTAGTCTTGGAGGTGATGTGCTCCCCAAAGAATGGGACACAAACTTGAAGGAAGGGCTGGTGGTGGAGCCCATCTCATGACCAGGCCTAATAAAAAACACTACTAGGAGATTTTGAACTATTCTGGGGCAATTGGTGGCAGTGAATTAATTACAGAAAGATAGGCATGTATACTTGTGTGTGGAAACAAGTGAGGCTAAGGGAAGCAGGATCCCTGACAGGGACCCTGCTGGATCTGTTCATCACCTAATACCTGTTGGGATGCACACTGCAGTCTGAGGGAGGTGCTTGAGACACAAACATGCCTACTGGAGCCTTCTGAAAAATAATAAACCCAGTTATTAGTAAGTAAGCTGTGGTTCCAGTCCAGATACTGGTGAGACATTCTAGCATTAAGGTTCAAATGCCATGCTTATTTTTTGTGGCCAGGTGCTCCTTCATATTCAGATCAGGCCTCAGTATAATAATATAGCACTTGGGAATGAAGATACAGCCTAGCAGCCCAGCACTGGAAGCCAGAATAGAGAAGACCTGCACGGCTACCATGTATTTCCCCTTTGTGCTCAGGTAGGTGGGCACAAAGGACACCCAAACACTGCAGAAGACCAGCATGCTGAAGGTGATCAGCTTGGCTTCATTGAAGGCCCCAGGCAGCTTCCTGGCTAGGAAAGCCACTGTGAAGCAGGTGGCAGACAAGAAGCCCATGTAGCCAAGGGCTCCATAATACATGGCAACAGACCCTTCATTGCATTGCAGGATAATCTCTCTAGGCTGGGAGTGCATGTCAGAGTCTGGGAATGGGGGAGAGATGCCCAACCAGATGGTACAAATGAGAACCTGGACACTGGAACAGGAAATGACAATGGAGTTTGCCAGACCCTTCCCCAGCCATCTCCTCACCCTGTTCCCTGGCTTGGTGGCCAGGAAGGCCAGCACCACAGTGATGGTTTTTGCCAAGAGGGAAGAGACAGCAACAGAGAAGATGATGCTGAAGGCTGTTTGACGGAGAAGGCAGGTTATTTTTCTTGGTTGTCCAATGAAGAGGAAGGAGGACAAAAATGAGAGAAGGAGGGAGATGATGAGGATGTTGGAGAGATCCCTGTTATTGGCTTTGGCTATGGGAGTTTCCTTGTATTTAATGAAAATTCCAAACACAATGCCTGTGGTTAAGGATAGGAAGAGGGTAAGGGATGTCAGGAGGATTCCCAAACATTCTTCATAGGACAGGAAGGTTATTGCTTTGGGGACACATTGATTCTGCTCCTTGTTTGAATGTTGATCTTCTGGACATCTGGTGCATTCATCAGCATCTGCATAGAGGAAAAGAGACTTCATTATCCTGACATCAGTCACTTGCAATGGTCTGAGTGCTGTTACAATTGAGGGGGAATGGTGAGCATGTGGGAGAGAGCATGAAAAACACTGTTTTATTGGCAAGGAATGAAGCAAATGTTCACTGGTAGAGAAGTCCCAATCCTTGACCTTATCACCAAGAAAGGATCTTGTGGAGCATGACTAAAGAAACTTTCTCCGTGAGATGTTTAAAAGCTGCTTTTGTTAAGACTAGATCAGAGATGGGAACTTCTAGCTGTTGGGTCAAACTTGGCCCAGTTGGTCTCCACCTTTGGGGATGTCATTTTTGTCAATTGTCTGGTGGGTAAGGGTGGAGTTTCAAAGGAATACTGTGGAGTTTAAGGAAGGCAGGCTGTAATTTGCCAATCAGCTGACGGGTGATATCCTGTCCTACCTTCCCGAGTGGATATTGTCCCTTCTAAGCAGGGAGCACAATCATAGCAGCATGGAGGCCTCCCTTCTTGAATCTTCCTGGCATTTCCAGGGTGACAGCTCTGTGTACATCTTGCATGAGGCAAGGCCTAGACATGAAGAGAAAATGTTAGGAGCATTTGTACCTTTGGAAACAGATCAAAGTATTTTGGAAGGATCCTGTAAAAAGGCATCTTTGCTTCCAATGGCCCCAACTGACCCCCAGGCCCTATTTTGGAGAGATTACTTTCTTTTCTTCAGAACAACATGGCAGACAAACTTTTTGGTTTTTCTGATTCTTTCCCTCAACACTGCTCTATCACTTTTCTATGCATACAAGCAACCAAGGTAAACAAGATTAATTTCATTTCACTTTTAATTTGTATACCGCCTTTCTATATGCCAGCTGAAAACAACAGGAAAGATCACACACATAATAACAGTGTGATCCAATACACAAAGGTCACAATAACTTTAATATAAACAACTTGCATCTAATAAGACTTTAGGGGAATTTAGGGGAATCTGGCCTCCTGCAAACTCATAACTGTATGTTTGCCAGCCTCTGAATTTTTAAATCCCTTTGTGCCTAGATGCTTGGCATTCGGGCTATTGGTAGTTTAGGAATGGAGTTGAAAGTGACTAGCATGCTCTTCTGAGGTCTGGGAGATTCTCAGAGAGAGTGTGGGCCACTTTGACAGAAAATCACAAAGGTGTAGGTTGAACTCAGTAAGCCTTGCATCACATTAAGGTTGGGCTGTTATGTATCTTTATATTAAAGACAACATAATTTACATATTTATTATAACAATATCAGACCTGAAAATACTTAGAAACTTATTCAGCCTTATATTCTTGAACACTGTAGTGGTATTGGTCATGAGCGCTGAGGGCACTGGCTTGGAAGCTTTTTTAAAAAACAACTGCTTTGGTGCACCCCAGGTTCCCTCCCATCTAGGGCTGCAGGAGTAAGAAGAAAGGTTGTGGCAGTAACTACCGGAGGGTAAGACCCACTGGCCTCACTGCAGGGCTGTTGTGTTGCTGTTGGGCAACAAAGCGAGTGTGGGAAGCCCTCTTAAACACTCCCTTCCCCACTTCATTTGAGAGAGCACCACGTTGGGGCAAGCTGTTCTACTCTGCTTTGGAAAGTCTCCTATTCCCTGTGACATTGTATACAGTCTTACTCAAGATTGTACTCCATTAAGCACAGTGGTACTTAGTTCCAGGGAAGTGTTCGTAAGCATACACTCAAAGCCTCATACTCTATGTATTATGCATTATTGTTATTATGATTTATTGAATTTGTATACCGCCTTATACCTGCAGGATAAAATAACAGTATAAAAACACAAAAATACATAAGCAAAATAAAAACATAAACAACCCAATAACCTCCCCCTCCTGCCACCAATTGAACATGCTTTTAGAGTCAGGAGTTCAGCCTACACTCGAGTAGAACCCTGGCAGAGACACATGCCAGACTGGCACGTTCTCTCCCTCCTGGTCGATCATTCGGGAGCTTCAAAAGCTTTCTTCAGCCCGAACATCACAGCGACCGATGCCAACCGATGACATTGGCACACTTAGGGATCCGCAGAGTCTTTGCAGCTTGCGTAACAGATCTCAGCAACTCAGCATTTTTGGCTAATCTACTTTATTTACATATTTACACATGGATCACTGCAACATGGCTCCCTCTGTCTCTAGCATCAGACAGCAAAGAGGAAAAGAACAACCACTTCACGGAACACAGTAACACAAACATCCTGTCTCCGTCACTTCCCACTCTGTGGAGTCAAAACATACACCGTCATGTGATATACAAAAATCCCATGGCTGCAATCATGCAGCAGGAATTCTAACAATTAGCACATAGTAAAATGAAAAATATAATTTATGCCACCTTCTCAAACAGCTTGGGCCATACAATTGCTTCCTTGTTAATGGTGATCTTTTGATCTGAAGCTGTCTGTCTCTCTATTTCCCCAATTCTCACTCTACCACGAGAGTTGTTAGGAAAGAGCACCCAATTCACAATATCGAAGTCAACGGCCAGTGCCCCATTTTCATCCAAGTACTGTCCATCAGCTGAAGTATTAGAATAGAGATGCACTTCTTTCAAGAATGGATGAATCTATGACGAAAGAGGAAGCTGTGATCTGGACTCATAGAGACTGTGATTTATTTTTAGGTCCCCTCATTCTGCTTCAACATTTAGGGGAGACCAAAATCATCATTATTACATATATCAGGAAGGGTTAAGTAAGAGTTTTGGAATATATGTAAAGATTAATCAAGATGGATTTATTAATCTGTATAAAGAGGCCTATCCAGTGGCATTGGTCACCCTGCAAGTCAGAGATTATAAGGAAGGTTAGAGGTGGAAAGCACTGATTGGAGATTTCTTCCATTTGTCTTAGTTTTGGAGTTGTGCAGTTGAAACTGCAAGCTGCAAGGGGATAGATATAGATATAGATATAGATATAGATATAGATATAGATATAGATATAGATATAGATATAGATATAGATACAGATATACTAGAAAAGTAGTGTTTGCATCCATAAAGTAATTCATTCATGTTTTTTGGAGTTAGGTCAATTCCTGGTCTTCTAATTAAAGCCTGAAAAAAATAATCTGCCCCTATATTCTTCTTATATGCAGATTCGACACGTTTTGCCCTTTCAAAGCTGCACTGATTTGGGGACCGTTTCTGTTGTGCTGCTCCTGTGACTCTGGTATTCCCTTGCCCTATATGGCAGAAACTCCGATGGATTTCTGCCAGTACTTGAAAACAATGCTATTGGATTATGAAGAGTGGATTATACATGAAACACATACATACATACATACATCCCTGCTATGCTTGACTCTGAATGCATGATACTGGGGAAAGGGGCATAACTCAGTTGCTAGAGCATCTGCCTTGTATGTGAAAGGTCCCAGGTTTAACCCCCAATTTCATTTCCAGGTACCCCTGGGAAAGATAACCATCCAGAAAAAGTGGAGGACCACTGCCCATCAATCAATAAGAGACAATACTAAGCAAGAGAGAGAGGCACATTCTGACTTAGAGTAAGTCGTTCAACTTGTTTTTATTATTGGTTGTTAGCCGCCCTGAGCCCGGCCTTGGCTGGGGAGGGCAGGGTATAAATAAAATTTATTATTTATTATTTATTATTTATTATTTATTATTTATTATTTAGGCAGCCTCCTATGTTTCTGCTGCTAGTCATTGTAGACAGGACTGAACTAGATGGATCATTGGTCTGACTTGGTATAATGCAACTTCTTAGGCGATTCTAGGGCTGGGGAAATGAACTGCAGTTTGCAAAAGGGAATGGACATACCTGCCATGGTTGTAGCCTTAGAAGTTCCAACCTGTCTCCTCCACGCACCACTGGAATCTGCTTTGATGTGGACAAATACGCTTTGTTTAAGGCCTGAGCCACAACTTGGACACTATAGTAATTGATGTAGCTGTCTTGGGACTGGATTCTTTCAATCTCTTCCTGGGGGAACACCCCTAGATTCTTGTTCTCCCTGCATCTTTTCCAATCCCTCACAGACAATACATGCTTTGAATATGAACAGTCAAATCCTTTCCCCCAGGTAGTAGAATACACTGGCTCATAGTAGTCATATTTTGTCCTTTTTTTGGTCTTCATTACAAAGGACAAAGAACCATGGGCATACCGGAAGGCTTCAGTTTCATATAAGAATATTGTGTTTGGAATAGCTGTGGTTATCCAGACTTTCCCCCCAGTTTGTATCCTTTCAAGGAAGGATTGTACCTCTATGATTATATAAAGTCCATCTTGAAAGTCTGCATAGTAAACAAAGACATTGACTTGTCTCCACATGGCAGGTGCTTCATGGGGTATCCACAGCCAGGTTTGTAGTAGTACTTTTTTTGAGAAGGCAACACAAATCTCATTGCTGGTCATCAGAGGTGCCAAGGTGCTCAGGAACATTTCTCCATTATCATTGTCTGGAGCAAAGAGTCCAATCCATGTCCACCTGAAAAGCTGGAGGAGTTGGACTATCCCCATGTACTGAATTTCTTCATTTGGGGCCATTTGGTAAACAAAAGGAAATTGGGCTTTATCGGGAAGAACAAAGCCATAACTGAGCTGTTAAGGAAAGGAAAAGAGACTGAGCTTTTGTTCTTCAGGAGAACCTAATGATCAATCTAATTAGCATTAACTTCAAGGATTTTAGAAATAATAGAATAGTATAACTTTTTTATTTAAACATTTTCTATACTGCTTAACTGCAATAGCCTCTGAACATTTTACAAAGATGCAATACAAAAATTAATATTAACACTACTAATAATAGTCTGTCCCCATCAATGGTGTAGCCACAATGGAGCCTCTGGACTAGGTCCAAATAAATAGCACTGCAATAATCAAGACTTGAGGATTCCAATGCAATGATCACCGTGTCCAGACTATACATTAGTGTCACAATGAACGGTAGATTCTTATCTGCTGCAGCCTTCATCCGCCTTCACAGCCGTTGTAACATACCACTTGTTATCTCGAAATTGAAATACTTTATTGTCACTTGTACAACTTGTATACAGTGAGATTACACGAGCACCCCCCACTCAGCTCTCTTAGTCTTAATAGCCCTCGTTTGCTGACGCACACCCACCAAACCCGAAAGACAGTTGCCCTGTTGTTATCTTTTCATTCAGCAGCCTAACAGCCCAGGGATAGAAGCTGTTCTGTACCCTGTTGGTGCGACTAATCATGCTTCTATATCTTCTGCCTGAGGGCAGCAGATCAAGAAATGCTGGCCAGGGTGTGACTCATCCCTGAGAATTTTCCTCACTCTCCTGAGGCAATGTTCTTCCGCTATTTCATCCACCTGCTCTGCCATTAAGGACTTCTTGGATCATTCTTTGTCTAGCTCCTCCCCACGGTCCTTACCACCTTAGGTGACCCTACTGGGAGTATGAAACTCCTGATGGCTTCGCTCACAAGGGTCATGGGAATGTGAAAGCCCACTCACCACGACAAGGTGATGATCCAGCAAGTGAGCCAACTCTTCATACACGTGATCCATCAGGGTAACCAGGGCCTATTCAGTCCCAGCACTGCACCTGAACCCAGACTGTAATTAAAATTAATATCCTCCAGAAACCCACAAGCATGATTTGAGCACAAGAGCATTCTCTCCCCATGTGGTTTCCAGAAACTGGTATTAAGAAGAATCACTGCCTCTAAGTGGGGAGGCAGAGCACAGCCATCATGGCCTTTCCTCCATGAATTTCTTTGATCCTTTTTAAAAAAGCTATCCAAGTTGGTGGCCACCACTGCTTCCTGTGGGAGCAAGGTCTTTCATTCAACTACACTTTCACTTCATGAAAAGCAGTGTTTGTACAATGATGGGATGTACAAAGCAATGTGAGCAGTAAAATCAGTTACATTATCCTAACATGTTTGTTGGGTGTGTTTGACTTGAACCTACTTCTTACCTGTGGGATTTTGTAGATGCCCAGCATGTTTGCAATGTGCATGGAGATGTCAGATTTCCCCCCTTCAAGAATAGCCAGCAGATTTTTCCATCTTCCACAGCTATAGTTTGGAATGTTGATTTCCCCACCCGCAAGGAGGTCGGTCAAGCCATCGGAAGTTGTTCTTCCATCAAAAAAGGTATCATAGATGCTGTAGCCAAGGGTGATGTTGGTTAAGAGCTGGGGGTTATGATTTATCTCCTGAACGGCAAGTGGGAAGGAAAGAATGTACCAATCTCTCCCATTCACCCAACTGCAAAAAAGTGTGTCACATTGTCACCCTCAATTCAGTGAAAATGAAAGTCACATTGCTCTGGGACAGCTCAGATGGCACAGCATGAGACACCTAACCTCAAGGTTGCCAGAACCTTAATAAGCCCTTTTCCGTAGACTTCCTTGGCTGCTCCACCAGAACCAGTGGTTGATAGCTGTCAATTTATCAAAGGACCACTCCAGGCATTATATATCTCACAAAAATTAGTCACCAGATAATGATTTACATGTCTGTAGTGGGGCTCTGGGAAGAGCATATCCTCACAATATCCAAGGAGTTTTAGGGATGCTGGGCTATGCTGAGCACCTGAGAAAAAGTCCATGAAGTCAAATTGAACCCCCAGGCTGCTTTGCACCTGCCTGAGCATAGTAGATGTATGCAGTTGCGTAGATTACATTGTGCCTGGGGGAAAAGGAGTCATGCAATTCTCTCCAACTGCCGTTGCACCCAGTTATAAAGGAGGAGCCTGCCTTTCATTTGCTTTTTTCCATGAGAGAAGCAGCCTCTCCTCTATCTCCCAACAAGGGCAGTGAGTCAATCCTGGGACACTAATTCTTTGAATAAACTTCCAGGAGATTATTTTAGATTGAAAGTGGGGAACATGGACTGAGCATTCAACCTTCCCCAAGGGTCCATGATATACACTGAGAAAATTAATTTTACTTTACTCACTGGAAAAACCACAATTCAAACATGCCTCCACAGTATTTGCTACATCATCATCATCATTATTTGAAAAAGTTAAGTTTAGGGTACTGTCAATGAATTTATTACTTAAATAACATTGTATAACACGTTGAAACACTGCTTTTCACCAAAAGAGAAGACTTATAGAAATCTAAGAAGCAACATTCCATTAATGTTTAGAGCCCAATAAAGTCCAATCCAAGCTTCCAAAAGTTTCATACCAGAGGTGAGAAAGCAAGGAGGGCACTTGTTGCTTTTGTTTAAAATTATACTCCTACCCAGATTTTCCAAATATTTGAACTCCTCAGTGGTCATGGTGCTCAGAATTAAAGGGAAACAAGCCAACAAACAAGGGATAGTGATCTATCAGGGGTACCAGAAATGACCCTGATATAAGAGGAGAATTGGAGAGTAGGTAGGAAGCAGAAATACACCAATACAGCATTACTTACGACTCAAGCCTGCTTAAGGGGGCGCTGGAAAAGGAGAAGGGATATTGACCTCCAATTAATCCTGAAGATATGACTCCAGCAATGAGGTGGTCTCCTGGCCGGTAATAATTCACAGCAAGATTTTTATCCTGCATGAGATTCAGCTGGCATTTTGCCTTCTGCTGCATCCCAGAGGTTGCAAGAGGCAGCAACAGGAGCAGCATTATCACTCTTGGTCTCTCTGCTACACTTCCCTCCCGACTGGTCCTCCCAAATCCATAGCCAGTAGATCGGAAGAAACCCCAAACACTTGAATGACAGAGGTTGCAGTGACATGACAAATGCGGTGTGTGTGTGTGTCCAGCTCTGGCTTCAGGGCCAAAGGGAACAGACCATAACTCAGAGGTAGAGCATCTATTTTGCACTAAGAAGGTGTCAGTTTCAATCCCTGCTAACTTCTCTAGGTGGGGTAGGAATAGAACCATAGAACCAAAGAACTGTAGAGTTGGAAGGGACCCCAAGGGTCATCTAGTCCAACCCCCTGCAATGCAGGAATCTCAACTGAAAGCATCCATGACAGATGGCCATCCAAACGCTGCTTAAAAACCTCCAGGAAAAGAGACTCCACAACCTAGAACACTGATTCCTATTTTCTGATTAAGCTTCACAGAGACCTATCTTTCTCCTTCACCTGCTCCATATCTTGGCCCCAAGGACTCTGTAGCACATGAGATATTTTATGCATGAAACTTTTCAGGCACAGTGGAGTAAATCACCTCTTGCTGCCTTTGATTGTGATGTTTACATAATTGTTACCAAAGGCAATATTTGAAGGGTAGACTCTGGGGATTGTGGTTCTGATAATTGTAATTGTAAAAGGAAGAACAATCACATCCAGAACTTTATGGGAGCAGGAGAAAAATAGGTTTACTCAAGATTCTGTATTTACTCAAATATAATGCACACGTTTTTTTTTCTTTCGTTTTTTTTTAAAGAATATTTATTAAGTTTTCCAATTTTTTAAACAAACAAACAAACAAAACAAACAGAAACATTAAACAAAGGCATAAATTTCATAAACCGTACTTTTAAATAACACATTTCTCGGACCTCCTCATACTTCTCCTTCTTGTATCCCAATTAAGATTATTTGTTCAGCAAATCCTTCATTTAAAGCATTACAGCTTGTAACATTACCTTATTTTTCAAACCCTTATTTTCCCCATCCATGTTCTTATATATTATTGCAACAAGAAACCTCTCAATTTCAATCCAACACCATCTAACTTTCTAAAATTTTGCAATATTTCTGTAAATAGTCCTTAAATTTTTTCCAATCTTCTTCAGCCGACTCTTCTCCCTGGTCACGGATTCTGCTCGTCAATTCTGCCAGTCCCATACAGTCGATCATTTTCATCTGCCATTCTTCCAGAGTGGGTAGATCTTGCGTCTTCCAATACTTTGCAATAAGTATCCTTGCTGCTGTTGTAGCATACATAAAAAAAGTTCTGTCCTTCTTTGGCACCACTTGGCCGACCATACCCAAGAGAAAGGCCTCTGGTTTCTTCAAGAAGGTATATTTAAATACCTTTTTCAATTCATTATATATCATTTCCCAGAAAGCCTTAATCTTTGGGCACGTCCACCAAAGGTGAAAGAATGTACCTTCAGTCTCTTTACATTTCCAACATTTATTATCGGGCAAATGATAGATTTTTGCGCACATTTTTTGGACAAATTACGTCGTGAAATTAGGGTGCACATTAGATTTGATGGCGCATCTACATTTCCCAGCAAATGCTTTTTTGGTTTCAAGGTTTTGAAAATTGAGGTGCACGAGATTTGATGACATATTAGATTCACGTAAATATGGTACTGACATGGTTCGTGGAGGGAGAAAGTTGATCAGGCCAAAGGCTCACAAAGTCCAGCATTCTGGACAAGGCACAAAAACAGGTAGTCACCAAAGATGGTAGACTACCAAAAACTTTCTTTGAATTGACTGACAATATGGACTTGATTGACATTTGGAGAACTAAGAACCCCCTGAGGAGAGAGGGAACTTTCTTCTCTGAAGCTAAGATGATTATACTCCAATAATTCTCATTATACTACTTATCTTATCTGTATTCTTTGCACAGATTCATTTTATTTTGTTGTGTGGTGTGTGTGTGTGTGTGTGTGTGTATTCCAATATAATATTTTATGTATTTCTTCTTACCAGTATCACTCTATTTCTGCAAGTATCTTATTGTTCGTACAGTAGGATTTTAGATATTCTTTGAATATTTTCCTTTCCCTATATACCTTCTGGTTTGACACTCCCCTAATTTTTCCGGTCAGTTTTGCTAGTTGCAGGTATTCTATCATAAGAGTTCAGCATTCTGTTTCCATAATGGGCAACCAGGTGCCTCAATGGGAAGCTCACAAGAAGGAGGTGAGGGCAGTGGCCCTTTCTATACTTGTGATTTCTCCAGTCCGGTACTCAGAGGCATCCTACCTCCAACAGTGGAGGGAGAACATATCCATAAGGACTAGTAGCTGACGACAGCCATATCTGCTTCCATGAATTTGTCTAAATCTCTCCTTTTATTTTAAACAAAATTAACAGCAGCTGCGAAATTAAAAGATGCCTGCTTCTTGGGAGAAAAGCAATGACAAACCTAGACAGCATCTTAAAAAGCAGAGACATCACCTTGCCAATAAAGGTCCGTATAGTTAAAGCTCTGGTTTTCCCAGTGGTGATGTATGGAAGTGAGAGCTGGACCATAAAGAAGACTGATCGCCAAAGAATTGATGCTTTTGAATTCTGGTGCTGGAGGAGACTCTTGAGAGTCCCATGGACCGCAAGAAAAACAAACCGATCCATTCTTAAGGAAATCAGCCCTGAGTGCTCACTGGAAGGACAGATCCTGAAGCTGAGACTCCAATACTTTGACCACCTCATGAGAAGAGAAGACTCCCTGGAAAAGACCCTGATGCTGGGAAAGATTGAGGGCACAAGGAGAAGGGGACGACAGAGGACAAGGTGGTTGGATAGTGTTCTCGAAGCTACCAGCATGAGTTTGACTAAACTGCGGGAGGCAGTGGAAGACAGGAGTGCCTGGACATGACTAAACGACTAAACAACAACAAACAACAACAAATATAGCACTTTATTATAGATAGATCCTCTGAGTTGCTTACAAAAACCAACTAAAATATTAAAACTCAATGAAAGACAAAGCTGCAAACATATATTTTGAAGATTCGAAGTATAGTTCAAATAAATAGTTATGCTAAATGTAGATTAAAGAACATGCAAATTTCTAAACATCCCAATAGGCTTCATTAAACCAAAATGGTTTTGTCGGGTGCTGAAAAGAATTCAGTTAAAGTATCAAAAGGCAAGGAGTTCCAAAGTACATGTGTTGCCACGCTTAAGGATCAACAACTTACAAGTGCAGAATGAGTGTGATGTAGCCCTTGTAACATTGCCGGTTCCACAGTTTGAAGCAGATGAGAGCATAAAGGTTGGGTAAGGCGATACCTCACATAAACTGGCCCAAAGCTCTTAAGGGCTTTAGTGACACATTGAATATCAGACCACCAACAAAAGAGCAAGCAGTGAAGTTCTCTCAGCGGAGCTGTTATATACTATAGAGTTGATAGACCATCAGCATTCCCTGTCTGTTCCTCAAGCCCAACAAACCCTCTTAACCCACCCCAAGGTTTTTTGTTAAAGCAGGTGATGCTTTTATGGACAATAGCAACAATAGGATTACGGTGTGGATGTCTATGGTCTTACTTTGGACTGGACTGGCATTGAAGAACAGCATCAGCAGAAGAAGAAGAAGAAGAGTTTGGATTTGATATCCCGCCTTTCACTCCCCTTCAGGAGTCTCAAAGCGGCTAACATTCTCCTTTCCCTTCCTCCCCCACAACAAACACTCTGTGAGGTGAGTGGGGCTGAGAGACTTCAGAGAAGTGTGACTAGCCCAAGGTCACCCAGCAGCTGCATGTGGAGGAGCGGAGACGCGAACCCGGTTCCCCAGATTACGAGACTACCGCTCTTAACCACTACACCACACTGGCTCTCTGAGATCAAATATCTCTGAGGGGTCACCTAACAACTTTCAGGATCTTAAAGAAACTACAGTTCTCATTATCTTTTTTTGGGGGGGGAGCCAAGATTGGTATAAGAGTGTTTTCAGTGTATTATGTGGAAGTAACTCTGTCATGTGCCAAGGCGAAGCTTTGGGAAACACACAATGGCCAGCTTTCTAGTGCAAGAGGTTCGCGTACATGATTTGGCACGGCCTGGTTTTTAGTTTTGTTGTGGAAATCAATAATCACACTCAGATTCACCTCAAAAGCTCTTTTTATTCAAGCACATGGAGATTCTCCAAACATTATCGGCGTCATGGAGACTCTGAGGACCTGCAGAACCCAGCAAATATTTATGCATAAACTGACACGCAAGTACCACTGGAAATGAAAAAGTACAAGCAAGTTTCAAAATGTACTAACATTTCTAAATAAAATTGTTCGTCCCTTAGTTCAGCTTTGTACAATATTACTTTCTTGTTCTAAACTGCTTGGACACATGGAAGCAGAATTTTAGCAAACCATTTATTCTTGCAGGCTAGGTCATGTAGTATTGTTTTTCATTATTCACTAGGGCAGTTTAAATCCTAAATCCTAAAAAAATTATTTCTAAGGCAGAATCCTCATGTGGTTCCCTCTCTCTCTCTCTCTCTCTCTCTCTGTGTGTGTGTGTGTGTGAGAGAGAGAGAGAGAGAGAGAGAGAGAGAGAGAGAGAGAGAGAGAGAGAGACCTAGGGTGAAAATGAATTGAAGAAGCTTCAGTTAAAACAATGCATTTGAATGGAAAGAAAAATGAATCTGAAAGGAGACAGGTCTGTTGGTTATAAATATATATTACTTGGAGTAGCTCAAAGCTTATTTTGGGTTGCAGTGGCATATAAAAAAAGAACATTATTGGGGCTGCTCATTCAGATGTTGGGAGTCCAACCTGGCCTTCACAGCTACAGTGTAATCATCCTTATCTAGGGGTCCAGTCCATATTCTAGTGCAGAATTTGTCCATACCTCTAGTACTAAGAATTAAATGCCATGCTTAATTTTTCGTCATCATCTGTTCCTTTGTGTTCAGATCAGGCCTGAGTATGATAATGTAGCACTTTGGGATGAAGATGCAGCCCAGAAGCCCAGCACTGGAGGCCAAGATGGAGAAGACCTGCACAGCTACCATGTATTTCCCCTTTGTGCTCAGGTAGGTGGGCACAAAGGACACCCAAACACTGCAGAAGACCAGCATGCTGAAGGTGATCAGCTTGGCTTCATTGAAGGCCCCAGGCAGCTGCCTGGCTAGGAAAGCCACCGTGAAGCAGATGGCAGCCAGGAAGCCCATGTAGCCGAGGGCACTGTAAAACATGGCGGCAGATCCTTCATTGCATTGCAAGATGATCTCTCCAGGTTGGGAGTGCATGTTGGATTCTGGGAATGGGGGAGACAGACCCAGCCATAGGGTGCAGATGACAACTTGGAGACTGGAACAGGAAATGACAATAGAGTTGGCCAAACTTTTCCCCAGCCATTTCCTCATGCTGTTTCCTGGCTTTGAGGCCAGGAAAGCCAACACCACCATGATGGTTTTGGCCAAGACAGAAGAAACAGCAACTGAGAATATGATGCTGAAGGCCATCTGTCTGAAAAGGCAGGTCACTTTCCTTGGCTGGCCGATGAAGATAAAAGAGGACAAAAAGGAGAGCAGAAGGGAGATGAGGAGGATGTAGGAGAGGTCTCGGTTGTTGGCTTTGACTAGAGGCGTGTCAAGAAATTTAATGAAGATTCCTAACACAATGCCTGTGGTTAAGGAAAAGAAGAGGGCAAAGGAAATCAGGAATCTTCCCAAAGATTCTTCATAGGAGAGGAAGGTGGTGACTTTGGGGACACATCGAGTTCGGTCCTTGTTTGGATGCTGATATTCTGGGCATTTGGTGCATTTATTGGCATCTGCATAGAGAAAAAGAGACTTTGTGAGATGTGTCAGAGCCTCTTCCAGTTAATGTAGACCAGGGAAGAGCAACCTCCAGCCCATGGGTGATACGTGGCCCACTTGGACTCTCCATTTTACCTGCAAATCCAATTTTGGGAAGTGACCCTCGTGTACACTACACCTGACATCAGGGTAGGGCTTGAAAGGAACTATTGGGAGCTCAAAGATTGCTCCCTCGTTTTCCATTACTGGGTGGCAGCATGCATTGCTCTAGGAAGGGAAGCCACTTCTCTGTTTCCACTGCTGTTCTTTCAACACTCAAAAACCAGAGGTACAAACCACAGCGTGTGGCAGTTAGAAAGCCCCTTGTAAACACCACTGTGCTGCATTTTGGACACCCAAATATCAGACGTTAGTGGAACAGTGCTGGGCTGCTTGCAAACAATTTTCAACAAAGCCTACACTGTACTCTGAAATGCAATTGCGGCTTTAAAGCATGGAAATTACCTGACATTTTTATTGCAACAGGTGATTGACAGGTTGTAAGCAGCACCCAGCTGCTAAATTTGGCCTGGCCTGCCAAGATTTGGGGAAATTAAGATCTGCCCCACCAGTAAGAAAAAGTTCTAGACACCTGGGTTAGTTGGATCTTTGGAATGACTTCGTATAAACGCAGATTCCAGTATATTATGGCTAAACCTTAATGTTATGAGTTTGTGGCTGCCAGATACTTAATCCCCAGACCCAGGAAGTATGAAAATCTTAAAAAGCCAGGCTACTTTCCTCATTAAGTAATCACCTGGGAGATGAACCATTAGAAGAACAAAAGAAAGGTGATGAGCCATTATGAAAACCAAGGAAAAGGGGCTCTGTGGCTGAGGGCAATTGGTGTGCCTCCTCCTCCAGCTCCTAGATAGTTTGAAGACAAAACCAGAGTTTGAAGACACTTTAGAGTTTGGACCACAATTCCCGTCATCCCTGACTACTGGTCCCACTAGTTAGGGATGATGGGAGTTGTAGTCCTAAGTTTGGGAAACACTGCCTTAAACTGATAGAGGCCACAGTGAAATAGCTGGGCCCTCTCATTGGCCCTATGGGATGCGGGTGGTGCTGTGGTCTAAACCACAGAGCCTAGGGCTTGCCAATCAGAAGATCAGTGGTTCGAATCCCCGTGACGGGGTGAGCTCCCATTGCTCTGTCCCAGCTCCTGCCAACCTAGCAGTTCGAAAGCACGTCAAAGTGCAAGTAGATAAATAGGTACTGCTCCGGCGGGAAGATAAATGGTGTTTCTGTGCACTGCTCTGGCTCGCCAGAAGCGGCTTAGTCATGCTGGCCACATGACTCGGAAGCTGTCTGTGGACAAACGCCGGCTCCCTCAGCCTATAGAGCGAGATGAGCGCGCAACCCCCAAGTCGTTTGTGACTGGACCTAATGGTCAGGGGTACCTTTACCTTTACCTCATTGGCCCTAGGACTGACTGGGCCCCAGAGCAAGACAATACCTCCTATGAAATCACTGTCTGGAAGATGCCCCATTTTAAAAGGCCACAGGTTTGGTGAAACCAATACACCCTGACTTATCTTTTCCACTTTCTCTCAACCCACCTAGATAGCCCAGCAACATCAGATTCAAATATGTGTACTACCTGCAATAGTACTGGTAGAAGTTAAAAATCATGGAATAAAATGCTGTAGAGTGGATCATTAAATCCAGATTCTACATGATGGAGTGAGTGAGTAAATAAAGGCTACTTCTCCTGGTGCCAGAAGGGCCTGCAGTTGGCAACAGAATAGCCCTCCTTGGGAAGGCCATTCCATTCATAGGAAGCAATAACAAAAAGCTACCCCGTGCCCAGCGAAACAGTGGTGGGAGCTGTAAGCTAAACTCGAATTACAAATGTCTTGTTTGGGCTGGCTCAACTTTTTGCTTCATTCTCCCAGGAAAGGCCCTTTCCTCTGACGTCCTCTCCTACCTTCCTGAGTGGAGATGGTCCCTTCGGAGCAGGGAGCACAATCGTAGCAACATGGTGGCTTCCCTTCCTGCACCTTCTTGGCATATCCAGGGCGACAGCTCTCTGTGCATCTTGAACACGGCACATTGTAAGCAGCAGAAGAAGAAGACTCACGGCTCACACATGCTCTCCTCTGTCTCTGTGGTTTGCAACAAGAAGAGAAGAAGAAGAAGAGTTTGGATTTGATATCCCACTTTATCACTACCTGAAGGAGTCTCAAAGCGGCTAGCATTTTCGTTTCCCTTCTTCCCCCACAACAAACACTCTGTGAGGTGAGTGGGGCTGAGAGACTTCAGAGAAGTGTGACTGACCCAAGGTCACCCAGCAGCTGCATGTGGAGGAGCGGAGACGCAAACCCGGTTCACCAGTTTATGAGTCTACCGCTCTTAACCACTATACCACACAGGAGAAGGAACATCGAGGAGAAAGTGTTAGGAGCATTTGTGTCTATGGAATCAGGTCACAGCTTTTGAGAAGAGCACAGTGGGATATTTACCTCTAAAGGTAGGGATTCAACACCTCAGTTTTGGGATTGTGCCTTCAATACAAGCATTTCTGCCCACCAGATGGAGCAATACCCACTCTCCGGCTCCTGTGAGCTGTTCTATAGGTTGCATTGACCCAGGAGTCAGCAAACTTTTTCAGCAGAGGGCCGGTCCACTGTCCCTCAGATCTTGTGGGGGGCCAGACTATATTTTGAAAAATAATAATGAATGAATTCCTATGCCCCACAAATAACCCAGAGTTGCATTTTAAATAAAAGAACACATTCTACTCATATAAAAACACACTGATTCCTGGACCGTCTGCGGGCCGGATTGAGAAGGTGATTGGGCTGCATCCAGCCCCCGGGCCTTAGTTTGCCTACCCATGTGACGCTTCAGGGTAAATTCGGGGGATATGTCACCAGTAGGGTTGCTGCCTTTGTTCTAAAAATACAGAATAGTGTGAGACAGGGCGGTTTGGGGTCATTTTTTTCTTTTCATCTGGTGCTGAATGACTTTAAAGCAATCCATTACAATCTATTGCAGCCTGAATGAATTTATTTATTTCAGTCACTGACCAGAAATAACAAGTCCTAATTGTAATATTCAACAAATTATGTCTTGGTTAATTAAATGGCACAAATAATTTTGCCTACCTTGTTAAAGCAGAAGGGCCATGCAATTGCTTCTGGGTTGATGGTGAACTTTAGATCTGAAGACCTTTTCAGATAATAGACGCCATAGGGAATAGCATAATTTCTCCTACCTTCTTAAACAGCTTGGGCCACACAATTGCTTCTGGGTTAATGGTGAACTTCGGATTTGAGGACTTCTGTCTCTTTATGCTTCCAATTTTCACTCTAGCACGAGAATCATTAGGAAACAGCACCCAATTCACAATATCGAAGTCAATGGCCACTGCCCCATTCTCATCCAAGTATTGTCCAGCATCCGAAGTATTTGAAGAGAGCTGCACTTCTTTCAAGAAAAGATGAAGCTAATATGACATGGAAAACGCCAGCATTTAGTGAGTGTTCTTATGCATTCTTGCAAAATGGCCTGGGATCATGCTCATGTGTTAAAGGGTGCCTTGTAAATTTGTAGCAATAAATGAAATGCTATGCTTGACTCTGGATGCAGGAAAGGGTTCAGGGGGAATGCATCTGCTCTGGATGCAGACGGTATTAGCTTCATTTCCCAGTGGCATCTCTGAGTAGTGCTGGGAAAGATTCCCTAGGTAGAACAATGATCTAATTCGGTGTAAGGCAGCTTATTGAATTGCTATCATGTTAATTCTAGACAATGAATTATAGTTTGCAAAAAGAAAATGGTGTACCTGCCATGGCTGTAGCCTTGGAGGTTCAACAATGTCTCCTCCACCCACCACCTGCCTCTTCTTGGGTCCAGATGTATATGCTGTTTTTAAGGCCTGAGCCACAGCTTGAACACTATAGTAATTGATGTAGCTGTCTTGTGACAGGATTCTTTCAATCTCCTCCTGAGGTGGCATCTCCAGATTCTCCCTCTCCCTGCATCTTTCCCAACCCCTCACGGACAATACATGCTTTGAATATGAACAATCGAATCCTTTCCACCAAGTAGGAGAATACACTGGCTTATAGTAGTCATGTTTTGTCCTTTTTTTGGTCTTCATTACAAAGGACAAAGAACCATGGGCATACCGGAAGGCTCCAGTCTCATATGTCAAGATTTTATTTGGAAGCGCTGTTGTTATCCAGACTTTCCCTCCAGTTTGTATCCTTTCAAGGAAGGATTGTACCTCTATGATTATAAAAAGTCCATCTTGATAGTCTGCATAGTAAACAAAGACATTGACTTGTCTCCACATGGCAGGTGCTTCATGGGGTATCCACAGCCAGGTTTGTAGTAGTACTTTTTTTGAGAAGGCAACACAAATCTCATTGCTGGTCATCAGAGGGGTCAAGGTGCTCAGGAACCTTTCTCCATTATCGTTGTCTGGAACAAAGAGGCCGATCCATGTCCACTTGAAATACAGGAGGAGTTGGACCATCCCATGGTACTGAGTTTCTTCGTTGGGGGCCATTCTATAGACAAAAGGGGAATGGACTTTATCCTTAAGAACAAAGCCATAACTGAGCTGGTAAGGAAAGGTAGACAGACTGGTGTTTTGTTTCTTAGGACAAAGCTTTGATACTTCTTTGTGAAAGATGATGACAAATTTAATTAAGGTACAACTCAAATATTATTTAAATAAAAACAATTTCTATACACCTTAACTTCAATAGTCTCTAAACATCTTAGAAAGATGGAGCAGAAAGAAAAAACAGAATAATTGGGTGCACTCTTCCCACCTTGGATCAAATCTATATTTCCAGGTGCCATAAGAAAGCTGCAGAGATAGTGCAGGATAGTGCACACCCTAGAAATGATCTCTTTCAGCTTCCTGCTCTTGATGGAGTTACACTTCCTCTGAAGAAGCAGGTTTGTAGCTTGGGGGTACTCCTGAATCCTTTGCTGTTGCTCAAGGCTCAGGTGGCCTCAGTGGCCAGGAGTGCCTTCCATCAGCTTTGACTGGTGGCCCAGCTATGCCCCTATCTGAACAGGGATAGCCTAGCTATTGTCTATGCTTTGGTAACCCCAAGGTTAAATTACTGCAGTGTGTTATACATAGGGCTGCCTCTGAAGACGGTTTGGAAACTTATTTAGTGTAGAATTCAGCAGCCAGGTTGTTCATACATTTGGAACATTTTTGCCTAATTCAAATGTTGCTATCTATTTACAGGTTTAGATAACAAATCTGCTGGAATGTCTTTTCCTGCCAAATATAAAACATTCATCAATGCATTCACCCAGCCACCGGCCGGCAGCTGGGTGAACTCCGGTTCTCAGAACAGCATCAATCAGTGACTTGAGCCTCAGAAACCTTTACATACTGAGCAGGCTCTACTCAGCAGAGTGAATAACTTCTCACAATGGAAGTGGCGGACAGAGACATGTGTAAGCATTATTTACAGGCATTTATTCAGCATAGTTCAGGAACAACGGAACAATGGAAAAACATGTCTGCTTCCTTCATGTCCAAGCAAACAGCAATATACAAACGGAAGTTCCCAGCAGACTGTGCTGGAAGTAAACAGACATGTGACATACAACAATCCACACATCTGTTCTAAAGGTGGAATGGAACTATCCTAACATGCTTGACATGAACCCAGTTCTTACCTGTGGGATCTTGTAGGTACCCAACATGCTTGCAATGTGTGTGGAGATGTCGGATTCACCCCCTTCAAGAACTGCCAGCAGTTCTCCCTGTCTTCCACAGCTGTAGTTTGGAATGTTGATTTTCCCACCAGCAAGGAGGTCTGTCAGGGCATCAGAAGTCGTTCTTCCATCAAAATAGGTATCATAGATGCTGTAGCCCAGAGTGATGTTAGGTAAGAGCCTGGGGTTATGATTGATCTCCTGAATGGCAAGTGAGAAAGAAAGAAAGTGCCAGTTCCTTCCACCAATCCATCTGTCAAATAAAATGCATTGCATAGTCATCCCTGAACCAGTGAAAATGAAAGTCACATTTCCCCCCATATACATCGAAGCAAATATGAAATGAGACCAGTAAGTTTGGCGAAGTGGGACATAGGTCTACCAGTACCCATGTCTGCAGCACTTTTTTTGCAAAGGAGAAGGGTGGAGGGAAAACCAGAAACCAGCCCTTTTTTGTTTACCACCAGGATCAGTGGTTAGCAGCTGCCACTGTATCAAATGACCTCTCTAGGCATTGCGTATCTCACAAAAATTGTTTATCAAATAATGGTTTGCATGTTTGTAATGAGCGTATGAGAAGAGCAGCCCTTAATGCAGCCAAGATGAACTGCCCTGAGATCTTTCGATGAAGGGCAGTTTATAAATTTAATAATAAATAATACTAATAAATAAAAGAAGTCTTAGGGATATGGGGCTCTGCTGAGCACTAGATAAAAAGTTCTCTGAGTCATAATCACTGAACTGCACTTCCTTAAGCATAGTAGTCATTTATATTTAGCAATTGCATATATTTTGTTGTGCCAGGAGGAGAAAGAAATTAGTTGCTCCCCCTTGAAAATGGTTCTCTCCACCTGCTATCTAATTTTCATGTCTAGGAACATGGTCTGAGCATTCAACCTTCCCCAATGTTCCATGGGAGACAAATAAGGGGATGAATGTTATTTTGGTTACTGCAGAAAAGCTACAACTCAAGCGCACCTCACAGCATTTGCTACCTTATAGGAAACAAGTTGTGCTTTGTAGAGTCTCACTCAATTTATTACTTAATTAAACACACACACACACACACACACACTGAAACATGTAAAGGACATACAGAAATCTTTCAATCACTCAATGAATGAATGAATGAATGAATGAATGAATGAATTCTTGTTTAGACCTTCCAAGAAAACACAGCCTAGCTTCAATCATCTTCATATCACAAATTTGCAAGAAAAGAGTGTGTTTGTTACTTTCGTTTAAAACTATACTCCAGATTTTTCAGTTGTATTTGATCCCAGTGAATGAGATACTGCCTTAATCATGATGCCCATGAGAAAAAGGGAACAAAGATAAAACCCCAAAAACAAGGGACAGCAATTTACCAGGAGTACCAGAAAGAATGGGCCAGGGAGTTGGTAGGAAGCAGAATCAATACATCACTACTTACGACTCAAGACTGCTTAAGGGGGTTCTGGAAAAGGTGAAGGGATATTGACCTCCAATGAATCTTGGAGATATGACTCCACTAATGAGGTGGTCTCCTGGCCTGTAAAAATTCAGTGCGCCGTTTTGATCCCAAATCAGATTCAGTGGGCATTTTGCCCTCTGCTGAATCCCACAAATTGCAAGAGGCAGCAAGAGAAGGAGTGTTGCCATTTCTGGGTCTGCCTGCTACACTTCCCTTGTGATCGTTCTTCCCAACTCCATTAGTAGTTCGTTGGAAGACAACCCAAATACTTGCAAGACAGTTCCCAGCTTCAGGGCTAAAGACAAAGGGCCATAGCTCAGTGGTAAAGCATCTGTTTCACACCAGAAGGTGCCAAGTTCAGTCTCTGCTCACTGTTCCAGGTAGGGCTGAGGAGCTGCTGCCTGCCAGTATTGAGCTACAAGGCAGCTTCCTATTAAGAGTCACACAGACTTCTCTCCCCCAGCTCTTCACCTGCCAGATGCCCTGGTCCCAGAGACTCTGTGTCATGCAACATATTTTAGACATTGAACTTTTCTGGCACAATGGAATAAATAAACCTCTGGCACCCTTGATTGTGTTGTTTACCGTAATGTTCCCAAAGGCAATATTTGAATGATGTGTGAGGGCATCCCTCAGACTCCGGGAAAAAATAAGAGTAGATCACTGTGGTTCTGATAATTGTAAGTGGGGGGTGGGGGGTGGATTTCCTTTGAGACCTTATGAGAGCAGGTGCTGAGCAGGAGAAAAACATGTTTACCTTGGTTCTCAAACTTAATCCATTCTGGAAGTCTGTTCCAAAACCAAGGTGCGTTTTCCCATAGAGAGTAATGCAAAATGGAGTAATCCATCCCAGACTTTTAAAAACAACCCCTAAAACAGCAATTTAACATGGATTTTACTATCTAACAAGACCATTGATCCATAAAATGAAAGCAATAATCAATGTACTGCAATCACACAATCAATCAATCAATCAGTAGCTGAACTGGGTTCCACACAGTCAAAAAAACACACAAAAAAGCCGCAAAAAAAGACAGACCTCAGCGTAACACTCAAAACGGAAGCACGTTCGGCTTCCAGAAAAAGTTTGCAAACCGGAACACTTACTTCCGGGTTTGCAGTGTTTGGGTTCCAAGTGGTTTGAGAAAGACTCTCCTCCCTGGAAGAGAGGGGAGTGGTTGTGGGCGGGAGCCTGAGCTCCGCCCCTCACCTGGCTGGCGCCCACGCCCACCGGAGGCAGCCAACCAGGTGACTCCGGGGGGCGTGTTTAGCAGCTTAATGCTGCGGCTCCAGCTCCGCCTCCTCCTCAGTCGTCGTCGTCGTCCCGCAGCGAGTCACCCACCCTCCACTCCCATTTAGCTCAGGGTCTAGGTTTTTTGGCCTTGCTATGGACCTTAGGTTGGTCGCCCCGGTTGTCTGGGGGGCCTGGTAGGAATTTTTTCCATTTGGCATTAGGCTTTTGGGTTTTTTCGCCTACCTCGTAGCAATCGTCACAACTTTTGTGGTATTGGTGGGTAGGTTAGGCATTGGATTCATGTGTGTCAAGGGCTAGGTGTGGCCATCGCCTATGCTATCTACCGTGGGTTATTCCGTTAAAGGAATCTGGCGGTCATGTATTCCGTCCGATGCCTGCTTGGCGGGAGGCCATGGCACGACCCTCGGTGACATCAGGGGTGAGCCTATAGTTGGATGAGCATCAACAGGCTCCACCTACTGTTGAATAAACCCACCTCCTATAGTCATCCAATGCCTAAGCCAATACCTTTTCACTGCTGTAATCAATAAAGTTGTGGCCTTTTCTTGCCCATTAACCTCATATCACGTGTCCTTGTGTGTTTATTTCACATAGCGGGGGGCGGGCCCTCGATCCACAATCTTTATTGATTTTATGATTACATACTATACATATACACATTAGTTTACATTTACTCCTAAGAGTTGATTTCCCTCCTTCCTTCTTCTGGCTTTTCCTTCTTCCTTCTTCTGCCTTTGTTGTCTCTAAGTTTTGCGCATTGTCTTTATTGATTTTGTATATTGTTGTTCTTCTTTCAACTTTATCCGTACAGTGTCTATATACAAATAAATCTTTCTGTATATACACGTCTTGTTGTTTGTCTATATTCATTTACAGATACAATTAGTTGCCTTGATTGTATTTTACATTTTAATTCATATTGTCATTTAACATCCAATAAAGTTTCTTTTAATTTCCCATTATGAGGTTTATTTCCATTCTACAGATTTTACTATTTCACCTTATCCTATGTATAACATAAATTTTCCCATTCTTTTTGAAATGTTTCATCGCCCTGTTGTCGAATTTTCCCCGTTAATTTGGCTATTTCCGCATATTCCATGACCTTGTTCTGCCACTCTTCTACTGTTGGCATTTGCTGTTGTTTCCACACCTGAGCCAGCAGTAACCTCGCCGCTGTTGTTGCATATAGGAACAATTTCTGATCCTTCTTATCAATATCCTCTCCCACCATTCCCAACAAGAATGCCTCTGGTTTTAAGAAATGTGTACCTAAAGATCTTCTTTAATTCATTGTATATACCGTACTTTCCCAAAAAGTTTTTACTTTATCACATGACCACCACACATGGAAAAAATCACCTTCTTTCACCCCACACTTCCAGCAATTCTTGTTTCCTGTTTTATACATATTTGACAAGTTAGTTGGTGTGAGGTATCATCTGTACATCATTTTTAACAGATTTCCTTTTAACGATGTACATGCTGTAAATTTTAACTCCACAATTCTATGATTCTGTTATTCTATTAAGTACGGCAGCGTAGGCAATGGAAGATGTCCCAAAGGACGCTAGAAAGCAAAGAGGACCTGATTTCTAGAGAACTCTCACCACATGTAATTCAGAGCTAAAGCTCAGCATTCTGCCTAGCCCATATTCACATAAGGAATTCATGTTTAGCACCAGAACATGAGTTTATATCGCTGTCACACCAAATTCAGCTCCTAGTCACCCTCAATGTTTATTCATCAAAGCATCCTAATTTAGGGATAGGCTGGCAGAGGATCTTTGTTGTTGTGAAAGATTTTAATTTTACACACACATTCCTTTTTATGGTCCAAAACACACAAAAGCGGTTTTGAAAGCAACATGCAGAGAAAACTTCCCAAGGCAGTCACTATGTTTTATCCAGAGAGTGTTTATTTCTAATTCTTAATAGATCCAAGAAAATTTTTGCCATGGCCAGGGTAATATCATTTGTCTTATCTTCTATAATATTCTTGAGATGGAAGGTTTCAGAATTTCCAGGTAAATTTACCAATAAGGGTTTAATTAATTGACCCCTGGCTTGTTTATACAGATCACAGTGTAGTAAGATATGCTTCACACAATTGACAGCCTGAGAACATAAGCAGAGTCTATTCTGATAAGTTATACTGGTCAGTCTGCTGTTTAGAATTTCACAGGGAAATACATTTAATCTGGCTTTGCAAAACAGTTGTTGATAATTGGTTACTGATAAATTTGTAAGACACAAGGGTAATTGATATTCTTTATTTTCATGTGTTTTTTTTTAATTTAGTGTCACCACTCTTAACAAGTTTATTTTAATTAAACTGAGATGTATGGCTGCAGACAAAAAGGGACGTGGGTGGCGCTGTGGGTTAAACCACAGAGCCTAGGGCTTGCCGATCAGAAGGTCGGCGGTTCGAATCCCCGCGAGGGGGGAGCTCCTGTTGCTCGGTCACTGCTCCTGCCAGCCTAGCAGTTCGAAAGCACAGCAAACTGCAAGTAGATAAATAGGTACCGCTCCGGCGGGAAGGTAAACAGCATTTCCGTGCACTGCTCTGGTTCGCCAGAAGTGGCTTAGTCATGCTGGCCACATGACCCGGAAGCTGTACGCCGGCTCCCTCGGCCAATAAAGCGAGATGGGACTTTTATCCAGAGCCAACAGTTTCTGAAGGGGAGACAACCGCTTGGTCTTTAAACACCTGGTTTCATAATTTCAATTTGCCTATGTTAAGCATCATTTGTGATGTCAAACTGCTTACATTCCCTTTGGTTAGCATAGATGGCAGGACGTACCTACATGGGGTCATGATCACAGGCATCCCAAATTCTGTAGATGGCACAAAACTTTTGCCAAGTTGCCCTTTCTTCATGTCTGGGTCCAACGACTTTACTTCTGCTAAGAACAGTCACATTCTTTCTGACCACCTGAAATAAATGTCCATGCCATGTCCAAAACCACAGCCTTCATTCAAATCCTTAAAGGTACCAAGCTTTCTCCCAGCTTTGCAGTTTAGAGCCTCATCAGGATCCATTTGACCAAAATATTTCTGTTCCATAAGCTTTTTTAAAAAGTGTATATACTTTTCAGATTTCTCCAAAAATACCATTTCTTTTCGAGGGTTCAAATGGTTGGTAATTGGCAACTTTGGGACTGTTCCACATATAGCCCATGAAATTTCAGCAATCAAGAATTTGAACCCTTAGCAGAAAAACTGATGAATATCTCCCTGGCAAGAGGGGGGGAAATAATTTCTGCTGCGAATGTATTTCATCTGCAAAGTGAACACAGTTCAAGCCATACAAGTTCTTCAGTGATCTGCACAATCAATGCCCCAAAATACAAGCTTTCTCAATATGTTAACACAACTCCACCCCCATCCCTCCCAATCCTTGGCCATAGAGGCTGCTGGGAACTAGATACAGTTGATTCAGATGGCTGCTGAATGTTTGTCATTTGATCTGGCAAGAAACATGTTCCGCTTCCTTGCAGCAGAATTGAACCAAAGAATGGTTCATCTTTGAGACATGATGGTTATGTGACACATACTTGGGCTACTGTTCTCCTCGCCCCTTGCTGGAGGAAAAGGACCAGCTTTTTAGTTTACATCAATTGCCCAGTCTGAGGAGCCAGGTCACAGTCAACAGCTTTAAAGGGTCAGAGAGCGGAGAACTGCACAAGAAATGCATGGTTTCACTTGTTTCAAAGGAGGAAATATTCATTTCTATGACAGCCATTGGGACCTATATTTTTATAATGGGATGAGATTGTATGGCAGTGGTTGCAAGGGGACAGGTTCTAGGCGAGGAGAGGGAGACTGTTTTAGCATTTTGTAGGTGGGGACAGTCAAACAGCAGAGCAGGCAAATCTGTCTGATTGGCTGGACGTTCCAGTTCAGTTGAACAGTGAACAATTAGTTTGGGTTAACAGCCATTGAGGGATGGTCAACTAGGAATTGCTTGGAGAAAGGAGGAGTGGAAATCATTGTCTGGAGTAAGGGATTAACTTAATTGTACAGAAACTGACCATAGTTACCCCTGTGTCTATCTGGTTCCTCTAATGAGGCATCTGATCATAGCCTGCATTTTTAATCAAGGCTTATATTTTGATCAGATTCCTGTATTCCAAAAATGAGCTTAAATTCACAAATGTTTCTTTCGAGACAGGACACCAGCAGGCAAGGTCTTTGTCAGAGGCCCCTTTGGTTTATTGTGGTCATAAAACAGGCTGGGAACAAAAGGTCACACTGACCATACAAATGATAGAAGACAATCAAGGTTGCAAAAACAAATAGTGCCTCCCATTAAACTTGAGCCACATCTTCCTAAGGTTAAAAGGGCAAGAGCTAATACAAACAGCAGCTGGCCAAGGGAAGAGGCCTCTCTCTCTCTCTCTGTGAAACTGCTTTGAAGCTTCAGAGAATTTAGAAAACTTATAGAACTTAGCTTTTACTAAGTTCCTTTTTACTTAAACAAGATCTTTGCTTCTAAAAATCTATATATGTTATATGTATGAAATATTGGCTTAAATGTAATTATGCAAAGGATTTAGAAAGTAAGATTCTTATTTCATAGAATCATAGAATCATAGAAGAAGTTGGAATAGACCATGAGGGCCATTGAGTCCGGACCCCTGCCAGACAGAGAGACGCCATCGGAGCACTCCTGACATATGGTTGTCAAGCCTCTGCTTAATGACCTCCAAAGATAAAATTAGCCACCATCTGTTTTGGAGTGAATAGGGCAATAGGGCAAAAGATGAAATGTTAGTTAAGGCGCCTAGTCTAGGGCAAAAGGTTATTTGGTAATTAAGGTGCCTTGTAGAGGTTAATGGCTATTTATTTGCCAATTATAAATAGAAGGAAATATAGCTCTTTGTCTCCCATAAAAGGTAATAGGAAATGGGTGTATCTTTTATGATTGGTTCTAGCAAACAGCCAATAGGAATTTTAACCAGGCTGATTGGACAGAGGCAGCCAAAGGAGGAGCAAGGGGGCTGAGCTGAGGGAATATAAGTGCTGGCCATAAGGGCAGGAAGGCAGGCCAGAGCTTGGTAACCATATACCACTGTGCCTCTCATTTATTTGTCTGACAAATAAATTATTATTTTAATTTCTCTATTGCTGCGTTGAATATTTCATTCCAGCTAAGCGTTAACCACAAGCAGGGTGCTACATTTTATGGTGCCTCTGTGACTCGGATAAGTGGTCTGCTGGAACGCAGCCCCTTCGCCTTACTGGGCAGGGTACAAGAGGGAGGACCACTAACTGCTTACCCAGCGCGCACTGGAACATTTTTTCCAGGGGAACGCAGAAGTCTCGTCTGTCTGATACCCTGCTCACCGACGGCGACGGACCGGGGGGAACCAGAGAAATAAAGAGGGATCCGCTAAGGGTAAGTGCACAAAGGGGTTTTGGCCCTCCAATTAATTGGGAGGAAGAGAAGTCTTGATCAAACTTCTGCGTCTCAGTAAGGGGGAAACTGAGTACGCTACATGACTGGGTACATCAGATGGTGATCTGGTGTAGGGAAAAGGGAAAGGTTGGGAGGTAGAGTGTGGTGAAGTATCCAGCGCATTGTATGTGTGAGAAAGTACAACCTGAGTGTGGAGTGGGTAGTACTTCGGTTCCCAGTAAGGCGACTTCACTGGGCAAGGAACCCCACGAAGCGAGTGTGTAAGTGACTGAGTGGATACTTCACAGGGCCATACAATGGGAGTTGGAGGTTCAAAGGGGGAAAATACACCTCTTGAATGTATGTTAAATAATTTTAAGAAAGCCTTCTCAGGGGCATATGGAGTCAAAATGACGCCAGAGCGCTTGAGAACGTTATGTGAATTAGAGTGGCCGAAACAAAATACTGAATGGCCATCTCAGGGAACCTTTGATATAAATTTAGTAAGCAAACTTTGGACTAATATCGCCAAAGAAACTGGAGGGTGCCCAGAACAATTTTCATATATAGATTCTTGGCTGAGCACATTAAATAAAAATCCTCCATGGATAAGGGAATGCAAAGTCCAACGATGCAAATTATTGGCTGTAAAAGCCGAAGCTAGGAAAGGAATCTTGCCAAATAAACTCAAACCCATTTTTGAGGGACCAGAGGAAGAGGTGCTTCCACCTCCACCCTATGCTCCACATCGAAGGGAGCCTAATCCAAATACTCCACCAGTTGTAACCCCAAGGCAAGAAAGTGGAACGAATAATGGGGGTGGAGTCACAGAACTTGATTCCTTGATAGATTATGATAAATATCTTCAGGAGGCCTTGGAGTCCTATAATAAAGCCCAAGCAGAAGTGGTTATTCCACCTGTGAGTCCCAGTAGAACTCCATCTACAGTCTCCTTTAGTGGAACAACCAATTGCCCACCCCAAACCCCTGTACATCCAAATCCTAGAGAACTATTACAGGAGTTACAGGGAGACCTTGATCGGTCAGCAAGCAATACAGCAAGGCGTATAAAGCTGCTAAAAGAACGCCTTGGGACAGATACCATCCCCTATGATTTGAGGCCCCTAGAGCAAAGCGAAGAGAAAGGTCACGTAGTAGCCCCTCTTAGAAGAGTATTTGATGCACTTGAGGAGCCTGTGCTGGTTAACGGGCAACCCGGACCACGGCCACCTCGAACTTCGACCCTCCAGTACATTCCATTCACAACTACGGATCTGATGAATTGGAAAACACACACCCCATCTTTCGCAGAAAAACCTCAGGCTATGATGGACTTGGTGACTTCAATAGTAAATACTCATAGTCCTACTTGGACAGATTGCCGCCAACTCCTGAATACTCTGTTCACCACTGAGGAAAGAAGAGACATAATTGAAAAGGCACAGATATATTTGCGTGAGCAGGCCAGAGTGGGAAATATTTTTAATATTGACCGTCATCTCCAGGATAACTTTCCTTTGGAAGATCCTAATTGGGATCCAAACAATGCAATTCACCTGGCCAGGCTTACCACCTACCGCCAGACGCTTGTGCAAGGTATCCGCAGGGCATGCCAGAAGCCCACTAATATGTCTAAAGTCTCAGAAGTAGAACAGAAACCAAATGAGAGTCCGGGAGACTTTTTAGAGAGGCTGCAGGAAGCCTATCGTATATGGACTCCTTTTGACCCTGAAGCCCCTGAAAACAGCAGAATGATTACTGCTACATTTGTGGCCCAGTGTGCTTCTGATATTCGTAAGAAAATTCAGAAATCAGAAGGATGGGAAGGGATGCTGATGAGCCAAATTATGGCCATTGCACGCCGAGTTTATCGGAATAGGGATGAGGCTGAGAAACAAGAGAAGAAGAAGTGGCAGAAGGAAAAGATGGTGATGCTAGCCACAGCAGTGAAGCAAGACTACCGCCCTTTAAATGGAGGGAGAGGGCGGGGAAGGAATCCACCACTGGGAAGGAATCAATGTGCGAATTGCAAGAAGGAGGGTCATTGGAAGCGGGAGTGTCCTGAACCCCTGAGGTTGGAAGAAGTACGCCCAGGCCCAGGCCCAGGCTCCGGCCCAAGAAACCAGGGACGGGGACGGGGAATGATCCGAAATGGAAGATATCAGAGACCTGGACAAGGACAGAGTAGAGACAATTTCATTGGACTGGCAGAGGAGGATTTTACCCAAGACTAGGAACGACCGGACTCCATAAAGTTAGGCTTCCAGGAGCCCACGGTCACGATTCAATTAGGGAGCCATTTAATAGACTTTATGATTGATACTGGGGCTGAATACTCAGTACTCCCAGAACTATTGCAGAAAAAGGCATCCAAAAGTGTAGTCATTAAAAGTGCCACTGGTCAGTCAGCTAAGAGGTCTTTCCTTCAACCTTTGGAATGCCAGATTGGGGGACATCGTTTAACCCATCAGTTTTTGTATATACCTGAGTGTCCAATACCTCTCTTAGGTAGAGATATGCTGTCCAAATTGCAGGCCCAAATCACCTTCACTCCTCAAGGTCCAGAAATGAAACTGCCATCAAAGGCAGCAGGAATAATTACCCTCTCAGTACCTAAGGAACAATCATGGCGCCTAATGTCAGCCCTGCAAGTCCAACCCACATTGGATACAGAATTAAACAAGCTCCTCCAAACCCTACAGGTGCCACCAGGAGTATGGGCCGAAAATAGCCCACCAGGAATGGCTAAGAATATAGCTCCAATTGTAGTAACCCTAAAACCTATGGCTACCCCTGTATCTGTAAAGCAATATCCTTTACCCCGGCGAGCAGCAGAGGGCATCCAGAAACATTTGGACCGCCTATTAAAATATGGTCTGCTTAAGCCCTGCCAATCAGAATGGAACACACCCCTTTTGCCTGTTCGGAAACCTGGGACAGATGAATACAGGCCAGTACAGGACTTGAGGCTCGTAAACCAGGCTATCGAGACCTTGCACCCAAATGTACCAAACCCATATACCCTGCTGAGTTTGATCCCACCAGAAGCAACATTTTTTACTGTATTGGATTTGAAAGATGCATTCTTCTGTTGCCGGCTGGCACCACAGAGCCAACCTATATTTGCCTTCCAGTGGGAAGACCCTTTGACAGGAACAAAAGGCCAGCTAACCTGGACAAGATTGCCCCAGGGATTCAAAAATTCCCCAACTTTATTTGGTACTGCCTTGGCGAAAGATTTAACAAGATACCCCTCAATACCTGGAGAAAAGGTGGTTCTGCAATATGTAGATGACCTTATACTAGCGGCAAAGGATTTTGATACCTGTAAAGAAGGGACAGAGGAACTGCTCCACTTGCTCTGGGAAGCTGGCTACCGAGTTTCCCAGAAAAAGGCACAGTTATGTTTAGAAAAGGTCAAATATTTGGGCTTTGACATCTCACACCAACAACGAGCATTGAGACCAGAGAGGAAAGAAGCTATTTGCCTTATTAAGGAACCTACCACAAGGAAACAACTCAGAGGATTCCTGGGAACAGCAGGGTTTTGTAGACTATGGATACCTGATTTCAGCAGTCTGGCCAAGCCCTTACATGAAAGCACTCGAGGTGCAGAAAAGGACCCATTCGTATGGGGACCTGAGCAGCAACAAGCCTTTTTAGCTATCAAACAACGACTTATGGAGGCCCCAGCCCTTGGACTGCCTAATTCGGAAAAACCCTTTCAGCTGTATGTACATGAACAGAATGGGATTGCAGCGGCAGTCCTGACCCAGAGATTAGGAAGTTGGAACCGTCCAGTAGCTTATTTGTCAAAACAATTGGACTCAGTAGCAAAAGGATGGCCTCCATGCCTAAGGGCAGTAGCGGCCACTGCAAGCCTTGTCAAAGAAGCTGATAAATTTACCTTTGGCCAGACGATGTATGTGAATGTACCTCATGCTGTTCTGACACTTATGGAATATAAGGGTAGTTATTGGCTAACAAACCCAAGGATGGCTAGATACCAAGGCCTATTGTGTGAAAATCCCAGGATTCATCTACGAGTAGTGAATATGCTCAATCCAGCAACTTTGCTGCCCCTACCAGAGGTAGATGATGAAGAATCACATGATTGTCTCCAAATAATGGATGAAGTTTATTCCAGTAGACCCGATCTGAAAGATGAACCATTGAAAAATCCAGATGTTGTATATTATACTGATGGTAGCAGTTACCTGCATGAGGGTGCCAGACGAGCAGGATATGCTGTGGTCACCAATGAGGAAGTTGTGGAAGCTGAAG
Organism: Podarcis raffonei; assembly: GCF_027172205.1. Classification (NCBI taxonomy): domain Eukaryota; kingdom Metazoa; phylum Chordata; class Lepidosauria; order Squamata; family Lacertidae; genus Podarcis; species Podarcis raffonei. Next base: position 123,795,276 of record NC_070603.1, read on the forward strand.
CTTTGCCTGCTGGCACCTCAGCACAAAAGGCTGAACTTATAGGTTTAACTAGAGCTCTGCAATTGGCAGCCGGATGTAAGGCAAACATCTATACTGATTCTAAATATGCCTTCTTAACCCTGCATGCACATGGAGCTCTATGGAAAGAAAGAGGTCTAATAGGAGCCCACGGGAAGGCCTTGAAATATGGACCTGAAGTAGAAATCCTGTTGGAAGCAGTATGGGCTCCAGAACAGATTGCTGTAATGCACTGCAAAGGTCATGGACGTGGAAGGGATCCAATAACCAGAGGAAATCATGCTGCTGACAAAGCAGCCCGAGAGGCAGCCCAAAAGCCTGTGGGAGGATTTATAGCAGCCCTCATACCAGAGGTAGTTCCAGAAGAAGTTAAACCTCACTATACCCCAGAAGAGAGGAAGTGGGCTGAACAGGAAGGGGCGATTGTGAAGGACGGTTGGATGATCCTGCCAGACAATAGGATTTATGTACCTCATCACCTAGCAGGTACAATTGTAAGAAATTATCATGAATCTACTCACCTTGGCGGTACTGCAACCAGAGAGAGTCTCAGTCGGAAGTTGTATATTATTAACCTATCACAATTAGCAACTTGCATTTCCCAGAAATGTGTTCTTTGTGCTAAAAACAATCCCAGGCAGGGACCGGTACAACCTCCTGGAATCCAACATGTGGGATACGTCCCCATGGAAAGCCTAATTGTGGACTTCACAGAGCTGGTCCCTTCTAAGGGATTCAAGTATCTCCTTGTGTTTGTAGATACTCTTACCGGATGGGTTGAAGCTTTTCCCACCAGAACTGAAAAGGCGCGAGAGGTAACTAAGAGACTCCTCACTGAATTGATCCCAAGGTTTGGATTACCTAGATGCATTGGAAGTGATAATGGGCCAGCGTTCATTGATCAAGTAGTACAAGAAGTATGTCGAGTCCTACAAGTGAAGTGGAGACTGCATGCAGCATATAGGCCTCAGAGTTCAGGGAAAACTGAAAGAATGAATCGGACTCTGAAAACCCAATTGGCAAAATTAACCCAGGAAACAGGATTGGGATGGGTAGATGTGTTACCCATAACACTGTTTCGTGTTCGGTGCGCACCCACAAAAAGACTTAAGTTGTCACCTTTTGAGCTCCTGTATGGGAGGCCGCCCTCCTTTGTTCAGGATATTCCAGCTGACCTCAAACAAATAGGAGACTATGTGACACAGGGACAAGTGCAATCTCTCTCCCGTGTTTTTGTTTCTCTTAACAGGTGGGCCCTCGAGCGCACGCCGTGCAGCATTGCCGAGCCGATTCATCAGTTCCAGGCTGGCGATAGCGTATGGGTGAAAGAGTGGAAACGCGATCCACTTGCACCTAAGTGGCGTGGACCTTACACCATCTTGCTCTCTACTCCAACAGCGGTGAAGGTAGCTGAGGTGACCCCCTGGATTCATCACTCCCGTTTGAAGAAGTCCGAAGGCAGTTGGACGTGCAAAGGTGACCCCTCTAATCCTTTAAAACTGACTCTCTCCAAAAACCCCTGTATCTAGCCCTACGGGGAACGGGCTAGGTCACGGGCAACATCAGACGACCGGCCTGCTGCAGCCACAACCTGGAAGCTGGCTGACCTGCGCACGCCTGAAGCTTGAGGAGCGTCTGAACCAGCGATTGTGAACGGGAAGATTCTCTTATACAATTGATTGACTGCCCCCCCCGTGGAACAATTATCAGAGATATTACTCATTGGGGATCCTTGGGACATATGTTTTGGTCTTGGTGGTTCCCCATTTCTGTCACTGGGGGAATTATATTGGGACTAATATTTTTTTGTTATCACAATAAGGTAATCTTTTGTGGAAGGAATGCATATACTAGACATCAACATGATTTTATTATTAATCCTGATCCCTTGGGAAGGGGAAGGGTCCTTGAATTTGAGCAAATTTGCTAAATATGGATTCCGCCATGACCACAATATGTGGGTAGGCTTAGCTGAGATGGTAGCCAATGTTACAAATAGGACCAATTGCCTTGTTTGCTCTCTTGGGCCAGATGATTCAGAGGGAGGTATGCCCTTATTACCAATACCATTAAATGCCATTGGTATGGTAAGCGAAATGCCACACCAAACAGAAGTACAGAATTTCCCCGGATGGAACTCAACTAAACCAATACGAGTTATACCTGTACAAGGGGAATTCTGTGTACATAAATCATCAGAGGCAGCTGATTCTACCATGATAGGCTCTTCTCATTGCCACTATACTTGGGATTATATTAAGAATAGTCAAACCTGGGCAAACGGTACTACCTATCGAACTCGGAATACCTTGCCCTGTGCACCTCCTTTTATTCATGCATGGAAAATGGTGTGGAACATAACTATGACAGAAAAAGGCAATCTAACATACTGCACTGTGAGCTCTATGCCCCTTTTGATATTTCGCCTTATGCACTCCACGTACCAAAAACCTCAGACCCGATGGTTGTGGTGGATATGTGGAGAATGGGCATACAAGAAACTCCCTTCCAAATGGAGTGGGACTTGTTTCCTGGGATGGGTATTACCACCAATGTGGATTATGCCCACTAGTTCAGCCAAGCGTACACGAAGAAACGCTGATATTTCTCATATAGCAGGAGGAAGTACCCAAAGTTGGAGCGATACTGATGATTGGCCACCAGAGCGCATTATAGCCTATTATGAACCTGCCTCCTGGAATCCTGATGAGCTCATACAAGGGGCTCGAGATCCTATTTATAATCTAAACAGAATAATTCGATTGCAAGCAGTAGTGGAACTTGTAACCAATGCAACGGCCCAGAGTTTGAGACTTATTGCACAACAGTTGGATGAAAGTAGAGCCGCCATTTTGCAGCTGAAAATGGGAATGGATTATGTACTTGCCAGGCAGGGAGGCCTATGTGGAGTCTTGAACTTGACAGGGAATGCCTGTTGCTTTAACATTTCTGATAATGGTGAGGCAATCCGTGTGTTGGCCACAAAGATGGAGAATATAGCACATGTCCCAGTACAAACATGGGAAGGATGGGATATGGGATGGCTCACCAACTGGTTACCAAATGTCGCAGGACTCAAAGGGATACTATTGTCTTGCTTGTTTTTCTTGACGGTAGTAGTAATGGTTTTGTGTATGGTGCCATGTATCATTTCATGTTTTAGAAGTACAATTAGCAAGATGATTTCAAATGAAACTTTACCTCATATCATGGCCCTATACAGAGCTTTACCTCAGGAATATGATGAAGGTCAAGCTATCAAGGACACTTGGGAAGGTCCTTGAGCTTGAAAGGGGGGAATGAGGCATCTGATCATAGCCTGCATTTTTAATCAAGGCTTATATTTTGATCAGATTCCTGTATTCCAAAAATGAGCTTAAATTCACAAATGTTTCTTTCGAGACAGGACACCAGCAGGCAAGGTCTTTGTCAGAGGCCCCTTTGGTTTATTGTGGTCATAAAACAGGCTGGGAACAAAAGGTCACACTGACCATACAAATGATAGAAGACAATCAAGGTTGCAAAAACAAATAGTGCCTCCCATTAAACTTGAGCCACATCTTCCTAAGGTTAAAAGGGCAAGAGCTAATACAAACAGCAGCTGGCCAAGGGAAGAGGCCTCTCTCTCTCTCTCTGTGAAACTGCTTTGAAGCTTCAGAGAATTTAGAAAACTTATAGAACTTAGCTTTTACTAAGTTCCTTTTTACTTAAACAAGATCTTTGCTTCTAAAAATCTATATATGTTATATGTATGAAATATTGGCTTAAATGTAATTATGCAAAGGATTTAGAAAGTAAGATTCTTATTTCATAGAATCATAGAATCATAGAAGAAGTTGGAATAGACCATGAGGGCCATTGAGTCCGGACCCCTGCCAGACAGAGAGACGCCATCGGAGCACTCCTGACATATGGTTGTCAAGCCTCTGCTTAATGACCTCCAAAGATAAAATTAGCCACCATCTGTTTTGGAGTGAATAGGGCAATAGGGCAAAAGATGAAATGTTAGTTAAGGCGCCTAGTCTAGGGCAAAAGGTTATTTGGTAATTAAGGTGCCTTGTAGAGGTTAATGGCTATTTATTTGCCAATTATAAATAGAAGGAAATATAGCTCTTTGTCTCCCATAAAAGGTAATAGGAAATGGGTGTATCTTTTATGATTGGTTCTAGCAAACAGCCAATAGGAATTTTAACCAGGCTGATTGGACAGAGGCAGCCAAAGGAGGAGCAAGGGGGCTGAGCTGAGGGAATATAAGTGCTGGCCATAAGGGCAGGAAGGCAGGCCAGAGCTTGGTAACCATATACCACTGTGCCTCTCATTTATTTGTCTGACAAATAAATTATTATTTTAATTTCTCTATTGCTGCGTTGAATATTTCATTCCAGCTAAGCGTTAACCACAAGCAGGGTGCTACACTAACAGATATAACCCCCCCCCCAAACAAACCATTTTAAATTTCTACAGTCACTAGTGGTAGACTCATCTCATGTTCAACCTAAGAAACATGCTACCATGAGTTTTTTTGAAGGTTTCTGAGGAAGCAGTGGCAGTACATAAATTAAAATAAGAAGCATGTGTGTGAGGAAACAAGTGATGTGAAGGAAACAGAGAATGCTGATAATGATCTCTGACTTACCTTATACCTGGTGAGCTGTACATTGCAGTATTAGGAAGGCAGGTGGACACACATACAGAGATAATTATAGAGTATATTGGCACCTTCTGAAGAATAACAGGCCTAGGATCTACAAAAACAAACAAACTCACTCCCCACTATAAGCTTATCAAGTCAAGATTCTAGTGGGGGATTTTCACATATCCCAAATGCCATGTTTAATTTTTTTCCCTCAGGTGTTCCTTCATATTCAGATCAGGCCTCAAAATTATAATATAGCACTTGGGGATGAAGATGCATCCCAGAAGCCCAGCACTGGAGGCCAAGATAGAAAAGATCTGCACAGCTACCATGAATTTCCCCTTTGAGCTCAGGTAGGTGGGCACAAAGGACACCCAAACACTGCAGAAGACCAGCATGCTGAAGGTGATCAGCTTGGCTTCATTGAAGGCCCCAGGCAGCTTCCTGGCCAGGAAAGCCACTGTGAAGCAGATGGCAGCCAGGAAGCCCATGTAGCCAAGGGCACCATAAAACATGGCAGCAGACCCTTCGTTGCATTGCAAGATAATCTCTCCAAGTTGGGAGTGCATGTCGGATTCTGGGAATGGGGGAGACAGACCCAGCCAGATGGTGCAGATGAGAACTTGGACACTGGAGCAGGAAATGACAACAGAGTGTGCAAAACCCTTCCCCAGCCATCTCCTCCCCCTGTTCCCAGGCTTAGCTGCCAGGAAGGCCATGACCACAGTGATGGTTTTTGCCAAGATAGAAGAGACAGCAACTGAGAAGATGGTGCTAAAGGCCACTTGTTGCATAAGGCAGGTCCCTTTCCTTGGCTTCCCAATGAAGAGGAAAGAGGACAAAAAGGAGAGCAGGAGAAAGATGAGGAGGATGTAGGACAGGTCTCGGTTGTTGGCTTTGACGATGGGAGTGTTCCTGGATTTAACAAAGATTCCAAACACAATGCCTGTGATTAAGGACAAGAAGATGGCAGAAGAAGCCAGGAGGATCCCCAAAGATTCTTCATAGGATAAGAAGGTGATTAATTTAGGGACACATTGATGCCGGTCCTCATTTGGATGCTGATCTTCTGGACATTTAAAACATTCATCAGCATCTGCATAGAGAAAATGACAATCCTAACTTGTTACATTTGTGGGGAAAGGTGGGCCCATGGGAGAGGTCAGGAAAGAAAATTATCTTGTTGGGAAGGAGGGAGTCAAAATGGGGTGCCCTTACAAGTATCAGCCTGAGCCTGGCTGAAATATTTGCCCCATCTTCCCACTGAAGGCCCTTTCCCCTGAGGTGTCCTACCTTCCTGTGTTGAGATTGTGCCTTCTGAGCACGGAGAACAATCATAGCAGCAATGTGGCCTCCCTTCCTGAATTTTCTTGGCATATCCAGGCTGACAGCTCTCTGTGCATCTTGAGCGAGGAATAGTCTAGGCATAAACAGAAGGCATATCTGTTTCCAATGGCTTAAAGGCCCTTTTTAATGAAAATTGATGTGTTTTTTTTTCTTTTGCAGAGCAGCTCGTCAAGGAAACAAACCTCTTTGATGTTTCTACTTATTTAACAACTTGCTTCATTTTTGTATACAAAGTAGCATAAACAATAACCCAACTAAATAAATGAATGGTAGTATATCAGAACCATGCACACACTCCTATGGCCAGCAGCAATAACAAAAGTCCTTAGACTGCTGCCATTGTATCTTCTGCTAGGTTGCACAGCTGTAACTAAGGACTGTCTGGTTCCTATTTTACTCCCAAGACTCCACAGTGTCATTGAGGTTGGCACCAAACGCTGCTCCTAGTGCAGAACATGGTGCCTAGTTTGCTTGTGTGTCATATCTGCACTTATTGGAATCAACTGCAGAAAATCTTGTTTTGAGAAGCCTTTTTCAACTGGATGAAAAGATCTTGACCTCTGCTGTTCATTTAGATTTTTTTTATTTGAATGTGTGTTCAACTACACACACCACCCTGAGCTCCACTGTTTTCATTCTGTTTTATTGATCTAATAAACAGATGGGGCAGAATTCACTCCAGTCTTACCCAACCTGTTGCCCTCAGATGTATTTGCCCAACGTTGGCCTTGGCAGATGGGAGTTGTAGTCCACAATATCTGGAGAGCACCAAGTTGGGGGAAGGTCTTCTGCTCTGCTTCTGAAAGTCTCCTACTCACTGTGAAATCTTATACACGTTTTCTCAAGACAGACTCCATTAAGGTCAATGGGTCTAAGCTCCAGAGAAGGATGTCTAACATTGCAATCAAAGCCTCATCTGTACTATTCAACATGTTATTAGACAATTATAGATGTCTCAGGGAATAACAATTTCTCTTACCTTCTTAAACAGCTTGGGCCACACAATTGCTTCTGGGTTAATGGTGAACTTCAGATTTGAGGACTTCTGTCTCTCTATGCTCCCAATTTTCACTCTAGCCCGAGAGTTATTAGGAAACAGAACCCAATTCACAATATCGAAGTCAATGGCCAGTGCCCCATTCTCATCCAAGTACTGTCCTTCAGATGAAGTGTTAGAATAGAGGTGAACCTCTTTCAAGAATGAATGAAGCTACAACAGAAGAAACTCCAGCACTGAGAGAACATGAAACCATGATGCATCCCAATAGCCTCTTAATAAGGACTAGAGAACTAGGACTCAAAGGTGCTCATTAGGTCCTCTCATTCTGCTTCAGCATTTGCAGGGTAACCAAAGTGAACCAAAGTGAGTAATATTACCTTTATCCTGCTACATCTCTGAAAGAGTGGCCTGTTCTGCCGTTTCACGAGAAATGTTTCTAGGGATGATAAATTTAATTCTACAGGGGAGAAAACTCTTATATGATAAAGTGCCTGTTTTTATTAATTCCTTTAACTGTGTAACACATTTTATTGCATCTTCTTTTCTGTCAAGGCTTTCGCTACTGCTAATAGTCAGTGTAGACAATGCTGAACTACATGGTCCATTGGTCTGATTTGGTATTAAGGCTGCTTCCTAAATTCCTATCAGGGTGATTCCATATAGCTGGGATAATGAATTTCAGTTTGCAAAAGAAAAGGATATACCTGCCATGGCTGTAGCCTTGGAAGTTCCAACCTGCCTCCTTTGCCCACAATTGACATCCTCTTTGAGCTGAATGAATATGCTGCATTCAAGGCTTGAGCCGCAGCCTGGATGCTGAAGTAATTCACATAGCTGTCTTGGGATTGGATTCCTTCAACCATTTCCTGGGCCAGCATCCTTAGCCACTTCTTCTTCTCCCTGCATTTTTCCCAACCCTTCACTGACAAGGCATGCTTTGAATATGAACAAACATATGCTTTCCCCCAAACGTTTAGACTACGAAATGAAATTGGCTCATAGTATTTATATTTTGTCATTTTTTTAGTCTTCATTACAAAGGAGAAAGATCCATGGGCATAATGGAAAGATTTAATATCACCAAATAAGATTGTGTTCTGAAGAGCTGTGATTATCCAGACTTTCCCTCCAGTTTCTATCCTTTCAAGTAAAGACTGTACCTCCATGATTATAAAAAGTCCATATTGAGAGTCTGCAGAGTAAACAAATACATTGACTTGTCTCCACAAGGCAGGGGCTTCATGGGGTAGCCACAGCCAGGTTTGTAGTAGTACTCTTTGTGTGAAGGCAACACAAATTTCCCTTTTGTTCATTAGAGGTGTCAAGGTACTCAGGAAGCTTTCCCCATTGTCATTGTCTGGAGCAAAGAGGCCGACCCACGTCCACCTGAAATGCAGGAGCAGTTGGACCATCCCTTGGTACTGAGTTTCTTGGTTTGGGACCATTTGGTAGACAAAAGGGGACTGGACTTTATCATGAGGAACGAAGCCATAACTAAGCTGGTGAGGAAAGGAAAAGAGACTGGGGTTTTGTTTTTCAGGGCAATGACTGAATACTGTACTTCTATTTGAAAGATTATGGCATATTTAATTTTTTTAATTAGCATGAACATCAAATATTTTTAAAATAACCTTTTTTTATTTAAGCAATTTATACAGTGGTACCTCGGGTTACAGACTCCGCTAACCCGGAAGCAGTACCTCGGCTTAAGAACTTTACCTCAGGATGAGAATGGACTCTAAGCAGTTTTCAATGGTTCGATGTAAAAAAGACAAAATTTAAAACTTATAAGATCGTATTTCATTTGAACTGGCTACTGCATGCAGTAAAAAATGAAGGTCTTCATTAGGATCTGAAAGGTTTTAAGTAACCTTGTCTGACCTCAGCTGGAAGAGTTCCGTGAAATGAGTTCCACAATTGTGGCTCTTGTTGGAAACGAGCTGTTCATCTGAGCCACTAAGAGTGACTCCTCCCAAGAGTTCAGTGATTGGGGACATGTATAAGGGATTATACATGCTTTTGAATTATGGTGCTGGAGGAGACTCTTGAGAGTCCCATGGACTGCAAGAAGATCAAACACATCCATTCTTAAGGAAATTAGCCCTGAGTGCTCACTGGAAGGACAGGTCCTGAAACTGAGGCTCCAAGACTTTGGCCACCTAATGAGAAGAGAAGACTCCCTGGAAAAGACCCTGATGTTGGGGAAGATTGAGGGCACAAGGAGAAGGGGACAACAGAGGACAAGATGGTTGGACAGTGTTCTCGAAGCTACAAACATGAGTCTGACCAAACTGCGGGAGGCACAACTAAACGAATAAACAACAACAGAAGGCATTATGTCATTATTGAGATGTCCTGGACCCAAATAATTAAGGGCCTTATGAATCTGGTTTTGATTACGCTAACACAGTGGGTTGACTTCACTTCGGAGGTGCACTCCCTTTTATACTTAGCCAGACAGATGCCAGGAGCAGGGGCTGTGTCTTCAACTCTGCAATAGGCATCCTGGCTAGTAGCCATCAGTAGCCCTCTCCTCCATGAATTTGTCCAATCCACTTTTTTTCTAATGATCCCGAAACTGAAATATCTTTGTATGGCTTCCCATTTCATGAAAAGCAATGTTTCAAAGCAACGTATAATGTAAAGTAAGCAATAAATTCATTATCATAAGAAAAACTTGGTTTTTGTATTGTTTTTTACGAGATGGCAAATGTTGCCAGCTGTATTTGACTTGAACCCAATTCTTACTTGTGGGATCTTGTAGATTCCTGAAATGCTTGCAATGTGCATGGAGATGTCGGATTCGCCCCCTTCAAGAACAGCTAGTGGTGTCTTCCGTTTTCCACATATGTAGTTTGGAATGTTGATTTTCCCACCAGCAAAGAGGTCTGTCAGGGCATCAGAAGTTGTTCTTGCCTCAAAAAAGGTATCGTAGATGCTGTAGCCCAGGGTGATGTTGGGTAAGAGCCTGGGGTTAAGATTGATCTCCTGAGTGGCAAGTGCGGAGGAAAGAATGTGCCAGTCCTTCCCACCCATCCAGCTGCGGAGGAAAGTATGTCACATAGTCACCCTTGATTCAGAGAAAATGGAAGTCACATTCAGTTACATAGATTATGTTGTGCCTCGGAGAAAGAATTGTGCACTTCCCACTGAAAATTGTTCTTTCCCTCTTTCATTGCACCCAGCTATAAAGGAGGAGCCAGCCTTATACAGGGGAAGCAGAGTTACCTTATTGTTCACTTTTCTCCATTAGAGAACCAGTCTCTCTTCCAACTCCAAGCATAGGGCAATGAGTAAAAAGCCTGGGGTGATAATTCCATCGATAAACTTCCAGAAAATCATTTCAGATTGAGAGTGGGAAACTCCCCAGTTTCCATGCTAAGGGTCATGGCCTCAGCATTCAACCTTCCCCAAGGGTCCATGAGACACAATGAGAGAATGAATTTCATATTGCTTATTACTGAAAAGCTGCCACTCAAACATACCTCACAGCTTCTTAGAGAAGACAAATTCCTCATGGGGAGCATGGCTGAATGTTTTTAACTTAAATTGTAATGTAAAACACATTGAAATACTGCTTTTCACCAGGTGAACATACATATAGATTTTTAAATAAAATTATTCAAATGTTACAATACAGCTTTGTCCACTGCCATAATATCACAGAATGATCTCTCCATTCCTCAGTCCCACATCTCTGTCACTTTGGCTTGCTGAATATGCTTAATAAAACCTAGCTATATATCTGATTTAGTTCTTTCTCTTTTATTGGAGAAGAACGAGGTATTTTAAGGCCATCATCATCACCATCACAGAGGTGTCTCTGGAGGGGTTACATTGATGGAAAATGTCTAGAAATGTTTTAATAAATGAATTAATTAAATCACGGGTCTCTATGCATTAACATTCTCGTTTAAAGCCCCAGCAAAGACTCAGCATAGTTTCAGTGAATTTCATCTCACTGATTTAAAACACTTGCTTTTAAAAAACATTATACCCAATTCAGATTTTCCCATTGTATTTGATCTCAGTGAACAAGATGCTTCCTCCTTCTTCAAAGAAGAAAAAAGAAAGAAGAAGGAGATATTGATTTACCAGGAGTACCAGAAAATAGAGGCTGATTCAGATACATCAAAGCATACAGACCAAAAAGCTTGGTAAAAAGGAAGTTGAAAAGCAAAGTCAAGAGGGTCAATCACTCCCAAACACTTGGGAGTTGTTTAAGAACACTGTATTAGAGACTCAAGTTGAGTATATACAGCAAATAAGGAAAGATACCATGAGGGCCAAGAGGATATCAGCATGGTTAATGAGTACAGCCAAAGAAGCTATTTGAAGCAAGAAGACTTCTTTCGAAAAACTGAAAATTTGTCGGGTGATCCCGTTGACAAACTGTACATAGACTTTCAAAAAGCTTTTGACAAAGTATGTCACCAAAGACTCATATGCAAGATTAGAAGTCAAGGAATAAGAAGAGAGGTTCTCTTGTGAATCAGGAACTGGTTAAGTTGCAGGAAGCAAAATGTAGGAATAAATGGACAATTCTCCAAATAGAGAGGAGTAGAAAGTGGAGTCCTCTGAGGATCAGTACTGGGACCTGTGCTTTTTATCTTGTTCATAAATGATCTAGAGTTTTACATGTTCATGGATTCTGAACTGGGAGGGAAGGACCAGGAGTGAGACCTTTGGATCATGCTTGTCAAATCCATGTTAGGTAGCTGTAAAAATGGGAATTTCTGAGCTATGGATCATTAGGAAAGGAATTGAAAATAAATGAGGACACATTGCAGTGTTCTGTTCTTTTTAGTTGAGAAACAGTGAGCAAGAGAGGACAGGACATGATTTTTAAAAATTATGCATATTGTGGAGAAAAGGGATAAACAATTTTTTCCTCTAAAAACACTAAAACTTGAGACTATTCAGGACAGATGCAAACTGACTTCTTTGCACAGTGCTATGGAACTTGCTCCCCCAGAAGACAGTGATGGTGGCCAAGTTAGCTTTAAAAGATAAGGCAAATTCATGGAAATGCTTCTGAATATCAGTTCTGGGAGGCACAGGAGGGGAGAGTTTGTTTGTGGTCATGTTCTGCTCCCTGCTTTTGCCGAAGAAGAAGAAGAAGAAGAAGAAGAAGAAGAAGAAGAAGACGACGACTATTCTGCTCCCTGTTTTTCCACAAGCTCCTGATAGGGCACTGTGGGGAAATGATGTTTCAATAAATACGCCATTGATCAGATGAAGCAGGCAATTCTTTTGTTTGTTTGTAAAAGAATTGGAGCATAGATAGGAATACATTAATACACCATTACTTACTACTCAAATTTGGTTAAGGGAGTGCGGGTAAAGGAGAACGGATATTGACCTCCAATAACCTTTGAAGATATGAATCCACTAATGAGCTGGTCTCCTGGCCTGTAAAAATTCATAGCCCAATTTTGATCCCTGGTCAGATTCAGTGGACATTTAGTCCTCTGCTGCATCCCATAGGTTGCAAGAGGCAGCAGCAGAAGCAGTGTTGTCATTCCGGGTCTACTTGCTACACTTCCCTATTGATTATTCCTCCCGACTTCATAGCCAGCTATTCAGAAGAAATCCCGTCTCTTGAAAGAATGATGTTTCAGGGACTTGACAAATATGAGGGTGAGGGTGGGGTTACTGGATCAGGCTTCAGAGACAAAGGGGAAGGGAAGGATCATGGCTCAGTGGAAGAGCATCTGTTTTGCACCCAGAAGGTGTTTTATACACCAGACCTTTCAGGCACAGTGGAATAAACAACCCCCTGTTGCCCTTGATTGTGATGTTCAGCTTATTGGTCCCAAATGCAGTATTTCAGGTGAGGGTGGGGAGTAACTTGGACTCAGGAAAGAATAAAAATAGATTACTGTGGTTCTGATGATTGTAAAGGGAAGAAAGATCTCCCCTGAAACTACAGGAGCAGGTGCAGAGCAGGAAAAAAACATATTTACTAAGTAGACTGATGTGGTTGAAGGAGAAAGGTGAGTTTGGCTGAACGTTATTGACGTCTCAATAGCCCTGAGGCTGGATCAGACCAAGGGCCATGAAGTCAACGATCCTGTTCTTACAATGGCCAAGCAGATGTCCCCAAATGAACCCCACAAGCAGAAGATGAGGGCAGAAGCACTTTCCCTACATGTGATTCCCCAAAGGCATCTTCTCACCAACAGTGGAGAGAGGAGATATCAGTAAGGCCTGGGATCCTTTGATAGCCCTTTCTGCTCCTGTATATTTGCCTAAACACCTGCTTTTATTTTAAGCACACTATAAATTATAAATTGACCCTCTTAGAAGTATACAAGAAAAAACGAAAATTTTAGATTCTTAATAAATAAATGCAAAATATACTTAAAATAAGCAGTTAAGCTATAAATAGGTCAAAAGACGTGTCTGCTTATATATATCTGAACAGGCTTCCCTGAATAAATATGGTTTTCCCAGGCACCAAAAAATAATAAAGGGTCAACGTCAAAAGACAAGGTATGCCAAACTATATGTTCTGCTACTCTAAATGATGGGTTTATTACCAGGACAGAACGAGTATCACATGGCACCAATAACTCTGCCGGTTCTGCAAATTGAATCAGTTGAGTGCCATATAAGGCAAGCTGTTAAGAGCTTTCGTAAGTCCTCCAGCCAGGCTGCAATACGGATTCTCAATTTGTGAGGCGATTGCCAGCTATAAGGACCATACAAGAAGACACAGGAAATGGGTTATACAAGAGGTTTATTGTAAGAATCAGAGTCCCCAGAACCAAGAAGAAATCTGGACCTAAGAGCAACAGAGATAAAGATAAGCTGAAGCATGCAAAGAACAAAGATGTTTCCAGAGAATGGGACTTTTATCCAGAGCCAACAGTTTCTGACGAGGAGACAGCCGCTTGGTCTATAACAACCTGGTTTCCTATTATCAAGCATCATTTGTGATGTCAAACTGCTCCCATTCCCTGTTGGTTGGCATAGACAGCAAGACATACCTACGTACATGGGGCCATGAACACGTGGATTCCAAATTCTGTAGATGGCACAAAACTTTTGCCAAGTTGCCCTTTCTTATTGTCTGGGTCCAACGACTTTACTTCTGCTAAGAACAGTCATATTCTTTCTGACCACCTGAAATAAATGTCCATGCCATGTCCAAAACCGCAGTCTTCATTCAAAACCTTAAATGTACCAAGCTTTCTCCCAGCTTTGTAGTTTAAGCCTCATAAAGATCAGTTTGCCCAATATATTTTCGTTCCAAAAGCTTTTTTAAAAAATATCTATGCTTTTCAGATTTTCATGAGATCTTTGAAGTGTCTGGTTTTAATGTCACTTTTTCTAATTTATAGATATAAATACAGATACAGAATAAATACAGAATAGATATAAATACAAACGATTAAGATAAACAGTCTTCATGTAGTTTTTAGTGTACTTTTTCATTATATGTTAATAACACGTCAGTGGCACAAATTACTGATTTCTGAATTTTTTAATTATTCATTTGTCAGGGGCTCAGGAGCAGAAGCACAGGGAAGAGAGGAAATGGAGAGCGAAGGGGAGGAATCCAAGGGCAGCGTAGGGGAGTATGACAGAAGCACTTTCCCTACATGTGATTCCCCAAAGGCATCCTCTTTCCAACAGTGGAGAGACAACCAGTGTGGTGTCCTTGGTTCTAATAGGTTTTTATACCTATCCCAAACTTCTATAAGCCCATAAATTTTCAACAATCACTAATTTGAACTCGTAGCACAAAAACTGATGAATATCTCGCCGGCAAGGGGGGCAGGTAGGGAATCATTTCTGCTTGAATGTATTTAATCTGGAAATTTAACACAGTTCAAGCCATACAAGTTCTTCAGTGATCTGCACAACCAATGCGCCACAATACAAGCTCTCTCAATGTGTTACACAACTCCACCCCCATCCCTCCCAATCCTTGGCCATAGTGGCTGCTACCGGATACAGTTGATTCAGATGGCTGCTCAATGTCTGTCATTTAATCTAGCAAGAAACATATTCTGCCTGCTTCCAGAAAAATTAAGCTTAAGAATGATTCATCTTTGAGACATGGTGGCTATGTGACACATACTTGGGCTTCTGGTCTCCTCGCCCCTTGCTGGAGGGAAAGGATCAGCTTTCTAGTTTACATCAATTGCCCAGTCTGAGGAGCCAGGTCACAGTCATAGAGTGGAGAACTGCACTAGAAATTGTTTCATTTGTGTTTCAAAGGAAGAAATATTCTTTCACTTCTGTGACAGCCATTGGGATGAGATTGTATGGCAGTGATTGCAAGGTGACAGGTTCCAGCAAAGGAGAGGGAGACTGCTTTAGCATTTGGTAGGTGGGGACAGGCAAATAGTAGAGCAGGCAAATCTCTGTCTGGTTGGCTGGAAGTTCCAATTCAGTTGAACAGTGAACAATCAGTTCAGTGAGGGATGGTCAACTCGGAATGGCTTGAAGATAGGAGAAGTGGAAATCATTGTCTGGAGTAAGCGATTAACTTAGTTGTACAGCAATGGACCATAGTCACCTCTGTGTCACCAGTAGGTTTATCTGGTTCCTCTAACATATATAACCACCCTCCTCAAATGAACCAGTTTAAATTTTTACTGTCACTAGTAGTAGACACATCCCATGTCCAAGCCTAAGAAACAGGCTACTAGGAGGTTTTTTTGAAGCATTCTGAGGAAACGGAAGCAGCAAATAAATAAGAGAAAGAGGCAAGTGTGTGTAGAAACAAATGAGGTGAAGGCTACTGTCATGCGGCAGAGGAAACAACTCCCACACCAGGTTGCCAGGAAAGGATAAGGAAGGAAAAATCCTTACCATTTGCTTTTTATTCAATATTTACAGGGAGAGGCTTGGAATGCAGCCTCTTGGAATAAGGCTGCTGTCCCTAGTGACTTTCCACCCCCTTTTTCTCCCACTTCCTTATTCATCATCATCTTCTCTATGGGTGGCGCTGAGGGCCCTTTGCTTCTGAGCCCTTTGCTCCACTACTTTCAAGGCTCGCCAGGTTCTGGAAGGGGGGAGGTCTGGAATGCTTTCAAAAGACACCGTGTCCATCTGTGGTTTCCCTCCTGATGTTTAATGTCTGGATAAGATATAAGGATTTGTTAGAAAATAAAACCCCAAGATGGTTGTCACCAATGGAAGCGAAGGCACAGAAAAAACTCAATATGGGGGCCAATTGGCCGAAATATTGGGAAATTTTGGAACAAGATGGAGACAGAGTAAAACTGCAAAGTTTTGAAAAATTAAAAAACAAAGTGCGAGATTGGCTCCATTATTACCAAATAATGGAGGCATATAACTTGGACAAAAAAGTTGGCTTCCAGGTGGAAAAATCAAAATTGGAAACAGAATTGTTAGATCCCAAAATTAAGAATTTGTCAAGAATGTATAACTTGCTGTTGAAATGGAACACTCAGGATGAAACGGTGAAATCTGCTATGATTAAATGGGCACAAGATGTTGGACATAACATTATGATGGCTGACTGGGAACAGTTATGGACCACAGGTATGAAATTTATGGCATGTAATGCCCTAAGAGAGAATTTAATGAAAATGATTTTTAGGTGGTACATGACACCAGTCAAGCTTGCAAAAATTTATCATTTGCCCGAAAATAAATGTTGGAAATGTAATGAGACAGAAAGTACATTCTTTCACCTTTGGTGGACATGCCCAAGGATTAAGACATTCTGGGAGATGATTTATAATGAAATGAAAAAGGTATTTAAATATACCTTCCTGAAGAACCCAGAGGACTTTCTCCTGGGCATGGTCGGCCAATTGGTGCCAAAGAAGGACAGAACTTTCTTTATGTATGCAACAACAGCAGCAAGAATACTCATCACAAAGTATTGGAAGACACAAGATTTACCCACCCGGGAAGAATGGCAGATGAAGTTGATGGACTATATGGAATTGGCGGAGATGACTGGCAGAATCCGAGACCAGGAAGAAGAGTCGGTGGAAGAAGATTGGAAAAAATTTAAAGATTATTTACAGAAATATTGTAAAATTAATGAATGTTAGAAAAATGATGGAATGAAGTTATATGGTGTTATGTACTGAGTTGAATAGGATCCAAAAGGCAGCAGTCTGATTGGTCCTAGAACAATAGGATCCAAAAGGCAGCAGTCTGATTGGTCCTAGAACAATAGGATTCAGAATGCAGCAGTCTGATTGGTCCTAGAACAATGCAGCAGTATGATTGGTTGGCAGGAACTACCCAATCATGCTCCAGATAGAAGTGAATCCACAACCTGATTGGCTTACAGTAGAATTCCGGAATTAGCCAATCATGTGCAGCCCATTGTGTAAATAATGTATATAAAGCAGATACTTTGAGGGGACATTCATTCATTCCTCCTCACCACTATGAGCTGAATAAAGAGCATGAAATCACTTTGCGACTCATATGGCTTTAGCAGAAATGTAATAAGGAAATAGGTACAGACAGATTGTTAATGTTTTAAAGGGAAAAAACAAGGCTAGAATATGTTAAGATAAATTACAGGACAGAAAATAGAGGAAGATGGAAAGGAATTGCTGAAACAGTTAATTGAAGTGGAATACAAAAAGGGAGGTGTGAGGAGGTCGTCGACACAAGTGAATGAAAGATAAGATATTGCAATTATTGGATGTGTTTTTAATTCTTTTTGTTTTGTTTTGTTGATTTAATGTTTTAGGGTTTGTGTTGCGAGGTGTTTGTGTTTTTGTTTTTTGTATTGTATTGTATTGTATCGTTTTGTTCAATTTTTTTCTTTACTCTTTTGTAATCTTTAAATTGCTAATAAATATCATTTAAAAAAAAAAAGGTTACAGACAGGACACCGCAGACTACTGAGACCGCAAAAGGTTAGACAGAGGGAACGTTGTTCAGACAGCTGTGGCTTGTCTGGGGTGTGTGTGTGCCCTGCACCCCAAGGTCACGTGTGCAGGCAGACTGTGGCTGCCTGCTGGTGGGGAGTGTGCTCCTTCTGGACCCCACTCCCCACTCCGTGATCATCCCTACACCCCACTTTTTGAAAAAAGGTACGCATTGTAATGACACCGGACCACCCCATACCCACTGGAATTTCTCCGAATAGGGATGTCCTATTCAACAGTAGGGTTTCTGGAATCCAATGTCTGGAAGTTCTCAGACATTGAAATTGAAATACTTAATTGTCACTTGTACAACTTGTATGCAGTGAAATTACACGAGCACCCCCCACTCAGCTCTCTTAGTCTTAATTCCCCTCGTTTACTGATGATGATGAAAGGACACTTTCTATTGTTGACCTGTAGAAGGAGATCATCAGATGTTGATTGACATACCCAGGATACTGTAGTTGGAAGCAGTGGCTGGGTGAAAATCGGCAAAATGTCCCATGTCGACAGTGCCATTTTTGCTGATTTTGCTAAAAGATAGCTCAAAAACTGCATTACTATTATTATTTTTTTGCAAAATACGGTAAGTTCAAAAACTTTGGGCAAAACTAAAGAAAAAGCTGAACTTGTTTTGGGTCCTGATTTTCACTTTTTGAAATATGGCCACCTAATCATCATCATCATCATCATCATCTTCCAACATACATATATAAAAACATAATAAAACATTAAACAGCTTTGCTATACAGGGCTGCCTTTCAGATGTTACTTATCTCTCTGGTTCAGGGGTCGCATAACTCCCTCCAAAATTTATCCAATGGATATAGGGATGTCCTATGGAAAATAAGACTTTCCAGGATTAAATCAGAAACCAGGATGGCTTCTGTAAACCCAGGAGTGTCGCTGGAAAACAAGGACGGGGGGGGGGGTCTGGGCACCCTTTAATATCATTGTCAGTTGCTGCTCTGAACCCCTCCCACCCTCTTTTCCCAGGGGGGGCCTTTTCAGAATAAGGTGTGCGTGTCCTCTTTCGCTGCTGGGATTTAACCCGCGACTGTCTCACCAAATAAATGGCAATATAGAGCTTCTGTTTGCAGAAAGGGGGAGGCGGATCTCCTGCCACTCATCCCTCCCTCTGGGCCAATGAGCTCCGTTTCCTAGAGAGGCAGGAAGTGGGGGGGTTGAGGGGGAAAGTAGAGGCGAAGTTGGAGCGGGGGGGTCTCCATGCAGAACCCCGGAAGAGAAGCGGACTTGGAGAAGAGGAGAAAGAGGTGCTTCATATTTGGGGGTTATTTGGGGAGGGGGGGTGGGAGAAGGATTTGCTTTGCCTCTCCCTGAATCTACAAAGAGGGCGACTGGGAAAGGAGGCGGGAGGATGGGGGGGGTGTAGGAAGGAAAGCAGGGAGGGGCTCCGTCTTTTCCCTGTGAGAATCGGGGGCGGGGCGGAATGCAGGCCATCCTGTTGCAAAGTGGGGTCCCCCCCCCAAACAGGGTTTGCATTGCAAGATCTTCTCTGAAGCGCAGAGATCAAGCCAGCCTCCCACGGTGGGGGGAGGGGGGGCGAAGACACTTGAGACGAACCGCAAAAGGGTGACCCCCCCCCCAGTGCAACTTAATTACAAAGGGATTTGCAGCCCCACCCTGTGCATGTTGACTCAGAGGTCAGTCCTCCGTTCAAAGGGGGGGGGGCGGCAGCCCCATTCCACCTAGTGATGCTCCTCTCTGTTTAACACCCTCCATCTCCCTTCTCACTGCTGCCCCACTCCTGCCCCCCCCCAGGGTCTGCCTCCTGCGTCAGGGAGCCGGTCTGGGCGGGAGGGGGGGCTGAGCTCTTCCAGGACCCTGATCTGCCCCCCTCCGAAATCTGCTGCTGAAGCCCCTGCCTCAGTGGGGCGGAGATGGGGGGGGCAAGCAGGGGAGAGGAAGTGGAAGCAGCTGGAGAACAGAGTCGCCTCTGGATTGGGAGAGAGATTTCGAATTGGGTGGGGGGTGAGAGATGGACAATGTCCAGGGAAATCGGCCTCCGGAGCTTCCTGAGTAAGAAAGAGGCTGATGGGAGAAGGACGGGGGGAGGCCCCCCAGCTCCCCTTTCAGAAATCCCAGTCTGACAGGCTTAGGTTGCTTTGGCACAAAGGAAAGAGCCTTGTTGGGTTTCCCATGTTTTGGGGGGGGGTCTGCTGTGCTGCTTTTGTGCCCCAAAATTGGAGGGATGAGGCACATTTTCCATTTCCTGAAGCATGAAAAAGCACCTTGTCTGTTTCCCTCCTGCTTGGCAAGGGAAATGGGCCCATGGATGACAGGATTTGAAAGTGATCAAGGTCTCAGGAGCCCTTTAAAAAGCTTCAAGGCAAAAATTGGAGGAATTAAAGAAATGCCCCCTCTCCAGCTGGACTTGGGGGAAACATCCCCATGCTCTGGGAGGATGCCTCATCCTGTACTTTCTCACAGTGTAGGGAAGATAAAAGGTACACACTGTTACGGAAAGGAAACACACACACACGTTCCTAAGCGGAAGGACTAGGGGGCCATAAGCCACTAAACTTTGTATTTCTGTCTCCTAAACTACAATCTGAAGTGACGGACATGTGGAGCCTCCTTTTATTGACGCAAATATGCAAACCAGGCAGATACATTTTGGGCTGTGACCTTTACACATCTTCCGATCCCGAGATCGTGGGGTGGTACAAGGTTATTTTGGCACCTGTTTCCACCGCGTCATTTTCCCCATGCACAGTGTATGACGAAGGAGACAAAAGGTCTTGGAGACAAAGGTTATAGACAGGACACTGCAGACTACTGAGACCGAAAAAGGTTAGACAGAGGGAACGATGTTCAGACAGCTGTGGATTGCCTGGGGGGGGTGCCCCGCACCCCAAGGTCACGCGTGCAGGCAGACTGTGGCTGCCTGCTGATGGGGAATGTGCTCCTTCCGGACTCCACTCCGCGATCATCCCTCAACAATCCATGTTAGCGCATAGAGTGCTCTAAATATTTCCATCTGCTCCCCTTGGAGGGAGCTTCTGCACCCTGGTGCCCTCCAGATGTTGCTTTTCTTCCAACTGCAGCTTTAGGAGTTTCCATTATTTTCTATACAGTATTCTAAATGTATCAAAGGGTCAGAAACTGGTTTCCTGGATGGCTGTTCGGGGGAAAGGAAAAGCGAGGTCTGCAGAGGTACTGACCGTAATGCTTTCTGCGAAGCTTCCTTAAGAGTTTGGGATTTGATCCTAGAACTTTACAATCCGAAGCTGAAGGTTCCCTAAAGACTGAGGCAGCTTATAGTATTATAAAGTCCCTGTAGAAAGGATTACATCCTTCCAGTTCGCTGCCTTGTACTTCCTGGAAGGGACCCACAGGAGATCTGGTCCCTTTAGTCAATACATACATACATACATATATATATATATATATATATATATATATATATATATATATATATATATATATATAATGGTGTGTGTGTGTGTATACACACACACCCCATAAATATGCATGTCAACCAAACCTATTCTCCTGACCTTCAAGGTCTAATATATCTGCTTTTTCCAATATTATCCATTCTCTAAGCCAGCATAAGCCTCACAATATAATATAATCGTAAATCTGGCAGGGAGAAGCCGCCCCTATCTTTGGTATCCGTTAGTAATTTATATTTCATTGTGAATATTAATTCTGCCTGTGTAAATGTGTCCCACCCTAAATAAACCTGCCTTTCTGTAAACTGCCCTGAGACCTCAGGGTATAGGGCGGTATATAGATAATAATAATAATAACAACAACAACAACAACAACAACAACAACAACAACAACAATAACAATAATAATAATAATAATAAATTAATTTTTGCATTGTTATCCCTGTGTTGAAGTGTATCGTGGCAACAGCTGAGAGAGTCCCAGAAGTGGCCTGGTTTATGATTCCTCCTCCTCCTCCGTCTTTTCCACTGGCAACGCAATGGTCTCTGATACACCCTCTCAACGGTCTCTTCTCAGAGGTGGAGTGGAAAGAGGAGCCAGGCAGCTTCCTCAGGTAGGGAAAGAGCAACGGGAGGAGGGAGGAGGCACAGATGGGACCACCCAGCCTCCCTCTGTGTTGAGTGGGGATGATGGCGATCAAAGAGAAGCTCTGTCTTCTTCCTCTTCTTCTTCCAGGCCCTCTTGACCTTTGAGGAGGTGGCTGTGTTTTTCACGGAGGAGGAGTGGGCTCTGCTGGATCCAGGCCAGCGAGCTCTGCACAAGGAAGTCATGGAGGAGAATTATGAGATGGTGGCCTCTTTAGGTAAGGGCAGATTTACGTTGGAGGTGTGAATCTGCTGTTTGAGCCATTTATTCATGCTGTGTCTTCTACTTTGGTGACCCCTCGTAGCCGAATAAGATTGTCATCCATGAACACGGTCTTAATGGTGTGTCCGTAAGGGACTGTGGAGTCCAATTCTGGATCCACACATCCTTCCACAGTGGGGACATAGGTTTCCAGGCAGGAGTTAATTACAGTGAGGGTTTCTGGAGATTATTTTCAGATTTCCTTTCCCAAAAATTTGCTTCATAGGAGAGGGAGGAAGGCTGGAGGTGTTAAAATAAGAGAAAGTGCTGATTGGTCTTGCTGTATCTTAAGTTCTCTTGTTGTTTTTCTTGAATACTTAACAGTATCTCTCTCCCCCCTTTAAACCAGGTTATGGAGAAGGCAATCAGAATTTTGAGGGGCCATCTGTAAAGTACTTCAGCATGAGTGAACACCTTAGCACACAACTACAAACTAACGCAGGGGAGAAACCCTTTAAATTTATGGAGTGTGGGAAGGGTTTCATTGAGAGTGGAGCTCTTAAAAGGCATCAACGAACTCACACAGGGGAGAAACCATTTCAGTGTATGGACTGTAGGAAGAGCTTCAGGGATATGGGAAAACTTACAAGACATCAACAAACTCACACAGGGGAGAAACCATTCAAATGTGTGGAGTGTGGAATGAGCTTCCGTCATAGGGAAACGCTTAATAGGCATCAAAGAAATCACACAGGGGAGAAACCATTTCAATGTATGGAGTGTGGGAAGGTTTTCAGTCAAAGGAGAAGACTTGCCGTACATCAACGAACTCACACAGGCGAGAAACCATTTAAATGTATAGAGTGTGGGAAGGGTTTCATTGAGAGAGGAGCTCTTACAAAACATCAACGAACTCACACAGGTGAGAAACCATTTAAATGTATGGAGTGCGGAAGGAGTTTCAGTCAGAATGGAAACCTTACTATACATCAACGAACTCACACAGGTGAGAAACCATTTAAATGCTTGGAATGTGGGAAGAGCTTCCGTCAGAATGGAGCTCTTAATACACATCTACGAACTCACACAGGTGAGAAACCATTTAAATGCATAGAGTGTGGGAAGGGTTTCATTGATAGAGGAGCTCTTACAAAACATCAACGAACTCACACAGGCGAGAAATCATTTAAATATTTGGAATGTGGGAAGAGCTTCTGTCGGACTGGAGCTCTTACAAAACATCTACGAACTCACACAGGCGAGAAACCATTTAAATGCTTGGAATGTGGGAAGAGCTTCAGTCAGAATGGAGCTCTTACAACACATCTACGAACTCACAGGTGAGAAACCATATAAATGTTTGGAATGTGGGAAGAGATTCAGTTGGAATAGAGTTCTTACAAGACATCAACGAACTCACACAGGGGAGAAACCATTTAAATCTTTGGAGTGTGGGGAGGGTTTCAGTCAAGGGGAAAACTTACTGTGTGAGGCTGAAAAGGCGTTTTCCATAAACTCTGTATGAATAACGTTTCTATGTTAGTATTAAGGGTGTTCTTTCAAAATAGTTGGTTTTGAGTTTCCCAGGGTATCAAACAACAGCATTGATGTAACATTTATATGTAATGAACGACACAATATTAATACTAATGTTCAGATATATAGTTAATTTCTTAAAGAATATATGTGGTTTAGTGAAATGTCTTTATTAAATCATAGGAATAGTCAATCAGGGATAGTCTGTGAGGACCACAAGTGATCTCATGGTATAACTGATGATATATTTAGTATGCTTAATGGTATGAATGGAAGATATGAATGGAGAAGTGTCTGAAGTGAGTGGAATCAGATGGCACTATGACTCTGAAGACAGAAGATAAAGAAATGATTAAATGGAAGATGAAGAATTATTGAGTTAGCCAGTGGACCAGGCGAAATCAGGATGGACAAAAATAATTGGGCAAAAATATGACATAAGCAGGATGACAGCATGTCTGGGTGAAGTAGGACAACCTGAAAACTAAAAATATGATTGATGAATGAGTGGTGAATGAATGAGTCCTTATTGCTTATTACTTGTTAATCAATAAAGATTGGTAATCTGAAGAGAATTGTATCATTTTGTCTTTCTTGAAAACACTATGATAAAGGTGAAAAGGGACTTAACTCTGTTTTCGTGACAACTGTACATCAATGGACTCACACAGGAGAAACCATATAAATGTTTGGAGTGTGGGAAGGGTTTCAGTCAAGGGGAAAAACTTACTGTACATCAACGGCCTCACGCGGGAGAAACCATATACAGTGGTGCCTCGCAAGACGAAAAGAATCCGTTCCGCGAGTCTCTTCGTCTTGCGTTTTTTTCGTCTTGCGAAGCAAGCCCATTGACGGCTTAGCGGATTAGAGCTATTAGCGGTTTAGCGGCTTTTAGCGGATAAGCGGCTTAGCGGCTTACAAAAAGGGGGGGGAAGGGGAAAAAACCCGCAGGAACTCGCAATACATTTTCGTCTTGCGAAGCAAGCCCATAGGAAATTCGTTTTGCGAAGCACCTCCAAAATGGAAAACTCTTTCGTCTAGCGAGTTTTCCGTCTTGCAAGGCATTCGTCTTGCGGGGCACCACTGTAAACGGAGTGTGGAGAGTGCTTCATTTGTAGTAGGAAACTCAATGTCTGGCAAAGTCACACCGGGAGAAACCATTTAATTTTTTTAAAAAATATATATTTATTAAGGTTTTAGAAGAATAAATGGGTTACAAAATAGATGTCAAAAAGAAAAAGAATAAAAAAAATACAAAAGTACAGAGATACAAGAAAAAAGTTACGGAATACAAAATAGGAAAAACAAACAATTAAAAACAAGTCCATCTTTTCATAGCTTATACTTCATTTACTTATTTCCCTGATCCCCTCACACCTCCATTTTCTGTATTCCAATTCACATATTTAGTTCAGCAAATCCTTTCCCTCTTTGTTTTAATCTTAATCCAATGTCTTAACACATTGTAACTTTATATTTTCATCTGTTATCACTCTATTTTTGCAAATTCATTCTAACCTTATTGCTAAAACCACTTCGTTTCAATCCAACATCATTTTAACTTTCATTAATTTTACAATATTTCTGCAAATAGTCTTTAAATTTTTTCCAATCTTCTTCCACCGACTCTTCTCCCTGGTCTCGGATTCTGCCAGTCATTTCCGCCAATTCCATGTAGTCCATTACTTTCATCTGCCATTCTTCCAGGGTGGGTATATCTTGTGTCTTCCAGTACTTTGCGATGAGTATTCTTGCTGCTGTTGTGGCGTACATAAAGAAAGTTCTATCCTTTTTCGGCACCAGTTGGCCGACCATGCCCAGGAGAAAAGCCTCTGGTTTCTTCAAGAAGGTATACTTAAATACCTTTTTCATTTCATTATATATCATTTCCCAGAAAGCCTTAATCCTTGGGCACGTCCACCAAAGGTGAAAGAATGTACCTTCATTTTCTTTACATTTCCAACACTTATTATTGGGCAAATGATATATTTTTGCAAGCTTGACTGGTGTCATGTACCACCTGTATATCATTTTCATAATATTCTCTCTTAAGAAGGAGGAAGGAGGAGCTGTAACTTTGCAGATGATAAAGGAGAGCCAGAGGCCTGACATGATGGCTACAAAGAAAAATAAGAACTTGATGGTGAAAATTTGGTCTGAATTGGAGACTGAAGAATGGAGAGATCTCCTTATGTGGAGATCTGAAGACCCAAGGATTACAAATTTGATTAAGGTGGAAGTTGGAGCTTTGGAGACATTTGGATTTGAAAGGAGTAAGAAACAAGATTCAGGCTCCACTTTTATTTTTATTTTTTTTATAATAATATTTTATTAAGTTTAACAATAAGGAAAGACATCACCAAACAAAGGACAATAAAAGCACAAAATCAAGATTTCACAATACATAAAATACATAAAATACAAACATTTAACCTAAAAAAGAAAAAGAAAAAAAGAAAAAAAAACACCAGTCAACACACAAAAGTAAAATAAGAAAAAACACAAATCACTCTTTTCTAATTATTCAACATTGATTAACTTATTTTCCTGACTTCCTCACGTCTCCCTTTTTTGTATCCCTTTTTGACAGTTGGTTCAGCAAATTCATATCTACCACTTTGTCCTTAAGTATCCTACCTCCCAAATTTATAATTTCAAACTTTTACTCTCGTCACTAAAACCCCTTCATTTCATTTCAATGTCATCAGCATTCATACATTTTACACTGCTTCTGTAAATAAATTTTAAATTTCCTCCAATCTTCTTCCACCAACTCTTCTCCCTGGTCTCGGATTCTGCCAGTCATCTCAGCCATTTCCATATAGTCGATTACTTGCATCTGCCATTCTTCCAAGGTGGGTAGTTCTTGTGTCTTCCAATGCTTTGCAATGAGTATTCTTGCTGCTGCTGTAGCATACATAAAAAAAGTTCTATCCTTCTTTGGCACCAATTGGCCAACTATGCCCAGGAGAAAGGCCTCTGGTTTCTTCACAAAAGTGTATTTGAATATCTTTTTCAATTCATTATAAACCATCTCCCAGAAAGCCTTGATCCTCGGGCACGTCCACCAAAGGTGAAAGAATGTGCCTTCAATTTTTTTACATTTCCAACATTTATTATCGGGCAAATGGTAAATTTTTGCAAGCTTGACTGGGGTCGTGTACCACCTGTACGTCATTTTCATAATATTCTCTCTTAAGGCATTACATGCCATAAATTTAATCCCAGTGGTCCACAACTGCTCCCAGTCAGCAAACATAATATTGTGTCCTATATCTTGTGCCCATTTAATCATGGCAGATTTTACCGTTTCTTCCTCAGTACTCCATTTCAACAGCAAATTATACATTCTTGATAATATCTTAGCATTGGGTTCTAGCAATTCTGTTTCCAACTTTGATTTTTCCACCTGGAAACCAATTTTTCTGTCTTGATTATAAACCTCTCTTATTTGAAAATAATGTAACCAGTCTCGCACCTTCCCTTTAAGCTTCTCATAACTCTGCAATTTCAGCTTGTCACCTTCCTGTTCCAAAATTTCACAATACTTTGGCCATTTAGCCTCCATATTAAGTTTTTTCATAGCTTTCGCTTCCATAGGTGATAACCACCTTGGAGTTTTATTCTCCAAAAAATCTTTATATCTTATCCAGACATTAAATAGTGCTTTCCTGACAATATGGTTTTTGAATGCTTTATGCGCTTTAACCTTGTCATACCACAAATATGCATGCCACCCAAATACATTATCATAGCCTTCAATATCTAGAATATCAGTGTTCTCAAGAAGTAGCCATTCCTTCAACCAGCAAAAAGCTGCTGATTCATAGTAAAGTCTAAGGTCCGGCAGGGCAAACCCCCCTCTGTCTTTAGCATCCGTAAGTATCTTAAGTTTTATTCTGGGCTTTTTGCCCTGCCAGACAAATCTAGAGATATCTCTTTGCCACCTCTTGAAACAGTCCATCTTGTCAATAATTTGCAGTGATTGAAACAAAAACAGCATTCTCGGCAATACATTCATCTTAGTAACAGCAATTCGACCAAGTAAGGAAAGCTTCAAATTCGACCAAATTTCTAAATCTTTCTTCACTTCTGACCAACATTTCTCATAATTATCTTTAAACAAATTTACATTCTTAGCAGTCATGTTCACCCCCAAGTATTTTACCTTCTTTACCAATGTTAAATCTGTCTCTTTCTGAAACCTCTCTCTCTCCATTGGCATCAGGTTTTTCTCCAAAACCTTAGTTTTAAACTTATTTAACTTGAAGCCTGCCACATGACCAAACTCCTGGATTACAGGCTCCACTTTTAAGTATGGAGGTCTGGCTGGAAGAAATATGGACCCTATTGGACTAGAGCTTCTCCGAGATTTGGTGTTTAATATCAAGGACTATCAAAAAAACCGGCAGAGAGGAATTGAGAGAGAATTAAGAGCCTCGGACATGAGGTCTCCAGGCTGATAGTAGATTGACTGATGGACGCTTGTTGGGGATTGGAACCGGGAAAGGGGGGGTGGAGTTTGGGAATCCAAAGGGTGTATAACTATAATCTGTTTTGCTTTTACTTTGTTTTGTTATTTGTATGAGAATTGAGGAAATCGTGGAAGGGAATTTAGGCCGACTTTAGAAAAAGGTTTTAAGAATAAGCACTGATGTATAATCATTGATGTTTACAAGGCAAAATTGGTTTTTCAAAATGAACTAAATATAAAATATAAAATATAAAAAGGTTAAAAATTAGAACAAGAACTTGTTGAACCAACAATTTGAATTGGAATACAAGTGGGGGAGGTGTGGGGAAGTCAGGGAAATATGTTATTGAAAATAAGGTTTGTGAATTCTATGTGTTTTAAACTTTTTTGTTTTTTGTTTTTTGATTTTTTAATGTATTACAATGGAAAATTTTAATAAATATCTCTTTAAAAAAAAACCAGGAAGCCCATGTAGCCAAGGGCAACATAAAACATGGCCACAAACCACTTGGAGGGGGTGTTTACAATAAAGTGATATATAAATCTTGTTAAAAATAAAAGCAGAGGTTCAGAAAAATTCATGAAGATGGATATATTCCCCTTCCACAGTTGGAGGTAGGATTGTACAGGTTTAGGGGAATCACATGTATGGAATCGCCACTGTCCTCATCTCCTGCTTGTTGGCTTCCCTTTGGGGCACCTGACTGGTCACTGTGAGAACTGGAAGCTGGAATTCATGGGCCCTTGGTCTGATCCAGTTTCAGAACTCTTCTGATGTCAATAAAAGTTAGCCAAACTCAGCTTTCTCCCTCCATGATCCACCTCAGTGTATTGAGTAAACATGTTTTTGCCCTACTCTGCACCTGCTCCCATAAAGTTCAGAGGAGATCTTTCTCCCTTAATAATTATCAGAACTACAGTTATCTATGCTTATTCTTTCCAGAGTCCAAATGACTCCCTCACACCCCTTTCAATGTTACCTATGGGAACAATAATGTAAATATCACAGTCAGGCTCAGAATGATGTTATTTATTCCACTATGCCTGATGCATAAAATACCTCATGTGCCATAGAATATTTGGGGCCAAGATACAGGGCAGGTGAAGGAGTGAGATACGTTTGCGTGAAGGTTACTCAGAATACAGGAAGCTGAGCTATGTAGCTCAGTACTATCTACTGACTGAGAGCTCTCCAGATAGAAAACATTCCCAGCTCTACGTGCAGAGTTTAGTGGGATTGAACCTAGCATCAGAGCTGTATTTCTCAAGTCCTGTATTTCTCAAAAGAGTTTGGGGTTTCTTCTTATTAGCTGGCTATGGAGTTGGGAGGAAGTCATAAGGGACGTGTGGCAGGCAGACCCAGTATGACAACACTGCTTCTGCTGCTGCCTCTTTCCACCTACGGAATGCAGCAGAAGGCCAAATGTCCACTGAATCTGATCAGGGATGAAAATTCTGTTATGAATTTCTACAGATCAGGAGACTACCTCATTAGTGGAGTCACACCTTTGAAATATATTAAAGATCTCTCTCCATTCACCTTTTCAAGCACCCCGTATAGCAAGCTTCAGTCGTAAGTAATAAGGCATTGACACTCTCCAATTCTCTTGATGTACCCGGGTCAGCCTCTATTTTCTGATGAATCACTATATTTTCTATTTTGCCTGATGAATCGCTATCTCCTGTTTTTTGTTTGAAGACTGATGGAGCATTTCATTCTGTGGGATCACTTACAATTGGAAAATGTGGGTAGGATTACAGCGTTATACAAGAGCAACAAACACCCTCCTTGCTTTAAAATCTGTGATATGAAAGGGATGAAACTATCCTGGGCTGCTTTTCCCATGCTCCCACTAGAAATATGCAAACCATTATTTGGGAACCAATTTTTGTGCAATATGCCATGCCTGGAGAGGTTCTCAGATACAGTGGCAGCTGCTAACCACTGGACCTGATGGGGTGGCCAAGGAGATCATAGAAGCATAGAATTGTAGAGTCAGAAGGGACCCTGAGGACCATCTAGTCCAGACTTCCTCAGACAAGGCCCTCCAGATGTTTTTGGCCTACAACTCCCATGATCCCTAGCTAGCAGGAGCAGTGGTCAGGGGTGATGAGAATTGTAGTCTTAAAACATCTGGAGGGCCGAGTCTGAGGAAGCCTAGTTCAACCCCCTGCAATACAGGAATCTCAACTAAAGCATCCAAGGCAGGTCACCAGGAAAATGACTGATTCATGTTCTGTTTCACCCACCCCATCCTTCTCTCATTCTAAGATACTTCTGGTGTCCTTTCATATTTATTTCAATTAGTACAAAGAGAAGCAATTGACTTTCATTTTCAGTGAATTGTGGATGACTATGTGACGCGCTTATTTTGCAGCCGGATGAATGGGAGGGACTGGCACATTCTTTCCTTCCTGCTTGCTGTTCAGGAGCTCAATCATAACCCTGTGCTCTTACCCAACATCACCCTGGGCTACAGCATTTATGATACTTATTTTGATGGAAGAACAACTTCTGATGCCCTGACAGACCTCCTTGCTGGTGGGAAAATCAACATTCCAAACTACAGCTGTGGAAGACGGGAAAAACTGCTGGCATTTCTTGAAGGGGGTGAATCCGATATCTCCACATACATTGCAAGCATGCTGGGCACCTACAAGATCCCACAGGTAAGAACTGGGTTCATAACAAACACATCTGGCAACATTTGCTGCCTCGTGAAAGAACAAGTTATGCAACTGATTTTACTGCTTACTTTACATTCTACATCACTTTGAAACATTGCTTTTCATGAAGTGAAGAGCCATATAGAAATATTTAAATAACTAAATTGACGCTAGCACTTCTGCATAGAAAATGGATGCTCTGCGGCATGGCTCTTCGCCAATTCTGTTGTGTGGTGTGTTAAGTAGAATTGGTTTAATTGACACTGAAGTGGGAATGGCTATGCATATTGGTGAAAGGGTTTAACTGGAAAATGCCACTGATGTGAAATTAAAAGCAAAAGGGAACTTGGGAGTTCTAACTGAGTTGATAATTAACTGTTGTTATTCTTTGCTAGCTAACACGTGAGTGTTTAACCTTAGATCAGGTGATTAATATATAGAAATTCACCAGATTAGAAGGGTAGTGGCTGAGTCTTTGTTCCCAGACTCTTTGAGAAGGAGGAAGTAAATGAATCTTTCACACAGAAGTGTCCAATCTTTGTCCTGAAAAACAATGCATGAGTCTCTTTTCATTTCAACAGCTCAGTTACGGCTTAGTTCAGGATGATGTCCAATCCCCTTTTGTCTATCATATGGTTCCAAAGCAAGAAACTCAGCATCTGGGGATGGTCCAACTCCTGCTGCATTTCAGGTGGACGTGGGTCGGTCTCTTTGCTCCAGACAATGACAATGGAGAAAAGTTCCTGAGTACCTTGACACCCTTGATGACCAGCAAGGAAATCTGTGTTGCCTTCACAAAAAGAGTACTACTACATACTTGGCTATGGTTACCCCATGAACAGCCTGCAGTGTGGAGACAAGTCAATGTATTTGTTTACTACACAGGCTCTCAATATGGACTTCATATAATCATTGAGGTACAATCCTTCCTTGAAAGGTTACAAACTGGGGGTAAAGTCTGGATAACTACAGCTCTACAGAACACAATCTTGTTCTATGATACCGAATCGTTCCGTTATGCCCATGGCTCTTTGTCCTTTATACTGAAGACCAAAAGAAGGACAAAAAAGGACTACTATAAGCCAATGTCTGGTGCTAGTCTAATAATTTGGGCAGAAAATTTTGATTGTTCATATTCAAAGCATGCCTTGTCTGTGAGGGGTTGGACAAGGTGCAGGGAGAAGGAGAATCTGAAGATGCTGCCCAGGGCGGAGATTGAAAAAATTCAGTCCCAAGACAACTATGTCAATTACTACAGCGTCCAAGTCGTGGCTGAGGCCTTGAATGCTGCATATTCATCCAGCTCAAAACGGATGTTGACGGTGGGTGCTGGAAACAAGTTGGAACCTGAAAGGCTACAGCCATGGCAAGTACGTCTTTTGCCTTCTGCAAACTTCCATTCATTATCCCAGCTCCAGAATCATCAAGATATGAGCCTAGGAAGCTCATTATATTGTGTCAAACCAATGATCCACCTAGTTTAACATATTCCACACTGACTAGCAGCAAAGATAGAGGAAGCTGCCTTACAATGAGTCAGACACAGCAGTGGTACATTTTATTTCCACAAATTTATAAGCCACCCTCCATCACATCAATATGACCCCAGGGAAGTTTCCCTAAAAATGCAGTGAACAGTATATGTGAACAAATATTAAAATAATCCAACAGCATTGTGTTTGTTGTGAGAAGGGTTTGTGGAGAAAGATGTTGGGGAATTATCTGATATATTTCGCTCCCTTTTTCAAAGCTGCATTCCACAGGGCGGGCACAACTACCGAGAAGGCCCTCTGCCTGTAACCTCACTTCTCGCAAGGAGAGAACTGTCAGAAGGCCCTCAGAGTTGAATCTCAGTGTCCAGGCTGGACGGTGGGGGTGGAGACACCCTTCAGGTATTCAGGGCCAAAGCTGTTCAAGGCTTTGAAGGTCAGCACCAAAAATTGGTCTTGCGCTCAGAAATGTACTGGGAGCCACTGTAGGTTTTATTCAGAGGAGATCAGGATGCAGTGTAAGCAGGGCTGAATTATCCAACATGGTTTCGTGTTCTCTCAATGCTGGAGTTTCCTTTGTCATTGTAGCTTCATCCTTACTTGAAAGAAGTCCGGTTCTCTTCTAATACTTCAGCTGGTGGACAGAACTTGGATGAGACCGGAGCATTGGCCATTGGATTTGATATCGTGAATTGGGTGATGTTTCCTAATAATTCTCGTGCTAGAGTGAAGATTGGGAGCATAGAGAGACAAACTTCCCCAGATCTAAAGTTCACCATAAACCCGGAAGCAATTGTATGGTCCAAGCCTTTTAACAAGGTAGGGAAAATATGTGTCATTTTATTACCTGTGACATGTACCTACCTCCCTGGAGCTAAGTCCCATTGAGCTTAATGGAGCTCAATGGGTATGCATGAATAAGATTTTGCAGTGGAATAGGCATCTTTCCAAAGAGCTGCCCTCCAGAATGTTTGCATCTGCCCTAGCCAGCATTGGCTGAAGGCATCTGAAGGGCATCAGATTGTGTAAGGCTGAAGTATAGTAAGGGCTTCCTCATCTATTTGGTCGATCAACAGGGCAGCATGAAAACAGTTAACCTCAGAGTGGCAGAAATCAGCCAGCCAGCCATTCCTTATTTCAAAATTCTGTAATCCAGTAGCAGATGTGATGGCAACAGCTTGAGGACTTGTTTTATTGCTGCTGTTCTTTTTAAGGTGGTTTATTTCACGCTCCTCTTTGTTGTTACCTGTTATCCTAGTACTGTAGATTAGTTACTTAAGTTCTTGTTCTTTTTAATTTTCATGCTGCCTTTTATAGAAAAGCGAGATTATCAGTGTTGAAGTAAAAGAGCAGAAACACCACAACGGTTTCTCTGCCATGCTGGTCTGCAAAAACCAAAGGGAAATGGAATTGCCCCCAAATGTAATTGCCCCTTGAAGTAAATATCTCTTCTCTGGTATCCTTCCAAAATTCTATTTGTTGTTGTTGTTTAGTCGTTTAGTCGTGTCCGACTCTTTGTGACCCCCTGGACCAGAGCACGCCAGGCACTCCTGTCTTCCACTGCCTCCCGCAATTTGCTCAAGCTCATGCTGGTAGCTTCGAGAACACTATCCAACCATCTCATCCCCTTCTCCTTGTGCCCTCCATCTTTCCCAACATCAGGGTCTTTTCCAGGGAGTCTTCTCTTCTCATGAGGTTGCCAAAGTATTGGAGCCTCAGCTTCAGGATCTGTCCTTCCAGTGAGCACTCAGGGCTGATTTCCTTAAGAATGGAGAGGTTTGATCCAGCAAAATTCTATTATCTGAGTCCAAAGGCACAAATGCACCTATCACTTTCTCCTTAGTGCTCAATTTTCTCTTCATGCCTAGATGGTGCCTCGTTCAAGATGCACAGAAAGCTGTCTCCCTGGATATTCCAGAAAAGTTCAGGAAGAGAAGCCGCCCTGCTGCTATGATTGCTCTCCCTGCTCTGAAGGGACCATCTCCACTCAGGAAGGTAGGAGAGGATCTTCAAGAAAATGGCCTTCGATGGAAGGATGGGGGTAATTTCTGAGCCAGGCTGAACATAATGTTTGTATGGAATGTCATTCCCAGAGAGGGCTCAGCTGTTGTTAGTCGGCAATGTCCTTCCAGCACCAGAAAATTTTATTTGCCCACTAGCTCACACGTGAAGAGTAAATCTGGATTTAATGGTAGCCGCTCTGCAGAACTCTGGCTTATGATTTTTATACAGTCATACCTCATGTTACATCCACTTCATGTTGTTATTTCAGGTTACGTCCCACGGCAACCCCAAAGTACCGGAAAGGGTTACTTCCGGGTTTCACCGCTTGTGCATGCTCAGAAGCGCAAAATGACATCACACGCATGCGCAGAAGCGGCGAATCGCAACCTTTGCGTGCGCAGACGCGCCGCTGCGGGTTGTGCTCTTTTCACGTTGCAAACGGGCCTCCGGAACGGATCCCGTTCACAACCAGAGGTACCACTGTACTGTTGTTTTCTCATTTCTTATATTGTCTTCTATTATACCACCCATCAGTCTAACTGACAGACAGGTAAAATATCTTGCAAATCAACCAATCAATAAAAATTTAAATCATAAGCATCCTCAAGGATATCAGAAGACCCTTGCTTAAGGAGAGCAAAGCAGCCTGTTCTGAGAGGCCAGTAGGATTCCCATGGCAAGACCAGAAGCAGCATAGAAAGAACAGCCCCCCCCCCAACCTCCATGTGATCTATAGCAACTGGTATACAAAGGCATTCAAAGGTCACCTCCCTGTTGCAGGGAGTACATGACAGTGAATCTGATACTGGGTGGTATTTTGATGGTTGAGGGAAAAGTGCACAAGACAGACAGGGCGCATTGGGTTCACCAAACCTGTGATCTCAGGAGGGTTATTGGTGAGCTATGGTGTCAAGTCAGCACTAGGGCCAGTGAGAGGACCTGACTATTTCTCAGAGGTCTCCAGCAGTTCAGGAATGGTGATGGTGATACAAAATAATACTGCCCCCAAATTCCTTGGAGGAATTTCAGATCCAAATGTAATACATGATTTTAAAAAATATATATATATTCTAGCGTCACTATATAATAAAGTTGGGATTAATATACCTGCTTCTCAATACTGGAATATGCCAAGAAGTTGCCTTTATACCGAGTCAACTCATTAAGCCAGCAAACTGACTATTGTCTAATCCAGGGGTCCAAAATTCCCCCCCTCCCCGACCTTTCCGCTAGATCTTAATTTCCCAAGCAAAAATTAGTGGTTGGGAGCTGCTGAAAACTTGTCAATCACCTAATGCAGTAGTGATTTCAGCTGATTTCACCCTTCAGAAGGGGCTGAACACCGCTCCAAAAACTCTGGTGTTTCAGGGTCCAAAAAGCTGTATTTACCAAGAACTCTCTAATAGCTCCACACTAGTATTTGAACCTGTGGTTTCGGAAGGTTGAGTTAAATCCGCTCACCCCTCTTGGTGCAGCACCGTTGCAGGACGGCAGAGGCTTCACTGGAGCCCCGACAAGAGAACTTGAACTTTGGTGCCCTTCCTGATAAGCCCCCGCTGCCTATCAGGAACCGGATCCTAGCCTGCACCCTGCTTTGGCAAATGGGAATGCAGGCTGGGACTTGGGCTGTGCCAGGGGGCTTCCCCTGGATCCGCAATAACACCACTGAAAAAGAGAATTGGTTTCTTTTATATATATAATTTTTATTAAGTA
Source organism: Podarcis raffonei (assembly GCF_027172205.1). Taxonomy (NCBI): domain Eukaryota; kingdom Metazoa; phylum Chordata; class Lepidosauria; order Squamata; family Lacertidae; genus Podarcis; species Podarcis raffonei. The sequence continues at coordinate 123,831,307 of NC_070603.1, forward strand.
CAAGTTAGAAAACATACATATTCACAACAAAAGAAAATACAAGAGAAAAAGAAAATACATCTAACCAAGGAAAAAGAATTAAGAGAATATTTTGTCTCTTTTCATATTTACAGTTATTTATACCTCTATAAAATGCTATTCATAATAAAGCAGTGAAATGAAAAATAAGATATCAGAAAAAAGAAAAAAAAGAACAAAGAAAGAATAAAGAAGTAAAAGAAAAAGATCATAAGTGAAAATTTTTAAAAGTACATAAGTACTCACAATACATAGCTGTTTCCCATCTATATTTATATTCAATTGTATAATTTCATCTTGTCCTTATCTACCTTAAATAAATTGTTTTGTTTTGTTTTTAATATATGTGTAATATAAAAAATACAAAGTGAGACATTAAGGAAATCTAAAGGGAAAATATGAAGAACAGAGGTTCTGATGAATGGATTATTAAAAACGCGTGAGGTAAACGGTGGAAGTCTTTTTTTAAAAAGAGAGAGAGAGAGAGAGAGAATTGGTTTCTATGGAATGGAAACCACTTCTGCCTCCTTCTGCCTCCTATATAAGCTGATGGGTGGGTGGTAGTGTACCTTACTTAAGGTGCCAATTGTTCTTTCGAAGCCTCACTTTTACTCATGTGACAACTACAGAAATTGTGGGAACCTTAATAGAGACAGCTCTGAAGTATCTCACAAAAAGTGTGTTTCCAGCCATGGCACACAAGATCTTTTTGGGGGACTAAGTCAGTGGACTGAGGCTTATCAAGCAGTGAATGTTTGCTTCTCTCCTTTCCAACACAACAGTGTTCTTTCCTGATCTCTCCCATAGACCCACCTTTCCCCACAACTGAAACAGCATTCAGACCATTGTAGGCCTGTGACTGATGTTAGGAGACTGAAGTGTGTTTTCCTCTATGCAGATGCTGATGAATGCATCAAATGTCCAGAAGATCAGCATCCAAATGAGGACCGAGACCATTGTGTCCCCAAAGTAATAACCTTCCTGTCCTATGAAGAATGTTTGGGGAGCATCCTGGCTTCCCTTGCCCTCTTCTTATCCTTAGCCACATGTTTTGTGTTAGGAATCTTCATTAAATACAAGGAAACACCAATAGTCAAAGCCAACAACCGGGACCTCTCCTACATTCTCCTCGTCTCCCTCCTGCTTTCCTTTTTGTCCTCCTTCCTCTTCATTGGGAAGCCAAGGAAAGGGACCTGCCTTCTCCGACAAACAGCCTTCAGCATCATCTTCTCAGTTGCTGTCTCTTCTATCTTGGCAAAAACCATCACTGTGGTTCTGGCTTTCCTGGCGACTAAGCCAGGAAACAGGGTGAGGAGATGGCTAGGGAAGTGTTTGGCCAATTACATTGTCATTTCCTGTTCCAGTGTCCAAGTTATCATATGCACCATCTGGCTGGGGATCTCTCCTCCATTCCCAGACTCAAACATGCACTCCCAGCCTAAAGAGATCATCCTGCAGTGCAACGAAGGATCTGTTGCCATGTTTTATGTTGCCCTCGGCTACATGGGCTTCCTAGCTGCCATCTGCTTCATGGTGGCTTTCCTAGCCAGGAAACTGCCTGGGGCCTTCAATGAGGCCAAGCTGATCACCTTCAGCATGCTGGTCTTCTGCAGTGTTTGGGTGTCCTTTGTGCCCACTTACCTGAGCACCAAAGGGAAATTCATGGTAGCCGTGCAGGTCCTCTCCATCTTGGCCTCCAGTGCTGGACTTCTGGGCTGCATCTTTGTTCCCAAATGCTACATTATTCTACTAAGGCCTGATCTGAACATGAAGGAGCACCTGACAATAAAAAGCTAAATGTGACATTTGATCACAGCTTGTTGTGGGGATCTTTAAAAAGAAATCTGGATCCTGGACACATTTGTGATGGGAAAGATCTACTGGTAGATATCTGGATGATTTGCAGTAGACCTCAAAGAGTTTCTGACTCCCAGTTCTTCAGCAATGGCAACTGTGGAGACCAGGGGACCCCGTTATTTCTTTAAATCATTCCCGTATCAGGCTCTTGTATCTTGAGTTAAACTGCTCATTACTCATAGATGAATTTCAGAAGCTGCTTAAGATGTTGCAAACGTAGCTGGCTAAGTATAAAATGAATATAGCTAAATTAGGAGAAAGGTAACATGAAACCTGCTACATCATGGAGATAGGTAAAAGGTATGATGGGAATCTACAAAGTTGACACACATTTACCAAACAATAAAATAAACATTTTAGGCAAATGAGTCTTGAGGATATAAAGGACTTCCTCCTGGGATTCTGGCGGCTCATCTGAGTTGGGTCTCCCCTCAATAAGAGGCCAGAATTGATCTAGCCTATCTCAGATACTGGCATTATTTTTTGTTTAATTTTTTTAATTAATTTTTTTATTGAGTTACAAAAGTATATACTGTCGCGTCAGTGCCAGAGGAGAAAAAAACCTTAAACATGTAGCAGAATTTCCAAAAAATAGACCAGAGGCAATTGTACTTCATCAGCAGAGCTTTACTGGTACTGAAGGCAAATGGGCATAAATGGTCACAAATCCAATACAATCAGGCACAGTCCATAAAAATCCAGTTGAAGCACTTACAATAAAACTTACAAAACTTAAAATAAGTCTAAACCTTAACACCACAGCATACAGAGACAGAACATTAGAACAAAGAGACAGAAAACAGAAAGTGAGTGAGAAGCCAGGCTCCTCCTGGTCTTACTATTATAGTCAGCATGACCTTACAGAACAGATAACAGAACCAGTTTAAACAGCAGTAGAAGAAGAAGAGTTTGGATTTGATATCCCGCCTTTCACTCCCTTTAAGGAGTCTCAAAGCGGCTAACATTCTCCTTTCCCTTCCTCCCCCTCAACAAACACTCTGTGAGGTGAGTGGGGCTGAGAGACTTCAAAGAAGTGTGAGTAGCCCAAGGTCACCCAGCAGCTGCATGTGGAGGAGCGGAGACGCGAACCCGGTTCACCAGATTACGAGACTACCACTCTTAACCACTACACCACACTGGCTCTCAGCTTCCCAGAGACATAACCAATAATGAACCTTCTTCCTGCTTCTCTCACATAGAAATAAACCTTTTTCACACAGAGAAGCTTCTTGAACCTTCTTGAACTAATCAGAACGGTAAAGATATCTACACATCAGATTAATAATAATAATAATAATAATTTATTTATACCCCACCCATCTGTCTGGGTTTCCCCAGCCACTCTGGGTGGCTTTCAACAGAACATTATAAACAGAATAAAACTTCAAACGTTGAAACCTTCCCTAAATAGGGCTGTCTTCATATGTCTTCTAAATGTCAGATAGTTGTTTATTTCCTTGACATCTGATGGGAGGGTGTTCCATAGGGTGGGCGCTGTTGATTCAAGCCAGTAAAGTCAGAGGAATTGGCCACCCTCCAGGTGCCCGGCTTGAATCCTTGTTGACCTCCCTGTCAGCGACTCCCGGCAAGACCAGGGGAGGTCTGAATCGGCGATCCTTCTCAACGTGAAGAAGAACACACCACTTCACCCCTCCCATTCCCAGGGAGGGGAAAGAGACAGACAGAAATGTATTTACATGCCTTTATTCCTGTCTTTCCAGCAGTACAGAGAAATCGTGTCTGTACTCTCTCATCACCAACAGCAGAGAAAGAATAACTCCGCCCATGTACTTCCAGTACAGGGTCATGTGACACTCTGAGCTAACATCCGGTGCTCAGTGCACAGAATAGACTGTCCCTTGTTCCCACGGTACAGTCCCATAACATTCACATCCTGTTTGGCATTCCAGCCACCTGGAGCTCGCTTCTGCATTGCTCCTTTTTCGTAACAGGCGCCACCACCGAGAAGGCCCTCTGCCTGGTTCCCTGGAACCTCACTTCTCGCAGTGAGGGAACCAGCAGAAGGCCCTTGGCGCTGGATCTCAGTGTCCGGCCTGAACGATGGGGGTGGAGACGCTCCTTCAGGTATACTGAGCCAAGGCCGTTTAGGGCTTTAAAGGTCAGCGCCAACACTTTGAATTGTGCTCGGTAATGTACTACAAAATGCAAACTGATACATGGGCTGCAGTGGGTTTCGTTTGCGTGTGTGAGGGCAAGGGATTGTTGGGTCAAGTCAGCTGTAATAATCTCAGTGCAGGAAATGCCTGCCATTCTTGGGTACGAAGTGCTCAGTTTCCCAGACAACACAAAGGCCAGCGATATCCGGTCCTTCCCCCCTTCCCCTTACGTAGCATTTCACCCTCTCCTCCCTCCTGCTGGTGGCTGCGATCTCTCATTCTCAGAGTCAGTCTCGCTCTCAGAGTCAGGCCCCTCTTAAGCGTCTGACCCTGCTAGATCCCTGACATCAGCCATATTGATTCATACGCTGTCAACCTTGAAGACAATAGAAGTTCAGTCTTATGAACTGCAGAGCAACCAGGACAGAACAGCCAAAATTTGTCTGAGTTTTGCACAGGGAAAGAGGGAGGAATGACTGTGTGATGATTGCTGCTATTGGAACAGGACTGGCCCTTGTTAATACAAAATTACTAACATTTCTGTAACAGTCCTAGGCAGCAAATGTTGTCAAAAAGAGAAGGCCCTGCTGAAGTGGATTTTCCTCTCTAGGAAGTGGAGCTCATTGACCCAGAGGGAGGGGGTGTGGGAGGAGATCCGCTTCACCCTCCTTGCAAAACAGAAATTCCCTTCTTAGCCGGCAAGCTCTATATTCCCGTGTATTTAGGGAGAAATTCATGGGTTCAATTCCCCGCAGAGGCAGCAAAAGACGGAACCCGCCCCCCCCATTTCTAAAAAGCCTTGTCCTGGGAAGGGCTTTAGAACAGTAACTTAAGACAACCCTAAATGGTGATCCAGTGTCATTTCAATGTGTTCCTTTTGTAAAAAGTGGGAGCTGGTGGAGAAAGTTAGGCTTTATTATGGGGGGTGCAGCTCAGTGGTAGATCAGTTGCTTTGCATGCAGAATGTCTCGGATTCCCATTTTCACGTTGGGGGGGGGTGTACCGTGGTCCATGTCTTCTGGGGAAGAGCTTTTCATCTGACCTCCAAAATCTCTAAACCATCTATCTGTCCTTATTCAGCACTTGCCTTATTATAACTAGATTTCACCCCAAATTCTGCGCTTCAGTCTAAAGAATTAATTTCCTTTCTGTTCACAGCAGCTAGACTACAGTTATTGCGAAATGATGGAAAAATTTATAAAATATTAACCGCGTTATATAATTTATAAAATAGTAACAATGTAGGATTGTTTAAGGATTACTTTCCACTCTTTCTGTGTTTTCATTGTTCCTTTGTTGCAATTATAAAAATGGGCTTTATGCTGTTCTTATAGCAGGGAATTGGACTAGAAGACCTTTGGACTCCCTTTCAACTCTACAGTTCTAGGATTCCAGAGCCAATCCTACTTCCTAAACACCACTGTCGTGCTCCTCTTTTCACAACTTTCCACTCCCAATTCTCTCTGCAAAGACAAAATATCAATGGACTCTCAGCACATGCTCACTCACAATGAGCACTTCAGAGTCAAATTCTACACATCCCTAACAGTACATTATCTCTTTCACTATACTTACTATTACGAGACATTTTCATTGGTTTAATACATATACGTACAACTTTCCACACAAACACCAGAACATCAAATACACTCCATGCATTTACGATGAATTTTTCCCTATATAAGTTTGTTGATATGAGGGACAAAGTGAACTCTGCAGGGAAAACTTAGCACACTCCATACATCTAAATGGGTTCTCCCCTGTGAGAGTGTGTATTAGACCAGGTGTGTTTGTCTAGCAAAGATTTGCCGAGTAAGGGGCAGAGTCCTAAGCAGGATCCTCAGAGGGTGGGGATGTATGAAGTGGTGGAGCAAATTAACCCTGTGTTGTTCAAGCTTCAACTACCTGCATCCATGAAGATACGCCCTGTCTTTCATTTGTCCTTGTCTCCCGTGATGCCTTTGCACCAGTTGTTGTTGTTGTTTAGTCGTTTAGTCGTGTCCGACTATTCGTGACCCCATGGACCAGAGCACGCCAGGCACCTCTGTCCTCCACTACCTCCCGCAGTTTGGTCAAACTCATGCTGGTAACCTCAAAAACACTATCCAACCATCTCATCCTCTGTCGCCCCCTTCTCCTTGTGCCCTCCATCTTTCCCAGCATCAGTGTCTTCTCCAGGGAGTCTTCTCTTCTCATGAGGTGGCCAAAGTATTGGAGCCTCAGCTTCACGATCTGTCCTTCCAGTGAGCACTCAGGGCTGATTTCCTTCAGAATGGATAGGTTTGATCTTCTTGCAGTCCATGGGACTCTCAAGAGTCTCCTCCAGCACCAGAATTCAAAAGCATCAATTCTTTGGCGATCAGCCTCCAAAAGAGTTGCCACCCCCTCCTATAATGGTAGAGGGGGAACCTGAATATGAGGTGCCGCAACTGCTGGACTCTCGCTGGAGCAGGAGGAGATTGCAGTATCTAGTGTATTGGAAGGGGTACGGGGATGAGGAAAATCCATCGGAGGACTCCGGGAACATACAAACCCCTAGGTTGCCGGTGGAGTTTCACCGCAGGTACACCAACAAACCCAAACCAAGAGGGTGGCAGGAAGAGTATGAGGTGTGGGAAGAAGATGAAGAGAGTGAGGTAGGTTGGGGATTGGAAGTACAGGAAAACCCACAAGTGGGGAGGTTACTGGGAAGAGAGTGAGAATGAATGATGGGGAGGCTTTGGCAGCGCCCCTCACAAGGAGGGGGAGCAGGGAGAGGACCTTGGGGGTGTGTGTCATGAATGAGCCAGTGCGCAGGGAAGGTTTGCAGACAGCTCCCAGTGAAGGAAGTAGCCAGGAAGAGAGAGGGTTAACTGCCAGACAGGATGAGCATAGCCTAGTGCCAACTCCCCCACCCTTAGGAATGGCAATTGATAAGAGAACAACGGAGGGCAAGCTGCCAACACTCTCGAAAAGCTGCCAACACTCTCGAAAAGCAAAGCGTGCAAAATGCCACAAATAGAGAAGGAAGCAGTTTATCAGGTGGGAAAGAGCGAGGAGACAGTCCCTCAGAGAATAAGGAGGAGGAGAGAGCTGACCCTCTTAGTCCCAGGTCTCAGCAAATGGGAGGGCTACAAGATAGGAGGCAGGGCAAAAGACGTCAGAGGAAAAAGTTCAGTTACTTCTGGTCTTGCCGGAAGCAGACTTCAGAAGGGTCATCATGATTAATCATGGCGATGGCCATGTTAGAGCCATCCAGAGTTATCTGTTTGTTGTGACAATAAATCATCCTTTAATGAACTATGCTCACTGTGTTATCAAGCCAGGAACTGGACTCCTGACACCCTGGTTATCAGATCAAGTTCCCAACACCTTAAGTACCCACCACCTAAAGACTAATAAAACTATATATGCATATCCTTGCCTTCTGGCCTTCCTGAGTATGGGCTGTGGGAACATGTGGCCTCAGGAAACCCATCAATGGATGTTCATTGTTCCCCTCAAGGGAGGGGTGCTCTGTACTTGACTGTATATCCCAAGGATTATGGAGGAGGGTGGTATCCAAGGTGAGTATGTGACCTGTCACTTAGAGGATTATGGAGGAAGGCAAAGCCCAGTCCGCCTTTCCCTTTGAAGCAAAATGTCATTGAAATGGGGAGAATTGGTTATGGCATTGCTTTTATGTGATTTTTCAAAGGTTAGTAGTCCATCAGCACTGTCAAGTACAAGGGGATACAATTTTGACACTTTCTTGCAACAATGCAACAGGTTTTGCCAATCAAAACCAGAAGGGGTAGAATTTATAAGCTTTCTTCATTATCTGCACAGCAGGGGGTGTTCAGTTAACAGTGCAAAGGCTGAGCTGAAGCGTTCCCTGCTTTCAGCAATAGGGATCACTTTTTGGTAGTACCTGATAGGTTAGCTGTCACACTTTAGAGCTCCCTATTGTGGCTCTTAGGTAATTCACAAAATACAGAGTCCATTCATAAAACAGTGTTCATTCATAAAGCAGTAACATAAATCTCAATTGGTACATATTGGGTGTATATTTTAGCAGTTGAACGTACAGGTTTATGGCCATGCTGTTGTGGATTTATGAGGTTTTCATTGCTGGGAAGGGGCAGAGCTCAGATGGCAGCAGCAAACTTGGGAGAAGACGCCGAGGACTGAGCTCCGCAGTGATTTACATGTTGCAGCAATAAATCTGAGATAATTACTGCCGGAGATGTCTCGCTTCTGTAGGAGAAACTCAAGCCATTACACTGCTGCTCTTATAACAGGGAATTGGATAGAAGACCCTTGCAGCCCCTTTAAACTCTACCGTTCTAGGATTCCAGAGCCAATCCTGCTTCCTAAACACCACTGGCATGCTCCACATTTCACAACTCTCCATTCCCAACTTTGCCAAAGACCATGTTCACTCACAATGAGCATTCCAGTGTCGCATTCTGCACAACCCTAACAGTACATTGTATCTTTCATTATACTTATGATTATGAGATATTACCTTCATTGCTTTAATACATATATGTTCAATATTTCATACAAACACCAGAACATAAAACATACTTCATGCATTTACAATGGATTTTCCAAATAAGAGAGACAAAATGAATTCTGTGGGGAAAACCTGGCACACTCCATAAAACTGAATGGGTTCTTCCCTATGAGAGTCTGTAGCTATTAATTAAGAACTCCATTATAATTGAAAAACTTTCCACACTCCTAACATTTAAACCATTGCTTCCCTGTGAGATTGCTGATGTTTTCTAAGAGTTACGCTCTTACTGAAGCACTTTCCACACTCCCAACATTTATATGGTTTCTCCCTTGTATGAGTTCGTTGATGTATTCTCAAATGTACACTTTGATTGAAACTCTTTCCGCACTCCAAACATTCATATGGTTTCTCCCCTGTGTGAGTTCGAAGATGTATAGTAAGGTACGAACGCTGACTGAAGCTCTTGCCACATTCCATACATCTAAATGGTTTCTCCCCTGTGTGAGTTCGTAGATGTCTTGTCAGTGTTCCACCTTCACTGAAACCCATCCCACAATCCATACATTTAAATGGTTTCTCCCCTGTGTGAGTTCGCTGATGTACAATAAGGTTTGCATTCTGATTGAAGCTCTTTCCGCACTCCATACATTTATATGGTTTCTCCCCTGTGTGAGTTCGTTGATGTATAGTAAGGCTTGCACTACGACTGAAGCTCTTTCCGCACTCCATACATTTAAATGGTCTCTCCCCTGTGTGACTTTGTTGATGTCTTGTAAGATTTCCACTCTCACTGAAGCTCTTTCCGTACTCCATGCATTTAAAGGGTTTCTCTCCTGTATGAGTTTGTAGTTGTGTGCTAAGGTGTTCACTCATGCTGAAGTACTTTACAGATAGCCCGTCAAAATTCTGGTTGTCTTCTCCATCACCTGGTTGAAAGTGGGAGAGAAAGAGAATATTGTTAGGTATTCAAGAAAAACAACAAGAGAACTTAACACTCAGCAAGACCAATCAGCACCTTCTCCTATTTGAACACCTTCAGCATTCCTCCCTCTCCCATGTACCACATTTTAGGAAAAGAAAGGAAATCTGAAAATAATCTCCAGAACCCTTAGTATCCAGTTCTACCTTCAACTCACATGTAACACTGAATACCAAGAGAAACCTTCTGCGCTGATTTGAGGCATCTATGGCACTCCAGTTGTGGCCGGAATTTAAGAACCATCAACCCAATAAAAGAAGTCCAATGACCAGGGATGATGGGAGTTGTAGTGCAGCAACCTCTGGAGGGACACACTTTCTCCATCTTACCCCTCCTGTGAAAATGCTACGCCTCTGTATTCAGTTTTCTCCTTCCTCCCTGATCTGTAATATCTCGCAGATACATTCCAGGAAACTGTTCACATCACCTAAACCTGCACCAGGATGCTGTAAAAGATGGCCCCTTGTTCTGATCCAAAAAGGCTCTTTTTATATTCGTACACACTGAAAGGAGACATAGAAAGGTACAGTCTCACAGCAAAGTGGAAGTATGTACCTCTCAATTGGTCCAGGACAACATACCTGTATTTTTCTGTTCCAAGTGAGAAGATGAGCTCAGACTTGAATACAGTGGTACCTTGGGTTACAAAAGCTTCGGGTTACAAACTCCGCTAACCCGGAAGTAGTTGCTCTGGGTTGCAAACTTTGCCCCAGGATGAGAACGGAAATCATGTGGCAGCGGCGCGGGAGGCCCCATTAGCGAAAACGCGCCTCAGGTTAAGAACGGACCTCCGGAACGAATTAAGTTCGTAACCCAAGGTACCGCTGTATGAATGTCTCTGCTATGAGGAATAAGTAAAACAGAAGTGCTATTTATGTCATATGTGACTGTAAAAATATTGAAAAATATTAGTCTTGTGAAGCAAAGACAGCATAGTATCTGGTGGCCCATTAAAAGCTAATAAATGACGTGGACAAGGAGGGCTCATGCCACCATTATTTGTATGGTGTCTCTTTGTATATTATACATAGAGAGGTTTTTTTTGTGAATTCATACCACAATATCAGCTTATGAAGAGTTACCTACTGACAAAAGTACAGTGTTGCTATAAAGTACAATCTTCAACATCAACTTCGGTAGGCTGGTCATATTGTTCAGATGCCTGATTATCGTCTTTCAAAGAAACCACTCTATTACCAATTTAAGAATGGAAATTGATATACCGGTGGACAACAAAAGAGGCTTGAAGACGGTCTCAAGGCAAATCTTTAAAATGCAGTATAAGTACAGAAAATTGGGAAACACTGGTTTGCGAGCGCTCCCTCACTTCGAGATGTGAGGTTACAGGGAACCAGGTGGGGCCTTCTTGGTAGCGGCGCCCGCCCTGTCGAACGCCCTCCCATCAGATGTCAAGGAAATAAACAGCTATCTGACTTTTAGAAGACACCTGAAGGCAGCCCTGTTTAGGGAAGTTTTTAATGTTTCATTCTATTTTTAAAAAATTATTGGGAGCTGCCCAGAGTGGCTGAGTTAACCCAGCCAGATGGCCGGGGTATAAATGATAAATTGTTGTTGTTGTTGTCCAATTATATATAAATAACCTTTACCAAAGGCGTCATGGACTTTGAAGATGCACAAACTCAGGATGAAAGGAAGAAACAAGCTAAGAGGAAAGCACATTTGGCAAAGGCTCACTGTAATTAACTCCTGCCCGGAAACCTATGTCCCCACTGTGGAAGGATGTGTGGATCCAGAATTGGACTCTACAGTCACTTATGGACACACCGTTAAGACCATGTTCATGGAAGACAATCTTATTCGGCTACGAGGCTTCGCCAAAGAGGAAGACAAGGCATGAATAAATGGCTCAAACAGTAGTTTTGCAACTTCAAACAGCCAGGAGGAATAAAAATGTGTTCTTACCTAGAGAGGCCACCATCTCATAATTCTCCTGCATGACTTCCTTGTGCAAAGCTCTTTGGCCAGGATCCAGCAGAGCCCACTCCTCCTCTGTGAAAAACACAGCCACCTCCACAAAGGTCAAGAGGGCCTGGAAGAAGAAGAAAACAGAGCTTCTCTTAGATCCCCATCATCCCCACTCAACACATATGGAGGCTGGGTGGTCCCATCTGTGCCCCTCTTCTCTCCTATCTGATTCCCCAAAGCTCTTTCCTTACCTGAGTAAGCTGCCTGACTCCTCTTTCCTCTCCACCAGAGGCCATTGCGCTGCCTGTAGGAGATTCGGAGGAGGCGTAAAACTGGCCACTTCCGGGACTGTCCCAGTTGTACTTCAAAGAAAGGAGCTGCGCTTCTTTCTTCCCAACTCTGTGGGTGAAAAATAACCAGGGGGTCAAAACTGGTCCCTCATGAGCACAGACCTGAACCTGCCTGATTAGTTTTAAATCCCGCCACACATTTACCCGTTTTCTTTGCTTAGCAGGAGGGAAACCGGTCAGGTGTTTTTTCCAAGCTCCAGGCAATCTAAAATGTGCCTCTTCCCTCCACTTCAGGGGCACATAAACAGGACAGCAAACCCTCCCCCATTGTCCCCCACTCTGCCGAAATGGGGGGGTCACCCCCTTCCCAAGAAGCAAATCCTTGTTTCCTTTAGTCTCCTTCTCACAATCAGCCGCTGCCTTTTCACATCATATCTTCCCCCATGGAGCCGGCTCTACCAGGAGCCCCACGGAGGCAGGGGCTTCAGCAGCGATTTTGGAGGGGGGCAGATCGAGGTCCTGGAGAAGCTCACCCCTCCCCTCCCCTCCAGACTGGCTCCCTGAAGGAGGGGGGGGCAGGAGTGAGAAGGGAGATGGAGGGTGTTAAACAGAGAGGAGCATCACTAGGCAGAATGGGGCTGCCCCCCCCCTCTGAACGGAGGACTGACTTCTGAGTCAACATGCACAGGGTGGGGCTGCAAATCCCTTTGTAATTAAGTTCCACTGGGGGGGCGGCACCCTTTTGTGGATCGTCTCAAGTGTCTTCTATCCTCCCCCAACATGGGAGCCTGACTTGATCTCTGCACTTCAAAAAGGATTTAGCAATGCAAACCATGTTGGGGGAGGGGGAACCCACAGGATGTCCTGCATCCACCCCACCCCCACTGATTCCCACAGGGAAAGGACGGAGCCCCTCCTTGCTTTCCTTTCTACCCCCCCCCATCCTCCCGCCTCCTTTCCCAGCTGCCCTCTTTGTAGATTCAGGGGGAGGGAAAGCAAATCCTTCTCCCACCCACCCCTCCCCAAATAACCCCCCAATATGCGGCACCTCTTTCTCCTCTTCTCCAAGTCCGCTTCTCTTCCGGGAATGAAGACGGAGATTCCGCCCCTACAAATAGCCTCCCCCCCCCGCAAAAAAGGAAAACAAATTTCCTGCCTCTCTAGGAAGCGGAGCTCATTGACCCAGAGGGAGGGGGAGGGGCAGGAGATCCGCCCCCCCCTCCCTGCAAACAGAAATTCCCTTCACAGCAACCGAGCTCTATATTTCTGTTTACTTAATGAGGAATTCTTGGGTTCAATTCCCCGCAGAGGCAGCGAAAAACGGACCTCCCCCCCCCCGCATTTATGAAAAGCCTCCCCCTGGGAAGGGATTTAGAGCAGTAACTTAAGACAACCCTAAATGGTGGTCCAGTGTCATTGCAACGCGTGCCTTTTTTAAAAAAAGAGGGAGCTGATGGAGAAAGTTAGGCTTTGTTATATTTTCGGGGGGGGGGTGCAGCTCAGTCGTAGATCAGTTGCTTTGCATGCAGAAGGTCTCGGATTCCCATTTTCACGTTTGGTGGGGGTGCACCATGGTCCATGATTTCTGGGGAAGAGCTTTTCATCTGACCTCCAAAATCTCTCAACAATCTATCTGTCCTAATTCAGCACTTACCTTATTATAATCGTATTTGACCCCATATTCTACGCTTCAGTCTAAAGAATTAATTTCCTTTCTGTTCACAGCAGCTAGACGACAGTTATTGCGAAACGATGGAAGGAAAGCTCTAAAAGAGCAATAGAGGCTTGGATTAATAGCATCTGGACCATTACTCTGTCACAACGCCTCACGTGCCATTAGTGTCTTATCAAAGGTATCTCCAAAAAAGACACCTTTGACACAATCTGGTCTCCCTTTTTCTCCCTTGATTGAAGAACAACAGGATATTTTAATGCCACCACCACCATCATCATCACAGAGGTATTTGTGGAGGGGATATAATGATTGGAAGTGTCTAGCCAAGCAGATCAGTAGTTGGGTTCCTATTGAGGGTATTGGGGGAGCCAAGATGACCGTGATGTGGGACTGAGGACTGGAGTGATCATTCTGTGATATTATGGCAGTGGACAAAGCTGTATTTACTCTGAATAAATGAATATTGTTGTTTTAATAAAGGTCTCAAATTCAATGCTTTGCATGCAGGAGGTCCCAGGTGAAATCCTCGTCAGGCAGAGAGACCCTGTTGGCATCCGTCTGTCTCGGGAGGCGATGGAGGAGGGGGCCTTTGGGGGTGAAGTCCAACTATGGGCAGTTTGCAGCACCTGCTGTGGCTGCTTCATGTCATGGGCAAATGCTCAATGCCGGCAGAGAGAGGAGCAGATGAACTCTGCTTTCAGCCTCCTATACTGCCTGCTCTTTCTATGGATTTCTGAAAGATGGGCCAGTTATGGGGGCAGAGATTCGTCGCTCCATAGGGAAATGGCTCTCCTGAAACCACTGGCAATGCACGTATACTGGTTGTCCGCCTCAGCACCTCCTTTATTCTGGCTGCCACCAGAGATTTTATCCCCTTTGTCGTTAATGTAGCCATGAATGAGAAGGTATCGTAAAATCAATGAATTTATAAAATATAAACAATGTAGGACGGGTTAAAAATTACCATGTGCACATAAGACGATGGTGTCAGTCTTTCTGTGTTTTCATTGTTCACTTATTGCAATCATAAAAAATGGGTTTAATGCTGCTGTTCTTACAAGAGGGAGTTGGACCAGCAGACCCTTGGAGTCCCTTTCTACTCTACAGTGGTACCTCGGGTTACAAACACTTTGGGTTACAGACTCCTCTAGCCCAGAAGAAGTACCTCGGGTTAAGAACTTTACCTCCGGATGAGAACAGAAATCATGCACCGGCGGTGTGGCGGCAGTGGGAAGCCCCATTAGCTAAAGTGGTGCCTCAGGTTAAGAACAGTTTCAGGTTAAGAACGGACCTCTGGAACAAATTAAGTACATAACCAGAGGTACTACTGTACAGTACTATGATTCTAGAGCCCATCTTGCTTCCTAAACACCACTGTCGTGTTCCACTTTTCACAACTCTCCATTCCTAACTCTGTCTGCCAAATACCAAATAGTAACAAACTCTCAGCACATGTTCACTCACAATGAGCACTCCAGTCATAGTCTATACATCCCTTACAGTACATTATCTCTTTCATTATACTATTATGAGACATTACCTTCATAGCTTTAATACATATATGTACAAGTTCCCATACAAACACCAGAACATCAAATACACTCCATAAATTTACAATTGTTTAGTCGTTTAGTTGTGTCCAACTCTTCGGGACCCCATGGACCAGAGCACGCCAGGCCCTCCTGTCTTCCACTGCCTCCCGCAGTTTGGTCAAACTCATGCTGGTAGCTTCGAGAACACTGTCCAATCATCTCGTCCTCTGTCGTCCCCTTCTCCTTGTGCCCTCCATCCTTCCCAACATCAGGGTCTTTTCCAGGGAGTCTTCTCTTCTCATGAGGTGGCCAAAGTCTTGGAGCCTCAGCTTCAGGATCTGTCCTTCCAGTGAGCACTCAGAGCTGATTTCCTTCAGAATGGATACGTTTGATCTTCTTGCAGTCCATGGGACTCTCAAGAGTCTCCTCCAGCACCAGAATTCAAAAGCACCAATTCTTCGGCGATCAGCCTTCTTTATGGTTCAGCTCTCACTTCCATACATCACTACTGGGAAAATCATAGCTTTAACTATATGGACCTTTATCAGCAAGGTGATGTCTCTGCTTTCTGTTGATATGAGGGACAAAGTGAACTCTGTGGAAAACGCTTGGCACAATCCATACATCTAATTGGGTTCTCCCCTGTGAGAGTCCGTAGGTGTTTATTAAGAACTCTGTTATAACTGAATCACTTTCCACACTCCATTCATTTAAATGGTTTCTCACCTGTGTAAGATGGTTGATGCATTGTAAGTTTTCCATTTTCACTGAAGTTCTTTCCACACTCCAAATATTTACAGGGTTTCTCCTGTGTGAGTTTGTAGATGTCTTATAAGACCTCCACTGTGACTGAAGCACTTCCCACAATCCATACATATAAATGGTTTCTCACCCGTGTGAGTTCGTTGATGTACGGTAAGATTCCCGCTTTCACTGAAGCACTTCCCACACTCCATACATCTAAATGGTTTCTCCCCTGTATGGGTCCGTTGATGTAGAGTAAGGCGTCCCTTCCGACTGAAGCTCTGCCCACACTCCGTACATTTAAAGGGTTTCTCCCCTGTGTGAATTCGTAAATGTGTTGTAAGAGTTCGATTCCGACTGAAGCTCTGCCCACACTCCATACATTTAAAGGGTTTCTCGCCTGTGTGAATTCGTAGATGTGTTGTAAGAGTTCCATTCTGACTGAAGCTCTGCCCACACTCCATACATTTAAGTGGTTTTTCCCCTGTATGAGTACGTTGATGTATAATAAGTTTTCCATTTTCACGGAAGCTCTTTCCACACTCCATACACTTAAATGGTTTCTCACCCGTGTGAGTTCGTTGATGTGCAGTAAGATTTCCGCTTTCACTGAAGCACTTCCCACACTCCATACATCTAAATGGTTTCTCCCCTGTGTGAATTCGTTGATGTGCAGTAAGATTTCCACTTTTACTGAAGCTCTTTCCGCACTCCATACATTTAAAGGATTTCTTCTCTGTGTTAGTTTGTGTATGTGTGCTAAGGTGTTCACTCACACAGAAGTTCTTCACAGATGGCCCCTCAGAATTCTGATTGCCTTCTCCATCACCTGGTTTAAAGTGGGGAAGGGGGAGAGAAAATATTGTTAGGTATTGAAGGAAGAGAACAAGAGAACTTAACACACAACAATACCAATTAGCACTTTCTCTTATTCCAACACCGCCAACAATCTCCCCTCTCCTACGTAGCACATTTTTAGGAAAGGAAATAATCCCAGAAAATACAGTGGTACCTAATTCGTTTCGGTGGTCCGTTCTTAACCCAAATCGTTCTTAACCTGAGGTGTGCTTTCGCTAATGGGACCTCCTGCGCTGCCGGCGCATGTTCTCATTATGGGGCAAAGTTCGTAACCCGAGGTACTACTTCCGGGTTAATGGAGTTTGTAACCTGAAGCATTTGTAACCCGAAGCGTTTGTAGCCCGAGGTACCACTCTAATAATAATAATAATAATAATAATAATAAGAAGAAGAAGAAGAAGAAGAAGAAGAAGAAGAAGAAGAAGAAGAATATAAAGCACAAATAAAAGATCAGCCTCCTTCACACAGCACATAGTTTAACTAGGGAACTTGATCCCACGGGGAGCAATGATGTCCCAAATACATGGAGGAGAAGTCTATTGCCGGCCACTCGTTGTGATGGCTCTGCAATGCCTCCACACTCAGAAGCAGCAATGTTCCTAAATACTGGAAACTACAGGAGGCAAGAGTGCTCTTGTGTTCGAATCCTGCTTGCTGGTTTCCCACAGGCATCTGGTTTTGCCAGTGGGAGAACAGGATGCTGGACTAGATGGGCCACTCAGCTGATCCAGCCGGCTATGCCTATGTTGCTCCTTCATGGCATGAATAAATGGCTCAAACAGGAGATTCACGCCTTCAATGTGTATCAGTCAAGAGGGATAAAAATGCATCCTTATTTATAGAAAAGAAATAATTGTGCCGTTTAAAAAATGTAAAGTATCTAAGAGAGTTTGGAAATGTGGGGGCAAGGTTTTCTTTACGATTTGCAGAGTTCTAACTGTTGCTATAAAAGAGACTGATTAATTTGTTGTAGTTTTGCTTCTGCATTTTATTATCTTTTATATGGATATGGTAGTTTTCTGAATTTTGCTTTTTACCCACCTGGAGATCTTTAGCCGAAGGATGGGATACAAATGGCGTAAATAAAATAAACATAATGAACTCTGTAAGAGCAAACAGGAGGAAAAATCACCTTGTTTTAGTTCTTATTTATTAAAGTTTAACTTACCTTACATCTTTCATTATCTTATAATGGAAACTATATTGAGGTTTAGTCAATATGCAAATGTATTTAAATTTAATTGATTGATTAAAATAAATTGAGTAAAAATAAATTGAGTAAAAAATGTGCAAAATAAATAAATAAAAATTCATCCTTACCCAGAGAGGCCACAATCTCATCATTCTCCTCCATGACTTCCTTGTGCAGAGTTCTTTGGCCTGGATAATAATAATAATAATAATAATAATAATAATAATATACCCCACCTATCTGGCTGGGTTTCCCCAGCCACTCTGGGCAGCTTGCAACAAATCACTAAAATACAATAACCTATTAAACATTAAAAGCTTCCCTAAACAGGGCTGCCTTCAGATGTCTTCTAAAAGTTTGGTAGTTATTTTTCTCTTTGACATCTGATGGGAGGGCGTTCTACAGGGTGGGCGCCACTACCGAGAAGGCAGTGCTTCTCCTCTGTTCCCAGACCTGTCTTGAAGACTTGCGGTGGGAGGAAGGTTTTCCTCCCCACCGCCAACATTCAGAAGGCTGTTCTGAAGGCTGGCGGTGGGAAGAAAAGCCCTTCTCCCCCGCCAGCCTTCAGAAGAGTTCCTGCAGGGCTGCCTAGGCTGCGGATAGCAGCCTGCTGCCCCGTGCGAGGGGCGCTCTGCTTCACGCCGGGCAGACATCCCCCAGCGCCCCTCACGCTGGGCAGACATCCGCAGCTTGGGGAGCCCTGCAGGAGCCTGCTACCCCTATCCGCAGCTTGGAGAGCTCCCCAAGCTGCGAATGTCTGCCCCGCGCGAGGGGCGCTCTGCTTAAGAGCGCCCCTCGTGCGGGGCAGCAGGCTGCTATCCGCAGCTTGGAGAGCCCTGCGGGGAAGTCCTGCAGGGCTCCCCAAGCTGCGAATGTCTGCCCCGCGCGAGGGGCGCTCTGCTTCAGAGCGCCCCTCGCGCCGGGCAGCAGGCTGCTATCCGCAGCCTAGGCAGCCCTGCGGGAACTCTTCTGAAGGCTGGCGGCGGGAGAAGGGCTTTTCTTCCCACCGCCAGCCTTCAGAAGGCTGTTCTGAAGGCTGGCGGTGGGGAGAAAAGTCCTTCTCCCCCCGGGAGTCTGTCCCCGGACCTGGTCTGAAGGCGGTCTCCATAGGAACGCATTAATTGATTTTCAATGCATTCCTATGGGAAACCGTGCTTCGCAAGACGAAAAACTCGCAAGAAGAAAAAACTTGCGGAATGAGGCACCACTGTACCACCCCTTTGAATGGAGTAGGGGCCCTTTATATGTCCTGCTGTCCTTTGTCAACAACAAATTGCCGCTGTTTTTTGTGTTGGATATATGCTATGTGGAGGGATGCGGGTGGCGCTGTGGGTAAAACCTCAGTGCCTAGGACTTGCCAATCGTATGGTCAGCGGTTCGAATCCCCGCGGCGGGGTGAGCTCCCGTCTTTCCGTCCCAGCTCCTGCCCACCTAGCAGTTCGAAAGCACCCCTAAGTGCAAGTAGATAAATAGGTACCGCTTTATAGCGGGAAGGTAAACGGCGTTTCCGTGTGCTGCGCTGCTGCTGGCTTGCCGGAGCAGCTTCATCACGCTGGCCACGTGACCCGGAACTGTCTGCGGACAGCGCTGGCTCCCGGCCTCTTAAGTGAGATGAGCGCACAACCCTAGAGTCGGACACGACTGGCCCGTACGGGCAGGGGTACCTTTACCTTTACCTTATATGCTATGTGGTAATTTATGGACCTATTAGGAATCTAAAGCCATTTGCACTTGTTGCCATGCAACCAGTCCATGCAGAATGCAGACACCCTATATATATAAATGAGAAAACCAGTGATATTTTAGGGCGCAGGCAAGCAGGCGGGGCTCATTACATCATAGGAGCCTACACAACACAACACACTGTTGCTGTATGTAGGTTTTATTTTATTTGTTTTTTATCTTATATTTTGGAAATGTACCATCAGTTGTTTTTTTCCTTTTGGGGGGGCCCCAAGAGAGCGAGGCCCCTAAGCTATAGTTTGTTTAGCTTATATGTAAATCCAGCACTGAGGGTTGGGCTGTAAATCCCTTTGTAGTTAGGGTGCACTGGGGGGGGGGCTTTTCTGGTTTGGCTCCAGTGTCTTTGCCCCCCCCCACAGTCCCCCAAACATGGGAGCCTGACTTGATCTCTGCGCTTCAAAAAGCATCTTGCAATGCAAACCCTGTTGAGGGAGGGGGAACCCACTTTGCAACAGGACGGCCTTTATCACGCCCCCCCCACTTATTCCCACAGGGAAAGAACGGAGCCTCTACCTGCTTTCCTTTCTACCCCCCCATCCTCCCTCCTCCTTTCCCACCTGCCCTGTTTGAAGTTTCAGGAAGAGGGAAAGCAAATCCTTTTCCCACCCCCAAATAACTCCCAAATATAAGGCACCTCTTCTCCAAGTCCGCTTCTCTTCTGGGAGTGAGGATGGAGACCCCTCCCCCCCAGATTGCCTCCCCCCTCCCCAATAAAAACAAACTTCCTGCCTCTCTAGGAAGCGGAGCTCATTGACCCAGAGAGAGTGGGAGGGGCAGGAGATCCGCCTCCCCCTCCCTGCAAACAGAAATGCTCTTCCCAGCCTGCGAGCTCTATATTCCCGTTTATTTAGTGAAAAATTCATGGGTTCAATTCTTGCAAGAGGCAACAAAAAAGAGGAGAATTAACAGGGATATGTTTCCCTTGTCTCTCTCTTGACAGAGGCCATTATACAGGGCGACCAAAACAGTTTCCATGTCAAAACTGAGCCGAAATCCCAGTTGAAATGGATCCAGAAAATCAGTTTATTCCAAAAGCGTCCAGATCTGGACCACCACCACTCACTCCAGAACCTTGCCCAGGAAAGGGAAATTAGCAACTGGCTGGTAGTTTGCTAGGTTTTCTGAATCTAGGGAAGGTTTCTTATGGAGTGGTTTTACCACTGCCTCCTTCATACAGGCAGGGACCATTGATCACCTCCCTGGCCCAGCCAGCTGTTCCCTCACCTGTTTTCATCAGCCAAGAGGGGCAAGGGTCTAGAGCGCAAGTAATTATTATTATTATTATTATTATTATTATTATTATTATTATTATTTTATACCCCGCCCATCTGGCTGGGTTTCCCCAGCCACTCTGAGCAGCTCCCAACAGAATATTAAAAGCAATACAGCATCAGACATTAAAAACTTCCCTAAACAGGGCTGCCTTCAGTTGTCTTTTAAAATTAAAATAGTTGTTTATTGCCTTGACATCTACTGGGAGGGCGTTCCACAGGGCACTCGCCACTACCGAGAAGGCCCTCTGCCCTATTCCCTGTAACCTCACTTCTCGCAGCAAGGGAACCGCCAGAAGGCCCTCAGAGCTGGACCTTAGTGTTCGGGCTGGATGATGGGGGTGGAGATGCTCCTTCAGGTATACAGGACCGAGGCCGTTTAGGGCTTTAAAGGTCAGCACCAACACTTTGAATTGTGCTCGGAAATGTACTGGGAGCCTATGAAGATCGTTCAGGACCGGTGTTATATGGTCTTGGTGGCCACTCCCAGTCACCAGTCCAGCTTCCACATTCTGGATTAGTTGTAGTTTCTGGGTCACCTTCAAAGGTAGCCCCACGTAGAGCGCATTGCAGTAGTCCAAGCGAGAGATAACCAGAGCATGCACCACTCTGGCAAGGCAGTCCGTGGGCAGATAGGGTCTTAGCCTGCGTACCAGGTGGAGCTGGTAGACAGCTGCCCTGGACACAGAATTGACCTGTGCCTCCATGGACAGCTGTGAGTCCAGAATGACTCCCAGGCTGCGCACCTGGTCCTTCAGGGGCACAGTTACCCCATTCAGGATCAGGGAGTCCTCCACACCAGCCCACCCTCTGTCCCCCAAGAACAGTACTTCTGTCTTGTCAGGATTCAACCTCAGTCCGTTAGCTGCCATCCAGTGGTCGCCCTGACTGATCCAAGCACCTTGTCCACATCCTTGAGCCTTACCCACTGAAACTCATCCACACAAGCAAGCGATCTTCTCCTCAAAATGCTTTGCAAACAAGTCACAGCGAGCTACTGTTGGTTCTTCCACCACTTTTGGGCCCTCCTGTAAAAGGTTCCGTACAACCCAGAAAAGCTCTGCTGGATGTCAAATGAAGATGCAATGGAGGCACGCCTTCTTTGCTGCCTTCACTGCCACTAGGTAGGGTCGATAATGAGCCCTTACCAGTGTTCAGTTGCATTCATTCGGATCTTTCCTCCACTTGCATTCAAGCCGTCTCCCAGCTACTTTCTTCACCCTAAACTCTGGAGTATACCGGGGGGCAATCGGGCTCCACAAAGTGGGAGTTAGTGCTCAGGGGTGATCATGTCAATAGCCTGAATATTATGAAAATGATATATAGGTGGTACATGACCCCAGTCAAGCTTGCAAAAATCTACCATTTGCCCGACAATAAATGTTGGAAATGTAAGGAAAATGAAGGAACATTCTTTCACCTTTGGTGGACGTGCCCCAGGATTAAGGCTTTCTGGGAAATGATATATAATGAATTGAAAAAGGTATTTAAATATACCTTCTTGAAGAAACCAGAGGCCTTTCTCTTGGGCATGTCCGGCCAATTGGTGCCAAAGAAAGATAGAACTTTTTTCATGTATGCTACAACAGCAGCAAGAATACTCATTGCAAAGTATTGGAAGACGCAAGATCTACCCACTCTGGAAGAATGGCAGATGAAACTGATTGACTGTATGGGACTGGCAGAAATGACGAGCAGAATCCGTGACCAGGGAGAAGAGTCGGCAGAAGAAGATTGGAAAAAATTTAAGGACTACTTACAGAAATATTGTAAAATTAAGGAATGTTGAATGGTGTTGGATTGAAATTAAGTGGTTTCTAGCTGTAATGATAGGGACGCAGGTGGCGCTGTGGGTAAAACCTCAGTGCCTAGGACTTGCCGATCGCATGGTCGGCGGTTCGAATCCCCGCGGCGGGGTGCGCTCCCGTTGCTCGGTCCCAGCGCCTGCCAACCTAGCAGTTCAAAAGCACCCCCGGGTGCAAGTAGATAAATAGGGACCGCTTACTAGCGGGAAGGTAAATGGCGTTTCCGTGTGCAGCTCTGGCTCACCAGAGTAGCTTCGTCACGCTGGCCACGTGACCCGGAAGTGTCTGCGGACAGCGCTGGCTCCCGGCCTCTTGAGTGAGATGGGCGCACAACCCTAGAGTCTGTCAAGACTGGCCCGTACGGGCAGGGGTACCTTTACCTTTACCTTTAGCTGTAATGATATAAAGGAACATGGATGGGGAAAAAAGGGTTTGGATAGAAAATAAGGTGATATTATAAGCTGTAATGATTTAAATTAAGGATTTGCTGAACAAATAATCTTAAATGGAATACAAGAAGGGGAGGTATGAGGAGGTCAGAGAAATTGGTTATTGAAAAGTATGATTTATGAACTATATGTGTTTTTTTAATCTCTTTTTTTTTGTATAAAAAATTGGAAAATTTAATAAATATCTTTTTTTTAAAAAAAGATCATGTCAATAGCCTGAGGCATTCTGGTGTTCCACAGGTCGGCCAGGGCTTTGAAAGGGAAAAGGTGCTGACATCTTAATCTCAACAGGAAGTGATCAGACCATGACAAGGGACTGATGTCAATGTCCCCCACCTTCAGATCACCCTCTCCCTGCCCAATAGAGATAACAAGGTCCAGAGTGTGGCCTGCCATGTTTGTTGGGCCGGTGACATGTTGGGACAACCCCATGGTTGTCATGGCAGCCATGAAGTCCTGAACCAGCCCAGAGCCAGTTGCCTTGGCATGGATGTTGAAGTCTCCAAGAACCAGCAATCTGGAAGTCTTCAACACCGCCTCTGAAACCAACTCTGGGCAGACTGCTGGGCAGTGAGATGAGCGATAAACCAGCAGAATCCCGAATCTTTCCTGATTGCCCAGTGCCAGGAACACACACTCTAGATTCCCCCTCAACTGGACAGAGAGCCTGGAGATAGAGAATCTCTATAGACCACAGCAACTCCTTCTCCCCCAACCCTCGATTCTGGCTTGATGCTGCACTGGGTACTCAGGTGGGCACAGCTGGTTGAGACCAACTCCACCCTGTTCACCCACCCAGGTTTTAGTAATACATGCCAGATCAGACTCCTAGTCCAAAATCAGATCCGTGGATGAGGGAAATTTTATTCTGGGTTGACCTGGCATTCAGCAGTAGCAGTCGCAGACCCAAGGGTTGGCTGATATGACAACCACAATTCCCCAAGTTGGAGGAAGGGCTGGCACACAGCAGAGGCATTAAGTGCCTGAGCCTCCCGCCCCTTACCTGGCCTGCCCCTCCTCTCACACTATACCTCCCCCTACCCAGAACCACTGTAATTGGTCTCCCGGGCTCTCCCCAACTCCTCTCTTCCCAAGCCCCTCCCACTGAATACCCCTGCAGCCCAGTTAAAAGCAGTTAAAACACTAAAGCAGAATTTTTATAAAAAGTATTTTAGAAACAATTTTGAGGAGGAGGCCTCTCTGTTGAGCAGCAGCCACAGTCCTTGTGAAGCCTGTCAGGCCCCACCCTAGGCCAGGTGGAGACATAGCTGTCACCTTTTTCCTTTTTTTAAGGGGAATTCCCTTATTCCGAATAGGATTCCTCGCAAGAAAAGGGAAAAGTTGACAGCTATGGGTGGAGAGAGGCAGAGCAGGGCCCTCAGGCTCCCGGCAGGCAGTCCTCCTCTAGTTATAATAATGCAAGTGCTGAATTCAGATGGTAGATTTAGAGATTTTGAAGGTCGGATTAAAAAACTTTGCCCCAGAAGACTTGGACCATGCTACACTCCCACCAAACGTGAAAATAGGAATCCGAGACCTTCAGCATGCAAAGCAAATGCTCTACCATTGAGTTGCGTCCCCCAACCCATAACAAAGCCTAACTTTCTCCATCAGCTCCCT
Organism: Podarcis raffonei; assembly: GCF_027172205.1. NCBI lineage: Eukaryota > Metazoa > Chordata > Lepidosauria > Squamata > Lacertidae > Podarcis > Podarcis raffonei. The sequence goes on from NC_070603.1 coordinate 123,855,863, forward strand.
CTTTTTACAAAAGGTACACATATTACACTGGACCACCATTTAGGGAGGAAATGACTGTCCTGAAACCACTGGCAATGCCCACATTTCCCTGTGCCACCTTCCCTCCCCATATTGGTTGTTCCCCTCAGAACCTCTTTATTCCAGCTGCAACCAGGGATTTTATCCACTTTGCCCGTTAATGGAGCCATGAATGAGAAGACATCATAAAAGCAATGAATTTATAAAACAACGTTTTAAACAACGAATTTAAATGAATTTAAACAACGTAGGACGGGTTAAAATTACACTGTGCACATAAGACGATGGTTTCAGTCTTTCTGTGTTTTCATTGTTCCTTTATTGCAATTATAAAAATGGACTTTATGCTGCTGTTCTTATAACAGGGAGTTGGACTAGAAGACCCTGGAGTCCCTTTCAACTCTACAGTTCTAGATTTCCAAAGCCAATACTGCTTCCTAAACACCACTGTTGTGTTCTACTTTTCACAACTCTCCATTCTTAACTATGTCTGCCAAAGATCAAATATCAATGGATTCTCAGCACATGTTCACTCACAATGAGCACTCCAGAGCCGCATTCTGAATACCCCAAACAGTACATTGTATCTTTCATTATACTTACTATTATGAGACATTACCTTTGTTGCTTTAATACATATATGCACAACAGTGATTGTGATTATTAAGAACTCCATTATAACTGAAACACTTTCCACACTTCAAACATTTAAACCGTTGCTTCTCTGTGAGATCGTTGATGTTTTCTAAGAGTTATGCTCTTACTGAAACACTTTCCACAATCCATACATTCATATGGTTTCTCCCCTGTGTGTTTGTTGATGTTTTTTAAGGTTTCCTTTCTGACTGAAGCTCTTTCCACACTCCATACATCTAAAGGGTTTCTCCCCTGTGTGAGTTCGTAGATGTACAATAAGTGCTCCATTGTGAATAAAGCTCTTTCCACACTCTGTACATCTAAAGGGTTTCTCCCCTGTGTGAGTTCGGTGATGTCTTGTAAGTTTTCCACCTTCACGGAAACCCTTCCCACACTCCATACATCTATATGGTTTCTCCCCTGTGTGAGTTCGGTGATGTCTTGTAAGTTTTCCACCCTCACTAAAACCCTTCCCACACTCCGTACATCTATATGGTTTCTCTTCTGTGTGGGTTTGTTGATGTTTTGCAAGGTACGCACTTTTAGTGTAGCTCTTTCCACACGCCAAACACTTATATGCTTTCTCCCGTGTGTGAATTTGTTGATGTTTGGTAAGGTTATTACTCTGCCTGAAGCTCTTTCCACACTCCATACATCTATATGGTTTCTCCCCTGTGTGAGTTCGGTGATGTCTTGTAAGTTTTCCAGCTTCACTGAAACCCTTCCCACACTCCATACATCTATATGGTTTCTCCTCTGTGTGGCTTTGTTGATGTTTTGCAAGTGACCCACTTACAGTGTAGCTCTTTCCACACACCAAACATTTATATGGTTTCTCACCTGTGTGAGTTTGTTGATGTTTGGTAAGGTTATTACTCTGCCTGAAGCTCTTTCCGCACTCCATACATCTGAATGGTTTCTCCCCTGTGTGAGTCCGTTTATGTTGAGTAAGGCTTGCACTCCTAATGAAACCCTTCCCACACTCCATACATCTATATGGTTTCTCCTTTCTGTGGGTTTGTTGATGTTTTGCAAGTGACCGACTTTCAGTGTAGCTCTTTCCACACGCCAAACATTTATATGGTTTCTCACCTGTGTGAGTTTGTTGATGTTTGATAAGGTTATTACTCTGCCTGAAGCTCTTTCCACACTCCGTACACCTAAATGGTTTCTCCCCTGTGTGAGTCCGTTTATGTTGAGTAAGGCTTGCACTCCTAATGAAACCCTTCCCACACTCCACACATCTAAATGGTTTCTCCCCTGTGTGAATTTGTTGATGTACATTAAGGTGTAAATACTGTCTGAAACTCTTTCCACACTCCAAGCATTTAAATGGTTTCTCCCCTGTGTGAATCTGTTGATGTCTAGTAAGGTTTGAAGACTGTCTGAAGCTCTTTCCGCACTCCATACATCTGAATGGTTTCTCCCCTCTGTTAGTTTGTAGATGTGTGCTAAGGTGTTCACTCACACTGTAGTACTTCACAGGTGGCCCCTCATGATTCTGATTGTCTTCTCCATCACCTGGTTGAAAGTTGGGGGAAAGAAAATATTGTTAGGTCTTCAAGGAAGAAAACAAGAGAAATTAACACGCAGCAAGACCAATCCGCACTTTCTCTTATTTTAACAAATCCAGCATTCCTCCCTCTCCCATGTACCACATTTTAGGAAAGGAAATCTGAAAATAATATCAAGAACCCTTAGTATCCAGTTCTACCTTCAACTCACATGTAACACTGAGCACCAAGAGAAACCTTCTCTGCTGACGTGCTGACGTGAGGCATCTATGGCCCTCAAGATGTGGTTGGACTCTAAGTAGCATCAACCCAAGTAAAGATGGCCAATGAACAGGGATGATGGGAGTTGTAGTGCAGCAACATCTGAAGGGACACACTTCTCGGTAGAGGTGCCCGCCCGGTCGAACACCCTCCCATCAGATGTCAAGGAAATAAACAACTATCTGACTTTTAGAAGACATCTGAAGGCAGCCCTGTTTAGGGAAGTTTTTAATGTTTGATTCTATTTTTAATATTTTGTTGGGAGCTGCCCAGAGTGGCTGGGGAAACAAGGGCAGATGGGCGGGAAATAAATTATCATCATCATCCAATTGCAGAATAGCCTTTACCAAGGGATCATGGACTTTGAAGAAGCACCAACTCAGGATGAAGAAGAAGAGTTTGGATTTGATATCCCACTTTATCACTACACAAAGGAGTCTCAAAGCGGCTAACGTTCTCCTTTCCCTTCCTCCCCCACAACAAACACTCTGTGAGGTGAGTGGGGCTGAGAGACTTCAAAGAAGTGTGGCTAGCCCAAGGTCACCCAGCAACTGCATGTGGAGGAGCGGAGACGCGAACCCAGTTCACCAGATTACGAGTCTACCGCTCTTAACCACTGCGCCACACTGGATGAAAGGGAGAAACAAGCTAAGAGGAAAGTACGTTTGGGAAACCCTCAATGTAATTAACTCCTGCCTGGAAACCTATGTCCCCACTGTGGAAGGATGTGTGGATCCAGAATTGGACTCTGCAGTCACTTACGGACACACCGTTAAGACCATGTTCATGGAAGACAATCTTATTCGGCTTTGAGGCTTCGCCAAAGAGGAAGACACGGGATGAATAAATGGCAGAAACAGGAGATTCACACCTCCAATGTCTAACAGCCAGGAGGAATAAAAATGTGTCCTTACCTAGAGAGGCCACCATCTCATAATTCTCCTCCATGACTTCCTTGTACAGAGCTCTTTGGCCTGGATCCAGCAGAGCCCACTCCTCCTCCGTGAAAAACACAGCCACCTCCTCAAAGGTCAAGAGGGCCTGGAAGAAGAAGAGGAAGAAGACAGAGCTGCTCTTAGATCCCCATCATCCCCACTCAACACTGAGGGAAGCTGGGTGGTCCCATCTGTGCCTCTTCCCTCCTCCCTCCTCCCGTTGCTCTTTCCCTACCTGAGGAAGCTGCTTGGCTCCTCTTTCCACTCCACCTCTGAGAAGAGGCCGTTCAGAGGGGGTCTCAGAGGCCATTGCGTTGCCAGAGGAAAGGATGGAGGAGGAGGCGGAAACAGGGCCACTTCCGGGACCCTCTCAGCTGTTGCAACAATGCACTTCAATGCAGGGAGCAGCCCTTTTAGGAGAACAATGAAGAAATAATAATAATAATAGTTAATAATTAAATTTATATACCGCCCTATACCCGCAGGTCTCAGGGCGGTTCACAGAAAGATGGATTTAATTAGGGTGGGATACATTTACACAGATAGCATACCTGTTACAAATTACAAATATCAATACTAATAAACGAATATGCATAAATTCTAATTTCAAAGGCAGGGAAGTGGAAGGATGTAATCCTTTCTACAGGATCTTTATAATACTATAAGCTGCCTCAGTCTTTAGGGGACATTCAGCTTCAAATTCCAAACTCTGAATGAAGCTTCGCAGAAAGAATTACGGTCAGTACCTCTGCAGACCTCGCTTTTCCTTTCCTCCAAACAGTCATCCAGGAAACCACTTTCTGACCTTTTGGTACATTTAGAATAAAGAAAATAAGGGAAACTCCTAAATTATGGGCAGAATTTGCAGTCAGAGGAAAACCAACATCTGGAGGGCACCAGGGTGAAGAAGCTCCATCCAAGGGGAGAGGAAATATTTAGAGCACTCTATGCGCTAACATGGATTGTGGTTTAGGGGACAGAAATAGGAAGTTCAGTGGCTTCTGGCCCCCTGGTCCTTCCTCTTAGGAACCTGTGTGTGTGTGTGTGTGTCCCCTTTTATCTTCCCTACACTGTGAGGAAGGACAGGAGGAGAAATAATCAGGGGGTCCAAACTGGGCACAGGGCATCCCTCCTGAGCATGGGAATGGGAGACAGGGTCTCCCTGGTGGAAGCACAGCACCCAAACTGCAGGGTGGGGGACCTCAGACCCAGGGGCTGAATTGGCCCTCAAGTCACCTCTTTCTTTCTCTCTCGCCCTCAGCGCTACACCTTTTTTCCCAAAGCTTCCCAGCTGCCTCCTGGGGGGCTTTTGTGGGGCTGGAAAATATCCCTGGAAGGCAGGCAGCTCCTGGACAAAGCTCAGAGTCAGCCCCATAGCCCCACCAATTCTGTCCTCTGTCCCACCCATCAATCTGGCTGTCATCCTGGCCCACCTTGCAGGGTTCTGGTGTGAGCACTGCCCAGGTGGTGGGCTTTAGAAGACCCATAGTGTTAGAAGGGGACGCGGGTGGCGCTGTGGGTAAAAGCCTCAGCGCCTAGGGCTTGCCGATCGAAAGGTCGGCGGTTCGAATCCCCGCGGCGGGGTGCGCTCCCGCTGCTCGGTCCCAGCGCCTGCCAACCTAGCAGTTCGAAAGCACCTCCGAGTGCAAGTAGATAAATAGGGACCTCTTACCAGCGGGAAGGTAAACGGCGTCCCGTGTGCTGCGCTGGCTCGCCAGATGCAGCTTTGTCACGCTGGCCACGTGACCCGGAAGTGTCTCCGGACAGCGCTGGCCCCCGGCCTCCTGAGTGAGATGGGCGCACAACCCCAGAGTCTGTCAAGACTGGCGCGTACGGGCAGGGGTACCTTTACCTTTACCTTTTTAGTGTTATAAGACCCTCCTGGCAACCTGGATGGGGACCAGGCCAGGCAGGAGTGAGTCTGGCAGCACCGGCAGAGAAAGTCCCTCAGCACCTCTGCGCTGGGCCAATCCTGCTAGACAGGCCAGATCTCCCACCCCTGGGGGCTTTGATTCTCCTTCCCGACAAAGTCCCAAGAGGATATCTGGAGAAGCCTCTTTTTGGAAAGAAAGAGCATCAAAATCTGCAGGGGTGGTGGTGGTTATCAGTTTCCTCCCCCTCCCCCTTTCCCCCAAGTCCAGCTGGGGAGGGGGCGTTTCTTTAATTCCTCCAGTCTTTGCCTTGAAGCTTTTTAAAGGGCTCCTGAGACCTTGATCAGTTTCAAATCCTGTCATCAATGGGCCCATTTCCCTTGCCAAGCAGGGGGGAAACCATCAAGGTCCTTTTTCATACTTCAGGAAATGGAAAATGTGTCTCTTCCCTCCAGTTTTGGAGCACAAAAACAGCACAGCAACACACACACCCCCCAACATGGGAAACCCAACAAGGCTCTTTCCTTTGTGCCAAAGCAACCTCAGCCGGCCAGATTAGGGTTTCTGAAAGGGGATGTTGGGGGGCCTCCCCCTTCCTTCTCACATCAGCCTCTTTCTTACTCAGGAAGCTCCGGAGGCAGATTTCCCTGGACACTGTCCATCTCTCACCCCCCACCCAATTCGAAATTTCCCCCCTCTCTCCCACTCCAGAGGCGACTCTGTTCCCCAGCTGCTTCCACTTCCTCTCCCCTGCTTGCCCCCCCATCTCCGCCCCACTGAGGCAGGGGCTTCAGCCGCAGATTTCGGGGGGGGGGCAGATCAGGGTCCTGGAGGAGCTCAGCCCCCCCTCCCGCCCAGACCGGCTCCCTGACGCAGGAGGCAGAGCCTGGGGGGGAGCGATGGGGGGGGAGCAGTGAGAAGGGAGATGGAGGGTGTTAAACAGAGAGGAGCATCACTAGGTGGGATGGGGCTGCCGCCCCCCTTTGAACGGAGGAGGACTGACCTCTGAGTCAACATGCACGGGGTGGGGCTGGAAATCCCTTTGTAGCTAAGTTCCACTGGGGGGGGACCCCCAAATATGCGGTACCTCTTTTTCCTCTTCTCCAAGTCCGCTTCTCTTCCGGGAATGACGATGGATACCCCTCCCCTCCAAATTGCCTCTCCCCCCCCCAAAAAAAACTTCCTGCCTTTCTAGGAAGCGGAGCTCATTGACCCAGGGGGAGGGGGAGGGGCAGGAGATCCGCCCCCCCCTCTCTGCAAACAGAAATTCCCTTACTAGCCGGCAAGCTCTATGTTCCCGTTTATTTAGTGAGAAATTCATGGGTTCAATTTCTGGCAGCAGTAGCGAAAAACGACACCCCCCCCCCCAATTTCTAAAAAGCCTCCTCCTGGGAAGGGGTTTAGAACAGTAACAAGACAACCCTAAATGGTGGTCCAGTGTCATTTCAACGGGTACCTTTTTTAAAAAAGAGGGAGCTGATGGAGAAATTTAGACTTTGTTATATTTTCGGGGGGCGGGGTGCAGCTCAGTGGTAGAGAAGTTGCTTTGCATGCCGAAGGTCTCGGATTCCTACTTTCGCGTTTGGTGGGGGTGTACCATGGTCCATGTCTTCTGGGGAAGAGCTTTTTATCTGACCTCCAAAATCTGTAAACAATCTATCTGTCCTTATTCAGCACTTACCTTATTATAACCATATTTGACCCCATATTCTATGCTTCAAACTAAAGAATTAATTTCCTTTCTGTTCACAGCAGCTAGACTACAGTTATTGCCCATGATGGAAGGAAATCTCTAAAAGAGCAATAGAGGCTTGGATTAATAACATCTGGACCATTACTCTGCCATAATGCCTCACATGTCATTAGTGCCTCATCAAAGGTATCTTCAAAAAAGATACCTTTGACACAATCTGGCCCATTGCCCAGTCCTTCCCGGCTAGCTTTTATAAGCCAGGATGGGCAAGGATCCAGGAGACAGGTGGTCGGTTTCACTTGTCCAAGCAGCCTGTCCACATCCTCGGAGGTAACAGACTGGAATTGATCCCATGTAACAAGGCTAGACAGGACTCTAGCACTCTCCCGCCCTGGCCCTGCAGCCATAGTGGATTCTACCTCTTTCCGAATCTGAGTGACTTTATCTGCAAAAAACTTTGCAAAATCATTTCAGAAGATATTGGGGTCCTTACCAGGCCCCAGTGGCAAAAGTGGTTCCGTTAAATTGCGAACCACCTGAAAGAGTCTCCTGCTGCTATTTTCTGCAGATACGATAGAGGTGGTGAAGAAAGTCCTCTTCGCCGTGACTATCGCCACTTCGTAGGCTCAATGTTGAGTTCTAACCCATGTCCGGTCAGATTCAAAATGGGTTTTCTACCACTGGAGCTCCAGCCATCTCAGCGATTGTTTCATTGCCCTCAGCTCCGGGGAAAACCACAGGGCTGTTCGGGCTCCATGCAATCAGAGAGGGCACTTCAGAGCCAGACAGTCAATAGCCCTGGTTAACTCCGCATTCCAGCGGGCCACCAAGGAATCACCTGGAAGGCTATCAACATGAGATAAAGCATCCCCTACCACTCTCTGGAAACCATTTGGATCCATTAAGTGGCCGGGGGGGCATCCAAATTGGTCCCACCTCCCTGCAGAGGGGAAGGGTTGAGAAGTCCAGTTGCACTAGGAAGTGATCTGACCATGGCACTTCTTTAGTTTCGCCTTTACTTAGTGTCAAATCACCCATGTCAATAGAGGTAAACACCAGGTCTAAGGCATGTCCGTGTCTATGAGTTGGGCCAAACGTATTCAGTGACAGCCCCATGAAGGCCATGTTTTCCATGAAATCCCGAGCGGCCCCTTGTAAGGTCGTGTCGGCATGGATGTTAAAATCCCCTAGGTAGGACAACCAAACTAGGTGTCTCCAGGAGAACATCCACCACGACCTGAAGCAGCTCGGGTGGGGAATCCTTGGTGCAGTGTGGAGGACAATACACCAAAAGGAATCCTGTACTGCCCCTGTTGCCCAACTTCCAGAACATGAACTCAGAGAACTGGGTCTTCCCAGTAGGACACCTGATGCAAGCTAGTAACTTCCTAAAAAATCACTGCAACCCCCCCCTCCGCCCACATGACCTGGGTTGCGTGCATACGAGAAACCTGGTGGACAAGCAGTGGGAAGGACATGCCTATCTGCATGTCTCTGTCACACATGCCAGGGCAAGTCCTCCATCCACGATCAAGTCATGGATGGCAGTGGTCTTATAAATCACTGACCTGGCATTGCACAGCAGCACCTTCAGTTCATGTGGATCTACCTTGTTGATTCTGGTATCTATCTGGTCAAGACCAGACCTCCGGAGGCAGGGATTGTCTTCAAACAACAACTAAACCTGCCTCCTCAGTAATGACATGGTCTGGTCTTAGCATAACTCCTCCTCCTACCCGTGATCACTGAGATTGGGTGTCCCAGCACACACACACACACACCCGTGGAACCTGCCCCAGCCATTCTGTTGGCTGGGACCCACTTCCCAGCTGCCCTGACCCTCTCCCCTTAACAACCAGATACAAACGATATAAAACAATAGAAACAAACAAAGAAACAAACAGAAAACAATTCATAGTTATATTAAAAATTAACTAACCCCCGGGCCCAAACAGACATTAATCCCGCCCCCAACACAGCAAAAACCAAACCATAAACCAAAAGTCATATAGAGGAGGGAGAAAGGTTGTTTTCTGCTGCTCCAGAGAAGCGGACACGGAGCAATGGATCCAAACTACAAGAAAGAAGATTCCACCTAAACATTAGGAAGAATTTCCTGACAGTAAGAGCTGTTCGACGGTGGAATTTGCTGCCAAGGAGTGTGGTGGAGTCTCCTTCTTTGGAGGTCTTTAAGCAGAGGCTTGACAACCATATGTCAGGAGTGCTCTGATGGTGTTTCCTGCTTGGCAGGGGGTTGGACTCGATGGCCCTTGTGGTCTATTCCAACTCTATGATTCTATGATTCACGTAAGACGATGGTTTCAGTCTTTCTGTGTTTTCATTGTTCCTTTATTGCAATTATAAAAATGGTGTTCTTATAACTGCTGTTGTTCTTATAACAAGGAGTTGGACTAGACCCTTGGAGTCCATTTAAACTCTACAGTTCTAGGATTCCAGAGCCAATCCTGCTTCCTACACACCACTGTTGTGTTCTACTTTTCACAACTCTCCATTCCTAACTATGTCTGCCAAAGATCAAATATCAATGGATTCTCAGCACATGTTCACTCACAATGAGCACTCCAGAGCCACATTCTGAATACCCCAAACAGTACATTGTATCTTTCATTATACTTACTCTTATGAGACATTATCTTCACTGTTTTAATACGTATATGCACAAAATTCCATACAAACACCAGAACATCAAATACACTCCATACATTTACAATTGATTTTTCCCTATATGGGTTTGTTGAAATGAGGGACAAAGTGTCCAACATCTGTTGGAAAAACTTGGCACACTCCATACATCTAAATGGGTTCTCCCCTGTGAGAGTTCATAGGTGTTTATTAGTAACTCAGTTATAACAGAAGCACTTCCCACACTCCATTCATTTAAATGGTTTCTCACCCGTGTGAGTTTGTTGATGTACTGTAAGTTTTGTACTTGCACTAAAGCTCTTTCCACACTCCATACATTTAAATGGTTTTTCCCCTGTATGAGTTCGTTGATGTATTGTAAGTTTTCCATTTTCACTAAAGCTCTTTCCACACTCCAAACATTTAAAGGGTTTCTCCCCTGTGTGAGTTTGTAGATGTCTTGTAAGACCTCCACTATGACTGAAGCATTTCCCACAATCCATACATTTAAATGGTTTCTCCCCTGTGTGAGTTCGTTTATGTCTAGTAAGGTGTGAACACTGTCTGAAGTTCATTCCACACTCCATACACTTAAATGGTTTCTCCCCTGTGTGAATTTGTTGATGCTTTGCAAGAGATCCACTATGACTGAAGCACTTTCCACAATCCATACATTTAAATGGTTTCTCCCCTGTGTGAGATCGTTGATGTATAGTAAGGTGTGAACACTGACTGAAGCACTTCCCACACTCCAAACATGTAAATGGTTTCTCCCCGGTGTGACTTTGCTGGTGCACAGTGAGTCTTGAACTACAAATGAAGCTCGTTCCACACTCCAAACATTTATATGGTTTCTCCCCTGTATGAGTTCGTTGGTGCAGGGTAAGCTGTGAACACCGACTGAAGCTCTGCCCACACTCCATACATTTAAATGGTTTCTCCCCTGTATGAGTTCGTTGATGTAGAGTAAGTTGTGAACACGAACTGAAGCTCTGCCCACACTCCATACATTTAAATGGTTTCTCCCCTGTATGAGTTCGTTGATGCAGAGTTAGGTGTGAACACTGACTGAAGCACTTCCCACACTCCAAACATCTAAATGGTTTCTCCCCTGTATGGGTTCGTTGATGTAGAGTAAGGCGTCCATTGTGACTGAAGCTCTGCCCACACTCCATACATTTAAACGGTTTCTCCCCTGTGTGAATTCGTAGATGTGCTGTAAGAGTTCTATTCCGACTGAAGCTCTGCCCACACTCCATACATTTAAAAGGTTTCTCCCCTGTGTGAATTTGTAGATGTGTTGTAAGAGTTCCATTCTGACTGAAGCTCTGCCCACACTGCGTACATCTAAAGGGTTTCTCACCGGTGTGAGTTCGTTGATGTATAATAAGTTTTCCATTTTCACGGAAGCTCTTTCCACACTCCATACATTTAAATGGTTTCTCACCCGTGTGAGTTCGTTGATGTACAGTAAGATTACCGCTTTCACTGAAGCACTTCCCACACTCCATACATCTAAATGGTTTCTCCCCTGTGTGAATTCGTTGATGTGCAGTAAGATTTCCATTTTTACTGAAGCTCTTTCCACACTCCATACATTTAAAGGGTTTCTCCTCTGTGTTATTTTGTAGATTTGTTCTAAGGTGTTCACTCACACTGACGTACTTTACAGATGGCCCCTCATAATTCTGATTGCCTTCTTCATCACCTGGTTTTAAGTGGGGGATAAGAAAATATTGTTAGGATTTCAAGGAACAGAACAAGAGAATACACAGCAAGACCAATCAGCACCTTCTCTTATTTCAACACCTCCAACAATCTCCCCTCTCCTATATACCACATTTTAAGGAAAGGAAATAATCCCAGAAAATAGTCTCTCAGCGGAGCAGACACATGTTGCAAGTTGACACACCGGAGTATTAGTAACAAAAATATTTGTTGAAGAGTTTATAACCAGTGATAAACTAAAAAGATCAATGTGGTAATGCATATAAACATGTTTTTTACCCGTAACAATTTTTTAAAAGATGACCAAGGAAGAATTATCAGGGTACAGGCAATTGTTGAAGGAGAAAAAATGGTCTTGGTGAGTCTTTGCGCCAAATGAGAAAAAATGGAGATATAAACACTCTAGAAAGACAACTGATATTTTATTACAATGGTAAGAATTCTTCTGGGAAAATAATTCAATATGCATAACTAAAGAACTAAGATTTAAGACCCAAAAAAGTGCAAATTCTACGGAGGACTATTTCTGATCACAACTCAATTCTATTTGTTATGAGAAGAGGATGAACTGGTAAAACCAGCTATGATTCACTGGGCAAGAGATACAGGCCATAATATAGAGGTGAGTGCTTGGGAGAAATGTGGAAGAGATTTAAAATTTACAGCATGTTGCACACTGAAGAATTTTATGAAAATGATGTACAGGTGGTATCTGACACCGAGCAAGTTAGCTAAGATGTACAAAACTGAATTAGGTATCTGCTGGAAATGAAAGGGAAAAGTAGGGGTTTTTTTATCATATTCCCAAAAAAAGCTCAACAACTCTGACAATGAGTAGATCACTGCCAGTGAGTAGATTGCAGTCTCTTGGAAGCTGGATGTCCCTGGAATATGGGACATATATAATAATTTATTGGGAGCTAAAACACCACTTTGACTTTCACCTTTGGAAGCCATAGCGGTGAAAATAAAACTATGGCGGAATGTTGGGTGACTTATTTATTAAGAGTGGAGGGTGGAGAATTTAAATTAAAAGGGTTGAAGGATTTACCAGAAATGTTGACAACATGGTTACAATATCATCATTTGAATGAAATATTTAAAAAGGATATGAAGTGGGGATTTGGAGAACAACTATCACAATTATGGAATATGGATATAAAATTTGCAGCAGGTTAAAATTCATGAGTCGAGAGATTGCTGTTGCCCTCCGGCCCTGCTGGTGGGTTTCTCCTTGACAGTCTCTCTGAGAACAGGATGCAGGAAAAGATGGGGCCTCATCCTGATAAGCTCTTTTTATATTCCTACACACTGAAATGAGATACACAAAGATACAGTCTCACAACAAAGTGGAAGGACATACCTCTCAATTGGTCCAGGACAACATCTCCATAGATTTCTGGTGAGATGAGCTTAGACTTGAGTATCTCTCCTATGTGGAATAAGTGAAACAGAAGTGTTAAAAGTAAAAGTATCCAAAATAATAATATTTTCAAGTAATATCCGGTGTCCCAAAAACCAACTAATGCTATTCTAGGCTGCATCCACAGAAGTCTAGTGTCCAGATCAAGGGAAGTAATAAGACCACTCTATTCTGCCTTGGTCAGACCACACCTGGAATATGGTGTTTAATTCTGGGCACCACAATTTAAGAAGGATGTTAACAAGCTGGAAGGTGTGCAGAGGAGGGCAACCAAGATGATCAAAGGTCTGGAAACCAAGCCTTATGAGGAGCGCTTGAAGGAGATGGGTATGTTTAGCCTGGGAAAGAGGAGCCTGAGAGGAGATAGGATAGCCAACTTTCAATATCTGAAGGGCTGTCACATGGAAGAGGGAGCAAGATTGTTTTCTCCTGCTCTGGAGGGTAGGATCCGAACCAACGGCTTCAAGTTACAAGAAAGGAGATTCCAACTAAACCTCAGGAACAACTTTCTGACTGTATGACCTGCTGGACAGTGGGACAGTCTCCCTTGGGAGGTGATGCACTCTCCTTCATGGGTCATTTTTAAGCATAGTTTGGAAGGCTGTCTCTCATGGATGCTTTATTTGAGATTCCTGCACTGCAGGGGGATGGACTAGACGACCCTCAGGGTACCTTCCAGCTCTATCATAATACAGTGGTACCTCACAAGACGAATGCCTCGCAAGACAAAAAACTCGCAAGACGAAAGGGTTTTTTGTTTTTTGAGCTGCTTCGCAAGACGATTTTCCCTATGGGCTTGCTTCGCAAGACGGAAATGTCTTGCAAGTTTGTTTCCTTTTTCTTAACACCGTTAATATGTTCTCCTGCAATGATTTTGCAAAGTTTTTTGCAGATAAAATCGCTCAGATTCGGGAAGAAGTGGACTCCACCGTGGGAGCAGGGCCGGGGCGGGAGAGTGCTAGAGTTCTGTCTAGTCAAGTTGAGTGGGATCAATTCCAATCTGTTACCTCCGAGGATGTGGACAGGCTGCTTGGACGAGTGAAACCAACCACCTGTCTCCTGGATCCTTGCCCATCCTGGCTTATAAAAGCTAGCCGGGAAGGACTGGGCGATGGGCTTCGTGGGGTGGTGAATGCTTCCCTCCATGAGGGAGCCTTCCCAGACCCGCTGAAAGAGGCGGTTATTAAACCGCTTCTTAAAAAACCATCTTTAGATGCGGCCACGATGGCCAACTATCGCCCAGTCTCAAATCTTCCATTCTTGGGCAAGGTGATTGAGCGAGCGGTTGCCGAACAACTCCAGGCACGCCTGGAAGAAGCGGACCATTTGGATCCCTTCCAGTCGGGATTCAGGCCTCATCATGGGACTGAAACTGCCTTGGTCGCACTGGTTGATGATCTCCGGCGGGCTAGGGACAAAGGTGAGAGCTGTTTCCTAGTTCTGCTGGATCTCTCAGCGGCGTTTGATACCATCGACCATAACATCCTTCTGGACCGTCTGGAGGGGCTGGGAGCTGGGGGCACTGTCATACAGTGGTTCCGCTCCTTCCTCCTGGGCCGTGTTCAGAAAGTGGTGGTTGGGGATGAGTGTTCAGACCCCTGGGCTCTCACTTGTGGGGTGCCTCAGGGTTCTGTCCTCTCCCCCATGCTTTTCAACATTTACATGCAGCCGCTGGGAGAGATCATCAGGAGGTTTGGGCTGGGTGTTCATCAGTATGCGGATGATACCCAGCTCTACCTCTCTTTTAAATCAGAACCAGTGAGGGCGGTGAAGGTCCTGTGTGAGTGTCTGGAGGCGGTTGGAGGATGGATGGCGGCTAACAGATTGAGGTTGAATCCTGACAAGACAGAAGTACTGTTTTTGGGGGACAGGAGGCGGGCAGGTGTGGAGGATTCCCTGGTCCTGAATGGGGTAACTGTGCCCCTGAAGGACCAGGTGCGCAGCCTGGGAGTCATTTTGGACTCACAGCTGTCCATGGAGGCACAGGTCAAATCTGTGTCCAGGGCAGCTGTTTACCAGCTCCATCTGGTACGTAGGCTGAGACCCTATCTGCCTGCGGACTGTCTCGCCAGAGTGGTGCATGCTCTGGTTATCTCCCGCTTGGACTACTGCAATGCGCTCTACGTGGGGCTACCTTTGAAGGTGACTCGGAAACTACAACTAATCCAGAATGCAGCAGCTAGACTGGTGACTGGGGGCGGCCGCCGAGACCATATAACACCGGTCTTGAAAGACCTACATTGGCTCCCAGTACGTTTCCGAGCACAATTCAAAGTGTTGGTGCTGACCTTTAAAGCCCTAAACGGCCTCGGTCCAGTATACCTGAAGGAGCGTCTCCACCCCCATCATTCTGCCCGGACACTGAGGTCCAGTGCCGAGGGCCTTCTGGCGGTTCCCTCATTGCGAGAAGCAAAGCTACAGGGAACCAGGCAGAGGGCCTTCTCGGTAGTTGCGCCCGCCCTGTGGAACGCCCTTCCAGCAGATGTCAAAGAGATAAACAACTACCTGACATTCAGAAGACATCTTAAGGCAGCCCTGTTCAGGGAAGTTTTTAACGTGTGATATTTTACTGTATTTTTGGTTTTTATGGAAGCCGCCCAGAGTGGCTGGGGAGGCCCAGCCAGATGGGCGGGGTATAAATAATAAATTATTATTATTATTATTATTATTAATACAGTTGCGACTTGACTTCGAGGAGCAACTCATAGAACGCGGTGTGGTAGCCTTTTTTGAGGTTTTTAAAGACTTTGGTGATTTCTGAAGCTTTTCCAAAGCTTTCCCGACACCGTGCTTCGCAAGACGAAAAAAATCGCAAGGCGACAAAACTCGCGGAACGAATTAATTTTGTCTTGCGAGGCACCACTGTAATAATAATAATAATAATAATAATAATAATAATAATAATAATAATTTATTATTTATACCCCGCCCATTTGGCTGGGTCTCCCCAGCCACCCTGGGCGGCTTCCAACAAAGGATTAAAATACAGTGGTCTGTTAAACATTAAAAGCTTCCCTAAAGAGGGCTGCCTTCAGATGTCTTCTAAAAGTTTGGTACTTGTTGTTCTCTTTGACATCTGGTGGGAGGGCGTTCCACAGGGCGGGCGCCACTACCGAGAAGGCCCTCTGCCTGGTTCCCTGTAACTTGGCTTCTCGCAGCGAGGGAACCGCCAGAAGGCCCTCAGCACTGGACCGGGCAGAATGATGGGGGTGGAGACGCTCCTTCAGGTATACTGGACCGAGGCCATTTAGGGCTTTAAAGGTCAGCACCAACACTTTGAATTGTGCTCGGAAACATACTGGGAGCCAATGCAGGTCTTTCAGGGGAAAGAAATCTCTGTGCCCACGTAATTGGCCCGGTTTCAGAAATCAATTTAGGGGAAATCCATCTAATAAATATTAGATAATCACCAGAGCTAGCTGGCTGAATTAGTCCTACTTGGGCCAGTGAGGAGGCCAGGGTTAGAATTAGCCTCTTTTTCTATTTTGTAATATTGTAAAAACCCTAATAAAAAATTTATATATAAAAAAAATAGAATTAGCTGTGGGGGTCTCAGAGCTGGTAATCTTCATAAAAGGGGAGGGGGAGGGAAGAGAAGGGAAATAAAAGATCAGGCTGAATTCAAATTAAAAGCCAGGCGGAATAGCTCTGTCTTACAGGCCCTATGTTGCTCCTTCGTGGCATGAATAAATGGCTCAAACAGCAGATTCGCATCTTTGACGTCCATGAGTCAAGAGGGATAAAAATTCATCCTTACCCAGAGAGGCCACCATCCCATAATTCTCCTCCATGACTTCCTTGTGCAGAGCTCTTTGGCCTGGATCCAGCAGAGCCCACTCCTCCTCCGTGAAAAACACAGCCACCTCCTCAAAGGTCAAGAGGGCCTGGAAGAAGAAGAGGAAGAAAACAGAGCTTCTCTTAGATCCCCATCACCCCACTCAACACAGAGGGAAGCTGGGTGGTCCCATCTGTGCCTCTTCCCTCCTACCTGATTCCCCAAGGCTCTTTGCCTACCTGAGGAAGCTGCCTGGCTCCTCTTTCCACTCCACCTCTGAGAAGGGATGGTCCAAACAGTGCTTCTGAGGCCATTGCGCTGCCTGTGGGAGAGATGGAGGACAAGGAGGCGGAAACTGGGCCACTTCCAGGACTCAGCTGTTGCCATGAAGCAACTCAAAGCAGGGAGCAGCTCTTTCAGGAGAACAATGCATAAATTATTATTATTATTATTATTGAATATATATACCGCCCTATACCCGGAGTTGGGCTTTAGATCACCTATAGTGCTAAAAAACCCTCCTGGCAACCTGGAAGGGGACCAGGCCAGGCAGGAGTGAGGCTGGCAGCACCGGCAGAGAAAGTCCCTCAGCACCTCTGCGCTGGGCCAATCCTGCAAGGCAGGCCAGATCTCCCACCCCTGGGAGCTTTGATTCTCCTTCCTGACAAAGTCCCAAGAGGATATCTGGAGAAGCCTCTTTTTGGAAAGATGCAGCCATAAAAAAATTATTCCCCCCCCTTCCCGCCCCCCAGGGCGAGCTGGGGAGTGGGCATTTATTTAATTCCTCCAATCTTTGCCATGACGCTTTTTAAAGTGCTCCTCAGACCTTGATTATATTTAAATTCTGTCATCCATGCCCATTTCAGGAAGCTGCAGAGGCCGGCTTCCCTTGACACTGTCCATCTCTCACGCCCCCCATTCAAAATCTCCCCCAATCCAGAGGTGACTCTGTTCTCCAGCTGCTTCCACGTCCTCTCCCCTGCTTGCCCCCCCATCTCCGCCCCACTGAGGCAGGGGCTTCAGCGGCAGATTTGTGGGGGGGGGCAGGTCAGGGTCCTGGGGGAGCTCAGCCCCCCCTCCCCTCCAGACTGGCTCCCTGAAGGAGGAGGCAGAGCCTGGGGGGAGCGATGGGGGGGCAGTAGTGAGAAGGGTGATGGAGGGTGTTAAACAGAGAGGAGCATCACTAGGTGAAATGGGGCTGCCCCCCCCCTTGAACGGAGAAGGACTGACTGCGGAGTCAATATGCACAGGGTGGGGCTGCGCATCCCTTTGTAATTAAGTTCCACTGGGGGGGGCACCCTTTTGTGGATCGTCTCAGGTTTCTTCGCCCCCCCCTCCCCCTCCACCATGGCTTGATCTCTGCGCTTCGAAAAGGATCTTGCAATGCAAACCCCGTTGTGGGGGGGGACCCCACTTTGCAACAGGATGGCCTGCATCCCGCCCACCCCCTCTACTGATTCCCAGAGGGAAAGTGGGGAGCCCTCCCCTGCTCCCCCCTCATTTCCCTCCCCACTCTTCCCTCCCTCCCCCCCCCCACTCTCCTTTCACAGCCGCGCTGTTTATAGGTTCAGGGGGAGGAAATGCAAATTCTTCTGCCGACCCCCAACCCCAAGTCGCGGCCCCCCCGCCCCCCAAAATACGTGTTACCTCTTCATCCTCTGCGGGCCTCTTTCTCTTCAAGGGATGTGCATGGAGACCCCTCCCCTCCAACTTTGCTTCTCCTCCCCCCCAAAAAAACCCCCACTTCCTGCCTCTCTAGGAAAAGCAGCTCATTGGCCCAGAGGGAGGGATGAGTGGCAGGAGATCCGCCTCCTGCTCCCTGCAAAGAGAAATTCCCTTCCCAGCCAGCAATATCTACTGTACAGTATATTCCCACTTACAGTATTTAGTGAGGAATCAATGCCTTCAGTTCCTGCGAGCGGTAGCGAAAGGCCGCACCCCCATTTCTGAAAAGCCTCCCCCGGGAAGGAGTTTAGAGCAGTGACTTATGGCAACCCTAAAGGCTGGTCCAGTGTCATTTCAATGGGTGTTGTTGTCATTTAGTCGTTTCGTCGTGTCCAACTCTTCGTGACCCCCTGGACCAGAGCACGCCAGGCCCTCCTGCCTCCCGCAGTTTGGTCAAACTCATGCTGGTAGCTTCAAGAACACTGTCCAACCATCTCATCCTCTGTCGTCCCCTTCTCCTTGCGCCCTCCATCTTTCCCAACTTCAGGGTCTTTTCCAGGAAGTCTTCTCTTCTCATGAGGTGGCCAAAGTATTGGCGCCTCAGCTTCAGGATCTGTCCTTCCAGTGAGCACTCAGGGCTGATTTCCTTCTTGCAGTCCATGGGACTCTCAAGAGTCTCCTCCAGCACCAGAATTCAAAAGCATCAATTCTTCGGCGATCAGCCTTCTTTATGGTCCAGCTCTCACTTCCATACATCACTACTGGGAAAACCATGGCTTTCACTATACGGACCTTTTCCAAAAAGCAGGAGCTGATGGATAAATTTAGGCTTTGTTGTGTGGGGATGCAGCTCAGTGACAGAGCAGTTGCTTCGCATGCAGAAGGTCTCGGATTCCTATTTTCACGTTTGGTGGGAGTGTACCGTGGTCCACACCTTCTGGGGGAAAGTTTTTTTTTAATCTGACCTCCAAAATCACTGAACAATCTATCCGTCCTAAATCCGGGGAAGACCTGTTTTCCTAGGGTGGCCGAGAAGCTCTATATTGCCATTTATTTGGTGAGACGGTCACGGGTTCAAATCCCGGCAGCGAAAGAGGAAACACACACCTTACTTCTAAAAAGGACCCCCCTGGGGAAAAAGAGGGTGGAAGGGGTTCAGAGCAGCAACTTGCAATAATATTAAAGGGTGCCCAGACCCTCCGTCCTTGTTTTCCAGCGACACTCCTGGGTTTACAGAAGCCATCCTGGTTTCTGATTTAATCCTGGAATGTCTTCCATAGGATGTCCCTATATCCATTGGATAAGTTTTGGAGGGAGAAATGTGACCCCTGAACCAAAGAGATAAGTAACATCTGAAAGGCAGCCCTGTATAGCAAAGCTGTTTAATGCTTTATTATGTTTTTATATATGTATGTTGGAAGGTGATGATGATGATTAGGTGGCCATATTTCAAAAAGTGAAGATCCAGACACAAAACCAGTCCAGCTTTTTCTTTAGTTTTTCCCAAAGTTTTTGAACTTATTTTGCAAAAAAAAATATAATGCAGTTTTTGAGCTATCTTTTAGCAAAACCAGCAAAAATGGCACTGCCGACATGGGAGATTTTGCCGATTTTCACCCAGACACTGCTTCCAACTACAGTATCCTGGGTATGTCTGAGAAATTCCAGACATATGGAAACCCTACTGTTGAATAGGACGTCCCTATTTGGAGAAATTCCGGTGGGTATGGGGCGGTCCGGTGTCTTTACAATGCGTACCCTTTTTCAAAAAGTGGGGGCCAATGGACAAGTTGGGCTTTGCTTTGAGCGGGCAAAGCTCAGTGGCAGAGCAGTTGCTTCGCATGCAGAAGGCCTCAGATGCAATGCTTTGCATGCAGAAGGAAGTCCCAGGTGCAGTCTTAATATCTTACTGACCATCTGTCAGGGATTATTAAGATGTTGTTCCTATTGGTGTTTTGCAACTTTTGTTGGGATACTGCCAGGGAGACAAAGTCCATCTTAGCCCCAAGCTGGCTGCCGGACAATCCATCGATCTCCCGTAGACACGCAATATCAGCAATTAGCGACACGAGGCCTCAAGAATAGATTGCCACATTCTTAGGCTGGTGCACACTCTATCAGCAGAATTCACACAGCAAAATATGCACAGCAGGACTATATTTACAGTTTATTCAGCGTTGGTCAGAACAAAGAAAAACATGACCGCCTGCATCGGTACGCTTAGGCAACAAGAAGAAAACGAAAGCAACTGAAAACATAAACATCCTGTGAACAGGAAATACGCAGACTCTGTGACTCACAAAGTCTGCTCCCTTTTAAGGTGGAACGGAAATATCCTAACAACTTTGACCTGTTGCAGGACCTTAGCCAGACCTTAGCAGAGCATACGCAGAGTTCCAGAAAGCAATCAGTTGCAGGTAGGATGGACGAAGCAGGAACAAGACGCTGCTAATGGTAACTTGGTTACTTAGATGTGTTTATTATTTACAGCGGACTCTACAAGTTACTATATACAGGAACAGATACGGATCTTAACCAGCTCTCTCTTAACAAACTCCAAACAACTCTCAGAACTCAGAGCACCACACCGACCAACAAACTATCCAGTCAGTAAGGTCATAAGTCATCAGTTGTGGTAGCTGCTATTAGAACCAGATTGGCCTTTCCAGGTTTTAAAGTTAATACAAAATCATTATTTCTACTTCTAAGAGGCATTCGGCTGAGAATGTTGTCAATCTGGACCCTTGCTGAAGATGATTTACCACAACATACAGAGGACTAAATTTGTTTGCCGCTCATAGGCCTATTCTTCCCCACAAGTCTAACATGACTAGTATAGCCTCCTATACTACCTGATTTCTGAAACAGGGCCAATTATGTGGGCACAGAGATTTCTTTCCCCGCAGGCAAATGACTCCCCTGAAAGACCTGAATTGGTTCTCAGCATGTTGCTGAGCACAACTCAAAGTGTTGGTGCTGACCTTTAATGTCCTAAACGGCCTCGGCCCAGTATACCTGAAGGACCGTCTCTACTCCCATCATTCAACCCGGACACTGAGGTCCAGCTCCGAGGGCCTTCTGGCGGTTCCCTCCCTGCAAAGAAGTGAGGTTATAGGGAACCAGGCAGAGGGCCTTCTCGGTAGTGGTGCCCGCCCTGTGGAACACCCTCCCATCAGATGTCAAGGAAATAAACAACTATCTTATGTTTAGAAGACATCTGAAGGCAGCCCTGTTTAGGGAAGTTTTTAATGACAGATGTTTTAATGTATTTTTAATCTTTTGTTGGAAGCCGCCACAGTGGCTGGGGAAACCCAGCCAGATGGGCAGGTTATCTATGTATGTATGTATAAATAAATAAATTAAAAAAATATAAACACTGGCAATGCCCACATTCCCCCAGGTCGTAGCCAAGATTAAGCAATATATGATGGTTTAAAGATTACTTTCTGCATGAAGATGGTTTCAGCCTCTCTGTGTTTTCATTGTTCCTTTATTGCAATTATAAAAATGGGTTTTATGCTGCTGTTCTTATAACAGGGAGTTGCACTAGAAGACCGAAGTCCCATTCAATTCTACAGATCTAGGACTACAGAGCCAATCCTGCTTCCTAAACACCACTGTCGTGCTCCACTTTTCACAACTCTCAATTCCCATTTCTCTCTGCAATGACCAAATATCAATGAACTCTCAGCACATGTTCACTCACAATGAGCACTCCAGGGTGATATTCTGCAGATCCCTAACAGTATATTGTATCTTTCATTATACTTACTATTATGAGACATTACCTTTGTTGCTTTAATACATATGTGCACAACACTCCATACAAACACCAGAACATCAAATATTCTCCGTGCATTTAGAATGGATTTCCCCCTATGAGAGTTTGTGGATATGAGGGACAAAGTGAATTCTGTGGGGAGAACTTGACATCTCCATGGTTCTCCCCTATGTGAGTCTGTGATTATTAAGAACTCCATTATAACTGAAACACTTTCCACACTTCAAACATTTAAACCGTTGCTTCTCTGTGAGATCGTTGATGTCTTCTAAGAGTTATGCTCTTACTGAAGCACTTTCCACAATCCATACATTCATATGGTTTCTCCCCTGTGTGTTTGTTGATGTTTTTTAAGGTTTCCTTTCTGACTGAAGCTCTTTCCACACTCCATACATCTAAAGGGTTTCTCCCCTGTGTGAGTTCGTAGATGTACAATAAGTGCTCCATTGTGAATAAAGCTCTTTCCACACTCTGTACATCTAAAGGGTTTCTCCCCTGTGTGAGTTCGGTGATGTCTTGTAAGTTTTCCACCTTCACGGAAACCCTTTCCACACTCCATACATCTATATGGTTTCTCCCCTGTGTGAGTTCGGTGATGTCTTGTAAGTTTTCCACCCTTACTAAAACCCTTCCCACACTCCATACATCTATATGGTTTCTCTTCTGTGTGGGTTTGTTGATGTTTTGCAAGGTACGCACTTTTAGTGTAGCTCTTTCCACACGCCAAACATTTATATGCTTTCTCCCGTGTGTGAATTTGTTGATGTTTGGTAAGGTTATTACTCTGCCTGAAGCTCTTTCCACACTCCATACATCTATATGGTTTCTCCCCTGTGTGAATTCGGTGATGTCTTGTAAGTTTTCCAGCTTCACTGAAACCCTTCCCACACTCCATACATCTATATGGTTTCTCCTCTGTGTGGCTTTGTTGATGTTTTGCAAGTGACCCACTTACAGTGTAGCTCTTTCCACACACCAAACATTTATATGGTTTCTCACCTGTGTGAGTTTGTTGATGTTTGGTAAGGTTATTACTCTGCCTGAAGCTCTTTCCGCACTCCATACATCTGAATGGTTTCTGCCCTCTGTTAGTTTGTAGATGTGTGCTAAGGTGTTCACTCACACTGTAGTACTTCACAGGTGGCCCCTCATGATTCTGATTGTCTTCTCCATCACCTGGTTGAAAGTTGGGGGAAAGAAAATATTGTTAGGTCTTCAAGGAAGAATACAAGAGAAATTAACACGCAGCAAGACCAATCCGCACTTTCTCTTATTTTAACAAATCCAGCATTCCTCCCTCTCCCATGTACCACATTTTAGAAAAGGAAATCTGAAAATAATATCAAGAACCCTTAGTATCCAGTTCTACCTTCAACTCACATGTAACACTGAGCACCAAGAGAAACCTTCTATGCTTTGAAAACAAAACCCCAAGGTGGTTGTCACCGATGGAAGCGAAGGCTCAGAAAAAGCTCAATATGGAGGCCAAATGGCCAAAATATTGGGAAATTTTGGAACAAGAGGGAGATAAATTGAAATTGCAGAGTTTTGAAAAACTAAAAAACAAAGTGCGAGATTGGCTTCATTATTATCAAATAATGGAGGCATACAATTTGGACAAGAAAATTGGATTCCAGGTGGAAAAATCAAAATTGGAAACAGAACTGTTAGATCCCAAAACTAAGACTTTGTCAAGGATGTATAACTTGCTGTTGAAATGGAATACTCAGGATGAAACGGTGAAATCTGCTATGATTAAGTGGGCACAAGATGTTGGACATAACATTATGATGGCTGACTGGGAACAGTTATGGACCACAGGTATGAAGTTTACGGCATGTAATGCCTTAAGAGAGAATATTATGAAAATGATATACAGGTGGTACATGACACCAGTCAAGCTTGCAAAAATCTATCATTTGCCCGATAATAAATGTTGGAAATGTAAAGAAAGTGAAGGTACATTCTTTCACCTTTGGTGGACGTGCCCAAGGATTAAGGCTTTCTGGGAGATGATATATAATGAAATGAAAAAGGTATTTAAATATACCTTCCTGAAGAAACCAGAGTCCTTTCTCCTGGGCATGGTCGGCCAATTGGTGCCAAATAAGGATAGAACTTTCTTTATGTATGCCACAACAGCAGCAAGAATACTTATCGCGAAGTATTGGAAGACACAAGATCTACCCACCCTGGAAGAATGGCAGATGAAGGTGATGGACTATATGGAACTGGCGGAAATGACCGGCAGAATCCAAGACCAGGGAGAAGAGTCAGTGGAAGAAGATTGGAAGAAATTCAGCAGTAATGTTATAAAGATGTGCAAAAATGGATTGTTAACAGGTGATAATTTAAAGTTATAATATATTAAGATTAAAGATTAGGATAAAAACAAAGAGGGAAAGGATTTGCTGAACCAACTAATTGAACTGGATACAAAAAAGGGAGGTGTGAGGAGGTCTGGGGAACAAGCAAATGAAAGATAAGATACAGAAAGATTGAATTGTTTTTAACTGTTTTTACTTTGTATTTTTTCTTTTTCTTTTTTCTTTTTGTAACATTTCGAAAACTTTAATAAAAATCTTTTTTTAAAAAAAAAGAGAGAGAAACCTATGCTGAGATGAGGCACCTATGGCCCTCAAGATGTGGTTGGACTCATCAACCCAAGTAAAGATGGCCAATGACCAGGGATGACGGGAGTTGTAGTGCAGCAACATCTGAAGGGACACACTTTTTCCATCTTCCTACTCCTGTGAAAATGCTATGCCTCTCTATTCAGTTTTCTCCTTCCTCCCTGATCTGTAATATCTTGCTGATACATTCCAACCAGCTGTACGCATTGTCAGGAGTTCAGCCTACACTCGAATAGGACCCTGCCAGAGACACATGCCCAACTGGCATGTTCTCTCCCTCCTGGTCGATTGTTCAGGAGCTTCAAAAGCTTTCTTTTGCCCGAACATCACAGCGACCGATGCCAACTGACACCGGCACACTTCGAGATCCGCAGAGTTTGCGCCGCTTGTGACAGAACCCCAGCAACTCAGCATGTTGGCTAATCTGCTTTATTTACATATAAACACACACGGAGCACTGCAACATGGCTCCCTCTCTCTCTAGCATCAGACAGCAAAGACAAAAAGAACAAAGGACAATAGTCCCACTTCACGGAACACAGTAACACAAACATCCTGTCTCTGTCACTTCCCACTCTGTGGAGTCAAAACATATACCGTCATGTGATAGACAACAATCCTATGACTGCAATCTCGCAGCAGGAATTCTAACACACATCACCTAAACCTGCACCAGGATGCTGGAAATGATGGCCCCTCATTCTGATGCAAAAGGGCTCTTTTTATATCTGTAAACACTGAAGGGAGACATACAAAGGTATAGCCTCACAGCAAAGTGGAAGTATGTACCTCTCAATTGGTCCATGACAACATCCCTGTATTTTTCTGTTCGAAGTGAGGAGATGAGCTCAGACTTGAGTATCAGAGTCTCTGCTATGTGGAAAAAGTAAAACAGAAGTGTTGGTTATGTTATATGTTACTAAAAAAATATTCAAAATTTTTAATCTTTTGAAACAAAAACAGCAAAGTATCTGGTGGCCCATTAAAAGCTAATAAATGACACGGACCAGGAAGGCTCATGCCACCATTTTTACCATGTGAATCTCTTTGTATATTATACATAGGTTTTTTTGTGTGAATTCATACCACAATATCAGCTTATGAAGAGTTACCTACTGACGAAAGTACAGTGTTGCTATAAAGTACAATCTTCAACATCAACTTCATTGGACTGCTCATGTTGTTCAGATGCCTGATTGTCGTCTTCCAAAGAAACCACTCTATTCCCAATTTAATAATGGAAATTGATATAGCGGTGGACAACAAAAGAAGTTTAAAGATGCTCTCAAGGCAAATCTTAAAAATGCAGTATAAGCACAGAAAATTGGGAAACACTGGCCTGCGAGTGCTCCCTCACTGTGAGATGTGAGGTTACAGGGAACCAGACAGAGGGCCTTCTTGGTAGCAGCGCCCGCCCGGTCGAACACCCTCCCATCAGATGTCAAGGAAATAAACAACTATCTGACTTTTAGAAGACATCTGAAGGCAGCCCTGTTTAGGGAAGTTTTTAATGTTTGATTCTATTTTTAATATTTTGTTGGGAGCCACCCAGAGTGGCTGGGGAAATCTGGGCAGATGGGTGGGAAATAAATCATAGAATCATAGAGTTGGAATAGACCACAAGGGCCATCGAGTCCAACCCCCTGCCAAGCAGGAAACACCATCAGAGCACTCCTGACATATGGTTGTCAAGCCTCTGCTTAAAGACCTCCAAAGAAGGAGACTCCACCACACCCCTTGGCAGCAAATTCCACCATCAAACAGCTCTTACTGTCAGGAAGTTCTTCCTAATGTTTAGGTGGAATCTTCTTTCTTGTAGTTTGGATCCATTGCTCCGTGTCCGCTTCTCTGGAGCAGCAGAAAACAACCTTTCTCCCTCCTCTATATGACATCCTTTTATATATTTGAACATGGCTATCATATCACCCCTTAACCTCCTCTTCTCCAGGCTAAATTAATTATCATCATCATCATCATCCAATTGCAGAATAGCCATTACCAAGGCATCATGGACTTTGAAGAAGCACCAACTCAGGATGAAGAAGAAGAGTTTGGATTTGATATCCCACTTTATCACTACCCGAAGGAGTCTCAAAGCGGCTAACATTCTCCTTGCCTTCCTCCCCCACAACAAACACTCTGTGAGGTGAGTGGGGCTGAGAGACTTCAGAGAAGTGTGACTAGCCCAAGGTCACCCAGCAGCTGCATGTGGAGGAGCGGAGACGCGAACCTGGTTCACCAGATGACAAGTCTACCGCTCTTAACCACTACACCACACTGGATGAAAGGGAGAAACAAGCTAAGAGGAAAGTATGTTTGGCAAACCCTCACTGTGATTAACTCCTGCCTGGAAACCTATGTCCCCACTGTGGAAGGATGTGTGGATCCAGAATTGGACTCTACAGTCACTAACAGACACACTGTTAAGACCATGTTCATGGAAGACAATCTTATTCGGCTACGAGGCTTCGCCAAAGAGGAAGACACGTCATGAATAAATGGCTCAAACAGTAGTTTCGCAACTTCAACGTCAGACAGCCAGGAGGAATAAAAATGTCCCCTTACCTAGAGAGGCCACCATCTCATAATTCTCCTCCATGACTTCCTTGTGCAGAGCTCTTTGGCCATGATCCAGCAGAGCCCACTCCTCCTCCGTGAAAAACACAGCCACCTCCTCAAAGGTCAAGAGGGCCTGGAAGAAGAAGAGGAAGAAGACAGAGCTTCTCTTAGATCCCCATCATCCCCACTCAACACAGAGGGAGGTTGGGTGGTCCCATCTGTGCCTCTTCCCTCCTATCTGATTCCCCAAGGCTCTTTCCCTACCTGAGGAAGCTGCCTGGCTCCTCTTTCCACTCCAAATCTAAGAAGAGGCCGTTCAGAGGGGGTATCGGAGGCCATTGCGCTGCCAGTGTAAAGGACGGAGGAGGAGGAGGCGGAAACAGGGCCACTTCCAGGACTCTCTCAGCTGTTGCCACGATGCACTTCAGTGCAGGGAGCAGCCCTTTTAGGAGAACAATGTAGATAATAATAATAATAATAATAATAATAATAATAATAATAATAATAGTTATTAATTAAATTTATATACCACCCTATACCCGGAGGTCTCAGGGCGGTTCACAGAAAGATGGATTTAATTAGGGTGGGATACATTTACACAGATAGCATACCTGTCACAAATTACAAATATCAATACTAATAAACTAGTACTCATAAATTCTAATTTCAAAGGCAGGGAACTGGAAGGATGTAATCATTTCTACAGGAACTTTATAATACTATAAGCTGCCTCAGTCTTTAGGGGACATTCAGCTTCAAATCCCAAACTCTTAATGAAGCTTCGCAGAAAGTGATACGGTCAGTACCTCTGCAGACCTCACTGTTCCTTTCCCCCAAACAGTCTGACCTTTTGGTACATTTAGAATAAAGAAAATAAGGGAAACTCCTAAGTAATGGGCAGTATTTGCAGTCAGAGGAAATACTAATACTATAAGCTGCCTCAGTCTTTAGGGAACCTTCAGCTTCGGATTGTAAAGTTCTAGGATCAAATCCCAAACTCTTAATGAAGCTTCGCAGAAAGCATTACGGTCAGTACCTCTGCAGACGTCGCTTTTCCTTTCCTCCAAACAACCATCCAGGAAACCAGTTTCTGACCCTTTGATACATTTAGAATACTGTATAGAAAATAAGGGAAACTCCTAAATCTGCAGTTGGAAGAAAAGCAACATCTGGAGGGCACCAGGGTGCAGAAGCTCCCTCCGAGGGGAGCAGATGGAAATATTTAGAGCACTCGTCTGCGGACAAACACCGGCTCCCTCAGCCAATAAAGCAAGATGAGCACCGCAACCCCAGAGTCGGTCACGACTGGACCTAATGGTCAGGGGTCCCTTTACCTTTACCTTTTATGCACTAACATGGATTGTAGTTTAGGGGACAGAGATATGAATTCAGTGGCTTATGGCCCCCTAGTCCTTCCTCTTAGGAACCTGTGTGTGTGTGTGTCCCCTTTTATCTTCCCTACACTGTGAGGAAGGACAGGAGGAGAAATAATCAGGGGGTCCAAACTGGGCACAGGGCATCCCTTCTGAGAATGGGGATGGGAGACAGGGTCTCCCTGGTGGAAGCCCAGCACCCAAACGGCAGGGTGGGGAACCTCAGACCAGAGTAGGCTAAATTGGTCCTCAAGTCCTTTCTCTCTCTCTCTGGCCCTCAGGAACTTCCCCAGTGCCACACCCTCTTTCCAATGCATCCCAGCTGCCTCCTGAGGTTTTTTTTGTGGGGCTGGGAAAAATCCCTGTCCAGGCAGCTCCTGGACAAAGCTCAGAGTCAGCCCCATAGCCCGACCAACTCTGTCCTCTGGCCCTGCCCATCAATCTGGCTGTCATCCTGGCCCACCCTGCAGGGTTCTGAGCATCGCTCAGGTGGTGGTCTTTAGAACACCTACAGTATTATAAGACCCTCCTGGCAACCTGGATGGGGACGAGGCCAGGCAGGAGTGAGGCTGGCAGCACCGGCAGAGAAAGTCCCTCAGCACCTCTGTGCTGGGCCAATCCTGCAAGGCAGGCCAGATCTCCCACCCCTGGGAGCTTTGATTCTCCTTTCTGACAAAGTCCCAAGAGGATGTCTGGAGAAGCCTCTTTTTGGAAAGAAACAGCATTAAAAACTCATCCCCCCTCCTCTTTCCCCCAAGTCCAGCTGGAGAGGGGGCAATTCTTTAATTCCTCCAGTCTTTGCCTTGAAGCTTTTGAAGGGCTCCTGAGACCTTGATCAGTTTCAATTCCTGCCATCCATGGGCCCATTTCCCTTGCCAAGCAAGGGGGAAACAGACAAGGTGCTTTTTCATGCTTCAGGAAATCAGGAATGCTCCTCTTCCCTCCAGTTTTGGGGAACAAATCAGCACAGCAAACCCAAGTGCACCCCCAACATGGGAAACCCAACAAGGCTCTTTCCATTGTGCCAAAGCAACCTCAGCCGGCCAGACTAGGATTTCTGAAAGGGGATGTTGGGGGGCCTCCCCCTTCCTTCTTTTCTCTCTTTTTTTTAATAGATTTTTTATTAAATTTTTTCATAATATCTCCAATCATACAATTTTCCAAATCACATATTTTGACTTATTGAACCTCCCTCAACTCCTCTGACAATCATCCGTAGTTAAATTTCTATCTTCACATTCCTTAATTATAATATCGCCTTTAAGTAAAAATTTTCTGTCCTCATTTACATTCTTGCAATATTCCTTATTTTTTTCACAAAGCTTCTTTAAAACACACTAGCGTTGTTTGTTCCTCACATACAGTCTTCAAATATTCCCTGAATTTCCCCCAGTCCTCTAGAAACTTATGGTCTCTTTGAAGTCTGATTTTTCCAGTTAATTTGTCCAGTTCTGCATAGTCTGTTAGTTTTGTTCTCCATTCTTCCAAAGTCGGTAGTTCTTCTTGTTTCCATTTTTGGGCCATCAATATTCTCGCTGCTGTTATTGCGTACTGAAAAAGTTTACAGTCCCTCTTATTTATTTCATTTTTAGTTATTCCCAGTAAGAAGGTTTCTGGTTTCTTTACAAAGCTATATTTCAGCATTTTCTTTAACTCATTATATATCATTTCCCAGAACCCCTTCACCTTCTTACACTCCCACCACATATGAATAAATGTACCCTCTTTCTCTTTACATTTCCAACATTTGTTACAAGTTTTGTACATTTTTGCCAATTTAACTGGTGTCATATACCATCCACCTTGTGCTTTCTGTTTTCTTTCCGCCCCCACAGCCTCAGCTTGAAGGGCTCAGTTGGGGCTACAGCTCAGGGCCAGAGCATGCACCCTGCAGGCAGAAGGCCCTGGGTTCAGTCTACGGCAGCTTCTCCAGGCAGGGACCCCTTTCTGAAACCCTGGGGGAGCCACCGTCCGTCAGGGTAGAGGAGAGCTTTCCAAACTTTGTGCCGCTGCAGTGTGTAGGTGTGTTGCACAAACACTCCCTACAGTCCTCCTGGGGCTGCAAAAGGCGTTAGTTTAACCTCCAGTTTACTAGTGAAACTGAATGGCTGTGTCGCGAAATGATGCATGTCTAAAAAGCGTGTCACCAACATGAAGAATTTGGAAAGCTCTGGTGTAGAGAGTGTTGAGTTAGATGGAGCACAGTGCTGATCATGGCAGGGTTGCAGGTTCGATCCCTGTATGGAACAGCTTGCATATTCCTGCCTTGCAGGGGGTTGAACTAGATTAGGTGGTCCTCAGCATCCCTTCCAACTCTGCAGGTCTGTGATTCTGTAGTGGCCTCCTGCTTTAAATGGCGCTTCAATCAGACATCGGGATGCATCAGCTGTTAGCCCTGCTCAGAGGACACCCATTGAAATTCCTGCATTACAGGGAGTTGGACTAGATGACCCTTATGGGTCTCTTCCAGCTCTATGATTCTATGAAATCCTTCTCACATCAGCCTCTTACTCAGGAAGCTCCGGAGGCCGATTTCCCTTGACACTGTCCATCTCTCACCCCCCCACTCGAAATCTCCCTCTCTCCAGCTGCTTCCACTGCACCAAAAGAGACTTCCTCTCCCCTGCTTGCCCTCACGATCTCCGACCCACTGAGCCAGGGGCCTCAGCAGCACATTTCGGAGGGGGGCAGGTCAGGGTCCTGGAGGAGCTCAGCCCCCCCTCCCGCCCAGACCGGCTCCCTGACGCAGGAGGCAGAGCCTGGGGGGAGCGATGGGGGGGGCAGGAGTGAGAAGGGAGATGGAGGGTGTTAAACAGAGAGGAGCATCACGAGGTGGAATGGGGCTGCCCCCCCCTTTGAACTGCTGATTCAACATGCACAGGGTGGGGCTGGAAATCCCTTTGTAATTAAGTTCCACTGGGGGGGCACCCTTTTCTGGTTCGTCTCAAGTGTCTTCGCTGCGCTTCGAAAAGGGCCTTGCAATGCAAACCCTGTTGGGGGGGGGAGACCCCTCTTTGTAGCCAGGTGGTCTGCATCCCGCCCGCCCCCCATTCCCATAGAGAAAGGGCGAAGCCTCTCCCTGCTTTCCTTTCATTGTCCCCCCTCCCAAATCCTCGCGCCTCCTTTCCCAGCTGCCATTTGTAGATTCAGGGGGAGGGAAAGCAAATCCTTCTCCCACAACACCCCCAATAACCCCCAAATATGCGGCACCTCTTTTTCCTCTTCTCCAAGCCCGCTTCTCTTCCGGGAATGACGATGGAGACCCCTCCCCTCCAAATTGCCCCCCACCAAAAAAACTTCCTACCTTTCTAGGAAGCGGAGCTCATTGACCCAGAGGGAGGGGGAGGGGCAGGAGATCCGCCTCCCCCTCCCTGCAAACAGAAATTCCCTTGACAGCAACCGAGCTCTATATTCCCGTTTATTTAATGAGAAATTTATGGGTTCAATTCCCGCCAGCGAAAGACGACCCCCCCCCCAATTTCTGAAAAGCCTCCTCCTGGGAAGGGGTTTAGAGCAGTAACAAGACAACCCTAAATGGTTGTCCAGTGTCATTTCAACGGGTACCTTTTTTAAAAAAGAGGGAGCTGATGGAGAAAGTTAGACTTTGCTATATTTTCGGGGGGGGGGCAGCTCAGTGGTAGAGCAGTTGCTTTGCATGCCGAAGGTCTCGGATTCCTACTTTCGCGTTTGGTGGGGGTGTACCATGGTCCATGTCTTCTGGGGAAGAGCTTTTTATCTGACCTCCAAAATCTTTAAACAGTCTATCTGTCCTAATTCAGCACTTACCTTATTATAACCATATTTGACCCCATATTCTACGCTTCAAACTAAAGAATTAATTTCCTTTCTGTTCACAGCCCATGATGGAAGGAAACCTCTAAAATAACAATAGAGGTTTGGATCAATAACATCTGGACCACTACTCTGTCATAATGCCTCACATGCCAT
Source organism: Podarcis raffonei (assembly GCF_027172205.1). Classification (NCBI taxonomy): domain Eukaryota; kingdom Metazoa; phylum Chordata; class Lepidosauria; order Squamata; family Lacertidae; genus Podarcis; species Podarcis raffonei. Next base: position 123,888,319 of record NC_070603.1, read on the forward strand.
CAGTGTCTAATCAAAGTTATCTCCAAAAAAGACACCTTTGACACAATCTGGCCCATTCCTAGCTCGCTTTTATCAGCCAGGATGGGCAAGGATCAAGGAGACAGGTGGTCGGTTTCACTTGTCCAAGCAGCCTGTCCACATCCTCGGAGGTAACAGATTGGAACTGATCCCATGTAACAAGGCTAGACAGGACTCTAGCACTCTCCCGCCCTGGCCCTGCTCCCATGGTGGAGTCTACCTCTTTATCTGCAAAAAACTTTGCAAAATCATTGCAGAAGATATTGGGGTCTTTACCAGGCCCCAGTGGCAAAAGTGGTTCCGTTAAATTGCGAACCACCTGAAAGAGTCTCCTGCTGCTATTTTCTGCAGATACGATAGAGGTGGTGAAGAAAGTCCTCTTCGCCGTTACTATCACCACTTTGTAGGCTCAATGTTGAGCTCTAACCCACATCCGGTCAGATTCAAAATGGGTTTTCCACCACTGGCGCTCCAGCCATCTCAGCAATTGTTTCATTGCCCTCAGCTCCGGGGAAAACCACAGGGCTGTCCGGGCTTCATGCAATCAGAGAGGGCACTTCAGAGCCAGACAGTCAATAGCCCTGGTTAACTCCGCATTCCAGCAGGCCACCAAGGAATCATCTGGAAGGCTATTAACATGAGATAAAGCATCCCACCTACCTGCAGAGGGGAAGGGTTGAGGAGAAGTTCAGTTGCACTAGGAAGTGATCTGACCATGGCACTTCTTTAGTTTCGCTTTTACTTAATATCAGATCACCCATGTCAATAGAGCTGAACACCAGGTCTAAGGCATGTCCGTGACTATGAGTTGGGCCAAACTTATTCAGTGACAGCCCCACTGAGGCCATGTTTTCCATGAAGTCCCGAGCGGCCCCTTCTTAAGGTCGTTTCGGCATTGTTGGGATACTGCCAGGGAGATAAAGTCCATCTGAGCCCCCAAGCTCGGTGCCGGACGATCCATCGACCTCCCGTAGTCAGGCAATATCAGCAATTTAGCGACACGAAGCCTCAAGAAAAGATAGCCACATTCTTGGACTTGTGCACACTCTATCAGCAGAATTCACACAGCAAAAGTTGCACAGCATGAGAGCATATTTACAGTTTATTTGGCGTTGGTCAGAACAAAGAAGACATGACCGTCTGCTCCGACTGCTCAGGCAAAACAGCCGAAAACGAAAGGAACAGACAACATAAACATCCTGTGAGACAGGAAAATACGCAGCCTGTGACACAAACATCCTGCTCCCTTTTAAGGTGGAACGGAAATATCCTAACATCCTCCCCCTTTCCGTGTAACCTGTAGTACCTGTGGTTCAACCCAATTGCAACCTTTGTGCGTAAACCTTAAGTTGTTCTCTGTTAACAACCTTAGACAACAGATCAGCAGGAATTTCATTTCCTGGCATGTAGGACACCTGAATGAGTCCTTTCTGAATACACTCTCTTGCACGATGTAGCTTAATCTGCAAGTACTTGGTCCTTTGCTTGCAACTCTCCGAGTTCAGCAAAGCCAAACAAGATCTATTGTCTTGATACACTTGTATAGGACATTTCACAGAAACCCCAATGTCCTTAAACAGTTGCATCAACCATTCACAATCCATGAGTGAAAATGACAGAGCATTGAGTTCTGCTTCACAGGAACTTAGGCTAACTGTCGTCTGCTTTTTGCACAACCAGTCAAACAGGCAGTGGTTGTACATGTAGCATACTCCAGAAGTGCTTGTACCATCCGTGGTGTCACTTCCAAAACTTGCATCTGCAAAGATTTCAAGACCTCCAGTCTTCTGACTGGTGAACCTCAGCCTGTAGTGCATAGTCCCTTTCAAATACCGGGCTATGCGCTTCGGAGCTTTCCAATCCTGAACAGTAGGATTGTTAGCATGTCTGCTAAGCAGGTTAGTGCTTACAGCAATGTCAGGTCTTGAACATCTAGCAATGAAATTCAACTTGCCTAGAATGCATCTGTACTCTTGCCTTTCCCATGGGATTACAACATTTGACCTTGAACATTGACTGATGAGTGGCACGGGAAAGACAAGAGCAGCCAAAGCTAAGGAAGCTAAGGAGAAAGAGAAAGTAAAAAAGCAAGCACAGCTTTTGCAAACAACTTTAACTCAGGGACGTAGACTATCAGTTCCAGCTGTGCTTGCGACACAAAAAGTAGAAACCGAAAAGCCTGAAAAATCTGAAGAGGAAGATATGGCAGCAGGAGGAGCTGAGGCAGTACTGAAACAAGTTTTGGAACAATTGTCAGCAATAAATCAAAAAATTGATAATCAATCAACAAAAATTGACCAAGCAACATCCTCGATCCAGAAATTGACAGATCAGGTTTCCCAACATACCCAAGCAATTGAAAAATTGCAAGGAGCAACAGAAGAGAATCGTAAACTGGCAGGGGAAGCCGTTCAAATTGCAACATCAGCTAAAAAAGAAGTCGAGGAAGTTAAAGCAGAAGTCAAGCCTCTCCATAAACAGATAGGGGACCAACAAACCTATCTTTCGTTGGTGGAATTGAAAAATCGCGAGACCAACCTCAGACTAAGGGGAGTCCCAGAAATTGAACAAGAAGACCTAATAGGACTTTTGACAACAGAGTTTACAAAGTTCTGGGACTTAAAAGAAGAAAGTGACTTCAAAATTGTATCGGCTTTTCGGTTGGGAAGATTAGTAAGAAAAGATAGATCCAGAGACTGCCTAATAGCTTTGAGATCAAGGGAGGAGAGAGATAAAATATTAGGCCTACACTTCAAAAACTCAATTGTGATACAAGAGAAAAGGGTGGAAATTTACCGAGACATTCCTAAACAGTTATTGGACTTGAGAGCCACCTATTCAGAATTGGCTAAGTTGTTGAGACTCAACACAATTCCTTACAGGTGGGAGTTCCCACAAGGGCTATCATTTACTTACAAACAGAAGAAGGTTAAAATAAGATCACCAGAGGACCTACAAAAGTTCCAGCACGATCACGGAGAAGATCTCCAAAAAGAAGCAGCAGCTAATTGGCCTATACCCAACCCAGGTGGAGCAATACCTGCACCTTCGGAACCAGAGGAGAAAGAAGACACACCGCTCTAGGTGTAGCAGAATAGTTCAGGATGTCTCTGCGGCTACTCAGTTGGAATATAAATGGCGGAAATTCCCCGGAGAAAAGAAGGAGGTTATTTCACATATTGAAGAAAGAACAATTGGACATTATTTGCCTACAAGAAACCCATGTGACTAGGCTCCACAGGAAGGTTTTGGTTAACAAAAGATTAGGCCAAGAATTTATTTCGTCTGACAAAGTAAAGAAAAGAGGAGTGGTGATTTATGCCAAGGAGAGCCTGACACCTAAATTTCTATTTAAGGATGAACAAGGAAGAATTTTGGCAATTGAAATTCAAACCCAAGGAGTAAAAATATTGATTTTAGGAATTTATGCTCCAAATGACGGGAAATCGGAATTTTTCAAGAAGCTGCATGAGACGTTGCTGGATTATCTGGATTATGCTAACATCATAATGATGGGAGATATGAATGGAGTGGTGTCTATACACATGGATAAGTCTTACAACCAAAACTTAACATTAGACGGCAGACTGCCCAAAACTTTTTTCGAATTGACTGACAATCTGGATTTGATCGACATATGGAGGACAAAGAATCCCTTAGGTAAAGAAGGAACTTTTTTCTCTGAGGCCCACCTGTCTTGGTCAAGGATCGACCAAATCTGGACCTCCAGGGGGCTGGCACCCAAGATTAAAAGGGTGGAAATCTGCCCAAAAACATGCTCCGACCATAATGCCTTGAAAATAGAACTTAGATTAACTCAACCTGGTTCCTTCAGATGGAGAATGAATGACACACTACTAAGAGATCAAGAGATTGTGAAAAAGGCCCAAAAAACATTAAAGGACTATTTTGAGATAAATCTGAATACTACAGTTGAAAAAAGAACGATCTGGGACGCAAGCAAAGCTGTTATGAGAGGGTTTCTGATACAACAGAATACAATCAAGAAAAAACTCTGGAATGGAAAGAAGGACAAAATATTGGAGAAAATATACCAAGGAGAGAAAAAACTGAGAACCAAACCAAAGTCCAAGGAGGTGCTGAGAGAAATTAAATTCCACCAAGCAGAATATTCAAAATTGATCAATCAGGAGATTGAATGGAAAATAAAACAGATGAAGCAAAGATCCTTTGAATCAGCAAATAAATGTGGAAAGCTATTAGCTTGGCAGCTGAAAAAAAGACAAAAGTTAAATACGATAACAAACCTAGAGATTGATGGAAGGATGGTACAGAAACCAGAAGAAATTAGGAAGTGCTTCCACAGATACTTCAAAGAACTGTATGCACAGGGGCCCCAGAAAGAATCAGAGATAGATCAATTTTTAAAGACAAATGGACTATCAAAAATAACTCAAGATAAAAGATCAATCTTGAACTCTACAATAACCTCACAGGAAATTGAAGGTGCCATTCAGAATATGCAACTAGGCAAATCTCCAGGCCCGGATGGACTTACCTCCAAATATTATAAGGTTCTGAAGGACTATTTGATACAACCTTTGTTGGAGGTATGTAACCAGATCATGGATGGGAAGAGGGCACCAGAAACGTGGAAAGAAGCCTTCATCACATTGATACCTAAGTCAGAATCTGAAAAGACTCAGCTTAAAAACTACCGTCCCATCTCACTCCTAAATGTGGATTACAAAATATTTGCAGACATTTTGGCAAATAGACTTAAAAAAGTTTTAAATGAAGTAATTCATAAAGACCAAGCAGGCTTTCTCCCTGGTAGACATTTATATGAGAACACTAGAAACATCATTGACATTTTAGAACTTTTGCAGACTAATAGGAACACAAGGGCGGTGTTAATTTTTATTGATGCGGAGAAAGCATTTGACAACATATCTTGGATGTTTATGAAGAAGAACTTGGAAGGGATGGGAGTGGGACGGGGGTTTGAGAATGGATTACATGCAATCTATTCAGAACAAAAAGCTAAACTAATAGTGAACAATGTGGTGACGGAGGAATTTAAAATTGAAAAAGGGACACGACAAGGGTGCCCTCTATCCCCTCTGTTATTTATTTCAGTCCTGGAGGTGCTATTGAATATGATCAGAGAGGACCGGTTGGTACAAGGGATAGAGGTCGGAGTGAAACAATATAAACTGAAAGCTTTTGCAGATGACCTAGTTTTGACACTGCAGGAGCCAGAATCCAGTACAAAAAGAGTTCTCGAACTTATATCGGAATTTGGTCGGGTGGCGGGATTTAGGTTGAATAAACAAAAAACTAAGGTTCTGACCAAAAATTTAACAAACACAGAAACAGAGGGGTTTCAGAGAGAAACAGAACTGAATGTGGTTAAAAAAGTGAAATACCTTGGGATTTATTTGTCCTCCAAGAATTTGAATTTATTTAAGGATAATTATGAGAAATGTTGGTTGGAAGTTAAAAAGGATTTAGAAATTTGGTCAAGATTGAAACTTTCCTTGTTGGGAAGAATCGCAGCGATAAAAATGAATGTGTTGCCGAAAATGTTATTTTTGTTTCAAACCTTACAGATCGTGGACAGAGTGGACTGCTTTGGAAAATGGCAGAAGGATATATCTAGATTTATCTGGCAGGGCAAAAAGCCCCGAATAAAGTTTAAAATATTAACAGATTCAAAAGAAAGAGGGGGGTTTGCCCTGCCGGACCTGAGGTTGTATTATGAAGCTGCAGCCTTCTGCTGGCTGAAAGATTGGTTCTTGTTGGAAAACACTGATGTCCTAGATCTGGAAGGTTTTAATAATGCTTTTGGATGGCACGCATACCTATGGTACGACAAGGTTAAAGTACATAAATTGTTTAAAAGTCACATTGTCAGAAAAGCAATTTTTGCAGTCTGGATGAAATATAAAGACTTACTAGAGAGTAAAACTCCGAGGTGGCTATCACCAGTGGAGGCCAAGGCCCGAAAAAGACCCAATATGGAGGCCTATTGGCCGAAATATTGGGAACTGACTGAAAAAATTGGAGACAATTGGAAGTTGCAGAGCCAGGACAAACTAAAAAATAAGGTGCGAGATTGGTTACATTATGCTCAAATTCAAGAGGTTTTCAAAATGGATAAAAAAGTTGGTTTCCAGGTGGAAAAGTCGAAACTAGAGACAGAATTGTTAGAACCAAAGACAAAGCTGTTATCTAGAATGTATAACTTGCTGCTTATGTGGAACTTACAGGATGAGACAGTTAAATCTGCTATGATTAAATGGGCACAGGATGTTGGACACAACATTATGTTTGAAGACTGGGAAAGGTTATGGAACACCGGAATGAAATTCACGGCAAGTACGGCCTTGAAGGAAAACATTATGAAAATGATATACCGGTGGTACATGACCCCAGTCAAGTTAGCTAAGATACACCACCTGTCTGACAATAAATGTTGGAAGTGTAAGGAAGCAGAGGGGACTTTCTTTCACCTCTGGTGGACATGCCCAAGGGTTAAGGCTTTCTGGGAAATGATTTATAATGAGTTGAAAAAGATATTTAGGTATACCTTTCCCAAGAAACCAGAGGCCTTCCTGTTGGGCATGGTAGACCAGAAAGTGTCAAAGAAGGACAGAACTTTGTTTATGTATGCTAGTACAGCAGCAAGAATACTTATCGCAAAGAACTGGAAGACACAAGATTTACCCACGCTGGAGGAATGGCAGACGCAGTTGATGGACTACATGGAGATAGCTGAATTGACCGGCAGAATCCGAGATTTGGATGTAGAAACAACTGAGGCGGACTGGAAAAAGTTTAAAGACTACTTGCAAAAGTATTATAAACTGTATGAATCTTAAGATTGTGCATGATTTTGAAATGATACGCTTTAGCAATTATGATTAAGTAAATAGTAAACTAAGTGATAAAAGAGAAAAGGAGATAATATGAACTGAACATGTTACGTTTATTTTAAAGGTATAAAAACTGTGACATAATATATTGAATTTAGATACATAACATGTAAAAGTTACAATAAGGTATGACATAAGGTAACAAATTGCTGACATTGTTAATATAAAGAACGCAGAATCGGAAGGGGTGGGGAAGTCCAAATTGGGATTTTTGTTAAAAAAAAAAAAATGGTTTCTTGTAAATTCCTTATTTGCTTGCAATGTATAAAAGTTGGAAAGAAACGTAATAAAAAATATTATAAAAAAAAAATAATAGAATGCATCTGTACAGCGTTGTGTCAGAAAACGCTTCAGCAGTACTATCTACCTGGTAACCTGTCACCATCGGTGTGTCTGCTGGGTTTGCATCAACCAAATTCAACCTGGTTAATACATCAGCAATTTTCTGTGTTTGGTGTACCAGAAAATTACCTGCTTGGTCCCTCTCCACCTGCAGAGAAAGATGGTTGGATACCTCATCAAGATCCTTCATGTCAAAGTGCTCCTTCAGCTGAGCTAGGGTGCTTTGGTAAAAAGCCTGATTCTTCCAAAACATCAGAAGATCATCAACAAAACATAAACAATACAGTTTGTTTTGCCCCTCCTCCTTGACAAACACACACGGATCAGCTTTGCCCTGGTGAAAACCTAGAGAAAGCAACGTTTCAGTGAGTTTTGTGTTCCAACACCTGGCACTCTGCTTGAGACCATACAAGGATTTCCGCAGTTTACAGACCATTCCCTTCTGTATCTGCATCCCGTCAGGTGGAAGCATGTACAACTCCTCCCCCAAAATCCCGTACAAAAAGCTGTATTTATGTCATGATGGGAAACATGCAGTTTCTCCTCCGCAGCGATCTTGAGCATCAGCCGAATGCTCTCATATTTGACCGTGGGTGAGTAGGTCTCGTGGTAATCCTGCCCTGGTACCTGTGAAAAACCTCTGGCAACCAATCTGGCTTTGTGTCTGACAACCTTGCCATTCTGGTCTGTCTTGGCCTTGAAGACCCATTTGCTGCCAACCAGTCTCATTCCTGGGACTACCGGTACCAGTTCCCAAGTTTGGTTCCTGTTCAAGGAATCAACTTCAGCCTTCATGGCATTTAGCCAAGGCTCAGCATCTTTAGAGGTTAACTCCTGAACCTCTTTGAAGCTTGAAGGTTCCCTCACCTTCTCTGAGCTACTAAGAACAGTAGTTGCCGTCTTAGCAAACTCATCAGCAAATCTCTTTGGAGGTTTGCCTTTGGTCGCCCTTTCAGACCTGCGAACCAGACGCAAGTCTTCTGGACTCATCTCCTCTTTCTTAGGAGAAAAATGACCAATGGTGAACAGTGGTTCTTCCAGTTCATTGTCAGACTCATCAGATGGTCTGACTGAGGCTTTTGCACTCTTGTAGTCTGCTGTGTCATCACTGTCACTGACAGCAGCAGCAGCGCCGCCCACTGAACTGGAATCCAAACTCTGATCATCATCATCATCATCATCATCATCATCATCATCATCAGATTCCTCAGCTTTCTCAGCATGATCTGCTTTCTTCACATCACCTTCATCCTCCTCTGGGTAACTCTGGAAAATTCCCACATTTTCCCCCCACTTAGGATTGTACTCAACACTCCTTGTGAACTTTATGGATTTAGAGTTAGTCATCCATACCCTGTATGCACCTTTTTCGTACCCCATGAACAAACCATGTGCCCCACGCTTCCCAAGCTTGTTGCTTTGTGGGGTGTGTACCCACATGTCAGAACCAAAGATTCTCATGTGCTTGACATTAGGTTTCCTCCCAAACATTTTCTCATAGGGAGTGCAGCCAATAGGTGATGACAGTCTCCTGTTAAAAGAATAAACAAAATTCGCCAAAGCCTCCCCCCAGAACTTCTCAGGGAGGTTGGCATCATGCAACAAGGTTTTTATCCCTTGCAGCAATGTTTGATTTGCTCTCTCCGCAAGCCCATTCATCCATGGCGATCTAGGTGTTGACAAGTCATGCTGGATTCCCTTCTCAGTCAGGAAAGTTTCAAACTGCTGAGAAGTGAACTCCCCGCCTCGATCAGTAAACAGACAGCCGATACGTTTACCGTGAGCATTCTCCAACCAAGCACAGAATGCCTTGAACCTAGGAAATGCTTGCGATTTCTGCTCGAGCATAAACACATGAATGTACCTGGAAAAAGAATCAATTAGAACCATGAAGTACCTTGCTCCTCCCAAAGAGGGCGCAAGAGGACCTACCAGGTCTGCGTGAACTAGCTGGTAGGGTTTGGAAGCCTGCCTGCTAGACTCCTTGCCTTTTGGAGCAACCTTCACCTTGTTCTCTGCACAAGATACACATTTCATGTGAAATTTACAGGGTTTGATGTCCAAACCTTCAACCAACCCAGGCATCTTGGCTAGCGCTTGCCAAGAGAGGTGACAAAATCTTCTATGTGCATCGTGAATGCATCCTGCATGAAGAACCTTGTTAGTTTCTGCAACACAACAAGAATCAGCATTAGACATAACAGCATTGTCATCATGTTAGACAGAACAAACCATCCATCAACTTTGCATGCCACATGTCCTCTTTGCCTTTTCTGATGACACAGACAGTCCTCTTGAAGGAAACCTCAAAACCACGCCCAGTCAGCTGTGGGACACTAATCAAATTGTCCGCAGCTCCTGGAACAAAAAGTACATTTCTGATGGTAGTGTGCAGACTTGCAAGTTTCACAGTCCCAACTCCTGCAATTTGCAAAGTCCTTCCATCAGCCAGGTGGATCTCTCCATCTTGAGGTGTGAAGGAGATAAACAGATGGCGGTCCTTCGAAAGATGGCGGCTCGCCCCAGAATCCACAACAAACCTGGCCTTGGCCTTGTTTCCCACCGGCGTGGGCTTTTGCAGCTTGCCTTTAGCCTTTGGTGAAGCTGTGCCAGCAAACATAGCCTTGTTTTCCACTGGCGAGGGCTTTTGCAACTTGCCCCCCTGCTCCTGGCCATCAGACGTGCCTTTAGCCTTTGGTGGAGCTGTGCCAGCAAACATAGCCTTGTTTTCCACTGGCGTGGGCTTTTGCAACTTGCCCCCCCCGCTCCTGGCCATCTGCAGGCTTTATCCTTTGTTTACATCTGGCCTTCCGGCCTCTGCAAACGCTCTGACCTTGGTTCTCACGAGAAACAGAGCTCTCAGCTGCCGACTCCTTGGCTCCCCCTGGAGGCTGGAATGCTGCCTGGGATGACGTGGCAGTCTGCTCCCCCTGCAGCTTGCAACCGGTGCCCTCAGCATCCCTGCATTCACTAGCATTCTGGGAAACAGCCAGGACCTCCGATGCATTCAAACCCTGGGCTGGGGTGATTGGCAGGTGGGCCTTTTTCAAAGCATCCCACATGTCACGTGCCGTGAGATTTCCAGCAAGCGTCTTTATTTCCTCCAGAGAGACGGATAAGACTATTATATCAACGGCCCTCGAATGCTGGGCCTCCCATTTCTCTGTCCGAGGAACTGGAGTGGCTTCAAACACAGTATGCCAGACTCCAAACTGACGCAGCAAACTCTCACACCATTCTGCCCAGCTCTGATAATTGTGCCGATTTAACTTTGGGCACTCAGTGGCCTCCGAAGCTTGGAAAACATCCATTCCAGCTTTTTACGTGAGCCTTTATGCCTTCAAAGACGGCTTATCTCGGCAGCTCATAAATCACGATGCCTCTGGCTCGGCTCCCAGGCCAATTAGTCTTTGCCGGACATCAAAGACGTACTCCGCGGCAAACAGAAAAGCCTCTGCTTTCGCTTTTCCAACACATACCTCAGCAGTCTGTCGCTGTCTTACTCTCCTGCAAGTGCCGTGAATCTGGGCCCGAAACCTGTTGTTGGGATACTGCCAGGGAGATAAAGTCCATCTGAGCCCCCAAGCTCGGTGCCGGACGATCCATCGACCTCCCGTAGTCAGGCAATATCAGCAATTTAGCGACACGAAGCCTCAAGAAAAGATAGCCACATTCTTGGACTTGTGCACACTCTATCAGCAGAATTCACACAGCAAAAGTTGCACAGCATGAGAGCATATTTACAGTTTATTTGGCGTTGGTCAGAACAAAGAAGACATGACCGTCTGCTCTGACTGCTCAGGCAAAACAGCCGAAAACGAAAGGAACAGACAACATAAACATCCTGTGAGACAGGAAAATACGCAGCCTGTGACACAAACATCCTGCTCCCTTTTAAGGTGGAACGGAAATATCCTAACAGGCATGGATGTTAAAATCCCCTAGGTAGGACAACCAAATTAGGTGTCTCCAGGAGAACATCCAATACACCAATACACCAAAAGGAATCCTGTACTGCCCCTATTGCCCAACTTCCAGAACATCCAGTAGGACACCTGATGCAAGCTAGTGACTTCCTAAAAATCACTGCAACCCCCCATTTCCCGCCCACATGACCTGGGTTGCGTGCGTACGAGAAACCTGGTGGACAAGCAGTGGGAAGGACATGGGAAGGACATGCCTATCTGCTTCATCCAACCAAGTCTCTGTCACACATGCCAGGGCAAGTCCTCCATTACTTGATCATGGATGGAAGTGGTCTTATAAATCACTGACCTGGCATTGCACAGCAGCAACTTCAGTTCATGTGGATCTACCTTGTTGATTTTGGTATCCACCTGGTCAAGACCAGACCCGGAGGCAGGGATTGTCTTCAAACAACAACTAAACCTGCCTCCTCAGTAATGACATGGTCTGGTCTTAGCGTAACTCCTCCTCCTACCCGTGATCACTGAGATTGGGTGTCCCAGCACATCCCCCCTACCCGTGGAACCTGCCCCAGCCATTCTGTTGACTGGGACCCACTCCCCAGCTGCCCTGACCCTCTCCCCTTAAGAACCAGATACAAACTATGGTATATAAAACAATATACAAAAACAAAGAAACAAACAGAAAACAATTCATAGTTATATTTAGAAGACATAGTTTAGAAGACATCTGAAGGCAGCACTGTTTAGGGAAGCTTTTAATGTTTGATGTATTAGAGTATTTTAATATTTTTTTTTTTGGAAGCCGCCCAGAGTGGCTGGGGAAGCCCAGCCAGATGGGTGGGGTATAAAAAATTATTTAATAATAATAATAATAATAATAATAATAATAAACAACTACCCCCGCCTTCCCCTTTTGTAAATAGACTGAAGCAATGAGGCTGCAAGCTGAAGTCTTGGAAAGCCTATCGTAAAAGACTAAATTTCCACTGGTAAAGAACATTAAACCCCCCTTGGAGGCAGGAGAAGAGGGGGGGAAGTTGGGGACTGAGTATGCCTGCAGGAGAGAGCGAAGAGAGCTAAAATACCGCCGCTCTGACCCTGGAAACGGGCTGCTAGCAGGACTGACGTCTTTTAGAAGGTTCATTGACAGCGTTTAGAACGTTCATTGATAGCTAGCTAAATAAGAGAAATACATTGTATCTACTGTCTCCGGTTGTTTTTAAAAAGGAGTAAAAGTAACTGAAAACTGAAACTAACTTTGGATTGTTTGAACTGTGTTTAAAAGAGGACATTACTGACTAATATAAATAGAAACTGTTTCCCCCTAGTGGAAGCCTTTGAAACTGGTTGCTTTACAAGAGCTGGGCTAGGGGAATTTCCAGCTGCAAGATAAAAAACTGTGAGACTCTGGGACTAACCTTGAATCTTTTAAGTGTTATGGCAAATGGAAAGGAAAAAAACAGACAAGTCAACTGCTGAAAAAACATTAAGGTCTGGGAGGACTTGGCAGCAACCCAGGAGAGGCTCAACATCAGGCCCCCCTGCTTCTTCTGCTGCTGCTTCTGCACCAGCACATTCAAAACCAAGAGGAATGTCGACAGAAGAGGCCTTAGCGGTTGCATTAAATAAGATAAATGATTCATTGGAACAGCTTAACAAGAAAGCAGACGCAACAAATGCGAAAGTGGATGCTGCAACTATTAAAATCGATTTAAATACAGAAAGTATAAATAATCTGGGACAAAAGGTGAATACTAATACAAAAACCATCCAGAAATTGATACAGGAATCTACTTTGATACGGCAGACTGCAGAGGAAGCTAGGGAGAAAGCCGTTGCTGTGGAATATAAAGTGACACAACTGGAGAGAGAGAGAGTCCCAGCCCTACAGAGGCAACTTGATGATCATAAGTTGACGCTTTCTATGATTGAACTTAAAGAAAAACAGACGAATCTGAGGATCAGAGCCCTACCTGAATTGGAGAAGGAAAGCTTGATAGACTTTCTCACACAGGAATTTGCTGACTTTGGGGACTTGGACTTGGGTCAAGAAGAGTTTAGAATTGTGAGGGCCTTCAGACTTGGAAGAGGAGGGGAAAAAGAGAAGAATAGAATAAGAGACTGCTTGATCACCCTTTGAACTAAAGAAGAGAGAGATAGAATATTGGGTTGGCATTACCAGAAGAACTTAGAAGTACAACAGTCAAGAATGGAAATCTTTAAAGACATCCCAAAATATCTTTTGGATCTTAGGCCTAACTACGGAGATATAGTTGCCCTGCTGAGAAGGAATAAAATCATCTTTAGGTGGGAGTTTCCCCAAGGTCTATCCTTCAGTTTCAAAGGAAGGAAAATAAAAATAAGATCAGTAGAAGATAAAGTAAAGTTTTTGTATAAATATGAAGAAGATCTGCAGAAGGGACTTGGAAAAGAGCCAAGAGCATCGGATAGAAGATCACCAGATAGAGGACTAGAGCAAAGAGCATTGGATAGAAGATCACCAAAAAGGGGAATATTGGATATATCAGCATTATCCTTTGGATTGGATCTCCCAGTGAACGTGTCACCACCACCACCAACAGAAGAAGAGCAAGCATTGGGTGCAGTTGGAGGAATATCATGGCATTGCAGGTTTTTAGCTGGAATGTGAATGGATTAAATTCCCCAGAAAAAAGGCGGAGAGTCTTTCATTTATTGAAAAAAGAACATTTGGACTTGATTTGTTTGCAAGAAACACATGTGATAAGGCTACACAGGAAGATATTGAGTAATAAAAGACTGGGCCAAGAATTAATCTCATCAGATAAAGTTAAAAAAAGAGGAGTGGTCCTTTATGCAAAGGAGAGCCTATCACCGAAATTCATATTCAAAGATGACCAAGGAAGATTTGTTGCAATTGAAATTCAATCACAAGGAGAGAAAATTTTGATTGTAGGTATTTATGCACCAAATGAAGGAAAATCGGAGTTTTTTAAGAAGTTACACGAGACCCTGATGGACTATATGGACTATAATATGATCTTGATGGGAGATATGAATGGAGTGGTGTCTACAAATATGGACAAGGCACAGAGACAGGTAGTCACCAAAGACGGTAGACTACCAAAAACCTTTTTTGACATGACTGAAAATATGGACTTAGTTGACATTTGGAGAATGAAGAACCCTCTGGGAAGAGAGGGAACTTTCTTCTCTAAGGCTAAAATGCCATGGACAAGAATTGACCAAATCTGGGTAACCAGGGGATTGGCTCCGAAGATCAGCAAAGTGGAGATTTGTCCCAAAACTTGTTCTGATCATAATGCTGTGAAGATGGAAATGAAATTGACGCCAATTGGTTCCTTTAGATGGAGGATGAACGATACTTTGTTCAGAAATGAAGAGGTGACCAAGAAGGCCAAAAAAACTCTAAGAGACTATTTCGAGATAAATATGAATACTACAGTGGTAAAAAGAGTAATTTGGGATGCAAGTAAAGCGGCTATGAGAGGATTTTTAATACAACAGAATGCAATTAAGAAGAGAACTCAGAATGAAAAAAAGGATAAAATCCTGGGGAAAATAAAGGAAGGAGAGAAGAAACTGAGAGCAAAACCAAAGTCACAGGAGATCCTGAAAGAGATAAGGTTATACCAAGTACAATATACGAAGCTGGTGAATCAGGAAATAGAATGGAAGATCAAACAGATGAGGCAAAAGTCATTTGAATCAGCAAATAAGTGTGGAAAATTGTTGGCCTGGCAAATGAAAAAAAGACAAAAACTCAATACTATTACGAATTTGGAAGTGGAAGGAAAGAATATACAGAACCCAGTGGAGATCCAACATTTCTTGGAGTTTTATGAAGAAGAATATACAGGGGATGGGGGTAGGTCAAGGTTCTGAAAATGGTATAGGTGCAATTTATTCAGAACAAAAAACAAAATTAATTGTGAACAATGTAGTGACAGAAGAGTTTAAGATTGAGAAAGGGACACGACAAGGTTGCCCAATTTCTCCATTGCTCTTTATATCGGTCCTTGAGGTTTTGTTAAATATGATTAGAAAGGACCAAGAGGTTAAAGGTATACAAGTGGGAGCTAAACAGTACAAACTGAAAGCATTTGCTGATGACTTAGTATTGACTTTACAGGAGCCAGAATCTAGTACTAAAAGGGTATTGGAACTGATTCAAGAATTCGGACAGGTAGCAGGTTTTAAGTTGAACAAGATGAAAACTAAGGTTTTAGAGAAAAACTTAACTGTGAATGAGAGAGAGAAGTTTCAGGAGGAGACAGGACTAACATTGGTTAAGAAAGTGAAATATTTAGGGGTTAACATGACTGCCAAAAATGTGAATTTATTTAAGGATAATTATGAAAAATGTTGGATTGAAGTGAAAAAGGATTTAGAAATATGGACAAATTTGAAGTTATCATTGTTAGGCCGAATTGCTGTGATAAAAATGAATGTGTTGCCAAGGATGTTGTTTTTGTTTCAAACATTGCAAATTTTGGATAAGATGGACTGTTTCAAGAAGTGGCAGAAAGATATTTCCAGATTTGTTTGGCAGGGCAAGAAGCCTCGAATAAAATTTAAGATATTAACTGATGCCAAAGAAAGAGGTGGATTTGCCCTGCCAGACCTTAAACTTTATTATGAATCAGCTGCTTTTTGCTGGCTGAGAGAATGGCTGCTTCTTGAAAATACCGACGTGTTGGATCTAGAAGACTTCAATAATGCATTTGGCTGGCATGCATATTTGTGGTACGATAAGGTAAAAGCACATAAAGCGTTTAAAAATCATATTGTTAGAAAAGCATTGTTTAATGTTTGGATAAGATATAAGGATTTGTTAGAAAAGAAAACCCCAAGATGGTTGTCACCAATGGAAGTGAAGGCACAGAAAAAACTCAATATGGAGGCCAAATGGCCGAAATATTGGGAAATTCTGGAACAAGATGGAGACAGAATAAAATTGCAGAGCTTTAAAAAATTGAAAAACAAAGTGCGAGATTGGCTCCATTATTACCAAATAATGGAGGCATTTAATTTGGACAAAAAAGTTGGTTTCCAGATGGAAAAATCAAAATTGGAAACAGAATTGTTAGATTCCAAAATCAAGCATTTGTCAAGAATGTATAACTTGCTGTTGAAATGGAACACTCAGGATGAAATGGTGAAATCAGCTATGATTAAATGGGCATAAGACGTTGGACATAACATAATGATGGCTGACTGGGAACAGTTATGGACCACAGGTATGAAATTCACGGCATGTAATGCCCTAAGAGAAAACTTAATGAAAATGATTTATAGGTGGTACATGACACCAGTCAAACTTGCAAAAATTTACTATTTGCCCGACAATAAATGTTGGAAATGTAATGAGACTGAAGGTACATTCTTTCACCTTTGGTGGACATGCCCAAGGATTAAGACATTCTGGGAGATGATTTATAACGAAATGAAAAAGGTATTCAAATATACCTTCCTGAAGAAACCAGAGGCCTTTCTCCTGGGCATGGTCGGCCAATTGGTGCCAAAGAAGGATAGAACTTTTTTAATGTATGCAACAACAGCAGCAAAAATACTCATCGCGAAGTATTGGAAGACACAAGATTTACCCACCCGGGAAGAATGGCAGATGAAGTTGATGGACTAAATGGAACTGGCGGAAATGACTGGCAGAATCCGAGACCAGGGAGAAGAGTCGGTGGAAGAAGACTGGAAAAAGTTTAAAGACTATTTACAGAAATATTGTAAAATTAATGAATGTTAAAAAAATGTTGGAATGAAGTTATATGGCTTTAGTAGAAATGTTATAAGGAATTAAGTATAAATAGATTAATAGAGTGTTAAAGGAAAAAATAAGGTTAGAATATGTTAAGATAATTATAGGATAGAAAACAGAGGAAGATGGAAAGGAATTGCTGAAACAATTAATAGAAGTGGAATACAAAAAGGGAGGTGTGAGGAGGTCGTTGAAATAAGTGAATGAAAGATAAGATATTGAAATTGTTTGATGTGTTTTAAACTGTTTTTGTTTTGTTTTGTTAGTTTAATGTGTCAGTGTTATGTAGTGTTTTTGTATTGTATTGTATTGTATTGTTCATTTTTTTTGTAGTGTTTAAATTGTTGGAAAAGTAATAAATATTATTTTTTTTAAAAAAACCAAGCAAAAACCAAACCACAAACCAAAACTTAAAACACCATCCCCACCATTTAAAAAGCCACAGATAAAATATAATTTAAAACCAATTAAAAAGAGGGGTGTTCTCTGCTGAGTGGCAGCCACAGCCGTTATGAAGCCTGTCCCAAGCCAGGTGGAAAGAGGCAGGGCAAGGCCCTTCAGTGTGGGAATGTTTATATAATTTAGCAGAGTTTAAACGAGCCCCTGTTTGAGTTTATGCAGCGACAAGCGGGTTGCTAACTGGTTTGAGTCCTATCTATAATCATACCTTCCTGGTTGATAATCCCTTTCTGTCCCTCTTAAAGAAAGCACACATGAATCTGAATGATATTAACATAAACTACTTTACTATCAGATTCATTCAGGTTTACAGAGTTGTTCCTGAAGGCAGGCTTCGGTTACATAACAGATAAACTATATACTAGATAGTAGTGAGTCATGAGAAGGCTGTATCCGAGCAGTTACCAGTTAACACTCCTTGCAGCAACTGTCCAACTGACAAAACTGCCTGCCACATAGAGGCAGTTAGTCCTCTCAGAATGTTGGACTTGACTGACAGCTTTATACCCCACATTCAGGCTCCCCTCAGGCAGTCCTCCTGAAACCACTGGCAATGCCCACATTTCCCTGTGCCACCTTCCCTCCCCAGATTGGTTCTTCCCCGCAGCACCTCCTTTATTCCGGCTGCCACCAGGGATTTTATCCACTTTGCCATTAATGTAGGCATGAACGAGAAGGTATTGTAAAAAAATGAATTCATAAAATATAAACATAGGGCGCTTTAAAGATTACTTTCCAGTCTTTCTGTGTTTTCATTGTTCCTTTACTGCAATTAGAAAAATGGGTTTTGTGCTGCTGTTCTTATAACAGGGAACTGGACTAGAAGACCCTGGAGTCCCTTTCAGCTCCACACTTCTATGATTCCAGAGCCAATCCTGCTTCCTAAACACCACTGTCGTGCTCCACTTTTCACAACTCTCCATTCCCAACTCTCTCTGCCAAAGATCAGGTATCAAGTGACTCTCAGCACATGTTCACTCAAAATGACCCCTCCAGAGTTATGTTCTACCAACACCTAATGGTACATTATCTCTTTCATTATACTTGCTATTAGGAGACATTACCTTCATTGCTTTAATACATATATGTACAACTTTCCACACAAACATCAGAACATCAAATACACTCCATGCATTTACAATGGATTTTTCCCTTTATGAATTTGTTGATATGAGGGACAAAGTGAACTCAGTGGGGAAAACTTGGCACACTCCATAAAACTAAATGGGTTCTTCCCTGTGAGAGTCCATAGGTGTTTATTAATGACTCCGTTATAATTGAAGCACTTCCCACACTCTATTCATTTAAATGGTTTCTCACCCATGTGAGTTCGTTGATGTCTTGTAAGAGTTCCATTCTGAATGAAACCCTTCCCACAATCAATACATTTAAATGGTTTCTCCCCTGTATGAGTTTGTAGATGTCTTGTAAGTTTTCTCTACCTTCACTGAAGCCCTTCCCACAATTCTTACATTTAAATGGTTTCTCTCGACGTGACTTTGCCAGTACACATTGAGTTTCCTACTACAAATGAAGCACTCTCCACACTCCGTTTATATGGTTTCTCCCGCATGAGGCCGTTGATGTACAGTAAGTTTTCCCCCTTGACTGAAACCCTTCCCACACTCCAAACATTTATATGGTTTTTCCTGTGTGAGTCCGTTGATGGACAGTTGTCACGAAAACAGTGTTAAGTCCCTTTTCACCTTTATCATAGTGTTTTCAAGAAAGACAAAATGATACAATTCTCTTCAGATTAACAATCTTTATTGATTAACAAGTAATAAGCAATAAGGACTCATTCATTCATCACTCATTCATCAATCAATCAATCAATCATATTTTTAGTTTTCAGGTTGTCCTACTTCACCCAGACATGCTGTCATCCTGCTTATGTCATATTTTTGCCCAATTATTTTTGTCCATCCTGATTTCGCCTGGTCCACTGGCTAACTCAATAATTCTTCATCTTCCATTTAATCATTTCTTTATCTTCTGCCTTCAGAGTCATAGTGCCATCTGATCCCACTCACTTCAGACACTTCTCCATTCATATCTTCCATTCATACCATTAAGCATACTAAATATATCATCAATTATACCATGAGATCACTTGTGGTCCTCACAGACTATCCCTGATTGACTATTCCTATGATTTAATAAAGACATTTCACTAAACCACATATATTCTTTAAGAAATTAACTATATATCTCAACATTAGTATTAATATTGTGTCATTCATTACATATAAATGTTACATCAATGCTGTTGTTTGATACCCTGGGAAACTCAAAACCAACTATTTTGAAAGAACACCCGTAATACTAACATAGAAACTTTATTCATACAGAGTTTATGGAAAACGCCTTTTCAGCCTCACACAGTAAGTTTTCCCCTTGACTGAAACCCTCCCCACACTCCAAAGATTTAAATGGTTTCTCCACTGTGTGAGTTCGTTGATGTCTTGTAAGAACTCTATTCCAACTGAATCTCTTCCCACATTCCAAACATTTATATGGTTTCTCGCCTGTGTGAGTTTGTAGATGTATTGTAAGACCTCCATTCTGACTGAAGCTCTTCCCACATTCCAAACATTTAAATGGTTTCTCACCTGTGTGAGTTCGTAGATGTGTTGTAAGAGCTCCATTCTGACTGAAGCTCTTCCCACATTCCAAGCATTTAAATGGTTTCTCGCCTGTGTGAGTTCGTTGATGTATAGTAAGGTTTCCATTCTGACTGAAACTCCTTCCGCACTCCATACATTTAAATGGTTTCTCGCCTTTGTGAGTTCGTAGATGTG
Organism: Podarcis raffonei; assembly: GCF_027172205.1. Taxonomy (NCBI): domain Eukaryota; kingdom Metazoa; phylum Chordata; class Lepidosauria; order Squamata; family Lacertidae; genus Podarcis; species Podarcis raffonei. The sequence continues at coordinate 123,908,540 of NC_070603.1, forward strand.
TTGCAAGAGCTCCAGTCTGACAGAAGCTCTTCCCACATTCCAAACATTTAAATGGTTTCTCGCCTGTGTGAGTTCGTTGATGTTTTGTAAGAGCTCCTCTATCAATGAAACCCTTCCCACACTCTATACATTTAAATGGTTTCTCGCCTGTGTGAGTTCGTTGATGTTTTGTAAGAGCTGCTCTCTCAATGAAACCCTTCCCGCACTCCATACATTTAAATGGTTTCTCGCCTGTGTGACTTTGTCGGTGCACAATGAGTCTCCCCCCTTCACTGAAACCCTTCCCACACTCCAAACATTTATATGGTTTCTCCCCTGTGTGAGTTCTTCGATGAATAGTAAGGTGTGAACACCGACTGAAACCCTTCCCACATTCCATACATTTAAATGGTTTCTCCCCCGTGTGAGTTCGTTGATGTTGGGTAAGGCTTCCATTTTCACTGAAGCTCATTCCGCACTCCATACAATGAAATGGTTTCTCCCCTGTGTGATTCCGTTGGTGTACAGTAAGTTTTCTCCTTTGACTGAAAACCTTCCCACACTCCATACATTGAAATGGTTTCTCCCCTGTGTGATTTCTTTGATGCCCATTAAGCGTTTCCCTATGACGGAAGCTCATTCCACACTCCACACATTTAAACGGTTTCTCCCCAGTATGAATTCGTTGATGTCTTGTAAGAGTTCCACTGTCAATGAAACCCTTCAAACACTCCATACATTGAAATGGTCTCTCCCCTGTGTGAGTCCGTTGATGTACGGTAAGTTTTCCCCTTTGACTGAAAACCTTCCCACACTCCATACATTTAAATGGTTTCTCCCCTGTGTGATTTATCTGATGCATATTAAAGGATTCCCTATGATAGAAGCTCATTCCACACTCCACACATTTATATGGTTTCTCCCCGGTGTGAATTCGTTGATGTACTCTAAGAGCTCCACTGCCAATGAAACCCTTACCACACTCCATACATTTAAATGGTTTCTCCTCTGTGTGAGTTCGTTGATGTCTTGTAAGTTTTCCCATATCCCTGAAGCTCTTCCTACAGTCCATACATTGAAATGGGTTCTCCCCTGTGTGAGTTCGTTGATGTCTTGTAAGAGCTCCACTCTCAATGAAACCCTTCCCACACTCCATAAATTTAAAGGGTTTCTCCCCTGCGTTAGTTTGTAGTTGTGTGCTAAGGTGTTCACTCACGCTGAAGTACTTTACAGATGGCCCCTCAAAATTCTGATTGCCTTCTCCATCACCTGGTTTAAAGGGTGGAGAGAGATACTGTTAAGTATTCAAGAAAAACAACAAGAGAACTTAAGATACAGCAAGACCAATCAGCACTTTCTCTTACTTTAACACCTCCAGCCTTCCTCCCTCTCTTATGAACCAAATTTTTGGGAAAGGAAAGGAAATCTGAAAATAATCTCCAGAACCCTTAGTATCCAGTTCTACCATCAACTCGCATGTAACACTGAGCACCAAGAGAAAACTTCTATGCTGAGGTGAGGCATCTATGGCCCTCCAGATGTGGTTGGACTCTAAGTACCATCAACCCAACTAAAGAAGTCCAATGACCAGGGCTGATGGGAGTTGTAGTGCAGCAACCTCTGGAGGGACACACTTGCTCCATCTTACCCCTCCTGTGAAAATGCTATGCCTCTGTATTCAGTTTTCTCCTTCCTCCCTGATCTGTAATATCTGGCTGATACATTCCAGGAAACTGTTCACATCACCTAAACCTGCACCAGGGTGCTGGAGAAGATGGGCCCTCGTTCTGATCCAAAAGGGCTCTTTTTGTATTCCTACACACTGAAAGGAGACATACAAAGGTACAGCCTCACAGCAAAGTGGAAGTATGTACCTCTCAATTGGTCCAGGACAACATCCCTGTATTTTTCTGTTCCAAGCGAGGAGATGAGCTCAGACTTGAGTATCAGAGTCTCTGCTATGTGGAATAAGGAAAGCAGAAATGTTGTTTATGTCATATGTGGCTGTAAAAATATTCAAAAATATTAATCTTGTGAAACAAAGACAGCAAAGTATTTGGTGGCCCATTAAAAGCTAATAAATAACACGGACCAGGAAGGCTCATGCCTGTGACTCTCCTTGTAGATTCTACATAGGTTTTGGGGGGGAATTCATACCACAATATCAGTTTAGGAACAGTTGTCTACTGACAAAAGTACAGCATTGCTATAAACTACAATCTTCAACATCAACTTCGGTGGGCTGGTCATGTTGTTCGGATGCCTGATTATCATCTTCCAAAGCAATTACTCTATTCCCAATTTAAGAATGGAAAGAGAAAGACCGAAGGACAATGAAAGAGGTTAAAACATGCTCCCAAGCCAAATCTAAAGAAATGCAGTATAAGCACAGAAAATTGGGAAACACTGGCCTGAGAGTGCTCCAGTTGGAAAATATCCTTTACCAAAGGTGTAATGGACTTTGAAGAAACACAAACTCCGGACGAAAGGGAGAAACAAACTAAGAGGAAAGTACATTTGGCAAACCCTCACTGTAATTAACTCCTGCCTGGAAACCTATGTCCCCACTGTGGAAGGATGTGTGGATCCAGAACTGGACTCTGCAGTCCCTTACGGACACACTGGTAAGACCGTGTTCATGGAAGACAATCTTACTCGGCTACGAAGAATCGCCAAAGAAGAAGACACAACATGAATAAATGGCTCAAACAGCAGATTCACACCTCCAACATCGAACAGCCAGGAGGAATAAAAATCTGCCCTTACCTAGAGAGGCCACCATCTCATAATTCTCCTCCATGACTTCCTTGTGCAGAGCTCTTTGGCCAGGATCCAGCAGAGCCCACTCCTCCTCCGTGAAAAACACAGCCACCTCCTCAAAGGTCAAGAGGGCCTGGAAGAAGAAGAAGAGGAAGAAAACAGAGCTTCTCTTAGATGCCCATCATCCCCACTCAACACAGAGGGAAGCTGGGTGGTCCCATCTGTGCCTCTTCCCTCCTCCCTGCTTCCGTTGCCCTTTCCCTACCTGAGGAAGCTGCCTGGCTCCTCTTTCCACTCCATCTTTAAGAAGAGACCGTTCAGAGGGTGTATCAGAGACCATTGCGTTGCCAGTGGAAAATACGGAGGAGGAGGAGGAATCATAAACCAGGCCACTTCTGGGACTCTCTCAGCTGTTGCCACGATGCACTTCAACACAGGGATAACAATGCAAAAATTTATTATTATTATTATTATTATTATTATTATTATTATTATTATTAGAATCTATATACCGCCCTATACCCTGAGGTCTCAGGGCAGTTTAAAGAAAGGCAGGTTTATTTAGCGTGGGACACATTTACACAGGCAGCATTAATATTCACAATGAAATATAAATTACCAACGGATACCAAAGATAGGGGCGGCTTCTCCCTGCCAGATTTACGATTATATTATATTGTGAGGCGTCCTGCTTATGCTGACTTAGAGAATGGATAATATTGGGAAAAGCAGATATATTAGACCTTGAAGGTCAGGAGAAAAGGTTTGGTTGACATGCATATTTATGGTATGTGTGTGTGTGTGTGTGTGTGTGTATATACACACACACACACCATTATACATACACACACACACACACACACACTATAGACTAAAGGAAGTAAACCAGGGACCAGATCTCCTGTGGGTCCCTTCCAGGAAGTACAAGGCAGCGAACTGGAAGGATGTAATCCTTTCTACAGGGACTTTATAATACTATAAGCTGCCTCATTCTTTAGGGAACCTTCAGCTTCGGATTGTAAAGTTCTAGGATCAAATCCCAAACTCTTAATGAAGCTTCGCAGAAAGCATTACGGTCAGTACCTCTGCAGACCTCGCTTTTCCTTTCCCCCGAACAGCCATCCAGGAAACCAGTTTCTGACACTTTGATACATTTAGAATACTGTATAGAAAATAAGGGAAACTCCTAAAGCTGCAGTTGGAAGAAAAGCAACATCTGGAGGGCACCAGGGTGCAGAAGCTCCCTCCAAGGGGAGCAGATGGAAATATTTAGAGCACTCTATGCGCTAACATGGATTGTTGAGGGATGATCGCGGAGTGGGGTCCGGAGGGAGCACACTCCCCACCAGCAGGCAGCCACAGTCTGCCTGCACGCGTGACCTTGGGGTGCGGGGCACACCCCCCCCCCAGGCAAGCCACAGCTGTCTGAACATCGTTCCCTCTGTCTAACCTTTTTCGGTCTCAGTAGTCTGCAGTGTCCTGTCTATAACCTTTGTCTCTGAGACCTTTTGTCTCCTTCGTCATACACTGTGCATGGGGAAAATGACACGGTGGAAACAGGTGCCAAAATAACCTTGTACCACCCCACGATCTCGGGATCGGAAGATGTGTAAAGGTCACAGCCCAAAATGTATCTGCCTGGTTTGCATATTTGCGTCAATAAAAGGAGGCTCCACACGTCCGTCACTTCAGATTGTAGTTTAGGAGACAGAAATACAAAGTTTAGTGGCTTATGGCCCCTTAGTCCTTCCGCTTAGGAACATATGTGTGTGTGTGTGTGTGTTTGTGTGTGTGTGTGCCTTTTATCTTCCCTACACAGTGTGAAAGTACAGGATGAGGCATCCTCCCGGAGCATGGGGATGTGAGACTGGGTCTCCCTGGTCTCTCTCTGGCCCTCAGGAATTTCCCCAGCGCCGCACCCTCTTTCCAACGCTTCCCAGCTGCCTCCTGGGGGTTTTTTGTGTGGCTGGAAAAAATCCCTGGAAGGAGTATTGTTAGGTTGGAGTCTCCCCGAGATTTGATCTTTAGCATTAAAGAATTTGAAGAAGACCTGCAGAAGGGACTTGGAAAAGAGTTAAGAGCCTCGGACATAAGATCTCCAGGTTGATGGACTATGTGGAGTTGACGGAAAGGACTGGCAGAATCCGAAACCAGGGAGAGGAGATGGTGGAAGAAGATTGAAAAATTTAAAGTTTATATATAGAAATATGGTAAAACTAATGAGTGATAGAAAAATGGTGGAATGATATTTTATAGACTTAGCAGAAATGTTATAAGGAGTTAAGCATATATAAGTATTTTAGTTTTAATGGAAAATAAGGTTAAAAAATATGTTATTTACAATGTGATAGAAAATGGAGAAAGATGGAAAGGATTTGCTGAAAAAATTAATAGAAGTGGAATACAAAAAGGGAGGTGAGAGGAGGTCGAGGAAACAAGGGAATGAAAGATAGAGAATGGAAAAGGGATGATGCATGTTTTTAAATTGTTTTTGTTTTATTTAGGGTTAGGGAGTGGGTTTTGTTTAGTTTAGTTTAATGTGTTTAGTTTATGGGTTTAGGTTGTGTTTTGTATTGTCTATATATTGTTTTGTATTGGGTTTTTTTTCTCTTTTGTTTTTTCTCTTTTGTCTTCTTTTCTTTTCCTTTTTTGTAATCTTTAAAAGCAATAAATATTTTTTTTTTTTAAAAAAAAGGAAAAAATCCCTGGAAGGCAGGCATCCCCTGGACAAAGCTCAGAGTCAGCCCCATAGCTCCACAAATTCTGGCCCTGCCCATCAATGGAAAGTGGACCCTGGAAGGCTGCTCAGCAGCGAATGTGGCCCTCAGGCTGGAGAAAGGTCTCTGTTCCAAACACTAAACTGGCAGTAATCCTGGCCCACCTTGCAGGGTTCTGGTGTGAGCATTGCCCAGGTGGTGGGCTTTAGATCACCTACAGTATTATAAGACCCTCCTGGCAACCTGGAAGGGGACGAGGCCAGGCAGGAGCGAGGCTGGCAGCACCGGCAGAGGAAGTCCCTCAGCGCCTCTGCGCTGGGCCAATCCTGCAAGACAGGCCAGATCTCCCACCCCTGGGGGCTTTGATTCTCCTTTCCGACAAAGTCCCAAGAGGATGTCTGGAGAAGCCTCTTTTTGGAAAGAAAGAGCATCAAAATCTGCAGGGGTGGTGGTGGTTATCAGTTTCCTCCCCCTCCCCCTTTCCCCCAAGTCCAGCTGGGGAGGGGGCAATTCTTTAATTCCTCCAGTCTTTGTCTTGAAGCTTTTTAAAGGGCTCCTGAGACCTTGATCAGTTTCAAATCCTGTCATCCATGGGCCCATTTCCCTTGCCAAGCAGGGGGGAAACAGACAAGGTGCTTTTTCATACTTCAGGAAATGGAAAATGCGCCTCTTCCCTCCAGTTTTGGAGCACAAAAGCAACCCCCCCCCCAACATGGGAAACCCAACAAGGCTCTTTCCTTTGTGCCAAAGCAACCTCAGCCGGCCAGACTAGGATTTCTGAAAGGGGAGCTGGGGGGCCTCCCCCTTCCTTCTCACATCAGCCTCTTTCTTACTCAGGAAGCTCCGGAGGCCGATTTCCCTTGACATTGTCCATCTCTCACCCCCCACTCAATTCGAAATCTTCCCCCTCTCTCCCAATCCGGAGGCGACTCTGTTCTCCAGCTGCTTCCACTTCCTCTCCCCTACTTGCCCCCCCATCTCCGCCCCACTGAGGCAGGGGCTTCAGCAGCAGATTTCGGGGGGGGGGCAGGTCAGGGTCCTGGAGGAGCTCAGCCCCCCTCCCGCCCAGACCGGCTCCCTGACGCAGGAGGCAGAGCCTGGGGGGAGCGATGGGGGGCAGGAGTGAGAAGGGAGATGGAGGGTGTTAAACAGAGAGGAGCATCACTAGGCGGAATGGGGCTGCCCCCCCCCTTTGAACGTAGAAGGACTGACTGCTGAGTCAACATGCACAGGTGGGGCTGCGAATCCCTTTGTAGTTAGGGTGCACGGGGGGCATCCGTTTCTGGTTCTTCTCAAGTGTCTTCGCCCCCCCCCCCACAGTCCCCCCCAACCATGGGAGCCTGGCTTGAACTCTGCGCTTCAGAGAAGATTTTGCAATGCAAACCCTGTTGGGGGAGGGGGACTCCACTTTGCAACAGGATGGGCTGCATCCAGCCCCCCCCTTATTCCCACAGGGAAAGGACGGAGCCCCTCCCTGCTTTCCTTTCAGCCCCCCACCCCAATCCTCCCGCCTCCTTTCCCAGCTGCCCTGTTTGCAGATTCAGGAAGAGGCAAAGCAAATCCTTCTCCCACCCCCCTCTCCAAATAACCCCCAAATATGAGGCACCTCTTTCTCCTCTTCTCCAAGTCCGCTTCTCTTCCGGGGTTGTGCATGGAGACCCCTCCCCTCCAAATTCGCCTCTACTTTCCTCCTCAGAAAAAACCCCCACTTCCTGCCTCTCCACTAAACGGAGCTCATTGGCCCAGAGGGAGGGGAGTGGCAGGAGATCCGCCTCCCCCTCCCTGCAAACAGAAATCCCTTTGCCCGCCAGTAATATCTACTGTACGGTATATTCCCTTTTACAGTATTTAGTGAGGAATCAATGCCTTCAGTTCCTGCGAGCGGCAGCGAAAGGCCGCACCCCCATTTCTGAAAAGCCCCCCCCCCGGGAAGGGGTTTAGAGCAGTAATTTATGACAACCCTAAAGGCTGATCCAAGTGTCATTGCAACAGGTACCTTTTCTAAAAACCAGGAGCTGATGGATAAATTTAGGCTTTGTTATGGGGGCGGGGGGCAGCTCAGTGGTAGAACAGTTGCTTTGCATGCAGAAGGTCTCGGCAGTGGCGTAGCGTGGGGGGTGCAGGGGGGGCTGGCCGCACCGGGCGCAACATCTGGGGGTTTAGGGGGCGCAAATCCACAGGTTAGGGGGCGCAAATTACTTGCCTTGCCCCGGGTGCTGACAACCCACGCTACGCCACTGGGTCTTGGATTCCTATTTTCACATTTGGTGGGAGTGTACCTGGTCCACGCCTTCTGGGGGAAAGTTTTTTTTACCTGACCTCCAAAATCACTGAACAATCTATCCGTCCTAATTCCAGGGAAGACCAGTTTTCCTAGGGTGGCAGAGAAGCTCTGTATTGCCATTTATTTGGTGAGACGGTCACAGGTTCAATCCCCAGCAGCGAAAGAGGAAACGCACACCTTACTTCTGAACACCCCCCCCCGGGGAGAAAGAGGGTGGAAGGGGTTCAGAGCAGCAACTGACAATAATATTATAGGGTGCCCAGACCCCCCGAGTGCCGCCAAGCGCCCTTGTTTTCCAGGGACACTCCTGGGTTTACAGAAGCCATCCTGGTTTCTGATTTAATCCTGGAAAGTCTTATTTTCCATAGGACATCCCTATATCCATTGGATAAATTTTGGAGGGAGTTATGTGACCCCTGAACCAAAGAGATAAGTAACATCTGAAAGGCAGCCCTGTATAGCGAAGCTATTTAATGTTTTTGAACTTATTTTGCAAAAAATATATAATGCAGTTTTTGAGCTATCTTTTAGCAAAACCAGCAAAAATGGCACTGCCGACATGGGAGATTTTTCCGATTTTCACCCAGACACTGCTTCCAACTACAGTATCCTGGGTATGTCTGAGAAATTCCAGACATATGGAAACCCTATTGTTGAATAGGACGTCCCTATTTGGAGAAATTCCGGTGGGTATGGGGCGGTCCGGTGTCTTTACAATGTGTACTTTTCAAAAAGTGGGGGCCAATGGACAAATTTGGGCTTTGCTTTGAGCGGGCAAAGCTCAGTGGCAGAACAGTTGCTTCACATGCAGAAGGCCTCAGATGCAATGCTTTGCATGCAGAAGGAAGTCCCAGGTGCAGTCTTAATATCTTACTGACCATCTGTCAGGGATTATTAAGATGCCGTTCCTATTGGTGTTTTGCAACTTTGACCTGTTGCAGGACCTTAGCCAGACCTTAGCAGAGCATACGCAGAGTTCCAGAAAGCAATCAGTTGCAGGCAGGATGGACAAAGCAGGGACAAGACGCTGCTAATGGTAACTTGGTTACTTAGATGTGTTTATTATTTACAGCAGACTCTACAAGTTACTATATACAGGAACAGATACAGATCTTAACCAGCTCTCTCTTAACAAACTCTCAGAACTCAGAACACCACACTGATCAACAAACTATCCAGTCAGTAAGGTCATAAGTCATCCTGCCTGTGTGAGACCTCAACCAATGGTAAAGCTGTATCCAGGGTCCCATATCTCCAGGCAGATAACTCCTCTCTGCTCAGTCATCCTTGGCTGTCGCCCAACTCTTAAATGACATAATAGGCGTCACTGAAACCTGGTGGGATAAGTCCCACGATTGGAATGTAATAATGGAGGGATACAATCTATTTCAGAGAAACAGACCAGACAAGAAAGGAGGAGGAGTGGCGTTATATGTCAGGGATGTGTATACCTGTGAAGAGATCCAAGATTTAGAACCTCAAGCCAAAGTGAGAGCATTTGGGTCAAAATTAAGGGAGAGAAGAATAACAGAGACCTCATTGTGGGAGTTTACTATAGATCCCCAAGCCAAACGGAGGACATAGATGATGCCTTCCTGGAACTGATGGCCAAGCATGCAAAAGGAAGGGAGATAGTAGTAATGGGGGACTTCAATTACCCGGATATTTGTTGGATGTCAAACTCAGCCAAGAGCATAAGGTCAAACAGATTCCTCACTGGCCTTGCAGACAACTTCATTGTCCAGAAAGTGGGAGAAGCAACAAGAGGAACAGCCATTTTAGATCTGGTCCTAATCAATGTTGATGACCTGGTTAGTGGGGTAGAAGTGGAAGGATCATTAGGCGCGAGTGATCATGCTCTTCTGAAGTTTACTACACAGCGGAAAGGAGCAGCCAAGCATACTAGGACTCAATTTCTTGACTTTAAGAAAGCCGACTTCATAAAACTTAGGGAAGTGCTGGGTGAGATCCCATGGACAGTAATACTAAAAGGAAAGGGAGTTCATGATGGCTGGGAGTTTGTTAAGAGGGAGATAGTAAAAGCACAACTTCAGGCAATACCAATGAGACGGAAACATGGAAGGTGCCTAAAGAAGCCAGGGTGGCTATCTAAAGAACTTTTAACTGAGTTAAGATTAAAAAAGGATGTGTACAAAAAATGGAAAAGGGGGGAAACCACCAAAGAGGAATTCAAACAAATAGCCAGCACATGTAGACACAAAGTCAGAAAAGCTAAAGCACAGAATGAACTCAGGCTTGCTAGAGAGGTTTAAAGCAACAAAAAAGGCTTTTATGGGTATGTCCGTAGCAAAAGGAAGAACAAAGAAACAGTGGGGTCACTCAGAGGAGAAGATGGTGAAATGCAAACAGGGGGCACAGAAAGGACTGAACTCCTCAATGCCTTCTTTGCCTCAGTCTTCTCCGATCAAGAAAACAATGCCCAACCTGAAGAATTTGGAACAAATGATTCAGCAGAGGAAACACAGCCCAGAATAACTAAGGAGATAGTACAAGAATACTTGGCTAGTTTAGATGTATTCAAGACTCCAGGGCCAGATGAACTGCATCCAAGAGTATTAAAAGAACTGGCAGATGTGATTTCAGAACCACTGGCAGTCATCTTTGAGAATTCCTGGAGAACAGGCGAAGTCCCGGCAGACTAGAGGAAGGCAAATGTTGTCTCTATTTTCAAAAAGGGGAAAAGAGAGGACCTAAATAATTACCGCCCAGTAATTATTGACATCAATACCAGGGAAGATTCTGGAGCAGATCTTTAAGCAAACAGTCTGTGAGCACCTAGAAAGGAATGCTGTGCTCACCAATAGTCAGCATGGATTTCTGAAAAATAGTTCTGGGCACCACAGTTCAAGAAGGACACTGACAAACTGGAATGTGTCCACAGGAGGGCAACCAAAATGGTCAAAGGCCTGGAAACGATGCCTTATGAGGAACGGCTAAGGGAGCTAGGCATGTTTAGCCTGGAGAAGAGGAGGTTAAGGGGTGATATGATAGCCATGTTCAAATATATAAAAGGATGTCACATAGAGGAGGGAGAAAGGTTGTTTTCTGCTGCTCCAGAGAAGCGGACACGGAGCAATGGATCCAAACTACAAGAAAGAAGATTCCACCTAAACATTAGGAAGAACTTCCTGACAGTAAGAGCTGTTCGACAGTGGAATTTGCTGCCAAGGAGTGTGGTGGAGTCTCCTTCTTTGGAGGTCTTTAAGCAGAGGCTTGACAACCATATGTCAGGAGTGCTCTGATGGTGTTTCCTGCTTGGCAGGGGGTTGGACTTGATGGCCCTTGTGGTCTCTTCCAACTCTATGATTCTATGAAATAGTACCACAGATATGCAAGCCACCCAAAAACGTTATTGAAACCTTCCAAATCCAAAATGTCTGTGTTCTCAAGAACAGCCATTCTTTCAACCAGCAAAATGCTGCTGATTCATAATAAAGTTTAAGGTCTGGCAGGGCAAATCCACCTCTATCCTTTGCATCAGTTAATATTTAAAATTTTATTCTGGGCTTCTTGCCCTGCCAGACAAATCTAGAAATATCTCTCTGCCACTTCTTGAAACAGTCCATTTTGTCCAAAATTTTCAATGATTGAAATAAAAATAACATTCTTGGCAATACATTCATCTTTATAACGGCAATTCGACCAAACAAGGAAAGCTTCAAATTTGACCATATTTCAAGATCCTTTTTCACTTCTGACCAACATTTCTCGTAGTTATCTTTAAATAAATTTAAGTTTTTAGCGGTCATGTTAACCCCCAGGTATTTTACTTTCTTAACCAATGTTAAACCCGTCTCCTTCTGAAACCTCTCTTTCTCAATTGGTGTTAAATTTTTCTCAAGAACCTTAGTCTTTAACTTGTTCAACCTAAATCCTGCCACTTGACCAAATTCCTGAATCAATTCTAATACTCTTTTAGTACTAGATTCTGGCTCCTGTAATGTCAATACTAAGTCATCTGCAAACGCTTTAAGTTTGTACTGTTTAGCTCCGACCTGAATACCTTTAATCAGATGCTCCCTTCTAATCATGTTTAGCAAAACCTCCAGGACCGAAATAAAAAGCAATGGGGAAATTGGGCAGCCTTGTCGTGTCCCTTTCTCCATCTTAAATTCTTCTGTCACCACGTTGTTAACTATCAATTTCGCCTTTTCTTCTGAATAAATTGCACCTATACCATTTTTGAAACCTTGACCAACCCCTATCCCGTGAAGATTTTTCTTCATAAAACTCCAAGAAATATTATCAAAAGCTTTCTCCGCATCAACAAATATCAAAACTGCTTTTGTATTAATGTTCACTTGCAACTTCTCTAAAATTTTAATTATATTTCTCGTGTTGTCAGACAAGTGTCTACCCGGGGGAAAGCCAGCTTGGTCTTTGTGTATCACTTCAACTAATACTTTTTTCAGTCTTTTAGCCAAAATATCTGCAAAAATTTTATAATCCACATTAAGTAGGGATTTGGGGCGGTAGTTCTTGAGTTGTGTTTTTTCGGACTCAGTTTTCGGTATAAGTGTGATGTAAGCTTCTTTCCACGACTCTGGCGCTTTTCCCCCCTCCAAAATTTCATTACAAACCTCCTTTAGTGGTTGAATTAACCAATCTTTCAGAGATCTATAGTATTTTGAGGTTAAACCGTCCGGCCCTGGAGATTTGCCCAACTGCATATTTTGAATGGCACCTTCCACCTCCTGATCTGTTATTTTATAATTCAGCATTAATTTATTTTCTTGAGAATTTTTTTGTAATCCATTTGTTCTTAAAAACTGGTCTATATCAGTCTCTTTCTGTGGCCCTTGTGTATATAGTTGTTTAAAATATCTCTGGAAGCACTTTCTAATCTCCACTAGAAATGCTGTCATCCTGCTTATGTCATATTTTTGCCCAATTATTTTTGTCCATCCTGATTTCGCCTGGTCCACTGGCTAACTCAATAATTCTTCATCTTCCATTTAATCATTTATCTTGTCTTCAGAGTCATAGTGCCATCTGATCCCACTCACTTCAGACACTTCTCCATTCATATCCTCCATTCATACCATTAAGCATACTAAATATATCATCAATTATACCATGAGATCACTTGTGGTCCTCACAGACTAACCCTGATTGACTATTCCTATGATTTAATAAAGACATTTCATTAAACCACATATATTCTTTAAGAAATTAACTATATATCTGAACATTAGTATTAATATTGTGTCATTCATTACATATAAATGTTACATTAGTTACATATAAATGTTACATCAATGCTGTTGTTTGATACCCTGGGAAACTCAAAACCAACTATTTTGAAAGAACACCCTTAATACTAACATAGAAACTTTATTCATACAGAGTTTATGGAAAACGCCTTTTCAGCCTCACACAGTAAGTTTTCCTCTTAACTGAAACCCTCCCCACAACAAAGATTTAAATGGTTTCTCCCCTGTGTGTTTGTTGATGTCTTGTAAGAACTCTATTCCAACTGAATCTCTTCCCACATTCCAAACATTTATATGGTTTCTCACCTGTGTGAGTTCGTAGATGTGTATTAAGAGCTCCATTCTGACGGAAGCTCTTCCCACATTTCAAGCATTTAAATGGTTTCTCGCCTGTGTGAGTTCGTTGATGCATAGTAAGGTTTCCATTCTGACTGAAACTCCTTCCGCACTCCATACATTTAAATGGTTTCTCGCCTTTGTGGGTTCGTAGATGTGTTGCAAGAGCTCCAGTCTGACAGAAGCTCTTCCCACATTCCAAACATTTAAATGGTTTCTCGCCTGTGTGAGTTCGTTGATGTTTTGTAAGAGCTCCATTCTGACAGAAGCTCTTCCCACATTCCAAGCATTTAAATGGTTTCTCGCCTGTGTGAGTTCGTTGATGTATAGTAAGGTTTCCATTCTGACTGAAACTCCTTCCGCACTCCATACATTTAAATGGTTTCTCGCCTTTGTGAGTTCGTAGATGTGTTGCAAGAGCTCCAGTCTGACAGAAGCTCTTCCCACATTCCAAACATTTAAATGGTTTCTCGCCTGTGTGAGTTCGTTGATGTACTTTAAGATCTCCTCTATCAATGAAACCCTTCCCACACTCCATACATTTAAATGGTTTCTCCTCTGTGTGAGTTCGTTGATGTCTTGTAAGTTTTCCCATATCCCTGAAGCTCTTCCTACAGTCCATACATTGAAATGGGTTCTCCCCTGTGTGAGTTCGTTGATGTCTTGTAAGAGCTCCACTCTCAATGAAACCCTTCCCACACTCCATAAATTTAAAGGGTTTCTCCCCTGCATTAGTTTGTAGTTGTGTGCTAAGGTGTTCACTCACGCTGAAGTACTTTACAGATGGCCCCTCAAAATTCTGATTGCCTTCTCCATCACCTGGTTTAAAGGGGGGGGGGAGAGATACTGTTAAGTATTCAAGAAAAACAACAAGAGAACTTAAGATATAGCAAGACCAATCAGCACTTTCTCTTATTTTAACACCTCCAGCTTTCCTCCCTCTCCTATGAAGCAAATTTTTGGGAAAGGAAAGGAAATATGAAAATAATCTCCAGAACCCTTAGTATCCAGTTCTACCTTCAACTCGCATGTAACACTGAGCACCAAGAGAAAACTTCTATGCTGAGGTGAGGCATCTATGGCCCTGCAGATGTGGTTGGACTCTAAGTACCATCAACCCAACTAAAGAAGTCTAATGACCAGGGCTGATGGGAGTTGTAGTGCAGCAACCTCTGGAGGGAAACACTTTCTCCATCTTACCCCTCCTGTGAAAATGCTATGCCTCTGTATTCAGTTTTCTCCTTCCTCCCTGATCTGTAATATCTGGCTGATACATTCCAGGAAACTGTTCACATCACCTAAACCTGCACCAGGGTGCTGGAGAAGATGGGATCTTTTTATATTTGTACACACTGAAAGGAGACATACAAAGGTACAGCCTCACAGCAAAGTAGAAGTATGTACCTCTCAATTGGTCCAGGACAACATCCCTGTGTTTTTCTGTTCCAAGCGAGGAGATGAGCTCAGACTTGAGTATCAGAGTCTCTGCTATATGGAATAAGTAAAGCAGAAATGTTGTTTATGTCATATGTGGCTGTAAAAATATTCAAAAATATTAATCTTGTGAAACAAAGACAGCAAAGTATTTGGTGGCCCATTAAAAGCTAATAAATAACACGGACCAGGAAGGCTCATGCCTGTGACTCTCCTTGTAGATTCTACATAGGTTTTGGGGGGGAATTCATACCACAATATCAGTTTAGGAACAGTTGTCTACTGACAAAAGTACAGCATTGCTATAAACTACAATCTTCAACATCAACTTCGGTGGGCTGGTCATGTTGTTCGGATGCCTGATTATCATCTTCCAAAGCAATTACTCTATTCCCAATTTAAGAATGGAAAGAGAAATACCGAAGGACAATGAAAGAGGTTAAAACATGCTCCCAAGCCAAATCTAAAGAAATGCAGTATAAGCACAGAAAATTGGGAAACACTGGCCTGAGAGTGCTCCAGTTGGAAAATATCCTTTACCAAAGGTGTAATGGACTTTGAAGAAACACAAACTCCGGACGAAAGGGACAAACAAACTAAGAGGAAAGTACATTTGGCAAACCCTCACTGTAATTAACTCCTGCCTGGAAACCTATGTCCCCACTGTGGAAGGATGTGTGGATCCAGAATTGGACTCCACAGTCCCTTACGGACACACTGGTAAGACCATGTTCATGGAAGACAATCTTACTCGGCTACGAGGGGTCACCAAACAAGAAGACACAACATGCTCAAACAGCAGATTCACACCTCCAACGTCTAACAGCCAAGAGTTTGGGATTTGATAAATCTGCCCTTACCTAAAGAGGCCACCATCTCATAATTCTCCTCCATGACTTCCTTGTGCAGAGCTCTTTGGCCTGTATCCAGCAGAGCCCACTCCTCCTCCGTGAAAAACACAGCCACCTCCTCAAAGGTCAAGAGGGCCTGGAAGAAGAAGAGGAAGAAGACAGAGCTGCTCTTAGATCCCCATCATCCCCACTCAACACAGAGGGAGGCTGGGTGGTCCCATCTGTGCCTCTTCCCTGCTTCCGTTGCTCTTTCCCTACCTGAGGAAGCTGCCTGGCTCCTCTTTCCACTCCATCTTTAAGAAGAGACTGTTCAGAGGGTGTATCAGAGACCATTGCGTTGCCAGTGGAAAATACGGAGGAGGAGGAGGAATCATAAACCAGGCCACTTCTGGGACTCTCTCAGCTGTTGCCACGATGCACTTCAACACAGGGATAACAATGCAAAAATTTATTATTATTATTATTATTATTATTATTATTAGAATCTATATACCGCCCTATACCCTGAGGTCTCAGGGCAGTTTACAGAAAGGCAGGTTTATTTAGGGTGGGACACATTTACACAGGCAGCATTAATATTCACAATGAAATATAAATTACTAACGGATACCAAAGATAGGGGCGGCTTCTCCCTGCCAGATTTACGATTATATTATATTGTGAGGCTTATGCTGGCTTAGAGAATGGATAATATTGGAAAAAGCAGATATATTAGACCTTGAAGGTCAGGAGAAAAGGTTTGGTTGACATGCATATTTATGGGGTGTGTGTGTGTGTGTATACTATCTTTGCTAAAAGATAGTTCAAAATAGCTCAAAAACTGCATTTTATTTTTTTTTGCAAAATAAGTTCAAAAACATTAAGCAGCTTCGCTATACAGGGCTGCCTTTCAGATGTTACTTATCTCTTTGAACGGAGAAGGACTGACTTCTGAGTCAACATGCACAGGGTGGGGCTGCAAATCCCTTTGTAATTAAGTTCCACTGGGGGGGGCACCCTTTTGTGGATCGTCTCAAGTGTCTTCGCCCCCCCTCCCCCCACCATGGGAGGCTGGCTTGATCTCTGCGCTTCAGAGAAGATCTTGCAATGCAAACCCTGTTTGGGGGGGGGACCCCACTTTGCAACAGGATGGCCTGCATTCCGCCCCGCCCCCGATTCCCACAGGGAAAGGACGGAGCCCCTCCCTGCTTTCCTTTCTACACCCCCCCGCCCAATCCTCCCGCCTCCTTTCCCAGTCGCCCTCTTTGTAGATTCAGGGAGAGGCAAAGCAAATCCTTCTCCCACCCCCCCTCCCCAAATAACCCCCAAATATGAAGCACCTCTTTCTCCTCTTCTCCAAGTCCGCTTCTCTTCCGGGGTTCTGCATGGAGACCCCCCCGCTCCAACTTCGCCTCTACTTTCCCCCTCAACCCCCCCACTTCCTGCCTCTCTAGGAAACGGAGCTCATTGGCCCAGAGGGAGGGATGAGTGGCAGGAGATCCGCCTCCCCCTTTCTGCAAACAGAAACTCTATATTGCCATTTATTTGGTGAGACAGTCGCGGGTTAAATCCCAGCAGCGAAAGAGGACACGCACACCTTATTTCTGAAAAGGCCCCCCCTGGGGAAAAGAGGGTGGAAGGGGTTCAGAGCAGCAACTGACAATGATATTAAAGGGTGCCCAGACCCCCCCGCCCTTGTTTTCCAGCGACACTCCTGGGTTTACAGAAGTCATCCTGGTTTCTGATTTAATCCCGGAATGTCTTCCATAGGACGTCCCTATATCCATTGGATAAATTTTGGAGGGAGTTATGCGACCCCTGAACCAGAGAGATAAGTAACATCTGAAAGGCAGCCCTGTATAGCGAAGCTGTTTAATGCTTTATTATGTTTTTATATATGTATGTTGGAAGATGATGATGATGATGATGATGATGATTAAAGGTAAAGGTACCCCTGCCCGTACGGGCCAGTCTTGACAGACTCTGGGGTTGTGCGCCCATCTCACTCAAGAGGCCGGGGGCCAGCACTGTCCGGAGACACTTCCGGGTCACGTGGCCAGCGTGACAAGCTGCATCTGGCGAGCCAGCGCAGCACACGGGACGCCGTTTACCTTCCCGCTGGTAAGCGGTCCCTATTTATCTACTTGCACCCGGTGGTGCTTTCGAACTGCTAGGTTGGCAGGCGCTGGGACCGAGTAGCGGGAGCGCACCCCGCCGCGGGGATTCGAACCGCCGACCTTTCAATCGGCAAGCCCTAGGCGCTGAGGCTTTTACCCACAGGGCCACCCGCGTCCCAGCGCGTCCTGCGTCCCAGCCATGATGATTAGGTGGCCATATTTCAAAAAGGGAAAATCCGGACACAAAACCAGTCCAGCTTTTTCTTTAGTTTAGCCCAATTTTTTTGAACTTATTTTGCAACAAAAATAATAATAATGCAGCTTTTGAGCTATCTTTTAGCAAAATCAGCAAAAATTGCACTGCTGACATGGGGCATTTTGCCGATTTTCACCCAGCCACTGCTTCCAACTAAACTATCCTGGGTATGTCAATCAACATTTGATGATCACCTTCTACCAATCCACAATAGAAAGTGTCCTTTCATACTGCATCACAGTGTGGTATACTGGTTTGACATCAACTGATAGGAAGTGCCTACAGAGGGTGGTGAATACAGCACAAGATATTATGGGCTGTCTTGTGAATTCGTTGGATGAAACAGTGGAAGAACGTTGCCTCAGGAGAGTGAGGAAAATTCTCAGGGATGATTCACACCCTGGCTGGCATTTTCTTGATCTCCTGCCCTCAGGCAAAACATATAGAAGCATGATTAGTCGCACCAACAGGGAAAAGAACAGCTTCTATCTGTGGGCTGTTAGGTTGCTGAATGAAAAGATAACAACAGGGCAACTGACTTTCGGGTTTGGTGGGTGTGCGTCAGTAAATGAGGGGAATTAAGACTAAGAGCTGAGTGGGGGGTGCTCGTGTAATCTCACTGTATACAAGTTGTACAAGTGACAATAAAGTATTTCAATTTCAATGTCTGAGAAATTCCAGACATATGGGAACCCTACTGTTGAATAGGACGTCTCTATTCGGAGAAATGCCAGTGGGTATGGGGCGGTCTGGTGTCATTACAATGCGTACCTTTTTTCAAAAAGTGGGGGCCAATGGACAAAGTTAGGCTTTGCTTTGAGGGAGCGAAGCTCAGTGACAGAGCAGTTGCTTCACATGCAGAAGGCCTCAGATGCAATGCTTTGCACGCAGAAGGAAGTCCCAGGTGCAGTCTTAATGTCTTAATGACCATCTGTCAGGGATTATTAAGATGTGGTTCCTGCATTTAAGGGGGATGAATACGATGACCCTAGCAGTCCCTTCCAACTCTACAATTCCATGATTCATGCATACAAAGGGGGTGGTAAGACCCTGGAAGAATGGCAGATGAAGGTGATGGACTATATGGAATTGGCGGAAATGACTGGCAGAATCCGAGACCAGGGAGAAGAGTCGGTGGAAGAAGATTGGAAGAAATTTAAAGACTATTTACAGAAACATTGTAAAATTAATGAATGTTAAAATGATGTCGGAATGAAATTAAGTGGTTTTAGCAGCAATGTTATAAAGGAGTATGTAAAAATGGATGGTTAACAGGTGAAAATGTAAAGCTATAATATATTAAGATAAAGAATTAAGATAAAAACAAAAAGGGAAAGGATTTGCTGAATTAACCATTTGAACTGGAATACAAAAAAGGGAGGTGTGAGGAGGTCAGGGAAATAAGTAAATGAAAGGCAAGACATGGAAAGATGGATTTATTTTTAATTGTTTGTATTTTTTCTGTGTTTTGTATTTTCTGTTTCTTTTTTCTATTTCTTTTTTACTTTTGTAACTCTTTCTGAAATTCTAATAAATATCATTTTTAAAAAAAAATACAAAGGGGGTGGTAAGGAATGGCTGTGTGTCAATTGTGGTAGCTGCTCTATATTCCCAGCAAGCGCTATATTCTGATTTATTGAGTGAGAAATTCATTGGTTCAATTCCTGGCAGCAGTAGTGAGAGACGACCCCCACCCCAATTTCTGAAAAGCCTCCTCCTGGGAAGGAGTTTAGAGCAGTAACTTAAGACAACACTAAAGGGTGGTCCAGTGTCACTACAATGTGTACCTTTTTAAAAAAAGTTGGAGCTGATGGACAAAGTTAGGCTCTGTTATTGGGGGCATGCAGCTCAGTGGTCAAGCAGTTGCTTTGCATGCAGAAGGTCTTGGATTCCTATTTTCATGTGTGGCGGGAGTGTACCGTGGTCCACACTTTCTGGGGGGGGGGGGTTTTATCTGACCTCCAAAATCACTGAACAATTTATCCGTCCCAATTCCGGGGAAGACCTGTTTACCCGGAGTAGCAAACAGGACCTTGGCAACCTCAACACCCTCATGCTGTTTGACGAAGTAATTACTGCTTTTCATCAAGAGAAGAAACATACAGAAAACTTCCAATAAGTAAATGAAATAAATCACAGGTCTCCGTGCAATGACATTCTTGTTTAGACCCCCAGGAAAAACACCCTGGCTTCGGCCAGTTTCATCTCACAGGTTTAAAAGCAAAGAGCAACCATAGGAAACCTCGGCCCTCCAGATGTTTTAGGACTACAGTTCCCATCATCCCTGACCACTGGTCCTGTTAGCTAGGGATCATGGGAGTTGGAGTCCCAAAAACATCTGGAAGGCCAGGGTTGCCTGTGCCTGGCAAAGAGGGTATTTGTTGCTTTTGTTGAACATTATGCTTCTGCTCAGATTTTCAAATTGCATTTGATCCCATTGAATGAGATGTTCCCCCAATCTTCAAACAAAAAACAGGCAATAGTAATTTATCAGGGGTACCTGAAAATAGGGGGTTGACCCTGGTACGGCAAGAGAATTGGAGAGTAGTTTAGGAAGGAGAAATATGCCAATACACCATTACTTACTTTTCAAAATCACTTACTGGGGTGCTGGAAAAACTAAAGGGAAGTTGACTTCCAATTAATCTTGAAGATGTGACTCCACTAATGAGGTGATCTCCTTGCCGGTGATAATTCACAGCCAAATTTTTACATAGCAGTCAACTTTTCCCTTTTATTGCGAGGAATCCTATTCGGAATAAGGGAATTTCCCTTTAAAAAAGGGAAACATTGACAGCTATGGATTTTTATCCTCAATCAAATTCAGTGGACATTTTGCCCTCTGCTGCATTTCGTAGGTTGCAAGAGGCAGCAACAAAAGCAGTGTTATCATTCTCTGGTCGGCCTACTACACTTCCCTTCTGACTATTCCTCTCAACAGAAGCCACTTATTAGGGGGGGAAACACCCAAATTCTTGCAAGACAGAGGCTTCACTGACTTCACAAATATGGGGTTGTTCAGCTCTGGCTTCAAAGCCAAAAGAGGAATGAGGTGAAGGGTCATAGCTTCTGTGGTGCAGCATCTGTTTTCTACCCAGAACAGTGGTGTCCAAACTTTTTTCAAAGAGGGCCAGATTTGATGAAGTGGAGGGCCGTGAGGGCCGACCAAATTTGTTGACCTGTTTTTAGGGTGCAGTAGCTATTGTCAAATGAAATTCCTCCCCTAGTCCCCCTCATTTTTTCTCAACCAGGTAGCCCAATTTAGGGTTTGGGTGGGCAAGGTCTTGTTGTCATCGTTGTGAAGAATTTTAATTTAGGGTCATTCCTCTGATAGTGTGAGGATGTCTAACTGCCAAACAGAGATGTCTAACTGCAAACAGCTCCTTCTAGCTGTTCTACAAATTCTAGACTGGTGAGTAGTTTGCCAGCTGTTAAGACTATACAGGAAGGCACCAGAAATAGGTAATAGAAGGATATTTTATTTTAAGAATCAGAGTACTAATAGAGAAAATAAATATGCAGGTCAGTGTGACCAGAAAGGAAGGGGGTGTCTTTAACAGCCCGACTCACCATTAAAGGACTCAGAGCCCCTCAAGTTCGTTATAGGCCAGAGAAAAATGAGCTGAGTCAAGATCTTGTGAAAGCAAGGCAGATCTTTATTATTCTGTTGCAACAGAAATTCCCCTACCAGCTTTGATAGGAGGTGAGGACCCAGGACAAAGATGTGCAAGGACTTCTAAAGGTTTTAGAAATTGCCTGGTCCCTTAGCCAAGGACCACCCAAGGAAGCATCATAAATGTCTCACAGAAAGCAGTGTTCTACAACAGAAATGTGAGATTATGCCTTGTCTCAGAAGAAGTTGATGTATTGACACGTCTGCTCTGCTTAACAGATACCTGCCAGACTGGTTTTGCATAGGAGCAGGTCTCTTCATTCCAAATAGTTTATTTATTTATAGGATTTACATGAGAAAGTGAACTATTTGGAAAGGTCCTTTATCCCCCAAGACACTTCCTTTGACTGCAGAGAAACATTTGGGGTCATTTAAGGGACCCCTGCACCGTTTCTGAATCCAGTTTATGTAGCTATGTTTGTGTGCCCACTCTGTATATTTATGAACATTTATTTTATTATTTGGACACCTTAGAATTAGAGGAGATGGCATTGGCAGCAGCAGAAGCAGCAGGAGCAGCAATATCATTCTGAGTCTGCCTGCAACAGTTGCCTCCCTTCTGACAGCAATAATTTTAGATATACAGATCGAGTCCTGCTATTGAAAGGTACCAATAGAAAACCTCACCCACTTGTCCCTGCCTGCTCCAAATATTCAGTGGTAGATGATATATTTCTGAAACCATTCCTCCTTCAGGCTTAGTGCAAGAACTTGCCTCATTGCCCTTAATTATGGTGTTTTCAGCCATTGGGGAAATCTTTGGTAACAAGAATGGTGTGAATCACTGTAATTTTAATAATTATAAGGAAGAAGAATTGCCCAGCCCTCCATCTGCGTGGGTGAAGGAAAATGTTTGGAACTGGAGAAAAACATATTTTTTGGAACTCAATTGGGCCAGAGAGGGAGGGCAGGTGGCCTTGACAAGCTTTCCATGAGAAACATCTTTGGAATTGCTAGGACCAAAATTTCCTCCCTTCCTTCCTATATACAAAGAATGCAAAGCAGTTGTCACACTGCAATTCATGTGGCTGCCAGTAGGTGGCCAGGTGAATGAGAAAGCAGAGCAGGTGCCCAGGCAAGCTGTTTCAAGGAGTATGGCAAGTCCTTAATTAACATCAGAGAATCCATACAGGGGAGAAGCCATATATTTGCCTAGGGTATGGGAAGAGCATCCATAACCTAATGATGTCACCAGTGCTTTTTTCAAGAAAAATAGGTGCCGGAACTCACCATGAAGTTGTTACAGTAAGTTGCCAGATGACTCAGGGCAGCCATGAACAGATGCTGGTGCCTTTGGTTCTGGTGCAAATCAATTAAATGCATGTCTTTAAGTTAACACTTTACATTAAAAACCTGACAGTACCAAATTATTGAAGATTATTCACCAAAGCCAGAGTAAACATCTTTCCTTCTGCAGTGTTGGATGGCAGGTTGAGAGGAGTTCCCTACCAGGACAGACTTTGCTTGTGTGCTCAA